>NC_136943.1:4851962-5486962 GCF_949987615.1 Pollachius pollachius
TATTGATGTAGCTGAAACACCTGCACTCGTTTCCTCCTAAGCGGCTGAAACAAAGCCTGTTTGACACACACGGGTGCACACGTTGTCGTGTTGGCACAAGCACTTTGTGTACCGTGGCAGCGTCGTTCCCCCCCTCCCCCCTTCGCCCGCCGGACTTTTTACTTTCATTTCGTCTTTCCCTTTGTTTAGCGCAACTAGCCGAATGACGCTACGCTCGCCTCGAGGTAAATGTACGCGTGTTTGTGAGCCGGCCAGCATCAAAGCTGTGATTTCAATGAAGCCGGCCTATCTCTCGCCCGATTCAGCCTCCCTTCTTTCATCTCCTCACGTCCCCCATCGCCATCCATCTCAGCTCGACCCCCCTCCGGCTTGAGACACTCCTCTCCTCCCTCCTTGACCCTATATCTTCCTCTCCATCATCGTTGTATTTTTTGTGTCATGGTTTTATTTTCGGGTCCGGTGAAGAGTCTCCTCTTCGTCGTGTTCTCGCCTCTGCTCCTCTGTGCCCCTCTGCGCTTCTCAGACTCCTTTCCCAGGGTCTCCCTTCGCTTCACTTCCTTCTCGTCTCGTCCTCTCCGGTGGCTTGTGACTGGCTAAGTCAGCCGGGGACTGCTGGCAACAGAGGACACGCTCACAGGAGCCGCCATCCTCCGTATCTCTGCCTCAAGTCAAATGCGCTCTGTGTGTTCGTGTGTGTGTTCGCGTCCGTGTGCGTGCGGAGGTCTGTGCGCGCGTGTCTCATCCGCCCGCAAGCACACAATGACATTTAAAAGGCAGAAATGCCCTTCCCTCTCCGGCCCCCTCCCTCCCCACCTCGAGGCCTAGCCCAAGGTGGTGTGATGGAAGCCAGCCACGCTGGGCCCTGCCCGGTGCCTCTCTCCGTGGGTGCCCCTGAGTGTGTGTGTGTGTGTGTGTGTCTGACAATGAACACATGCCAATCTTTCCACCATGCGGTCAAGTCACAATAACTAATCAGGCCTGCAAGGCTGGCCTGGAGAGACGGGTACAGAGAGAGAGAGAGAGAGAGGGAGAGAGGGAGAGCGCGAGCAACACAGACATTGAGAGGGAGAGAAACTGGAGCGAGATGGACAGATGGATGGGTGGAGGGAGAGAGTGAGTGAGTGCTTTCCATCACTGGAGCTGAGATGTAGAGGAATGAAGCTACGGGTGGCTGAAGCGAGGGAGGATGATGGGCTGGTTGGGGGGTGGGGGGGGATGGAGGGCGAGGATTACCACTGGATGGATGTGAGCTGTCCTCTGTGGCATGACACCGTGTTCAACTATCTCTCGCTCTGCCCTCCCTCCACCCATCCATCTCCGTCTCTCATATTCTATAGCGCCGCCTGGCTGGCGGACAGGAGTGCCTGAGTCTCACCCCCCCCCCCGCCATCTCTCTCTCTCTCTCCCCCCTGCTGGCTGTCTCTCGCTCACTTCTCTCTGCTATCTCCATAAGGGAATAATGAATATTTTAAGGCTGACATGAGTGTGGCTCCTAATCCTTCTCGCCGGGGGCGAAATGGGCCTCAGGGGTCTCGGTGTGTTTGTGTCGGTGTCGGTCGGTGTGTGTGTGCGCGCGCTTGTCTCCGTATGTGTGTGTCTGAGCACGTGCGTGGGCTGTGTGTGTGCGGTGTGCTTCTCGGTCTGTCTACCTATTTGATTGGGATAGAGGCCCCAATTTGCGGCGCTTTCGCGCTTAGCTTTGTGTTTTGCATGTGAAACCACCGCCGACTCGCTCCCTGCATGCCAACAAGGGGAAGCGAGGTTAGGGGAGGGGGAAGACGTACACACCCACGTGCACCTACACTCACGCACCTACACATATGCACGCCGTGCCAAGTGGCCTAGCTGTGCTGGTCGATTGCCGCACAGGGTAATGAAGAGCTTAAGTTGATATATGAGCGACTTATTTGTCCTGCCCGGAACAACCATCACACCGCGAGTGCTTCTAATCTCCCCCCCCCCTCGTGTTGACCTCCCCACGATGGGCCGACCCGATCCGGGAGACAACATCCCCCTCGAGTGAATGAAGGAGCACCTTATTATTCATCATTTGTCTTTAAGAGATGACAAGCCACGCATGCCGTTGTCATTCTGATCTTATCAGACTTTAATGCCCTTGCACACACACACATTCAACACGCACACACACACACACAGACAGCATGGACCCGCAGGGGGGTAACAGTCCCATGTGTGGCAGCACATCTTCCAAGGCAACATTGATTGGTGTCTCAGTGTCCTTGATGTAATTCCCCTCTCCTCCCCCTAGAGGGAGTGGTTTGTATGTGAGTGTGTGTGTGTGCTGTGAAGGCCAATTCATAACGTCAAGGACATTCTCACTAGGAACAACAAAAGCAAACAAAGAGCACCGTTCTGCTGCCTACGACTCTCTCTCTTTCTTCATCCGTCCCTCTCTCCATTCCCTCTCTGAAAGGGTGAGTTGACCTTCATGGCGTATCCCTCACGTCATATCCCGAGGTCACCCTCTTCATCCGCATGCCTCCTTGCAGACGTGTGCCCACCTCTTGTTTACATCGTATAAATACTTTGACAGTGATCGGTGCATCGCTTGGCAACGGAAGCGAGGTCACCGCGTCGTCAATAAGGGTCCACACTGAACTTGGTACACACACACACACACACACACACACACACACACACACACACACACACACACACACACACACACACACACACACACACACACACACAGGAAGTGCTGAACGCTGCGATGTGGAAGAACAAAGGCAGCGCTGAAGCCGCCTGGGAGCAGGTGTGTTGGCGGAAGTTTGAAACGCCCCCAAATATCTCCACGTTTGGCCTCTACATCGACGGCCAGGGACGGGCGGAGTCAAAACCCATGACTCAGGGCTCTGTGTGTGTGTGTGTGTGTGTGTGTGTGTGTTTGTGTTTGTGTGCGGGTACGTGTGCCTGTTGTGTCGGATGAAGTGATGCCGCGTCCCAAAGTCACCTCCAGAGTGAAACATCACTTGCCTGCGTTCACCTTTTCCTCTGGCCCCATCTCTATCCTCCCCTGCCCTTCCTGTCACACCCCTGTCCCCCCTCCCCTCTCTCCCCTCCTCTCTCCCCCCCTCTCTCCCCTCCTCCACCTTCACGTGTTTCTAAGCCTTTATAGTCTGGCCTCGAGTTTCTCTCAATTTCCTTTTTAATGTCACCTCTCTTGTTGCATTCAGCCGTAATGTTCTCTCTAACATCTCTGCCCTTCACACTAAGTGTCTCTCTCTCCCTCTCTCTCTCTCTCTCCCAGTTTCTCTCTTTCCTTGTCTCTCTCTCTCTCCCCATCTCTCTCTCTCCCCCTGTCTCTCTCTCTCGCTCTCCCTGTCTCTCTCCCCAGCTCCCCGCCTCTCTCTCCGTCTCTCCCTCTATCTCCCCGTCTCTCTCTCCGTCTCTCCCTCTCTCCATCCCTCGCTCCTTCTCTCCTATTTGTTCTCTTGCTGTGCCTCCGTTTTCATCCATCTCTATTTGCGCTCTCTCTCTCTCTCTCTTTCCCTCCCTCACCCGTCTAGATTTGATTTCCCCCACCTTAATCCCCCCCCCTCCTCTCCTTGTTGTAATTAGCTGGTGTAATTGCTGTAGTAAATCTTTGCTGCCGTCCCAAGGAGACTGGCTGATATAGGACTGATTTAATAAGCAAGCCGCCGCTGCTCACCTCCAGCTCTGTCGCACTGTGTATGTGTGTGTGTACACGTGTGTGTGTGTGTGTGCGTGTGCCTGTGTGCGTCTGCGTGTGTGTGTATGCGCCTGTGTCTGCCTGTGTCCTCTGTTGTTTGCTGTGAGGATTTATGGGCTGTTTGTGTGGTTTAGGCGGCAGTGAATATGAGTTCAAGGTGACGGCGTGTCTGCGCGCCCGCCACTGTAGCACCGCTTATCATCCATGCAGGCAGCGTCGCCTCCGAGCGCACGCACCCTCTCGCACGCACGTCGACACGCGTGTGCGTCAGCGCCACAGACCTTCACGGCCCGGAGAGTAGGGAGAGGTCACGACGGCCCTATGGAGAATGAGAACGACGCACAAACACGCACACACACTACCCTTAGGCCGCTTTCTACTTCGTCAGAGAATGCATTAGTTCTCTACACCTATATACATAGGGACCGTGTGTTCTCTCGGGATGTGTTCTCACGCGCACATGTAGACTAACATTATAAACAAACACACAAGGAGGGTTACTGTGAGGTGAACTGTGAGATTAACAACGATGTATCCAGCTGCAGTTCTTCAGATGTCCATTAGAGGGCACTGTGACTCCACCAATAACTAGCTGTGTGAGTGGTTACACACACTTTTTGTCTCCTTTTAGGTGGAAAACTCGGAAAAATTAATAACTTATGAATCAAAAAGTAATTATTTTATGCTTGGTAAACATTTGTAAACTGTGTGGGTGCCAAATATTTTGTACCGTATATTAATTAGATTTTAAAAAGTGGAGATTCTGTGTACTTGATATCAACTTCACTGTTATGACCGTGGGCAATTAAAGAACATATTTTCAAGGAATACTAATGATGTTTTGGATATTTATCAAAACCAGTGAATCAGGGGTTATGCATTTTTTATTTAATAGATTGCAGTGTTAGAATTCATATAAATAGAGTTAAAATAAATCAATGTGAATACGTCTTTAACTTGATTCAATGATTCTATGTTGGATTTTTATCATCATTGAAGATGTTTGAATCTACTTCATAATACTTGAATTTGATGCTTTTAGACTCCAGAAATGTTTTCTGCTGTTAAAACTCCAAATCACTGTGATGTTTAAAAAATGCTAGCAGGCAGCAACAAACCTAAACACACCAAACAATCACACAGTCAAATTACCCACAATGCATACTTAATTTATGTTGTCTTTGATATTTTTTTTCCGAATTTCAAAACACTTAAAAAGTGCTAAAAGTTACATTTCCCTCACCGAAATTAAAATCTCTCCTGCAGTGGCGGCCTTCATGCACCAGGGGTGCGCAAGTGAGCAGGCCCCTGGCCCCTCCCACGACGCCTCCCCCTGGCCCGGGGCCCTCCCACATCCTGCCTCGGCTCCCCCCTCCCCCCGGCCCCACCCAGCCATCTGGTCCGCTTTACACAAACACACTCACACACAGACAGGAATCTTTTCTCCCCGCTTCCTTTCACAGTGGAAAAAAACAGGATGAAGGGGGCTCTTTCAGTGGCGAAGTTACCCTGGAAACCCCCCTTTATTCTCCCCTTTGTCTGGCCGGGCTCACGTTGTAGCACACGCACATGGTAGGGCACAGGGTGACAGAACGGTGGACATTTAAAGTTTAAAGGGACTCAGTTTCCAGCTGTCTCTCTCTGGACTGCATAGTTGTTGGCCTTCTGCTAAGTTTAGACGAAGAGCAACCTCCCCCCCTCCTCTCCCTCTCTCCCTGTCTCACTCCTAAAGCACATGCTCATTCCTTTCCTCTAGTATTCCACTTCTTGAAAATACATCTTTTGGAGTTTGAAGGCTCAATATAGTTGACTTTGTGAGAGATCTTTATCAGGTTGCCCTAAATACTTAGCACGTCTCCATAACAAGCCTCTTTGTTTGTCTCTTTCAGTCGTTAAACGTGGCGCAATCAATCGATTTGTCACAGTCAAAGACGTTTGGGTGTTACCCTGTGAGTCATTAGACCGGTTACTTTTTTCTATTTTGATCGAGGCATCTCTGGGGAAAAGTTGGTTCATAGTTCTTACGAGTTTAAAGGGGTGCGGTTCCCCAGCACCTCCACTAGAGGGCGCACTACAAAGAGTAGCGTCCCGAGGGGTTGTGGACACACAATGAAAGCTGTCATCTGTAAGCTTTTAACTCGAGTTAAAAATAAACTGCAGCTCTTCATCATGCAGGGAGTGGTGATGAGAGGGTGAATAGGGCAAAAAGAGAGGAGCGGTTTGTGCTTTGTTCCACAGAGCTGAATCCTTTCAGCTTTGAACGCATGGCTACAGTGGATTTGGTCAGGGATGAAAGTACACACTCTACAGTGTTTAAACTTCTTCAAACTGCCTCTTTTTTTTTAGTTTCCCTACTGGCTACACTTCTCATTTCTGCCGCGTTCCTCCTGTTTCCATTTTCTCTTTCCTGGCAGCCCGTCGCCACACAAACCCCACTTTTTACCCTTTTAAGGAGCGAAGAGCGAGAGAAGCAAAGCCGGAGCTGTTGGGGAGGGGGCGAGGGAAGGACACACTCAGGTCTGCTGACTGATGAACACAGTCCTCTTTGTCTCCGGTTTGGAAAGACAGAGACACATGTACTCACACTCACGCACACACACGCACGCACACACACACACACACGAATACACAAACACACACAAGTGTGCGTGTATGGCCTTAGTTACATATTAACAGTGATTTGTGCATGACTTGGCATGATGTCTGTCTGACCACCGGGGCTCAGCAACCCCCCCTCTCCCCCTCTCCCTCCCACGCTTTAATTAAAACCAGAAGGCTTCTCTGGTAGAACTTGTCTCATGCGCAGTCACAGCCACAGCAAGGGCGACCTGAAAGTATATTCTTTAAGAGAAGGACTTCTTTAAGAACCCTCCCTCGCTCACTTTTCCGTACTATCGCTTAGTCTCTCGCGCAGACACACAGACACACAAACTTCCCAGCATATGCAAACTTTCCAGCATCGCTCAATGCCAGGCAGCTGCTAGGGAGATTTAAAGTGTGTGTGTGTGTGTGTGTGTATGTGTGTGTGTTTGTGTGTGTGTGCCTTTTGAAACCCCATACACCCGCTCCAAAGAGTGAACAACAAAAGATGCACATCTGGAACTATACAACTAAACAGTGTGCCTGTTTTGTGTGTGTGTGTGTGTGTGCGTGTGTGTGTGTGTGTGCGTGTGTGTGTGTGTGTGTGTGTTGGCTGTATGTATGTATGTGTGAGCCTCAACATAGCTATCCCATGAGTGTTTCCTGCCTCCCCCACGTGTCTGGGGTGCAGTGCTGCATCTCTGCCACCGGGGGTGCCACAGGCCAACAAATGAACGAGCAGCATGTACAAATATACCAGAGCAGCCATTTTACAATCTGCACACCAGACCCCATTTTATGAATCAGCTATGATGTCAGCAGAGCTAGGACTGACAGGATTGGTTGAGAGATGAAGGTAGAGGGAAAGAGCATTACTGTAGCTTTCCTCTCTCTCTCTCTCTCACACGCATGTAGGCAGGCATCGTCTGCAGCTTACTGTCTCCATGCTACACACACACACACACACACAGACATGCATACACACACGCTGAGCCAGTGACATGATGCTGTGCTCGTCGCTCTAGCTAACTGGATTGGCTCAGTTTAGGATAAGAAGGATTAGACCCTGATGTGAACTATGGCATGGGCCTCCAAATAGGGTTTTTATCTTACATGACAATCACTTGTTTATTTTCTCGTTTTTCCGTACCCTACATTCCGCCCCTCTGTGTCTCTGTATGTCGATCTATATTGATCTCGCTCTCTCTCTCTGTCTCTGTCTCTCTCGCCCCCCCCCCCCCCCCCCCCCCCGTGTTTGCCACTGTGTCACGTCGTTTATTTAGGGTTTCAACTCATTTCCCATCGGACCAATTCAGCTGCCTCTCAGCTGTGACTAGATTGTGTGTGTGTGTGTGTGTGTGTGTGTGTGTGTGTGTGTGTGTGTGTGTGTGTTTGTCATGGTACATTTCCTAGCCGGGCATCAGGGTGTGTGGGGGCTCTTACGGGTGTTTATGATTCATTGCTGCCGATACACTCTGCAGCACAGCGCTACCCACCCATAGAGCCGTTTGGGGCGGACAGCTGGTCAATCGGAGCGGAGCCAGCATCATCATCTCTGCGGCTAGAGGAGATAAGACCATTAAGTACAGCTGAAGTCTATCCGGAGTCATGAAACTTGGCGAAGGCTAGCTGTGTGTTTGTGTGTGTGTGTGTGTGTGTGTGTGTCCAGAGAAGGGCGGCTTGCGTTAAAAGGGGCCCGCAGGCGATTGTGTCCCAGGCCCAGCATCTCACACAAAGGCCTGCTTGACTGGACGGACAGTCCCAAGCTCTGTCTGTCAGACAGACGGATGGACTTGTTTGTTGTGTACTCCTCCGCTGGCTGCCCCCTCGTCTGACCGGGCCAGCGGGTAAAGTACACACTGGGCACATTATGCAACAGCCCCCGCTCCCGAGACACCGCGTGGAGCAGCCGTGGCGGCCGGCATATGCTCGCTAATCGAATAGCTCGCTGCTTTACGGAGCGGCCCGCTCAGAGGCGGGAAGGACGATCAAACGAGGAGAGTGGAAACGGGTAGTGGTCACACCAGCAGCACGCAGAACTGCGTTTCATAGCAGGTATACCAGAGGCTCGAACCAGCCGGGAGGATTGGCTCCAGCAGCACGAACAAGTCCTTGCCCGTGTTTCCGTGTCTCGATCTCAGAGCTGACGAACAGGAGGCGTGGGTTCACCCGGAACCTCTGAGTGGATCACAGAGTCAGGTTGTCTTTGTTCCCACTCCCCTGACAGCTGGGCCCAGGCCAGTTAAACTCTTAAGCTCAGCCCGTAATAACGTTATTACATGAGGTCATCAACCGCCATGGGAAACGGGCAGACCGGTTGGAGCTGTTGGGTCCCGGGCATGTCTTTGCCTGATTTGTCTTTTTGTCTTTGTGTGTGTGTTGTTGGAAAGGGAGCGAGAGAGTAATACAAAACGTGTGGGCATCTCACACACACACACACGCACACATGCACACGCACACGCACACGGCCCCGGTCTTACTGACCAGCTTCCTGTTCTGTCTGGTTCTCCACACAAGGAAACCCAAAGTGCAGACGTTACCTTCCACAGATCGAAACCAGAGCAGAGGGTATATATAACCAGGGAGTGTATGACCGGTAGCTGTATGTTGGTCGCTGTGTGCGATGGTGCCGGCCACATAGGCCAGACAGGCCTAATCCCTCTGCTTCAGCCTGCTGCTGTCTCAGGGCTAGGAACCCTCTGTGTGCGTGTGTGTGTGTTTCAAAACAGATATGGACACAAATTACCATGCATATCATATTGACGCATACAGTTCTCTTTTTTTATTTTTTTATATCATTGACCAAGCTGTGTACCCAAGTCTTTGTCCTCTTGTCTGTGTATGTGTCTGTGTGTGTGCGCTGCTTCAGAACTTCCTCGGGTCTAACCTAATTTGTGCATCATCACCCCCTCCACATGTGCACCCATTACACCGTCATCAGCCCCACCATCCATCCACACTCCCCCAAACTGCCCAGCTGCTGCTGTCTCACACCCCATTAGGTCTTCAGCAAATGACGTCGTTAACCCTCTCTCTCCCCCTGTCTATGTCTCTCTCACTGTCTCTCTTTCTCTCGCTCTCGCTCTCTCTCTCTCTTTCTTTCTCTCTCTCACTGTCTCTCTCTCTCTCTCTTTCTCTTTCTTTCTCTCTCTCTCTCTCTCTCTCTCACTGTCTCTCTCTCTCTCCCTCTGTCTGTCTGTGTTGCTGCCTCAGCCAAGAAGGAGCAGGATGGCGGGGAGGAGAAGAAGCAGGTGCAGAAGAAGAAGGTGAAGGAGCTCAAGGTTCTGGACAGCAAGACCTCCCAGAACCTCTGTGAGTCCAGGCCGCCTACAGAAAGAACCGGACAAAAACTTGTCTTCCATTCGTTATCCACCACACACACACACACACGCACACAACCAGAAGAGACTTCTGGATGCTCCCTCCCCATCTGTTTCTGCTTTAGTAACCATAGTAATGAGCTCGGTTATCATTGTGTCTAATGTTGTAACGTCGCAAGGTCTGATGACTTATGAAAAAGATTTCCCAAAAGTCTGACATTCACTTGTTCTAATGGTGGACTTGATGATAAATGTGTCGTTAACCTCTAAATGTTTTGGTGTCTACTCATGCGCGTGTTTCTAATTTTGCATGTATTTCTGTGTGTGTGTGTGTGTGTGTGTGTGTTTGCGCGCCTGCTCCAGCCATCTTCCTGGGCTCATTCCGTATGCCGTATGAAGAAATCAAGATGGTGATCCTGGAGGCGAATGAGAAGGTCCTGACAGAGTCCATGGTCCAGGTACAAATGGAGATTCATGTTCCTTCAACACCCTGAATACAAATTCTACATCGATTCTTCAAGTACAAGAAATTATTTTTGTGTCTGCTTGCAATACCCACATAAATTGTTATTTCTTGGGTTTGGGTTCTGCCACTTTTATGAATCTGTCCTCTGAAGCGTAACGTCAGAGAATCCAAACTGTAGTGCACGGTCACTACAGTTTGACCTCCAGAGCTTACCTGGGTCTGGTCGTCCCATAGAACCCGATCAGGCTGAGGACAGTGGACCTCCAGAGCTTACGATGGTCTGCTTGTGTTGTGTAGAACCCGATCAGGCTGAGGACAGTGGACCTCCAGAGCTTACCATGGTCTGCTTGTGTTGTGTAGAACCTGATCAAGCAGATGCCGGACCAGGAGCAGCTGAACACGCTGGCCGACATGAAGGACGAGTACGAAGACCTGGCAGAGGCCGAGCAGTTTGCGGTGGTGGTGAGGAAGACACACGCATCCACACAGAGACATATATAAATATATATGCATACACACCCAAAGGAAGCGGAGCAGGACATCCGTGGAGGAAGCGCATGATTCACTGGAGACGGTGACTCACAGGACGTGATGTGTTCCCCCGGACGGCTCACACACAGGTCACCGACGTCAACCGTCCTACAGGGCCACTGTTGTTTATCCGTATGCTAAATCCTGTCAGAGGGGGAAACCCTGTACACCCATAGCAAACACACACACACACACACACACACACACACACGCACAGAGGGTCCCTGTACCCGAGCAGAACCCCTTCATGCTCTTTGACCCCCCCCCCCCAGATGTCGGGCGTGAAGCGGCTGAAGACGCGGCTGGAGGCCATCCTGTTCCGGCTGCAGTTCGATGAGCTGCTGAACAACGTGAAGCCCGACGTGGTGTCAGTGACGGCCGCCTGCGAGGAGCTCAGCAAGAGCCAGACCTTCGCCAAGCTGCTGGAGATCATCCTGCTGGTCGGCAACTACATGAACGCCGGCTCCCGCAACGGCAAGGCCTATGGCTTCAGCATTTCCTACCTCTGCAAGGTAACAGCCCCGCCCCGCAGGTGCAGTATGCCAATGCTGTAGGTCAGCTTCGAGAGGTTAAAGAGGGTGAGCAGAAAATTGTAGAAGAGAGCTAAATCCTGGAAGATATCGTAGCCCTCCTTCCCTGCCTTTCTTCACCGTGGAGAAGATGTTTTGCCTTCTTGCACTTTTGCTGGCAGGAAAGATTGACTCCAACATAGTGTCATAGCATTTCACTCACTTATAGCTGACTGATGGCTTTGCTATTCTTAAAGAATTACTCTTAAAGGATTTGAGTTCTTAAATCCTACCTTCAGCACCTTTTTAAGGACCAAAACAATATTACAATACGCCGTGCTGATGGACAATGTCGTTTCTAAGTGGACCCCCTCAAGACTTGAGGGATCAGCAATATAGAACAAGGTGTTACAGTATGTGTGTGAGAGAGGTTTTTGTCCTAATCTATGCAGGAATGTAATATAGATGCACTCGGCTAACTGTGTCAATGTCCTCATTGAGGTAGAAAATGGATAGATTCTGCTGACTGGCGTGCATGCAGAGAGCCAGCTGAATGCCATCTGCCATAGTGCTAATTCTGCAAAAGCGGACTGTTTAGGCTGTATGAAGCTGAGCACAAATAGTGCAAACACGTTCCACCTCTTTAAGGGTAGCTTTTATTGCTTGTATTATGTCGATAATCGTCTGGCTTTAGACTGATCTGCAATGCCAGACTGGGGACAGGTCCTAAACGGCTTAACACGGGACACCCAACTTTCTAAAACCAACCCTCTTGTCTTGTTCCTTCCAATCAGCTGCGCGACACCAAGTCAGCGGACCACAAGCAGACCCTGCTCCACTTCCTGGCGGACTTTTGTCAGGAACACCACCCCGAGGTCATGGGCTTCACCGATGAGCTGGTCCACGTGGAGAAGGCCAGCCGAGGTAGCTGAGGCTTCTTCTTCTTTTTCCTCCCCGTCTCACTGCCTTGTCCTTAGCCTGCCTGCATAGCTGGTAGTTCCGCCCATGGCTATAACGGTCGTAGCTAGGGACGTCCGTGTACGCGATGTTCTGCTAATCAACACGTCTCTGTGCCCGCTGCGCAGTGTCAGCGGAGGTGCTCCAGAAAAACATTGAGCAGATGGGCCGTCAGATCAAGACCCTGCAGAAGGATCTGGAAGCCTTCCCCCCTCCCCAGAACGAGAGGGACCTGTTCTCCGAGAAGATGTCGATATCCTTTACGTTGTTACCGTCTGTCCTTATGCCTCCATCCTCAAGCCCCTCCATGCAGCACGACTGGAAACCAAAGCTTTAGGTTCACCGGCATGGGAGGGTAGCCAGGGATTTTATGTGGTTTTTCATATTGTATATTGCACGAAGGATCAAATTCAAAATGCCTCATGTGTGGGCCGACGGCGTGGCTCCACCGCTGGTGTTTTAAGATTTATTTTTGCATTTTTATGCTTTATTCATGAAGAATTAGACAGGAAGGTATGTGAGAGAGAGAGCAAAGGGCCACGGGCAGGAATCGAACCCCGATCGCTGCGGTCAGGACTGAGCCTTAATGGTACGCGCTCTTCGCGGCAAACCACCGGGGAGCCCTTGGTGTTTAGTTCTGTTCAGTTCTGGCCTGTGGCCCTGTGCTAGGAAATGTTTCCGTCTCTCAAGAGACAATTCAATCGAATCGGCTTTGCAAACCAGATCCAAGGAAGGCAACAAATAATATAAATCCTACATATGTACGACAACGCATGAGTCGGATGAGGTGATGCCGGTGTGACCCTTGACCCTGGGCCCCTCACAGTTTCGTGGGCACAGCGAAGGAGCAGCACGAGAAGCTGGTGCTCATGCACAACAACATGGAGGAGCAGTACAGCGAGCTGGGCCACTTCTACGTGTTCGACCCCCGCAAGATGTCCGTGGAGGAGTTCTTCGGGGACCTCAAGACCTTCAAGACCATGTTTGAGGTCTGTGTGTGTCCCCCCACATTATACCACAGCATTGTTGTGTACTTGAATCAGAGAGAATCGATTCGGAGTGCTCAATAACGTCAATCATTTTTCAAAGACTGACCCACCTCTGCCTTTTACCAGTTCCGTATCGATGCGCTACAAATCCAACATTGCCAACAGCGGTCCAATACAACCCTGGATCAGGTGTTACCTTGACAAGGCTTAAACAAAGTGCTCAAAGCACTGCAGCAGAATATCTTGATCTCTCGCTGATTAAGATGATAAGAAGCCAATAATGTTTCAGAGGAACGCAACTATAGCTGATCATTGTTGCTAGCTGTGGTATGAGCATGTGAAGCCAATTTGTCCTTATCCATCCGTATTGACACAACAGCATCTGTGTGTGTGTGTGTGTGTGTGTGTGTGTGTTTGTATGCCTGAGTATCCCAGCTGTATTGTGTGTTAACACATCAACAGTGGGACGGTTGATGCCAGGTTATAACCTCACCTGTTCCACCCAGTTAACATGCCGACCACGACGCCCACCCCCCTCAGAAGCTTGTGTACATCATCATAAAGCCGTGGTTGATTATTTTGCAAATACCTAAAAACAAAGACCCCTTAAAGGGCTTCGACATCAAAATGCATCATGGGAGTTTTTCATTGCGATACTTAGGATTCCAGAGTAGTCCTGTGTAATCCTAAATCAATGTAAATAAACACACTCGCGACGTACCAGCCCTAAACGGCTCCTCGTGAACCCTCACTCACTCTCTCTGCTGTGCCCTCCATGGTGTCCAGCAAGCGGTGAAGGAGAACCAGAAGAGGAGGGAGACGGAGGAGAAGATCAAGAGGGCCAGGCTGGCGCGAGAGAAGGCCGACAAGGAGAAGGAGGAGAAGGCCAAGAAGTCCCAGATCCTGGACATCAACTCAGGTCACGCCAGGCCTCCTTCTTTTTGTCTGCCTGCCTGCCTGTCTGTCTGTGTCTGTCTGTGTCTGTCTGTGTGTGTGTGTGTGTGTGTGTGTGTGTGTGTGTGTGTGTGTGTGTTTGAGTCAAATAAACTAAAAGAGAGAGAAAAGACAGATGGTGATAGAGCTGAATATTCACCAGACTCTTTTTCTCTTTGGCATTTCTCAAATAGACCAGTTGGGGGCACTCAGAGCCCATAGTTGCACTGAATCTGCTATTGTTGGGTGGGGGTGTGTGTGTGTGTATGTATGTGCTTGAATTCTTGTGTGTCAGTGTGTGCGTGCACATTTTAGTGTGGAGGCGTGCTTTTGCATTTATGGCCACCAGATTTTGTGTGCGAGAAGGAACACGTTGTCCCTATTAGTTAACCAAAGATAATCAAACAGTTATGACCTCCGTCCGGGAAGAGAGAGAGCCACAGTCAAGTCACACAGAGAGATAGAGAGAGGGCAAAAGAAAAAGGATTTATAAGGGACAGAAAGATAAAGTGTCCTCTATTCATGGTCTTGTGAATGGGGGGGGGGGGGGGGGGGGGGGCTGTCCTTAAAAGAGCAGAGGGGAGAACACTAAATGTGGTCATCGCTGAAGAACATGCAGCATCTTCCTTTCCCGACACCCTTTAAACCAGAACTGTTCACCCAGAATAGTTTCACAACACACGCGTGCATGCAAACACCTCACGGGCCCTCAAAGCTGTAATTCTTCCCACACACTCTGTCACACTCTCACTCTCTCACACACACACAGCAGCCTTATTCCCTCTTCCTCAGCCTGTGACCTAGTTTGCTTCCTTCCCTCCTCTCCTCGCTCTGCTGGGCCCCTCTGGGGACACATTTCTGTGGTCGTCAGGATTCCTCAGCCACCCCATGACCCCCCTGCCCGTCACTGGCCTCAGAGTAGCTGAGCGGGCAGAAGAGTGTGTGTTGGGTGACTGCTGTGTTTTTCCATTTAATCCGTGTGTGTGTATGTGATTTTTGTGTGAGTGCTGTTTTTCAAGTTTTCCGTGTATGTGATTGTGTGAGTGCTGTGTTTTTCCATTTTTCTGTGTGTGCATTTGATGTGTGTGTGTGTGTGTGTGTGTGTGAGTAATGGCTGTATTTTTCCATGTGCGTGTGCGTGCAAGCATCGAGATGTCCTTGTTAGCTGTGTGCTTGTGTGTGGCTGTGTTAGTGTGCGGGTCTCTCAGTCTTTTATCTACTTGTTTTCCCAGAATGTGTCTATCACAATCTCTCTCTCTGCGCAATCCAGCTGGCTTATACCCTCTTCTACTCTCTCTGTCCTCTCCTTCTCCCCTCCTCCCCGGTCTGCCTGTCTGAAGGACATTTTAAAGACACACGCACGCCCTTCACTCCAACATATTGCTTTGTCCTCCGACAGACAAAAGTCAGCCCATGGCGTTTCACCTCTTTTCAGACCACAGCTGAGAGTCGGAAGGTAGTCAAATTTCATGGCCGGACACTATAGGCATGCGTTATGGGAACACAATACTGCCTTAGAGAGTGTGTGTGTGTGTGTGTGTGTGTGTGTGTGTGTGCGTGTGCGTGCCTGGGCTTGTGGGTGTATGTGTTTTCCTGGGCCTGTGTGTGTGTGTGTGTCTGGGCCTGTGTGTGTGTCTGTGTCTTGGCCTGTGTGTGTCTGGGCCTGTGTGTGTATGTGTTTGGTGTGTGTGTGTGTGCATTCGGGCCTGTTTGTGTGTGTGTGTGTGCCTGGGCCTGTGTGTATATGTGTGTGTGTGTGTGCACTCGGGCGAGCTACTGATCGTTTACATACAGGTGGCATATTTGACTTCCCTTGTATCCCTGGGGCGGTGTGGCCTAATGCTCACTCAAGCCCAAAGCCAAAGAACACACCTGGGCCTCCCTGTGTTTGTGGGCGTCGCGCTGCGGTTGTGGAGCTGAGCACTGCTCTGTTCAGGGCCCTGTTTCACACACAATCACGCTCCCAAGCACTGCTGCTCATTCTTCATCGTTAGGACCTTAACCAGCGGCCCTTCTCTTCGTATAAGATAAGATAAGATAGTCCTTTATTAATCCCCCTTGGGAGAAATTCACAGGGGACCAGCAGTACAGTGGGAAAAGAGAAATGTGAAACAGTATATATACACATGCATATACACACGCACACACACACACACACACACACACACACAATCCCAGAGGTTGAGTAGAATATGTGAGGTCAGAGAGTGTTTGCACTTTGTGGCCTTGCCATTCCCATGCGAATGTGGGAGACTCACATAGGCATGTTTGAAGCCACACATGCAGACACCCCCTTGAACCATCCTAGCACTCAGTGAGCACAAAGCACAGAGCCTTTATGGTACGTCGTAAAAAAAAAACACATCTTCTAAAAATATGTTTAGCAAGTGCCTCACTACGCAACACATCACTGATAATAACCTCATTGTTATTCCCGGTTTATTTTCCTTCTCGCCCTGCGGCCGACTCAGTGCGACACGTGGCCGCAGACCTCGAGCTCTTCCCGTCCATCCTCATCCATCACGGCTCTCCCTGACAAACAGCCCTGCAGCCGCCCGAGTGGTCCGTGACTCAGTGCAGCGCTCTCCTCTGGGACTTTCCACACGGCACCCACCGGGGGAAAAAACAAACGCTTCCCCGGCCCGACCACTAGGTGTCGACGATGCTGACCTAGAGAGGGCTTTGTTCTTAGCTGGGGTGTGTGTGCTGCAGCGCATGTGTCAACGCGTGGGTGTGTCCGCCGGCCCTTTAAATGCAAGGCTGAGAGTCTGGGAACGGCCACCGGGGGCGCTCCAGACCACGGTTTACAGGGGAGGTTTGGTGAAGCAGCAGCAGGGAGAGGGGGAGGGGAGAGAGAGACGCACACAGGCTCTGAAGAGAAGTAGGGCAACAGCTGTCTCCGCGGGGATTAGAGCAGGAGAGGTCTTGGTGGGGGGGGGGGGGGGGATGCGTCAGAGAGGAGGGTGGGGCCGTAGGTTGCAGACGGGTGTGAGATGGGGTATTAGGGTATTAAAGTGGGCAGTAAAAGACAATGGGAAGACGGAGTCCCGCCCAGAATTCTCGGATCCAACCGCATGTTCTTCCACTCAAGCTCCTTCCTCCTCCACATCTCTGTTTCTCCTTCCCTCACCCTCTTTGTTCATTCATACCCTCACCCGCTCATACCGTTCTCCTTTTTATTGCCTAGCGTGTGAACGGCAACTAGGGGTGCTGTTGCAACACGGGAGTCACTTCTCTTTGTGTGTGTGTGTGTGTGTGTGTGTGTGTGTGTGTGTGTGTGTGTGTGTGGGGCTTGGTAGAAGGGATCTAAAGGGATCTTTAAGAGATAACGTCCTAATGCTACGGGCCCATTAATCCACCTAATGTTCTTTCACGCTGCCGTGCCAACAGGCAGTGATTTCCCGGGTTGTCTGTGTCATAGCGTGCTCACCATGACCTCGACCCTCCCTCACATGGGACTGATCGGTATTGATCCGACCTAGGAAACAAATAGTTCAGAGGGGCAGTGAACAATTTCATTTGATTCCGAGAGAGAATAAAAAACATGTGTATAAATAGGAATGGAGATCCCACATGCACCTATGGGCAGACAATGGATGTCAGGGAATGTTTGTTTTTGCAGAAGACTCCATGGGTTTCAGACATTGTGTGTATGTGCTTCTGTCTGGTAGTTCACTGGACCAGCTATAAGCCACTGGCTCCAAGCATTTCACAAATAGGTTTTGTGTGAGTGTGTGTATTTGTAACAGTCAGATTGGTACGGCAACCATGTGATTAGGGTGGCGGAAATGGTGCCAGATGAATTCTCCAGATGTGGGGCCGAGGGAAAAAAAGTCACTGTTTTTGTATTTGCTGCAGTAGTTGGGTTTGGCCATTAAGTGGTGTACGTTACCCTCACAGAGCATGTCCCTGCTCTGTGTGGGTGTGTGTGTGTGTGCGTGCGCATGACTTTCTCTGACGTGACAGGCGAGATCGGTAGCCATCTGTCGCGAGGCTTACTGTGGGATTAAATATAGTGTATATGTGAACGTGTGTGTGTGTGTGTGTGTTGAGAACAAGGGGGATGGAGAGTGATGGTTTGGGGGCGGTGGGTGAAGACATAAACCTTTAACCCCTGGTGCCTGCCTCTCTCTCTCTCTCTCTCGCTCTCAGCTCTGTAGCCACCAAGCTTCTCTGCTTTCATGTTCAAAGCAGGAATAATGAAAACCATCTGCTTCACCCCCTGACACACATACTGCTTTGCAAAGCAATCAGCACCACACATACTCTTGCTTACACTGGTATTACAACCAAATACGCACACACACTCCCAGTTAACGATTCGGACCCAGACAAGAAGTAAACACACACACACATGCGCAAGCAACTGTGCTTAGCCATGCAGATCTCCCACACACAACCACACACTCACATACACACACTCAAAGTGCAGTACTCATACCCAAACAAATGCATAGCCTTGTTGAGCGAAAGATGTAAACACAAACACACACACACACGCGCGCAATGAACTGTGCCTAGCCATGCAGCTCTCCCACACAGAACCCCCCACACACACACAAACACGTGGCCTTTGTAGTTGTGTGGGCTGTTGTTTTCATTATGCCCCCATCATTAAGCCCTGTCTCCACCAGTAGAGGTGGTCGTGGTGAATCTGATGTTGTGACGTAGAGAGGACCCCCCCCCCCCCCCCCCCCCCCACCAACCTCTTTAGTAATAGCAGGCGCCTAACTGGGTCACTGGCCTATCTGGGTTAATATCACCCATGGGCTCATGTGACTGTTCTAACTCCCCTCTTTGTGTACATGCTGGATCGTGTGTGTGTGTGTGTGTGTGCGTGTGTGTGTGTGTGCGCGTGTGTTTGTGTGTGTGCGCCTTTGTGTGTGTGTGTGTGTGTGTGTGTGACCAGCCTGATTGTCGGTGTACTTCATCCGATTAAATGCATTAATCGTTAATAAAGAGATGCGTGCTGCATGTTATTGTGTATGTGATTTAGCTTCCGGTCTCATGATGTGTGTAGATACTTTTAGTTATTTTTATAGTTATTGATAGATTTTTCATGCAACTTTTGCATCTGTTCCAACTGTATTGTCCCTTGAGTTAACGATGGTAACACAACCTGCTAGATGAATAGAGGTTTATCTTATCTCATATTAAATGTAGTAACTGCTTCTGTGTTTCTCAACAGAGGGCAAAGAGACTGGTATCATAGACTTATCTTATATTAAATGTAGATGCTGTGTGCTTCTCCACAGAAGGCGGTGAGACTTGTATTATAGACATATCTTATCTTATCTTATATTAAATATAGATGCTATGTTTCTCAACAGAAGGCGATGAGACTTGTATTATCGACATATCTTATCTTATCTTATATTAAATATAGATACTATGTTTCTCCACAGAAGGCGACGAGACTTGTATTATAGACATATCTTATCTTATATTAAATGTAGATGCTATGTTTCTCCACAGAGGGCGATGAGACTGGTATCATGGACGGCCTGTTGGAGGCGCTGCAGTCTGGCGCTGCATTCAGGAGAAAGCGGGGACCACGGCAAGCAGGTACTCACACACATGACGCTGACTCTCTCACAGGCGCCGGAGGTTCACATATGTCGTGTTTGGGTTATTTGTAGATTTCTGGTAAATGTTCATAGCTCCTACCGTGTAGCCCCTACTGTATGGAAGCTCATTCTCTCTCTGTGTCTCTCTCTGTCTCTCTGTCTCTATCTCTCTCTCTGTGTCTCTCTCTCTCTCTCTGTGTCTCTATCTCTCTCTCTCTGTCTCTATCTCTCTCTCAAGCTTTTGCTCTTTCTCTCTTTCCTGCAGCTCAATGTGTCTCCCTCTTTCTCTCCTTCTCTTTTTCTCAGTTTCCTTTTTTCCCTCTCACCCTCTTTCTTGCTCCGTCTCAGTTTTTTCCGATAACTTAAGTCTCTCTTTTCCTTTTTGTAATTTTTTATTATTTTTCTCTCTCTCCCTCTTCTAGCTCTATCTCTGTATTTTTGCACTTAGTGAACCCCTCTCTCTCTGTCTCTCTCTGTCTCTCTTCCTGTCTCTCTCTGGGACGGCACAACAACAGATTTGTTTGTGTTTCTCCGTGTCTCTCGCCCATCTGCTGTGTGGCTCAGGGCGTGACCGGGGCTGAGGAGACACAGCCTGGCTGGCAGGGCTCCGGTGTAGGGGGGCGGGGGGGGCTTTGTGGTGCAGCCTGGTTGAACGGGAGGGGGTGGGGCAGGGTGCCTGGGCATTAACCCGGGCCTAAGGGAACGGAAGGCATTAGTGGGTCTGAATGCGCCAGGTGAGGTCCCACCTGTGGAGAATATCGCGGCTGGCGGTTGTTCATACACTCCTTTTGTGTGGAACAGAATCAGGGCATCAAGCTTTGTCATTGATTCTGGTTTTTGCTTCCTAAAACGTCCTAAATGCAAATAGGTGGTCCTTTGAGATTATCCGTCTATGTTGCTTTTTTTATATTTTCCTGGAAGCTTGTCAGACAAAGGATCCAATGGTGGGAACATAATGCGATGAATCATCCTCTGTGGGGCACGAAGAAACATATGTGCTGCAGTTGTATTATTTATGATCACATTTCAAACCTGAGACGTCTCACTTGTGAGCCGAGGTAGACGGAGGTGCGTTAAACGGTCAGGACCCCCTGCCGTGCGGACTGTGTTCCAGATGTCTCGCGTTGAGCCGCCTCTGGCTCCCTCTGCCCGTTAACGTCACTCTGAAAGACCAAACGGCCCATAACAGTTCAGCACGGTCCCGGGTCTCCTCCAGGACCTACCCCACCTTTCACCGGTGCCTCTGTGTGTGTTCACATACCCTATTGATCTGCTCTGCAAGCCCCGACTGAGCCTCTTCTCCGTAATCCGTTTAGTCTTTCACTCTGCCGCCCTGGCCCGCTGCCCAATCCAGTTACCTTCCTAAGACACTGGACTACACTGTAGTCTCTCTCTCTCTCTCTCTCTCTCTCTCTCTCTCTCTCTCTCTCTCTCTCTCCCTCTCTCTCTTGTTTTGATCTCGTACTCACAGTAGCAGGAGTTCATCCTCTGGTAAACACGCAGCCCGCGCCGCGGGTTGTTTACAGGGCGACGCGGGACCCGCGGCGCCGTGATAGATCGCCTTACTAGCATGGCCGCCCAGCGGGGGGAGAGGGGGAGAGAGGAAGAACGCAGGCCGGACCACGTGTGGGGAGAGGTCTAGGGTGCGAGGGGGGGGGGGGGGGGGGTTGTTTGCAGCCCACGCATGGCCAGTGTTCACACATAATGGGAGCATGCAGGGGGAGGGTGGGAGGCGTGTAACCCGATGCCTTGCTCAATGGAAGCCAGATGTGGAGCGGAGGCCGAATGTATATTCGGCTTGTCTCCAAACCCGATTCCCTTTTTTTCTCTCTCTTTCTTACTTTTTTGCTCTCTCTCTCTCTGTTTCTCTTACTGTTCTCCAGCTCACATTCTCCAGACCCCCCCCGGGCCTTTTGTCCTGCAACAGAGGGTAGGAGACGACAAGGTTAGGAGTGGGTAGTGGACGAGGAGAGGAGAGGGAAGTGGACGAGGAGAGGAGAGGGAAGTGGACTAGGAGAGGAGAGGGAAGTGGACGAGGAGAGGAGAGGAGAGGGTATTGGATGAGGAGAGGAGAGGGTAGTGGACGAGAAGAGGCGAGTGGATGAGGAGAGGGCAGGAGAGGGTAGTAGACGAGGAGAGTATAGTGTATGAGGAGAGGAGAGGGTAGTGAACGAGGAGAGGAGAGGCTAGTGGACGAGGAGAGGAGAGGAGTTGGGTGGAAGAAAGAGTTGACAAAAGAGCGACAGGAAGAAATTGGGGCCCCGGTTTGAGGTTTAGCTGCCCCAAATACTTTCACGCTGCCTAATGTGGCGAACAGGAAGTGTGTGTTTGTGTATGTGTGAGCGCGTGTGATACTCTCAGAGTAAGACAGGGTTTAAAACCCCTGGTTACATGTCCTAAAAGCCGACCCAGAGCTGTTAAATAGTCCAAATACCCACTGTTGTTCTTTGAGTATTCACGAGTTTCCAAGTATGCGCGGTAGCTATGGTGCATTGGTCCGTCAGCAGACTACGTCACTCATGTCAACACTGGGAACACATTAACAGCACAGTCCTGCCACATATTGTGTTTGTTTCCAAAGAATGTATTTATACTGGGCTACCCTGCTAGTCTCAGGGCTTCTTGTGCTCCAACACAAACCGAGGAGTCGGTCAGATGCCCGTATTCCTTCCATAACGTTGAGTGTTTCACTCCCTGACCTGAAAGTCCTGGTTCCGTCGAGTTCTACATTTCAGCCAACGGCGCCAGACACCGATATAACAGTCACTGTCTGTGGACTACTTCATTAATTCGAATGACTCCAGAGACACATTTAACTTTGTCCTGCTCAGTGGCCGGTCACTGAGAGCCATCTCTGCTGGGCTGTGGGCTGGTTTTCCATGACTAGGAATACCAAAGGCCTTTCTTTTGCATAGAGACACGTGGTCCTCACAGCTGGGCAGTGCCGTAAGCCAGAGAACACACACAATAGAAGAGTGTGTGTGTGTGTGTGTGTGTGTGTCTCAGTTTAGTAGGGCTTGCGGGCGGATGTGGGGGTGGGGAGGGGCTGGGTAGGGTGTATGGCCCCATCAGCAGGCCAGATACAGCCCCCTTTATTCAACATGTACTCTGCATCTCTATTCTTGGAGCCTCCTACATAATGCATCAGCGCATCCTCACGGTAGGCTTCTCAGCCAGCAGTCACTACTAGGCCTTTCACACGCAGCAGTGGCGTCGTGTAGCCCCCGCTTCCAAGACCCCGGATGGAGCCTCGCATCAGAGACGCCAAATGACACTCTTCCTAATCCCCGCGTTCACGAAGATGTCTTTAGTGTCCTTTTTAATTTTTACCACTTTAGTTACTCTGGCTGTTCATCGGCTCCTAAATTTTAGAGCCAAGACTTGTTGGAATTGTTTCTCTGTCTTCTGGCAAATGTACTTATTCTAAGTCACTTTGGATAAAAGCATCTGCTAAATGCCGTATATGTAAAATGTAAGTGTTAAGACACCTTTTCGCGATATACGGCTCCCATCGTGTCAGTGGGCTGAGAACACAAATCTCAGTAGAGACACGGTTCACAGGCATCCTTTGCCAGTTTGAAACTTTGAAACTGATACCTGATGTGAAATGTGTGGACTTTGTGCCTTTTGCTGATTTTGCAATGTCAACATCTTCTCAGTGTAAATTTGCGTGGGAGATTGTGACTGAGCAGTGTGTCCTCCTAGAAGTACAAATGAAGGTCCTGATTTGTACTACAACAAGATAGCATAGCCTGGTATTAACATAGACTGGTAGTAACAGGGGATCTATTGCTTCAAAAGTCCCATTGACTGGTGTTTGTTGACGAGTTCACACAGAGAATAGTTTCCCTTCAGATGATCTCAGGCTCCTCTTTCAAACCTTTGGGTTTGGTGACGTCACATCCCTGACACATCAACACATTGGTGCTTTGTTTCTGCGGTGTAAAACTTTGATGCAGGCTATTCCCGCCTCAAGAGTTCAATTCATATTTGACAGTGCTCTTTTCAGGAGGTATCAATCACCACAACATCTCCAGTCTTGAAACCATCATCCTGATACATCATACCGAGGTGAAACAACATCCCGGCACATCTCTGTAAAACTTCACTTGGTACTCCCACGCTATTCAAAGACGTGCAGGGCTTAAACCCAGTTTCACCCATGGGGAAGTTCCAGCGTACCTCCATGACTGGCTCCAACGCCTCTTCCTCCTCCTCCTCCTCCTCCTCCTCCCCTCCCACCAGCCCCCCCTCTCCCAGCTGTAGGCCTGTCTACGTCAGGGCCCCGTCATTAAAGGACCGACGGAGGCTCCATTCAGAGTCTTGTCGTGGAGACCCATTGTGTTCCAGTGTGACTGAGGGCTCAGCCACGAGGCTGGGGAACCCCTCTGTAGCCCCAGCTCACCTCTGACCTGTCATTTTGCCCTCCACTGTGTATCGGAATGGGTGGGGGGGGGGGCAGAGGGTGGGGAATCACAGCTGTTCCCCTCCGTCTGTCTGGGTTGCTCTTTCTCTTTTCTCCCCCCCCACCCCCTGCCCCAGTTCAGCCATCAACACACACACACACGCGCATATGTTAGTTGTGTGCATACCCATACAGGGACACTGCGTGAGGTGCGTGTTTGCATACCAACGCATGAACTCTGAACAGATGTCTTGCGCTCCGACACGCAGCCTCTCAAACTTATTAACCTTAAGACGTAACAACAGTACCCCAACACGCATTCCCAACACAGGGCCTATGCTTCTATTTTGATATTTTCATACCCTATTATAGTTTGTTTGTGTTTGTGTGCGTACTCTATGTGTGTGTGCTTATTCTCTATGGGTGTGTGTGTGTGTGTGCGTGCGTGTGCGTGGTTGATGGCTGCTGTTTTGATACGCTGGAGCAGATGTCCCAGAAGGGGCACAACTGGTGTGCATGAGAGTGTGTAACGTGTGTGTGTGTTTGTATCGTTTGTGTGTGTGTGTGTGTGTGTGTTTGTGTGTGTGTGTCCCTCCACAACACAAAGAAAGTGTGCTGGTGTTCGGATAGGAGCGATGAATCTCAACTCTTGCCATTGCCCCAGCTGCCAGGTCATGACCTCGGGCCTCCCCCCCGGGAGCTAATTACAATGACTGCTCGCGGACAAAGAGCCAATCACAACAGAGCGTGAGGATAAAAGTGGCCCCGCGACAATGGAGGCACACGCCTCGCGCTGCAGACGGCCTGCTCTTCAAACAGCAGCGTCATGAAGGACATAGGAAAGAGGTGTGGCCTCACAGCTGGGGTGGACACACACACACACACACACACACACAGGCACACACACACAGGCACACCAAGCACACACTAAAGCAACAATACAAGCCAATAGGAAACCCACTCTCTGATCGAGCCCCTTTGTGACGTCACTGGCGTGCCTGCAGTCAGCAATGAGACCATGCACACTGGGCACGAACACACACACACACACACACACACACACGTTACACACTCTCATGCACACCAGTTGTGCCCCTTCTGGGACATCTGCTCCAGTGTATCAAAACAGCACCCATCAACCACGCACACGCACGCACACACACACACCCATAGAGAATAAGCACACACACATAGAGTAAGCACACACACTACACACACTCCTAAATACACACATATATAATATATAACACACACTCGCGCGCGCACACACAAACATAATACACATTCCTAAATACACAAATATAATATATAAAACACACACACAATATATAACACACACGCACGCATATATTATATATAATACACACACTCATTCATACACTCACACACAATACACACTGTCACATACTCACACACACCAGTTTATGCCCCTTTTGGGACGTCTGCCCCTTGTGTCACACCAGCACCCATCAACCACACTCGCATGCTTTCACCGGTTGCTAGGAGCTGAACACACCCCGGTTGCTAGGCGCCGTGGTAACCGGTGACGTCATGCCTTCCCATGCTGCCCCACTGCGTGGGCGTCGCTGGTGTGTCGCTGGTGTGCTGCACAACGCCGCCTCTAGGAGGCGGTATGTGCTCCCTGTATGGCCGGCGCCCCGGGAGAAGGAGCCCCAGCCATGCAGCTGTCTGCATCAGGCTCTGCAGCATCATGTAGCACGGGGCCAGGCTGTGGGTGTGCTTCAGACAGCCTCTGATGCAGCATAGACGGTTCTGCGTGGGTCATGCATGCTATGCTATGCTAGCCACCGTCCACTTCCCTGATTGCCTTCCTTCCCTTCTGATGTCGTTGGGTCTGGTATCCACGGTTTCTTTATGGACAGCAGGCGGAGACGCCATTTTGGGGTAGTTCTCCTCAGGGCAGAGGAGGATGTTGATTATCTTCCCACACACAAACAGCTCATCACAAAGCTAATGAATGAAGGTATCATTAAAAATCTCTCTTCCTCTCTCTCTCTCTTCTCTCTTTATTCTCTTACCCACCCTTTGATCTCTGTCCCATAAACCTGAGCGGACACGTTGCCGTGCAACAAAGAGTCCTTCTCCCCTCATCAGCACCGTCATTACGCCAGCTCCCGCCGTTTTAATTGAGAGCACCTGATCTGTTTTATTTATTTTACGGCCTCTTTCAAATCTCTGCTTCCCCTGTATGGATGTGTGTGTGTGTGTGTGGTTGTGTGAGAAGCGTTGGAAGGTGTTTTGTGGTTGTAGGTATGTCCTGTTCCCTACTGTTGGACCCTCCTGTCCCTCGTTCCAAACACACACGGAATCCAGAAGGAGTCGTCATGTCTTATAATCCGTTTTAACATCCTGTCTGTGCAGGAAGTTGCCGAATATATATATATAGAGATCTTCATGTCTGTGCTAGATTACTTGGCCTACTTGAGTCAAGCATTCCTTCATTCGTGTTATCAATATGCAAGTTTCCATCGAGGACCTTCCAAGGCACCATATGGAACGGGGCATATCTCAGAGGAAACGAGAGGATCTTTGGATGGAAAGAGAGCCCTGTACTGTGAGCTGATAGCACTGGGGTCCTAACATCGCCGTAGAGAAATCAGTGATGCACTGACCGAGCATGTTGGAAAAATCCTCAGTACACCAAATAAGTTTCCCCTTGAATGTGAACGCTGTTCATCCAGACCATCCTCTTGGCAGACTGCCCCTCCCCACCTCTCGTTCTCCCCGCCTCTGAGAGGGAAGGAGAGGAGGAACGCTGTCATTGTAGCTCTCAAAGTGTCCCTCTATGTGTGGCGTTTGTATTATTTTGGGACAGGCTTCATGCATAATTCACGCACACAGAAGCACACTCTCTGCAACAGGGTCATTTACATAATATCTAATTAGGCAGTTTCCGGAGTGAGGGACGGGGGAGGGAGGTGGGGCTGAGAGGATGGAAATAGACGTGGAGAGAACGTCATGAATCTGAAAAGTTAGTTTGGGGTGTGTGTTATCTGTGTGTGTGAGTGCTCTGTGTGTGTGTCAGTGCTCCATTTGAGTGCCTGTGTGCGCGTGTGAGTTCCTGCATGTCTGTGTGTGTGAGAGCCTGTGTGTGTGTGTGTGTGTGTGTGTGACTGCCTGTGTGTGTGTACGTGTGCGCGCCTGCGTGTGTGTGTGTGTGTGTGTGTGTGTGTGCCTGCGTGTGTGTTTGTGTGACTGCCTGTGTGTGTGTGCGCGTGGTGTGACAACAGGGAGGGCTCTGTACCTTGCTGCGTGGGGAGGGATCGGGGCCCCAGCTGCCCGGGGCCAACGTCTGTTTGGCCCCGGCTGAGGCTGGCGTCTCTAAGGGACGGGCCGACCGTCAGACTCTGAGCCACTGAAGGCTCCTCTCTCTCACCTCTCTCCTCCCTGACTTCCTGTCTTCCTCTTCCTCCTCCACAGACTCAATCCTGTCTTTGTCACAGCTAGTCCTGGAGACGGGCTCGGTAACTGTGCCTCTGTGTGTGTGTGTGTGTGTGTGTGTGTGCGTGCGTGCACATGTGTATGTGTGTGTGTGAGATGCAATTTATTTGGATTTGCCATTTTAATGTCATTTTGTCTTGCATTTTGTCCATTCAATCCGTGATTGCATGTTACGGTGTGTATGTGTGTATTTGCATCTTCTTTTGTTTGTGTGTCTCAACTCATCTTCGAACACACAGTCACACACCCACACGTACACAAACCAACACTTTCCAAAAGAGCCCTTGTCACCTATAGATAGCATGTAGCACAACAACCCCCAGCGCGTACATCCACCATCTCCCACTGACCTATATATCTCAAAATGGCCGCTGCCGCACAGCTGGCCTCCTACGCAGGAATATATATAGAGAGGAAGCAGGGGGGGGGGGGGGGGGAAGGAGTATGTTATGTATGTGTTTTGTTTGCGATGATGTGTGTGTGTGTGTGTGTGGGGGGGGGGGGGGGGGGGGGAATAAAGCAGGAATAAAGGAATAAAGACAACAGCATCCTCAGGGTGCAATCTGTCACGCTCATTCTAGTTCTCTGTTCTCTCTCTCTCTCTTTATATAATATTTTCCTCTGGTTCACTGTTTTCCAGCTCACATTCTTCAGCCCCCCCTCCTGCCTTTTGTCCTCCCACTGTATGAAGCATCCCTCCCTCCATGTCGCCTCACCCCTCTCTCTCTCTCTCTCTCTCTCTCTCTCTCTTCCTCTCTCTCTCCCCCTCTCTCTCCCCCTCCATCCCTACATATGTTTTCTCCTCTCCTAGCATCTCATTCGTTTCCACTGTCTAATCTGACATGAGTAGTGAGAAGCTTTAGCCGTTAATGCAATCCACGGATAAATGGACACACAAAAACAGATATATACACACACACACACACATTAACCACTCATTCCCTGTCTGTCATTGCATGTATGTGTGTGTTTGTTCCAGGCTGATGTTTATATGACTGTACCTCGGAAAGCAAGCATCCATGTTGTGTTGCATCCTATACAACACATGCCTGGGCTATGTGTTGTTTGTGTGTTGTCAGATGTCAAGGATTAAGGAAATGCTGTTTAGACTGTTTATTTACAGGATGGCATGCAAAACCAGTTTTGGCTCAAACTGGATGTGCTTGCCTCAACTGGGCCCCTGTTGCATGCTAGTCATTATGTGTGTTACCTCATGGCATGACACATGTTTGCATGAAAATGGCATGATGTCAATCTGACCTCCAACCTCGTCTCTCCTTTGTTGTTTTTCTCCATCTCTGCCAGCCAATCACAGGCGAGCTGGACACGCAGTGACCAATCTACTGGCCAAAGAGCTGATGCAGGAGGACCCGCAACCAGCCAGACCAGGAGCTAGGAAGATAAAGGCGGAGGAGCCTATGCTGGGGGGGGCGGGATCTTTAGAAGACCTGTTGGACGAAAATCTTTCTCGGGCCAATTAGAACCCTCTACAACTCCACAGATTTAACCCCCAAACAGGAAGGGTCCCGGGCCGACCGTAGCCAAACACAACGGCAACTTTGAAGCTTTGCTTGTCCCTAAAGACAGACTGATCTGGCCTTGCTCCTCCCAGGCTGGTGGACCTCCCTCTCCCCTCGTCATGGCTCCCTGAACACCCCTCACCGTCGGCCATTTGTTACCGCCATAGGCACCTAGCTGCTCCTCTCTGCATCTGCACCCGCTGTCTTCGGCTCCCTTTCACCTTTGCTCTTTTTGTCTTTATTTTCTTTCGTTCCCGGCCGCACCGAATCCATGCATAGTTCTGTCTCTCCCCATCAGCCGCTCATCAGGAGAATCCAAAGACTTAACTCAGGAGCAAGCCACAATTTAACAGATCCGCCGGTAGCTTGGCTTCAATCACGCTTTGATTTGTGATATTTCAGGCGTTTAATAACAAATTGTGTACTTTGTGTATGTCAATGGTTTTATAAACATTCAGACGCTCTTTTCTCCCCAAACCCGTGCGCTTCTGTACTACTAGATGAATGTGCGTCAGTTTATACTTTACCTTAATGTGTATCATTATTACTGTTTAAAGAACCACCATGTGCCAATCAATACAATCTTTCTGTCCAATCACGCTTGGTGTTGGATAGGTGTGTGGACCAATCAAACCTTTTCTCACAAGTTGTTGAAATCCCACTGGTGTATGTTGATGTCGTGGTGAAGGGATTCACTTTTGTTTTTTGGAGACTTTAAATGCACGGGTGTTAATCTTTATTCGTAGATGTAAGCATACATTAAAAGCACTGTGTCCACACATGTTGAAAATGGTACACTTAGGTCTTAATGCAGATACATAAACCCAACCTTATAGAGATGACGTCCTTTAACCCCATATCAAAAAAATGCGCCCAAGCAGGAGTAATAGACACAAGTCCTTACCCGTGAGCCAATCAGAGCACAGGGGATTGTTACTGATCTCAACGAATGTATGTTGGTGACAGTGGGTTGGTTTGCATGTAGTCAGTTGGGTCTATTTAGTGCTGCGAGTTAGCACTGTAATCTACACATGTGTGCGTTTGTGCGCACATTGTCTATTCTCAGCCATGCATTTGTGTATGTATCTGTCCTGTCGGCCACCTGCAATAACTGCACATTGTAGACTATCGTCATTAATTATAGTTTTCATAAACAGCACTTGAAAACAGCCCAAAATACTGCGTGCGTGCGTGTGCCTGTATGTGTGTGCATGCGTGCGCCTGTGTTACTGTGTGTGTGTGTTTGTGCCATTTGTTTGCTGAGCGTCTGGTGTCAATGTTTCCTATTCGTGGACCATCAGAATAAATGTTGCCGTGATGTCTCAGTGTAGATGTTAGCCTTCAAACGGGAATTTTGAGAGATCCGCTGGACCACGGTTCGTTTAATGCGCAGCAATATTTATTCCTATGCAAACAGACTGTACACGACCACAGCGTCAGGATGTAGGCGCAGGGAAGAGCACATCAGTAGAAGATGTGTTTCACATAGCAGCACAAAATGGCAGCCAATATTTGTTATAGTTAAGACGATGTGTGTGGAGATTTCACTGTTATTGAAGAAACTAAGTCTGGGAATAGCGTTATATGCAAAGGGAACAATTTGCACTTAGCAGACTAATATAACATTCCATGGAGCAGCATGATGGCAACAAGGGGAATAGAAAATCAATAAAGGCAACACTTGTTGTGCTAAAATTAAAAGCAAATGGTTATTGTTTATGTGACTGCAATCACCAAAGCTATGCTAACAAGTCACCAACAGGTGATGGATTATCTCCCAACAGCTCTCATGTCAATATGCAAACGCTCAGCCTGTCTTTTAATTTGTTCCACATGTTTCATCTCCAGATGGAAACTTCAACGGGAGCATTTCTGATGTGGAGCGGGAGATTAAAATATCTCAAGATATCAATCCTTTTGTCGATTTATTATTGATTGTTATTTGTTTGATTTTTTTAAAGAGATTTTTATGTATTTTTTTTTACAGTTAATTTTAACGTATGTGATTTTTTGAGAGAAAATGGTGGACCAAATAATGTACAAGGGTGGTTTGTTTTGTTTCAGAACAATTCCATTTAGCTTGCTTCTGAAACGCCACAAAGTCTTGTAGTTAGTCGAAGGCTCTTGCATAATGTACACATCTGTTACAGAATGTGTTTGACTTTTTGTTGTAATAAAATGTCACTCGTAACAAATGTGTGTGATGTCAAACTTTTCTTCTTGGTCCCGAAAGGAATTTCTTTTAAAAGCGGGTTTCTCGGCATAGATACGTTAAAAGAGCAGTCGGAATACTTTTCTCCGCTCTACCTCTCTCTCCCATCTCATAAACACACTCGGCTGTAAAGATATTCCATGGAAGTGGAATTGGCAGAGTAGGACAGGAATGTATAAACAGTGGTTATGCAAACGTAAAACCAGACAAACTGTCGAAGTTCTCAGACGAGGGCCGGTGTTCCCTCGCTACAGCGAGCTAACTGTGTAGCTAGCTGAAGGCGAGAGGAAAGCAGCCCGACACTCCTCATCGTACACTGTTGTCCAAGCTATTGTGCTATCGCCAAAACTCAGCTACGACATATAGCCTAGCTCCTAATACACACATAGAAGCTAGTTGCCACACAGAGGTTTGTATACATTTGGCCTGTAAGATAACACACCGTGCCTAGTTTACCAGGATGTTCGTTTGAGTAAATGTAAACAGAGATCTAGCTAAAAACCTAAAGACTGTCATCACATATTTACATTGAGTATCACTTTTTAATTGATACAGCCCAGTGTAAATAATCTCAACGGGATGTAAACTTGTTAAGTGTTCACCAAATCTTACAGCAATTTTGTAAATGTTTCGAATCTAACAGACAGCCAATAAACTATTCGCTGGTGCCAAATTAGACACACACACGCACACACACACATGTGATCCATGGGGCCAGTAATAATTCTGAATCTGCAGCAGAGGAGACCTTTGTGTGCGTGTGAGTGGTTGTGTGTGTTGGCAAGTAAGTCTTCCTTTGCTTTGAAGACTGAAATAACTAAGCAGCCATTCAGAGCCATCTGATCCTCATCAAACTACACCTTGAAGCCCACTGTGACATCCTGCCTCTTAGGCTACTGGCACATGTATGGCCCTCCATTTGACAGCCATTTAATTTATACAATCATTTCTCTAGGCTTGAGTAATTGTGTGTGTGTGTGTGTGTGTGTGTGTGTGTGTGTGTGTGTGTGTGTGTGTGTGTGTGTGTGTGTGTGTGTGTGTGTGTGTGTGTGTACGTGGCCTGCACTTGTGTATTGACCGTGGCCCAGGTGTGTTTGCTATTTTTGAGGTAGGATTCAGTATGTGGCTGAGAAGCTGGAATGTAAATCCCTTATTGTTGCGGACTACAAGAACTTCCATCTCAGCAGAACAAACTGAAACGCAGGGTGGCTGTGGCCACAGCTGTTGGTCTAACCCAGATGAATGGGGTCAATCTTTCCTGGGGTTACAAAAGGATTCAAATAAATCGATCGGTATTAAACAATATCCACATAAAAAAATAAATATTCATTAATCATTTTTTTTAATAAAGATAATATCGATAATAAACTGTACAATTGTATTACATGATAGAGCTTCTAAACGTGATTTGTGGACGGTATCACTAAGCTTATATTTATTAATGTTTCATCAATGTTTATTTTAAATCCATGGTTGAATCGAGAAACAATTCAATCAGCGATGGGAACCATAGTCTCTTCTGAGTCAACCAATCAGACGGGTCGGATCACCCTCAGTTTCGTCATGAGAGCATCAACCCTGCGCTCCAATACCCATACTACCATACTATTTAGTATGTCTCAATACATAGTATGGAAAATTCTAAATGCCAAAAAGAAAAACAACAAGATGGGGTACTTCAAGCATTTCGCAGTAAGCAAGCCAAGATGCTTTTTGGCTTTTCTGCCTCACATGCTCTGCGCAACGGAAGATGCGTCTCATCGACTGAGCCCGCGATGTCGGTGGGTGGTACTGCAGCTGGGTTAATTAGTGAAATCACTGCCGGTCGTATGTCCAAATTGCTATGCTGTGTGCAAAAAATACATACTATGTAGAGGTAGCTGAAGTACGTACAAGTAAATAAATCCATCAAAATTATGAGATTTGGGACGCAGCAAGTCTCTATCCCTACAGTGCATACAGGTTCACTAGTAAAACATTGTATAAATACCTATACGAAGTCAATGATACTAAAGGCCTAATAGTGTGAAACGCGTCTAGTGGTCTAGACTGTGGAGAAATTGAACAGCTAATTAGTGAAATGACGAGCCATCCACAATATCCAAGTCACGTTTCAACGGTTCCAATTTCAAGCTGCTGTCACCTATAGGAAGATTCCCCTCGGTGAGTCAGTATTGTTATTATATGAACAGCATAATCTATCTATATTTAATATGCTGTCGTTGATGAATGGACAGTAGTTACTACACTGTGAGAACCAGTCCTGCGTCAGAAATGTCGTTCCACCACTTTCATGGCTGTAGTTATCACTGTTCATTGTATACATTTCCTAAGTAGTCGTTATAGACTCATGCTTTACTAATGCTAATGTAAAGATAAATTAACTCGTTTCATATATTATTTCAGGTTTAAGCTAAAGCATTTGTATCAAATCCATTATCAGTTATGGAATTCGCCTATTCAGAGAAAATTGTACAAACGATGTAATTCAAGGAGGGTACAATGAATATGATGCATACTTATCCTAGCTGCTATCTTTGTTGTATACGGGGCCCAGGGTAGATGTTCATCCACATCCACAGTGTTTATGTTCATCCACAATGTATTGATGCTATATCATGACTGTTGATGAGCAAATAAAAATGTGTTTCAATGTATTGAATTGTTTGTGTCTTAGTGTCTTGTCTCAACATAGACACACTTACTTTTATACATCTCTGAAATGGCCTATGCTTGATCTTAACTCTTAAGTTATGTTGTGCTTGAGTGATACTATTTAAGTAAATTTGTGTTTTGAGTTTTTCATAATTATGTTAATAATTAAGCTATTCATCAAATAAATACTAAAGATAAAGGGGACATTTTGAAAGGAATACACCTATTAAGTCTTGACTAAAGTACTAAGAGTGCATCTAATTTAAATTCCTATTTGCGGAGGATATTTGACATAAAAATCAACCACTGTTTCCACTGCTCTCCTAAATGACTAGGCGACTGTTGCCCCCTGTTCTCAGCATGGTGTGCCCCATTATAGGCCCACTTGTATGACCCTGTGCATATGCATGCCCACAAAACTCCTATTAACTAAGCCTACTTACTTCTCAATGCAGTCATTTGCATTTTGAACGACCCCCCCCCCCCGCCCTTTGCATACCTAGTCACGCCTCTCTGTACAAATGTGTGTGTGTGTGTGTGTGTGTGTGTGTGTGTGTGTTTACATGTTTCTGTGGTTCTAATGAATGGCGGTCACCTCATGTTGAGTCATGCCTCAGCAGCCCTAGAAATGGGAAGACGGGGCTCATTGACCTAAACACCCAAGGGGAAATGACTAAGAGGGGTTTTACAGCATTCTGGAGAAGGAGAAAGTACAAAGAACCTGAAAACAAAGTTCCACAGAGAAAGACAAAGAAGGAGGGGTGAATTGAAACCAATGGGCGAAGTGAAGGATGCATAAAAAAAAAGTCTAGGGGAGAGTGTGGGAGTGAGAGTTGAGAGACTGTGGCTGGGTTGGCTGTGATGAAGTGATTAGCTAACAGACAAAAGAGGAGTGGTGTGGACTAGAAGGCTGGGTTTTTTGTCCTCCCTGGGAGTGCTGTGGGACCCAACCCCCCTCCATTCTGTATGTGTGTGTATTTATAATTGGCTAGTGTAATTTTTCGGTGTGTGTATTTGTAATTGGCTACTGTGTAAATGTTTGCCAAGGCCCCAATCGTTCTCAAGTATCCCTCTGCCTTTATGTCAATATATACGGTTGCTCAGCTATTTACAAAAACATGTATTCTCAACTGCTTGTTTGTATGCTTGTTTTTTTTTTTGTTTTTTTCCAGTAGCCTATATGTCAAGACGTGTAAACATGAAAATACAATTTGAATTTCAGGGACCGGCGTACATATTTGTTGAATTATCTCAACGTCTCATATTAGATCAACATTTAAAAAATATGAGGATGAAACTCACTACGTCGCTTATGGTAGTTTTCCAGAAACAATTAAGTACTCCAGATTGTGTTTTGTCTATTATTCTGAAGCTGCATTACAACAGACGCGTTGTTTAAAACGTCAGGCTGGTGTGTTCCCAGTTGTGTGTTATTATGACCTTTCCTTTGTCATTTAGTGAGTGAGCCTATTTATGGTCTGACTAGATCGGCTTTAGCCTACTGTGCGGGCGCTATGCGATTCATTGAACTGTAGTGAAACTGATCAAGCGTTGCCGTCTGCTGCTTAAATTAGCTATTTAATCGCTCCGATTCACCCCTCCCTCGCTCGGTGGGAAACGGCTAGATGTGTGTGCGTGTGCGACACTAGGATGCAAGTCCGACTGCCGGCGGAAAGCAACAGGGAGATCGAGGGTATAATAATTGGCCACGGCGCTGCCAGACGACACAATGACACGGCCATCGATGCGTTAGCAAGCTACCCGGAGCATGCGACCAATGGCATAGTAGAAGGCTGTTTGTCAGAGCAGCCGATTGGCTGGCCAGGGGACGCTGTCGGTCTCCAGGTAGCAAACTCTTGAAGGAGAGAAACGGGAGGAGAGGGATGGGGGGGGGGGGGGGCGGGGCGGGGAGATGGGACCTCATCCGTGGAGGAAATGAACAAAGCAATATACATTTAATAAAAATACGATTATATCTTCTGGTAGAAATTAGATTTATATTTTTCCCTCCAGCATATGAAGCTATGCACTTCTCTTATCCTCATCCATTTACATCTCAGCGTTTTCCTCAACCATCCAACACGTTACTGTTACATGCTGTTCAACACGTTTATTATTCTATTAATGGTCATTCCTAAAGGAAGCATGTGCATGTTAGATTAATTCAGGTCCTCCTTTCAATAGTGTCTGTTTTGGACAAATGTGACATACAGCTTTAGACAAGCGTGTCTGCTGAATCAATTAGTGAATAACCTATTCAGTTTTAGGGTTTTGTTTACATGTGTCAGGCTTATATCCATGCTAAAGCACGTGACGCCCGCTAAACAAAAGAAAACGGATTAGTGGCAGACAGCTGGGAGAGCACCCTCGGATGACCTGCTTTAATATTTCATGTGTATCTCAGACATTTGTGAATGTGTATGTATTTATTTGGATTTGTATCATTATTATTTCTGAGTGTTTTCCTGTGTGTGTGTGTGTGTGTGTGTGTTTGTGTGTGTGTGTGTGTGTTTGTGTGTGTGTGTATGTGGGTTCTTCTGTGTCTGTGTTCTCCTGTGTGTGTGTGTGTGTGTGTGTGTGTGTGTGTGTGTGTTTTTGTATGTATGTGTGTGTGTGTCTGTGTCTGATCCTGTTCCTCTGTCTGTATTTTTATGTTGGTTTGTGTGTGTGTGTGTGTGTGTGTGTGTGTGTGTGTGTGTGTACATCTTAACCTTGCCTGTCCACTTCCATGTTATGACTGACTCGTCCTATCTCAATATTAGGTCCCCTTTATGCGATTACTCGGTTGCTTGTAAAACACCCTTCAATTAGCATCCAATTAGCGAGGGCAGTCCGGTGGCAACCGATTGGCTGTGCTTTCACATCTCTGAGTAACATCTCCATCATCGCCGTCATGTCCACATGCTCACCCCACGGCACAGAGCAGTGTGTGTGTGCACTGTAAAAAACCTGACTGGGAAATTCACAGTAACTAACTGGCAGCAATTGGCAAGTAACTTACTGTAAAAAACATTTGTGCCATTGATCTGTAAATATAACGTGTTGCTATTAAAGAGGATATCAAATGCATACATTCTAAATACTATTTAGAGAATAATGCAGACAAAACGTTACATATCTAGAGGCTCAAAAGCAAATAAACAGAGAGAGAATGGCTACAGTGGTTTAGTGCTACTGTGGACCTCTACAGTAGTATACTGTTACTGCGAATAACTATAGCATTATAACGTTTATCCAGTTAAGTTATTATTGCGACTGTATGCTGTAGTGTGTTTATTACTGTGATCTATTCAGTATGCAGTTGATTAATGTTTTTCTAACCTATTACATAGTATTATACTGCAAATTACTGCGGATTCCATAGCCATTTTTAGTGTGTGTGTGTGTGTGTGTGTGTGTGTGTGTGTGTGTGTTTATTTGTAGTGATAGCGACATAGCCATTTAGCTGAAGCAGCTGTAACTGGGATTTAAGAAGTGGTGGTGGGGGCTGGCTGGCGCTAGGGGTGGGTTTTGGGCTGGGGGGGGGCCAGAGAAGAGGTTGGTGGGCTGAAGGCTGAATGGAGGGTCGATGCCCACAGAATATCAATAAGGACCAGGGGTCACAAAACCCAGGGCTATAACTCTATAACTGTCTATTTCTCTCGCTCCTTGGCCTGTCTCTCTCTCTCTCTCTCTGTAGTAGATCTCTCATGCATGGTAAACCCTGAGCTGAAACTAGGTATTGGAGTAGTTTATATCTGTTGGCTAAGGCCTGTTTCATTCTGTGCTACATAGCTCTTGGGTGGAAACCCAGGCTGTGGTATTCCCCCTCTGTCTGCTGATTGTCCTGCTCCGTCTCTTACTTAAATACTGAGAAAATATGCTTTGTTTTTCCTCCTCTTGAGTGTATGTATAACTAGAAGGGAGGGATAATGTGGGAAACCTGGATCCAATAAAATAATAAAACACTTGTAGCAAGAAGTGTGGTCACCATGTACCTCTCCATATATTACATTGAATCATATCTGCCGATCCATAACACTAGTATTGGGTTATAGTGAGGTACTCTACATGTACTCTACATAGATCACTAGTACTCACTAGTACTCAGTAGTACAATGGTGAACCAGCAGGCTTGATTGTGAATATTACTATCTGGTTAAATCCTGGGACATTTTTGGTACATTCATGTCAACTATAATTGTAATGAAAAGAGTCTGTTGAGCTGTGTGCCTCCCCTTGGAGGGGCTGGCGGTCTTGGGCTTTATGATTAATATTGTCCATGCCTTATGGTTTGGAGGGGAGTTTACAGGAATTTAATTTACACTGATGAGACCCCTGAGGCCATCATGTCTGTCTGGTCTGTCCCGCAGTCACAAGGCCTGAGCCTTGTGTGTGTGTGTGTGTGTGTGTGTGTGTGTGTGTGTGTGTGTGTGTGTGTGTGTGTGTGTGTGTGTGTGTGTGTGTGTGTGTGTGTGTGTGTGTGTGTGTGTGTGTGTGAGACCCATGCATGTCTATGCGGTTCAGTTGGATGCGTGTCAGGGATATTGGGCCCCGCCCTTCTGCCCCCTATCTGTCCATACTCATTATTGTAGGTGTGCCTTCGGTCGATTGACCTCCATCATCTGAGACTGCATCCATGACATGCATGGATGCATGTCATGGATGTGTATGTACGTGTGTGTAACCCATACATTTCAGTGCAGTGCAGTCAGAAATGCATATGTGACCTATATACTGTGTCTGTGTGGGGGTGTGTGTACGGTGAATTAGACGGCGTGAGTTTTCAACGTGATTGCATCCGAAGTGACATATGGAGGTTAACCTAGATGTTGATCGGAAGATCCGCAGACCATTCATAGCATCCAAAAAGTTACAGGTATTAACAATGACAACCAGGAGTGGCGTGGATTGGTTCTGACGATTGGATCAAGGAGCTGGCTAAGGGAACCAGGCTGGAATCAAAGAGAAAACACTTGTTTCTGTGCACTTGTTCATCAGCATATTTAAGGGATCCAAGTGTTCGAGAATGTTGAGCAATTAGCATGCATACCCCCAGTCAGACTCAAACACACAGACACACACACACACACAGACACACACACACACACACACACACACACACACACACACACACACACACCTTCCTTCATCTTAAAGAGACATGGGTATTCAAGGGACATTAATATTGAGGTGGGAGCTGTCTCCTCAGGGCTCAGACTTCAAGCAGGGAGTTCAGCGAAAACCGGAGGAGAGGAGATGTGAGGCTCTGTAGAAGCACGAGGAGACACACACACACACACATACTGTAAAATACACACTTCTACGTCACACACGCACACACACACACACACACACCTATGCCAAGTTTAAAACACCCTCACTAAGCCCCACATCTCTTAAAGGGGATGACATCATTCCTCTGTCCCAGTAACCATGGTTACGCATGCCTCCCGCTGCTCAAAAGTCAGCACCCAGCCTCCCCCTTTTTCTCACTGTTTTGTCATCACGTCTCTCTCTTCCTCACCCCTGTCTCTTTGTTCTCCACATCTGCACCACTTCCCTCTCTTTTATCTTTCTTTTATCTCTCTTTTTATCTCTCCGCCGTCTGCTTCCAGTCTGCCATTTTCTTCCCAACCTCCATTTCCTGTGTCTCACACTGAAGCAGGAGATGGCGTCGGGGTGGTTGTTCCACCGCCCTAGTTCACAGAGCGAGAGAGATAGAGACTGAGAGGGGGAGAGAGGCTAAGACGCAGACAGACCCATAGTGGCGACAGCAGAATGTGTAAAGAGTGCATCCTCTGCCAGCCCGAGGGCTAGAGAGATGCAGCTGCTCACTAATGACCTTAAGGAGGCTGAACCGGCCCTGGAGGAGAGAGAGGAGAGGAGAGGAGGGGGTGAGAGGAGGAGAGGAGAGGAGAGGAGGGGAGGAGAGGAGGAGAGGAGAGGAGAGGAGAGGAGGGGGTGAGAGGAGGAGAGGAGAGGAGGGGAGGAGAGGAGAGGAGGGGGTGAGAGGAGCAGAGGAGAGGAGAGGAGAGGAGGGGGGGAGGAGAGGAGAGGAGAGGAGGAGAGGAGAGGAGGGGGGGAGGAGAGGAGAGGAGAGGAGGGGAGGAGAGGAGAGGAGGGGGGGAGGAGAGGAGAGGAGAGGAGGGGGTGAGAGGAGGAGAGGAGAGGAGAGGAGGGGGGGAGAGGAGGGGAGGAGAGGAGAGGAGGGGGGGGTGGGGTAAGGAGGGAGCCAAGGAGACGAGAGGGGCATAAGGGGGGGAAGAGGAGATGAAGGAAATTAAAGGGGTAGACTGGGGTAGAGGCAAGGGGGGGGAGATAATGGGAGAACTAATTAGACAAGGGGAGGATGAGGAGGGACAAACAAAAGAACAATGGAACTGGCAAAAGACCAAAACAAGACCGGGGGGCGAGGAAAGGGAGCATGTGACCCTAGACCTGAGACAAAGCCCCCCCCTCCAAGGAGCCGTAACGTGATGGACTACATGGTGACAGCGGAGGAAATGAGAAAGGGGAGGTCAGGATTGGCCGTGGTGCCAGACCATTGACACCATGACTTGAATGAATGGGCAGCGGCTATGGCCGTACATTGAAATTAGGAAATCAAACAAAAGCTGAGCTAAAATAAGAGCTGAAAATGAGAGAGGGGTTGAGTGTCGTGTTTATAGCCCCTCCCTGGGGTGATTTGCATCTAAAAACACCAATAGAATGTAAATGAAAGCCATATCATTTGTTCAAAGCCTCTTCCTTCTTGACATGCATGTTTACCAGCGACAGAGGTCCACAGGGGAATACACACACGGCAAGCCATGTGTGTGTATTGGAGAGGGGGAGAATGTATTGGAAGCTATTGTCAAGCCTGCATTAAAGTAAGCAGCTTACAGTCTCCGCAGTTCAGCAGCTTTTTTCTGCATGTGTGTGTGTGTGGGTTGACAGGGGGGCTGTGGATGGGACTTGACCCTGGGCCCTGTCTGTCCTCGCCGTCCTTGCTCTGATGTTTCTGTGCGAGCACATTCATCTCGTTCTCCTGGACCTCCGTCTCGGCTGGATCTGTGGGGTCTTCGGCAGCGTCTTCCTCTGTGATCTCGTTGCCTTCCTTTGTCTGCTTCTACAGGCTCGTTCACATGGATAATCTGTTGTCTCCCCCGTCTCTCTCTCTCTCTCTCCCCTCCTTTTCATTTTCTTCTCTCTCCCGTTCATCCCGCCCTCTCTCTGAGTGATCTACTGTGGGTGACGTCGCTCCCCTCTCTCGCACGCTGTCTGTCTGTCAGTCTATCCAGCTGCTGACACACACACACACACACACACACACGCACACACACGCACACACACACACACACACACACACACACACACACACACACACACACACACACACACACACACACACACACACACACACACACACACACACACACACACTACCCCATCTCGCTCCCTGCCGACCAGCCAAGGAGAAAATGGATGGTGGAGGTTGCCATGGAAACTGTGAGCCTATTTGTGCTCTGCGCTGTGTGGCGGAAAAATCGCACAACATCATGTGCTGTTCTGTGTGGTGCAGAATCAGCGGCATGAATATTTCAGATTTATGGACAGGGAGGAGACCAGTGAGCGATCACACACACACACACACACACACGCACGCATACTCACACATAAAATCACCTCCACACACACCCTCGCACATTCATTGGGTTTTCTTTCTCAGTCTGTGCGACAGCTCTTCTCGGGGCGAAAAAGAGAAGCGAGGGGAGATGCAGGAAGGTGGCCAACCTCCATTTTAACTGGCACAAAGAGAGAGAGACCACGTGTTTTAATCTGGGTTAGTGAGACATGGTTAAGAGGACAAGGAGAGAGAGACCAGAATAGCGCCTTTAAAAAATACATAGGATGGAAATATACCATATAAAAGGATTTGAAGGCAGTAAATGGCATGAAACAACCACAGAGGTTACAGAGAGCGAGAGACCATGAGATGCTGTTCTTAGAACAGTAAATGAGGGCAGATCAAATTTGCCTTTATCCCATTTAATTACAGACACATACGTCCAAAGATTTATTTGCACATAATCTGAATTGTGGACTAGAACTCTGCACTGCACCATCCAGCATAACCTTAACTCTGTTGGCTGAGTCAGAACATGTTCCACTTTCTCTGACTGTCTGCTTTTCCCTTACATCTATGCATGTTCTGTCTTAATGTGGCCTCTTAAAATACGTCCAACATAGGAAAGAGGCCGTGGTGGTGTAAAACACACTCATGTGGGTTTTAGAGGGTGGCTTTTAGTGGCCTGCTAGTTCAATTCCCCAGCACAGGAATGTTCCTCCCCCCCCTGATGATCTCCACATCTGTAGCAGAGCACGGCGTTCACGGTATTCCAGCATGCGGCTGTCACACAGGAAATGACTCCCATTCCACCCTGTTGGACTTCCTGTGTGCGGAGCCCCCTCCCCCACCCTCTCCACTCTCACCATTCTTTGAATAGTGTGAGTCTGTGTGTGTGTGTGTGTGCGTGTGTTTGTCCTTTTCCCGGTGTGAATGGCATAAAAATGTACATAGACAGGCAGACGTAGGGACAGAGCCCTGCATTATGCCCGCTACAGAAAAAAACTACGGAATTCCCAAGATGTCTCTGTGTGGACGCCGTGATCCTTGCATTCCTGCCTCTGATTCGGCGGGCGAGGGGGGGCGTGTCGGGTCAAGGGAACGGGGGCGAGGAGAGCTGGGACGAGGTCGGCGTCGTATGGGAAGGTCCGGTGGGGGATGGTGGGGTTGTGGCCGGGGCTGTATCGTCCCAGGAAGGCGCTGTGCTGGCGGTCGACCTCCCTGAAATATCCCCCACGGCAGCTGCAGCGTTTTAGCCACCAAACACCTGTCGCCCTGCGTGGGGGGGGGGGGGGGGGGAGGCACATGGCTCTGAGTCAGAGCCAGGGTGACCGTGGAGCGGGCGGAGGTAGCAGGAGGCGGGAGGAGAGAGCGCTTAGTCTCTATGGTGCTAGTGCTGTGACTCTCAAATAGACACGACCAACTCATACATATCGCTATTGGGGATGTGTAGCAGCTCACACACACACACACACACAGATGTGGCTCCGTGTATATGTGTGTGGGGTAAGGGGTGTGGCGGTGATTAAATGTTAAAGGGGCAGCAGGCCAGAATCTCTGAGGCTGATTCTATGATCCTAACATTAACTCACTGCCTCGCGTAATCCTGTCCTTGTTTTTCTTTTTTCCCTCTCCCTGCTCTGCTCCCTCTTTCCTTCCCCTCCTCTGTGCTCCTCTCCTTTCCTCCTTTCCTACCTGTCACCCCGCTCTCTTCTTCTGGGTCTGGCTGCTCGGAACGGCACTGTTGTGTTGCCATGACGACGGCAGCGGTGGGGGAAAGGGATTGGAAACCAACGTGTGTGTGTGTGTGTGTGTGTGTGTGTGTGTGTGTGTGTGTGTGTGTGTGTGTGTGTGTGTGTGTGTGTGTGTGTGTGAACAGAAGGGGGGAGGGGTGTATGTGGAGAGCATGGTTTGTAAAAAGAGATAGAGGGGATTACGTGAGGGATGGAGAGTTTAGGTGTGTGTGTGTGTGTGTGTGTGTGTGTGTGTGTGTGTGTGTGTGTGTGTGTGGGGTGTGTGTGTGTGTGTGTGTGTGTGTGTGTGTGTGTGTGTGTGTGTGTGTGTGTGGTGGGGGTTGGGGATGCCCTACAAGCAGATGGAAGCCTTTGATCCCTTGAAGCGCCCCATGTGTTGAGAGGAAGGAAGCCAAGCCATTGTTCTCTTCAACGACACGTTTATGAACATAAAGAAACAATACGGTCCTAATGTATCAATATAAAGTCACAAAGGTGATACAAATCATAATCTCTCACATCCGGTCAATGAATCAGAATAATCGCTCACGTTTTTACCACCAGCCCACCATTTTTGTTTTCACATATCCCGGACTTGAGAGGATTGATGTGGAAAAAGATGATGCAAGATGGAGAACCTTCCTCTGTAACCTCTCTCACGCACGCACAGAGAGAGAGAGAGGACCCCTGTCTGATTTACATCCTCCCACCTGATACAGAGGCAGAAACAGAGAAGAGAGAGAGGGCGAAAGAGACAGTATAGGCAGAAATAGAAAAAGGAGGGATGGAGGGAAAGATGGAGGGAGAAAGTGAGGTCTTTTGAGATGGAAAGAAAAGACGAGTGTTGATCATTCAAAGAGAGCTTTGTGTGTTTGGTCTGCATGCTGCTGCTGGGGTCCATCTCGCTGATCTAGCAGAGAGAGCCGGCAGAAGGGGCACCATAAAAGTGTCTCTTTAAGTGTGTGTGTGTGTGTGTTTGTGTGTGTGTGTGTGTGTGTGTGTGTGTGTTAAAACGCCAGTGTGATCCTCCTCCACGGCCACTTTTCTGCTCTTCCTCTGTCACCTATTTTTCCGCTGTCGCAGAAACAAAGCCACACTGCCGTCCCCTCCCAGGGCTGAAATTACAACTCATTATTTTAACCATGACTATGGTTGGTGTGTGTCTGTGTTTGTGTGTGTGTGTGCGCGCCTCAGATATATATATATATATAAGTCATTCAAACGAGAACAAGATGCTTAAGTGCGTGTTCCACCCGAGCTATTTCGAACATCAGCCATGCGGTGAGGGAAGCTCTGACAGATGAGAGGTCTGCAAGCGCCACTTGGTGTGTGAGGTCAGGACAGGGCTGTTCCCAAGTGTCTATGTGTCCAAGTGTGTGTTTGTGATTGTGCGCGCGTCCATTTGCAATTTCCTGTGTTAAAAAAAATCTTCCATTGTATTGCTTTGACTTTCATACGGAAGATCCAGCAGCCTGTTTTTATGAAGTTGGAATGTGAAATAAAGGAAAATAATCACATATGTCAGTTATAGCAGCGCCCCTCATACAACTTTAACTGTACATGAGAGAAGAAAAACCTATTTCCGCTTTATGTATGCATTAACTGGTAAAGCTAAGATATGAGAGTAGTTAGTGATGTATTCACTAGTGAACTGTTGTCCATTCTGAATCTGTTTACCAACAACATCACAGCTGCACGCCACACAATCCAGAACTGATCCATATAAAGACTGAGGTCTAATCCGGTCTTCATCCTCCGTTTGAGTTTGTCTGGCCCACTGAGCTCTGCTGGACAACGTGGTGACCCATATCACACTGGCCCGCTCTGTCCTCACACTGCAACAGCTGCCACAGCTGTGTGTGTGTGTGTGTGTGTGTGTGTGTGTGTGTGTGTGTGTGTGTGTGTGTGTGTGTGTGTGTGTGTGTGTGTGTGTGTGTGTGTGTGTGTGTGTGTGTGTGTGTGTGTGTGTGTGTGAGAGATGGGAGGGGGATAAGTGAAGACAGGAAGTGGGAATGGGAACTGTGTCTGTGTGTGTGGTGGGGGTTAATGTGTGTGTGTGTGTGTGTGTGTGGTGGAGCTATTTGAGTGTGTGGGGGTGGTGGCTTCGGGGCGGAAGGCGGGAGGAGGCGCGGAAACCCAGGTTCCTGTCCCGCCAAATGCAGCTATTACATCACATCCTGTCCCCTCTCCACGTGCCTGCCGGGGGCCTCCTTCCTGAAACCAGAGCCCCGTTTTCCTCCTCTCCAGCCCCTCTGCAGATGGTCGTCCTCTCCACCTCTCCTGGCTCTCACTCCATCACTTGTGGAATCACAAGTCTCACAGGCAACTTTATTTATGATCAGGATTTTACGTGTGTGTGTGTGTATGTGTGTGTGTGTGTGTGTGTGTGCGTGTGCGTGTGTGTGTGTGTGTGTGGACACTCAGGATGTAAGGATGCTTGTGATTCTGACTAACCTTGTTACCGCACAAACATGCAGTCCATTGTCAAGGTCCAATTGCTCTAGTGTTGCACACAGACAGAGACAGACACACAGACAGAGACACACACAGACACACACAGAGACACACACAGACACACACAGAGACACACAGACACAAAAAGAGAGAGAATAGGATAAGAGGACAGTGATGTATGAGAGAGTTTCCCAATGGAGGGAACAGAGTATAGAATTTGTGTGTGTGTACAATGAGTCACAATGTGCCTAATTAAATAAGAGTGTGTGGGCTGGGAGGTGTGTGTGTGTGTCCTCTGATAAGAGGGGCTGTGATGGAACAATCCCCCTATTCTGCTGGATGTCCTTCTGGCCCCCCGACCACAGGAAATGGTTGCGTCACATGACAGGTCATGAGAATACCGGCCCCAATGAGTAATGAGAGAAAAAAAAATCAAAGACTGTTTATATTCTACAATCTGATACAAAATTGAACTGGATGTGATGTACATATAATCATCCGAATGAGCAGTAAGTGTTTATTCCACATTATTAAAATGTGAATGACACTCTCTCTCTCTCTCTGCATGGACTGCATGCGGGCCGGCCTCTGGCTCCAGTGCTTATAGACTGATCTCACTCACCTGTTTTTCCGTCTGTGGGAAATCCTCTGCAGCAGCACGTTTCCTGCACACAGTCCTCTGTGCGGTGCCAGGTTTAACTAATGGCTACACGTGTGTGTGTGTGTGTGTGTGTGTGTGTGTGTGTGTGTGTGTGTGTGTGTGTGTGTGTGTGTGTGTGTGTGTGTGTGTGTGTGTGTGTGTGTGTGTGTTGAGCCCATCTCTTCATCTCAGTCTGTGGGCCTGGGACCGGGGCTAATAATGCCGGCCACAGAGACGTTTAATAAAGAAGGGTCTGGGCGCTGAACAGGGGAGGGACGCTGTTGATTGGGGCAGAGGGTTTCCATGGCAACCGCACTACGCCGGGAGAAAACAAAAGGGGCAAGACGTCAGCCATTTTGGGCTCATGAATCCACGCTGTTCGATGTTTCAATGTGCGCTTTGTCGATATAGATACATTATTGAATGAATTGTGACAGCTGAGAGCTTTGAAAACAATGAATTAAAACCTGTTCAATACAACTGTACGATGAATGGTCAGATATAACTATCTTTCATGTTTGATCCTTTATTCTCCCTCTGTCTCTGTTTCTCTCTCTCTCTCTCTCTCTCTCTCTCTCTCTCTCTCTCTCTCTCTCTCTCTCTCTCTCTCTCTCTCTCTCCGTCCATACGTCTGTTTGTCTCTGTAATTTTTTATGCCATTTACAGCAAGAAACTAACCCCATCCATACACGGTACCTGCACTGCATCTCACCGAACAGTGTGACCTACACACCCCCATCCTCGGCTGCACCAGTGAGCCAAGGCAGGTACCCTTTGTCTTGCTTAGTGACGTTCCCTTGGCTATTAATAGAGTTGTTGGGCAAGCCAAAGGAATCTGGACATGTAGCCTGTCTCCCACTCATCCACGAGCCTCCCTCCCCACTGATCTCCCGTCCCACAAGAGGAGCCTATATCAATAACACGGAGCGTAAACAGTAGGAGAGCCAGAAGGACTATATCTAGACCGCAGCCTAGACGTCTTTAGGAGCATGCTCTGCGGGAAATCAATGGGAACTTATTATGTTGTTTGTTTGCTCTGTGAGTTGCACTGAACCCAACCACAGACACAAAAGAAAGAAGGGCCTGCAGGAGCGTAATCTAATTTACGTAAATCAATTTAGCCTTTAAAGATCGGCCAATCAGGTCGAGTTGCCAGGCAGATTCCTGCCCCCGACATAAACTCCCCTGACTGCCTGATGGCTAGGGACAGGTTGGCTTGGTTGGTTAAGGTCAACCTCATCAATATGGAGAGATCTGGATTTAATTATATTTAGCCAAGGTGATCATTTTTGTCATAATCATGGATGAATTTGAAAAATATACAATGATTTAAAGTGCATGGGCTTAATTTCTGAGCTGATATTATGTTACAGCTGTGAGGTAACATAATCCAGGACTCTTTCTGGCGGGCACTTATTCAATCCCGAAGTAAAGGGGAGCAATGATCAACAGCCTCCTCTAATGTGTCATAATATGGCGTATATGATATATTTGACCACAATCAATGATCCCTAAAGGTTGGTTACTCGAGACTCTGGAGTATCCAGCATCTGTCCTCTCCTCTTGTCAAACGGTCCCTTAGGACGCATCAAACAGAACTAGGATGGGGCAAAGCATTCTGGGACAGAATGCCTCAAGGCTGCTATATGTAGGTCACACATACTAAAAGCCTCTTGTCAGGCTTAGGTTCGATAGAAAGTAATGATTTCAACCTCTGCGAGCCTTGACTCTACCTAGTACCTAATGAGACATCTCTGAGCTTGTGTTCGTGTTGCTGTGGATAATAATGCAACTTAACTTGTGAATTGTAAGTCACAAATCCATGTGATTAGTTATGTGTGTTTTGTATTGTAATTCAAACAGCGTTATACAAATCGACACCCAAGCACAGTTCAACATACAATGAAGAATAAAGATAAAATGAGTTCCAGAGGCGTAACATAGCTTTTAAAATGAATCTTTTATTTGAAATGTCAGTGTTCAAGAGAAAATAAAACAGCAATATAAATATTAGCATCAAAATAAGAGAATAACACAGGGGTATAGCGTGGGGGCTAAGCATTTATAAGAAAGATAATACAGCAGGATAGAGTAGGATTAATTCCGCAGCGGACAGACATACACATATAATATTTATAGTTGTTTGTTCATATGGACAGAAAGAGGCATTCTTTCACAAATGCACAAGATAAAATCACAGCAAAATAACAAAGAGGTTACAGAAGGATAGAAACATTTCCAATATATTTTTTTGTGGTTTATTTTCTTTACAGGGTGATAAAATAGATAATAGAGAGAAAATGAACACAAAAATATGCGCAACACATATCAAGAGTTAACTAGTCTACGCGTGTCACTTTGTATACTTATCATCTAAAGTTATCGTCATTTTAATTCATTTATTTACACTGAAGAGTTAGTTGGCTTCCATGGTGCTTAGTTACTACATTGCAACACAAACTGTTTAAGAACATCTCAGATTTTTATTCTTTTTATCTTTTTTTTTTTATACTGTGGTTTTCAACTTTTTTTTTTTTACCGTGAAAAAAAAAAATGCAACACATTCCAGTAGTAAGCCACGTCTTGTGGATGGGGGGACTCTTATTTTGAAAACGCTGGACGTGGTCCCTACTATACAACTGGCTCATACCATCGACAGGACGTGTGTTTATTTACAGAGGGGAACCAGAGGGTTGGACTAAGTGGTAGAGCGCCTGAGCTTGGCATTACAATGTGGATGTAAGGGTGGATTTCCAAAGAGGACTGAACCACCCCCCTCGCTGCTTGATCCGCAAGTGGTTTACCCTCCTCTCCAACATGGGCCGATGTGCTTAGCTCCATGTGGCTCAGCGCATTAAAAGGTAGCCAAGCAGGAGGTCAGCGGCTGAACTGGGGTACTACATTCAGCACGCCAGAACCAGGTTTGAGGCTCCCTCCTTAGGCTCACCCTAATCCTGCCCCCCCAAACCGTTGCCCCCTGACAGCTCAACCCTCTCCACGACACCTTCATCTAGTCATGCAGTGGCGTCCAGTCGTGGTTTTCTTGGCGGACAGACAACATGGCGAGAAAGAACCACTTCATGTCTTCTGGTATAAACGACAACCTCTACGCTATCAAGCTTATCTTTTTAATAAGAAGAACGAAGGAGAGTTGTCTCGTGTCAGGAGATACTACCAGCACTTTAGGGTGGAGGGCAAGTCGTGGGGGAGGCGTGTGGGTTTTGGGGGGGGGGGGGGGGGGGGGGGGTACTCAGTAGAGGCCCTAGCAGCCTGCAAGAGTTCTAGAAACTCCTAAGCAAGAACATCGTTTTTTTTTTTTCTTCATCTGAACACGTCTACATGTTGTTTATCCCCTAAAGACTGAAGTGATTACTACCCCTATGTCATCTCATGGTTTATCATACTAACAGTGCGTTTCTTATCGTTTGGCTCTAAGACTGTGGCCGCCACAAGAGGCGTGCGCGGGGGAGGGGGGGGTTAGCCTACAAGCGGGTCTGGAAGGTTGAGGGACGAAGGGTTTGTGTGTAGGCTAATGCTAGTGTACCTCCGGTAGCTCCGAGGAACGACCCAACGTCCTGCCCACAGAGCCCTCTGACAGAACCTTCCTCAGGGAACATGCTCGGAGAGTCATAGAAATCGCCTGAGATCAAAGTCTCATTTTATTTTTTCACTATGCTTACAAAAGTGTGTCCCCGCCCCCCCCTGTATTTAATGTCAAGTAAATGCTACGTGTGCATCGTGTTGACCTGCGTTTTTGGACGGAGGGACATAAGACTAAAGACGTCCTCCTTGCTTTTGCGATGCATAGTTTTGCAACCATTTAAAATACACGTGGTTTGAACCTAAAAAGAGCATGCAGCAGAGCGATTAATACCTGTTTAAACAATAGCAAGTATAGGAGTTGCGTGTTTGTGATTTTTGCCCCCCCCAAATCCTACATAGTTGAGCCTACGTAGGAGTTATCAAGTGGCAATCTAGCGTACTTTACAATAGATGGCTGTTTTCCATCTAGGGGAAGAGTGGAACAAATCCTACTTGAAAACACGCCACAAATCTCCATCTCTGAATACACCACTGGGTACAGCCTGGACGGCCCTGCGAGGCTCCTCACAGCCGGCCTGTTCGTGGGAAGCGAACACCAAGCTCTTTTGAATTGGACATCAAATACAGCAACCTGTCACACCCACAACCCACTCCCCCCCCCACAAAAGAATAGACTTGTTTACCATCAATGATTACACGAGCAATACGAGGAGAAAGCGTTGCCAAAGGGACACCGTTCTCCGACGAGTAAATATATACGACAGCCTTCAAGCACATTCAACTTCCTCAAGGCTCTTCCAGGGACACTTTACAAAGAACCCACCCGACGGTGTCCGCGTGATTTGTAAATCAGTGGGTGGGTGAGATGGGGCGGGTTTGGGGTGAGGGTGGGGGCAGCAGAGCAATCGCCTGCCCCGGCTGGGAAGGGAGCAGCGGTGGGTTGCGGGGTTAGTGAGGGAAGTTTTTTTTTTTCGTTCCTTTTTCTTTGTTTTCGTCATGACCCATCACCAGTGGTGGAGGAGGCCGGGGACTCCATCGCCTCCTCCGGCCGCCTTCCCTCGTCCTCCCTCCGTCTTCCTACTTCTTCTCCTTCTTGGTGGACTTCTTCTTGGAGGCGGGGGTCTGGGCCGCCTTGGGGGGCTCCACCTGGGCAGAAGCCTGGGGAGGGGGAAGGGCCTGCTGTGGCGCTTGCTGAGCAGCTGCCTGCTGCTGTTGCTGCTGCTGCTGCTGCTGCTGCTGCTGCTGCTGCTGCTGCTGCTGCTGCTGCTGCTGCTGCATCAGCTGCTGCTGGGGGTTGGAGGTCAGAGTGGCGGTGCTGCCCGGGATGTAGACGTTCTGCCGGTAGTCGGGGACGTGCTGCAGGGTGAACTGGGGGCTGTAGCGCGTGCTCAGTCCCATGGTGCCGGGTGCCAGGGTGCCAGTGGCCTCACTCACTTCTGGGGAGAACAGGGGCAGAGCGGGGGTTTGGGGGGGTTGGTAAAGGGTAGGGAGGGGGTAATAGAGAGGGAGGAGACACAGAGAGAGAGAGAGAGAGAGAGAGAGAGAGAGAGGGAGGTGGGGTGGGTACTTGTTAAGCGACATGGTGTTGGAACGTGTTACGCAGTATTTGAAGAATCGAAGAGAGGAAACGTGAAGGGTATAGGAGGGAGGTGGACTTGAATGCGTCCTAGATACTAATGCTGAACACAAGGACAGAGAGCTGGGGAGGAAGTGGATCTGGGGCAGTCGCTCACTGGAGAACAAGGCTTCTGCACGCTGAATGGATGGTTATGTAACCCTCATTTCACTCCGCTGAGTCAAAGTCAGAGACCCTTCTTAAGGAAGGACTTGCGCACACATGCGTGTTAATCTCTAAGAATTGCCCTGACCGAGTGGATGACGCAATACCCCCCCTCCCCCCCCACACTCTATTTCCACTGCCCCTGCATTGCAGAAGACAATGTACCCTCCCCCACTAGGTGCTCCCAAAGGACACACACGCACGCACGCACACACACACACACGCACACACAATCGATAGCCATCAAGGTGCGATTCAGTACCGCGCTAAACTGGCGAGGTTCTACGCTGCGGATCAGTTACAGCTCCTCCAGAATGTGAAGGCCGACCCAGCATATATCTTTAGTGGAGGAATGACCTTGGTCTCTGTCCTCTGGCTGTACTACGTGTCCCTGTTATTCAGCTGTATTCTGAGATACAGGTTATCTCCCAGCCAAAATGGGTCATCTCCCTCTCCTTCTCTCTCTCTCTCTCTCTGTCGCTCCCTTCGCTCTGCGTTAACTCGGGTGGAAAAATCCAACATCCCTTCTGCCGCAGTATCCAAGAGGGGGGATGGTGTGTGTGTGTGTGCGTGCGTGCGAACGTTCACTCCAGTAGGGAGGAGACTAGTGGTGTGTCAATGGTTAGGACAACAATAGACACAATGAATTGAGCTGGTGTGGCGAAAAATCGTATTGAGTCTGTCACACTAACCATGTTGTTTATTAGCAAGAGCTACGTTCTCAAGGCTTCAATCTTTTAGTCTTGTTTATTCTTTGTTAAAATGACCATACACCCTCAATAGCAACAGTTGGACAATGAGTCACTGTATGTGCCTGCATTTGTGTATGTGTGTGTGTGTGTGTGTGTGTGTGCAGAAACTGCACCAAAAAGGAACCATAAGGCGAAGAGCTATAAAAAGCTCTTCACTCCAATGACAAAATCATGTCTCACTAAATGCCCTGTAGCTCATCATCAAACATTGGAGCTGTTGACAGTGGAAACACGCACGCTGTTATTTAGCTAAACAGCGGACGGTGATATCTACGTACATGAGGGGCGTACTGACCGTAGCGAGGCCGGTCTCAATATTGTCTGCAGCTTCCTCGCTACTTATTGCCATCCTGAATAGCCCCGATCCCATTCTAAACTCTATCTGTGTGTGTGTGTCTGTGTGTGTGTGTGTGTCGGTCAATGGGTCTGTAGCTGACAGCACAATGAGCCATGGAAACATCAATGTGGACAGAGGGGACCTTCATCCGTCCCATGAGTCTGGCATGATGCCCTCCAGCCACAGAGGAAACCTAGCCTGAGCCCCGACCCTGTCCCCTTCTCCCCTGCCGTCCACGTCTGTGTTCGGCTGACTTCCTCATGACAAGGCTTCGGTTCTGCTGCGGAGAGCCGTGGACTACACAGACCTAAAGGAGACGTCTGTCTGGAACGGGTGATGGGGCCTCTTTCATAACCAAGGACACAGAGAGAGGAGGATGAGGGCGGAGGGGGATGGTGACATGGGATGAGGGGGGTGGACTCACCGTTGGCGGCCGCCATCAGGGCCTGGAGCTGTTCGGCCTCGGTAGGAGGCTGGGGCCAGGGGCCGGTTCCCATGGCAACCTCGGGTCCTCCAGCAGCCCTGAAGCCAAAGGGAGAAAACGTCAACAACCAGCAGCCATTTTACATGTGCTCCGGAGAGCCCCGTCTGTGTGTTGAGGGTGTTTGGATGACAGTTGGTGTAGAACGATGTAAAGCGGTGAATGATGAAGGCAAACAGCGCCCCCGGGGAAATGTAACATGGCCAACAACGATAATGTACACATACAAAACAAAGCCACCTGGACTTGTATGTAAATTTGTGTGCGCATACAGACGATCTGTACGCACGCTCGTGCACACACACGCACATCAACACACTACAATTGACTATTGTAGCATTACTAGACAATACAGTATTAATAGTACATGTTTAGTACTGATGCATCAAAATAAATGTTTAATGAATGGTACAGCTTTTAAAAGGAACAGCTGCACCTAGACATGTGCGCACAACACACACACACACGCTACACGCTACACAACGTATGACTGAAGAAAACATTTCCATCTGGGGGAAAAAAACCTTCAAAGCCTTGTTTATGTAAACCCTGGAAATTTGCATGTGAATGGAACAAAGGAAAGGCAGACCTGCAAACTATTACCATCACCTAGTTATAATCAGGCCCGTACCTTTTAGACTAACACCCACTCACACAATAACGTCTGGTGGTGTCCATGGCAATAGCCAATAAAACCAACTTCCTTTCAAATGTAGGGTAATTTTGATAACCGGATATTATATCCCCGTGCCATTGCTAGAAAATTGGCAGACCAGTATTGTATAAACCAGGCAACTGTAATTTACGGTTTCAAGGTCTTCTAATTAAAATCAAGAAAGTCTGAACCACTAAACTATTGCTCATAAACATCATTTCTTTGTGTGTGCCTAGACTCATGTATTCATGTGTATTCGTTTAAAAGGTACTGCAGCAGCCCCAGGGCCTTGTGGGTAAAGGAGTTCTGGTCCAGTGCGTAGGTTCAGAGAGGGGAAACTAAGGGGTTAATGGAGGGGTTAAATGGGCACTGAGGTCTCCCATCCTGCTTCCTGACTTATACAACCTGCTGCTGAAACAACACAGAGGGAATTCCATGCGCATGTGAAGAACCAATACTTTGGCATATTTTAACAGAAAATGTCCCTCACCAGAGAAACCCCTAGGGAGATCCTTTCTGCGCCAATGCTGGTTTCCAAGACTCACTGCCAGCATGTCTGAAATGTTTTTCTTCTTTCCATTAAAGTGAAAGGGCAAGATGCTTGCCGAGCAGCCAATTAGAGACAGACAGAGCAGGAGCGCGGCCAATGTAGCAAGGGAAGCCATTTTGTGTTTATTTCACAGCCTCGGAGATAACAGTGAATGCTTGGTTTATTCCTAATTGCCGTCTCTGTGCACTTATCATATCCTGTGGTCTTGTTAGACGCTTCCTCTGGTCAGGATTATCACTTCCTGTGTGTAAACATGTGAGCTGTGGTCAGATTGGACGAGCAGCCAGCCATATCCTGTTTCATCTGGAGAAATACGAACACTAGCTCGCTAATCTGTGAGGGACTGCTCTGTAACGTGACACCATCAATACCTCTCAACACCTGATATGCTCACATGCGGTGTGTGTATTCTTTCTGTCAATGTAGGAGAACGCAATCCATTTTTGAATAGCTTCCATTGATTTGTTTACAGTTGAATGAATCATACATCAAACGGCCATATACACTGTCGTCCGCCTGAAAGAATATCTTTCGATCGATAAATCACACAGAACAAAAAGTCACATGTGTGCAGCCCGGTCAACAGCAGCATCACTTGAGGCACAGATGCGGTACAAAGGCGACACCATATGGAAAGGCATTCCTCGGATACACGGTCAAGACCAGATAGACAAAAGCTCAGACTAAAGGCTGAATGTAGGGGTGCACAGATAAAAAGACAACAGACCAGGACACAGAAACAGAAAACCAAATAAATGATCAGTTACAGTCCTCCCCCACGCCACAGCGAGCATTGTGGCCTATAAGCGACATTGAGGAACAAGGACCCAGTCAAAGGGGGGGGCTATAAACTACAGCTATAACATGTCCAATCACAACACAGCACTGCACTGCAGTTCTACCCCCAAACACCATCGTGGCCACCCTCTGCCCATACCAACTTAAACCCTTAGACCGATGCGATTCTTATTCATTATTTTCTGCCATGAAGAAAGCCATGGCTCCACAGAGACTCGCATCTGAATATCGATCAATTGATATGGGCAGAGAGGGACCACAGTAAGCAATTGCTATGTTTCGTATACCTTGTGCCATCCTTCGTTGTCCATCGTATGTGTGTGGCGTATGGCATTTGAGGACTAAGGAGAAACACAACAGGTTATGAAGACTCACAATCAAATCCTCGGGCCCCTGCTTGAAGCCAGACTCTAGCCAGTAGGAAAATGCATTGGTTTTAAACTAGGGGGGGAAATATGTTGAGTCTGTAACATCCATCTAAACATTCCAGGGACGGGAAACTAGCTCTCTCTTCCCATTTGGATCAGGAACGATGTGTATATTTCAGTCCCATGTAGTAGTCCAAAATGGCAGCTGCTCATGTTTTTGTTCCACAGCTATTATTTAATGGTGTGTCATTGAATGTGTGTGTGTGTGGGTGCATGCCCCCCCCCCTTCTCATGCTCCCAGTAAGGGCGTTCTGGAGAGAAGACTTGACTCATGGAATGTGTTGTGCAATGTCTGTTGTGGTAACTGTTTATGCCGTGCACAGCCCTGGCACACACGCGTTAAAGAGGCCAGTGGGCCGGCGCCGGCAGAACCCAACGCACACGCATTCAAGCCCACACACTCACACACAGTCTGAAGTAGGCCTGTGTGGTTAGCCACCTGTCGGCATGCACTGTCATGTTAAAATATACGTTTTTCAAGCGATTAATCAGTATTTAATCAATCCGTGTGTCCGTGTGCCCGGATGGAGGAAAATGAAGGGGGAGAAGAAGAAGATGAAGAGAGCGAGAGCGTGTCTCCCATCCCCCACTTGCTCTGTTCCCTCGCCTCATCAGCAGTCCTGAGTGATGGCCCACAGGCTCAGAGCGCAGCCTGGGAGAGAGAAGGGAGCAGGGAAAGAGGAGGAGGAGGAGGAGGAGGAGGAGGGGCAGGGCTGTGTGCTGGTGGCAAGCACTGCGGCAGCCATTTTGTAAAATAGCATCCTGCAGAACAGGATTGAATGGAACCACTGCTCTGAGGTTTTACTATCTCAGCATGGTCCAATGGAATTTATGTTAAGTTTAAATAAATAGCTTTTATTTTAAATGTATGTACATACATTTCTATATCAACAAACCAAATATTTCCAGATTCTGATTATTGTGGTGTTGGTAGGAGGGGTTTAATTGAGGGGGAAGGGATGATGTAATCTGGTCTGTATTCACTGCTGGCTCCTCAGGGTGGGAGAGTGGTGGGCTTTTTTAAGTGCAGCTCTCCACCTCTACCCCCACCACAACCACCACCACCCCCCTCCCCAGCTTTGAGCATGTTCCCATCTCTTTTCTCTTCCTCCCTCATTCTCCATCTCCATCAAGGCTGCTTGCACAGAAGGCATGTCCTTCAGGGTTAGGGTTAGTATTGTGCGAGTCTCATGTGTGAGTGTTTGGGTTTACGTGCGTGCGTGTCTTTCAACGTGTGTGTGTGTGTGTGTGTGTGTGTGTGTGTGTGTGTGTGTGTGTGTGTGAGAGTACTCACCCGCTAGGTCCAGGTCTCTGACCCTGGGTGAAGCGCCAGTCGTTGTTGGGAGGCTTTTGCTGTGAAGAGAACAGAACAATTCATGAATGGATTTATACAAACAAGAGCAGGACGGCCCGGCAGAAAAGGTGCCATTCGTCTGAGATATAACCGTGTCGTACCCGTGTGTGTGTGTGTGTGTGTGTTAGTGTGTGTGTCGAGGTGGATAACAGTGAGGCTGAACAAATATGGAACGACCCGAATGCGGGGAACTACAAAGTGGTGCACACGTCCATTTTGTTTGGGAGCCTTGGAGTGTGACAATGCCGCAGAGCTGCAGGTGCTCAGCGATCCAGAAGGCCCCTTACAGTCAGGAACAGGCCCAGGAAGGGCGTTACAGCGACAAGAACACTGCACAAAGTAAACCAAGAGGTCTCGTTTAAACATGGGGGGATTCCTTCATGACAGAAGCTCCTTGCACCTAGCAATCTAAATGCTTTGGGTTCATATTTTTCAGTGAGTAGGTCGTGCTATTCATACACACTGTTGTTGCATAACCAAAGGCGCAAGAGTGACGTCAATCACATATTTTACTGCTGACTGAGCAGTGAAATGATGGTTAGGCTGAAGGCTGCCAACACACAAACTGATAAGCTCCACAACTCCAGGACATGGCATCCTGTCAGTCGTGGGGGGGGGGGGGGCGGGGGCATTCTGGGTTCTGCTAATTGAGCGACTGTGTCATCCCCGGCCCCTCACAAAGACCCTCTTGTTGGAGACGGCGGACGTGCCATTGCTGTTAGATATCATTTTGGACAAAAGGAACTGCCCTGATTTGCAAAAGTCTGCCATTATTTAATTCTCACTTTCTCTGTGTTGAATCTCCGATCCAAACGTTCTGGGTCGATGTATTCCTCCCTCATCCCCTGCTCTGCCTTGCTCTCTGTAGCCACTGCTCCCCCCCCCTCCCTGCTGTGCAGCGATGCAGGGAATAGACCCCTGGCCCAGTGCCAGACTCTCCGGTCGGCTAATCGACACAACAAGAACACCCTGGGGAGAAGCCAGTGGGGCGAGGTGCTGCATTATTAAAAGATCTGCTCTGCCCCAAGAACGAGAGACAGGGAGAGAAGAGGGAGATGGAGAGAGAGAGAGTAGAGAGAGAGAGAGAGTGGGAGAGGAGAGAGGAGAGAGGGAGAGAGATAGTGGGACATGGAGAGGAGAGAGAGAGATAGTGGGAGATGGAGAGAGGAGAGAGAGAGAGAGGGAACATTCTGCTTGCCTGTTACCTTCTGAGCCGTACCAGGGTTACATAGATAACAGCTCATATCACAGCCAATAAAATGGGTGCCTGTAGAAAGAGGGGTGTTTCAGAGGTCCTTCCAGAAACCATGGGCCTTGAACCAAATCTAGAATCTCAATACGGAGATATGTAAAATAGTAATACATTATAGCCAAGCTATCTTAATGTGAGTACTGAGAGGAGAAGGTTCAGGTATTTAGCATCTTCTTCCATTTCTGAGGAGACTTCATGTCTAAAAATGGACAGGAATGCTGTTCTATGTACGTGGGAGTGTCTAGAGAAGACGAGACAGTAGAGCCGTGAGGGGCACATGCATCTACAGAGAACCCCCCTACCCACACACACACACATACATATGTATATGTGTGTGTGTGTGTGTGTGTGTGTGTGTGTGTGTGTGTGTGTGTGTGTGTGTGTGTGTGTGTGTGTGTGTGTGTGTGTGTGTGCAGGCATATAAACTGTGTCTGCTTTAGGTTTCGGGTTAACCACCCCTTCCTACTCTGCAGTGCAGATACACTATGCATGGCTGGACAATGCTCACATGCCTGCAAGGGTGAGGGACATTTATAGGACCGCTAGCTCACTGTGGGATCGTTCACAGCCAAGTTAAACAGACCATGTTGAAAGTTCATCGCCGACTGCAGATGGGGGTTCTCAACATATGAGCTGCGATGAGAGCTGCACTCTATACGCATGTAACTCGCCTGTCTTCAGGTAGTCAGGAACTACTATAGGACTTTAAAGCACGCCCTGAGGACCTTTTTAAGCATATTAAGAGTATACTTAAACAAGTATGACTGAGGCTGTCGGACGGGCCATGTCGATCATGGTGCACTGAAAGTAGTGTGTGTGTGTGTTTGTGGACCTGTCTGTGTGTGTGTGTGTGTGTGTGTGTGTGTGTGTGTGTGTGTGTGTGTGTGTGTGTGCGTGCGTGCTGAGTGTGTTTGTGGATCTGTGTGTGTGTGTGTGAGATCCGATATGTAGATCTCTGGTACCAGCTTGATGACAGCGTTCAAACACAACTGTTCCTATGGTAACACTCTTCATTCCAGCCGTAAGGCTAGACTCAAACATCCATCTATGTTTTTTAAGCTAGAAGCATTAAACTGCCAGTTGGAACTAGCCACAGCTCCTGCGATGTGGTTGCCGTGGTTACGTTTAGCCGTGGTACTACTGTGCATGTGCGGAGGAGGAAGACTCGATGCTTGATGTCCAAGAGATGTGTATATTTGTTTCAACATCTAGTCTATTTGTCAACACTTTGGGGGCTGACGATATATAATACCTCTTTCACAACACTTCTCGTACACACCCACAAAAATGAGAATTCTCCCGTTCACTTCAGAGACATCCCTCAAATTAAATGAAACTCCAGCTGGTACTCTCGGGGCTGTTTCCTTTTTCTACCGATTTAGTTAGAGAAACACACACACACACACACACACACACACACACACACACACACACACACACACAGTTGTCTAGACTGCACCTGGCCCTCAGTCTGAACTGAAGGAAGTCTATTCTATTCTCGGGCTGCATTGAGATTTGGTGGAAACACATACAGACACAAACAAATGTATGCCAACCATTACAATAGCACCCCCTCACACCTTTCTCCCCATCTGTGGAAGTCTATAGGGCCAGAGAGTTTGGGAAGCCCAAACTCTCTGGCCCTATAGTTTTCCCCCAATCAAAAGCCAATACCGAGGTGATGGAAAAGCACAGGGCTCTACCCTTCATTATCTAATTTTTCTGGATTGCACAATGTCAACAACGGAAACAGTTGACCCCTATTTCTAGCACGTGGCCTCTTTTATGTGTTGCTTTATCATGCCTGTGAGAAATTCCAAATAAATATCATTTACAAACCCCCTCGGTCTCTGTGCCAATTCGACATTACTCGCTCTGACATGATCTTAATCTCATAATACACCACATTCATTCACTTGGGTTGATAAGCTTAACCTTTGACCCTATCGGTTCATAGGGCAGCTTAAAGCGCAGAGGGAAGATGAGTGTAAAGAGTAATATCCATCTGATGACCAGCGCAATGACATGCTTATGAATCTGGAATTAAAGAAGCCAAGCCCAGGGTTCACTCCCCCATTATGAGCAGGTCAGTGTAACCAACAACATAACTAGACATGGAGCCTAGGGCCTGCTGAAGTACCCCATCCCTGGAGGGGTCAGTAACTGATGCTCTGTGTGTGGATTTATGCACGTGTTAGCAAACAAACGCATGCAAGAACTGCCGCTCTGCAGACCTTTTTCTTTCTCTCCATCCCCCACTCATTCTCTCCTTTATCTCTCACCTTTCTCGCTACTTTATCTCTCCCTTCCTCCCATATATCTCTCTCCTTCATCTATTTATTTATCTCTCCCTCCTTTATCTCTCTCTCCCCTTCCATATTCTCTCTCTCTCTCTCCCCCCCCCCCTGGTTGCACACGTGTCCCTAGGGCAGGGGGCAGATGGTACCCTCATGAGCCAAGGCCAAACCGATGGCAAAGGCTAACCCTTAACACAATGAGCATGATCCTAAACAGTCACTACAGGCTTGTAAACAATCAAATTGTAGACACACCTTCTGTTGAGATGCTACTATAACAAAGCTGATCTAAATATTATTTAATGGACCTTTAGTATGAGTATAAAATCAATATTTCCCTTGATGAGTTCATTGCGAACTCCTTTGACATTATTCAGCTATACGCAAGAACAATTACACGTGACCTCTACATATCTTGCAAGCAAACAAGTGATGTGTTGATGTTTTCTTCAGCACAGTGCTCCACCTATGGCAGCACAAGTCTGAGAACAGAGCAGGTAATGGTTTTCTTTGGCCCTGGTTAATAATAGGAGGGGCTATGCATAGCATTTGTAGACAAGGAGAGCATTGAGCCTCTGGTCTAACGTATGATGCACAGTCCTGGAACCAATCAGCACATGTTCAGAAGACAACAGGAAGCAGGGAGTCAGGGAAGTGACCCCTGAATTCCTGTTTGGGAGCTACCACCTCCTTGTACCACTTAACTCTTCCCCCACACCCCTGAAACAAAACTTCTTCCTCTACTTCTTGTCCCCTTTTCTCTTTTCCTCATTCTCTCCCCCAATTTGGCTCCCTTTATCCTGTCCCCCCACCCTTCCCTCCTCAGAGGCTATCAGCCTCTGAGGAGCCATTTTACTTTGCTGTTGTTTCTCCCTTCTCTGGATCTGTCCAAGTCACTTCCTCTATCTGTTCCCTCTGTTACAACAGACATCCACTCCTCTTTCTCTGTGTCTCTGCCTCCCTGTACAAGGCGGTGCTGAGCTGCCGGCTCCTGTGAGTCATAAGAAGTCAGAAATAGGAACCAGATTTTCCTCCTTTAGTCACATTTAGTATTTCATGTCTTGGTTTGCATCTAATACTGGCCGACCTCTGTTTAACGCTCTTGTTCAAAACGGGAGACTTTCAGTCTCCTGTTTTGGAAGTGTTGTGAGCAGAGCTGTGTGATATTATGTTACAATGAAGATCAGTGCCTCCCTGTCACGCGGTACAACCTCACAGAACATATCGACAACCTATAAGGTTAGCATAGATCGGCGAACAAACAGAAAGCGCTTGTGATATTCTGCAGCCTAATCCGAGCGGCGAATCCCCCCCAGCCCCAGACCCTCACCTCGGTGGCCGAGTTCATAAGGTGCTTCCTGCTGAGCGTCATGTTCAGCGTGTTGTTGTGACTCATCATGGGGGTTTTGACGAACACAAAGTCACTGGGGCGGGACAGGGTAGGGGGGTAGCAGGGCCTGTAGGTGCGCGTGTTGGGGTCCTGGTTGGGACCGCCCACTACCTCCATGTAGCGTATGGGCCCGTCCGAGTTGAGCTGCAGGTGCAGGTCCTTGCCGGGCCTCTGGTGGTAGCGGCCGGGCCGGTGGCGCTCCAGACAGCAGCAGCAGTCGGAGTCGCCCAGCCCGGGGCTCCGGCGCCGCAGGCAGCGGATCATCAGCACCACGAAGGTGATGCAGGCCACGCCCGAGACGCACGCCAGCGAGATGATGAGGTACAGGGTGATGTCCGACATCCCCGTGCGCCGGGAGAAGGGCGTGCGGGGTGGGCCGGGCGGCGCCACGGCGGTGGCGTCCGTCTCCTCCACGGTCACCGAGACGGCCACGCTGGTGGACCGCGCGGGCTCGCCGTTGTCCTGGATGATCACCACGATGTCGTAGGACAGGCCCTTCTCCTCCTCGGCCAGCTTGCGGGCCGTGCGGAGCTCGCCCGTGTGGCTGCCGAGGCGGAACAGGCCGGCGTTGGGCCCGGGGGCAATGGCGTAGAACAGCCAGGCGTTGTGCCCGCTGTCCTGGTCCACCGCCACCAGCTTGTTGATGAGGTGGCCCGGGGCGGCGGACTGGGGCACGGCCAGCTGCAGTCCCGTGTCCTTGGGGTGGGCCGGGTGGAGCAGCACCGGCGCGTGGTCGTTGACGTCCACCACGAACACGTGCACGGTGACGTTGGCCGCGCGTGCCGGCGCCCCCATGTCCCGGGCCTGCACCTCCACCCGGAAGGCGTTGAGCAGCTCGTAGTCCAGCGAACGCATGCTGAAGATCTGGCCCGTGTCGGGGTTGATGTAGACGTAGGAGGACGCGGGCAGGCCCTGGAAGTCGCTGGGCAGGATGGAGTAGGAGACCCGCGCGTTGTCCCCCAGGTCGGGGTCCGTGGCCGAGACCTCGGCGATGGGGGCGCTGAGGGCGTTGTTCTCCGGGACGTCCACCGAGTAGGACGGCTGGGAGAAGACGGGCGCGTTGTCGTTGACGTCGGAGAGCTCCACCAGGAAGGTGGTCCTGGACGACAGAGGCGGCGAGCCCTGGTCGGTGGCGACGATGACCACGGTGTACTCCGAGACGCTCTCCCGGTCCAGGATCCCGTCGGTGATGAGGCTGTAGTGCCCGCCGAAGGCGGCGTTGAGCTTGAACGGAAGCCCGGGCTGAACGTTTAAAGTGACTTCTCCATTCTTACCGGAGTCCGGGTCATGGGCGCTGATAAGGGCTATCACAGTTTGAGGTTTAGAGTCCTCTCTAATAGGACTGGTCAGTGACGACAGCGTCACTTCCGGTGTATTGTCGTTCACGTCAATTATTTCCACTATGACGTTGCATGACCCCTCCATGGCAGGTGAGCCGGCATCCCTCGCCTGCACTGTGATATGATACACGCTGGACACCTCGTAGTCGACATCGCCGTTAACACGAATTTCGCCGCTTTTTGAGTCCACGCTAAACAACTTGGCCGTGCGCTCTTGCGTATACTTACTAAACAAGAAAGATATTTCTCCGTTCTGGCCTGAATCTGCGTCCGTTGCGTTCAATTTGGTTACTAAAGTGCCCGGTGCTACATTCTCTAGCAGGCTGACCTTCTTTACGGCGTCCTCAAAGACGGGCGCATTGTCATTCACGTCTAGAATCTTAATGAGTAATAGTGTTGAGCCCGATCTCTCGGGCTGCCCCCCATCTACCGCTGTGAGCAACAGGCGAAAAGAGGCCTGCTTCTCTCTGTCGAGAGGTTTTTCTACGACCAGCTCAGGGAACTTACTGCCGTCGCTTTTTGTCTCAACATTCAAAATAAAGCAGTCATTTGGTGCGAGGATATAAGTGCGTAAAGAGTTGGTTCCCACGTCGGGGTCGTGTGCGCTCTCAAGGCGGAACCTCGTGAGAGGCGCAGCCGCTTCTGAGATCTCCAGAGAGATGTTCTTGGTGGAAAACTGCGGAGCATTGTCATTCACATCCAAAATCTCCACGTCAATGCGAAATATTTCCAACGGTTTCTTGAGAAGAAGTTGAAGTTGTAATGAACACGGTAAAATTAATTCACATATTTGTTCCCTATCAATTTTTTTGTTAATGACTATCTCGCCTGTCGCCTGGTTTATCCTGAAATACTCCGCCGTGGATCCCGAAATCGTTAATTCCCTCTGAGGTATTCCTTGTGCTGTGAGACCCAGTTCTTTCGCTATATTCCCGACCACGGAGCCCAGGCTTAGCTCTTCCGAAACGGTATAGCTGAGCTGAGCGGACGCACATGAGAGGCAGGCCACGGAAAACCAAAGCCCCAGCGCTGGCCATCCTCCGCAGCGCTTCCTCGGTCTGGATTCCATTGTGCTGCGGTCCCCGGACGGGGAACACGGGAGTTTAAAGTTCTCCTTTCACCGAAATACATCCATGATCGCGTTCACCGACTCAGTCGTGTGATAAGTGTACATCTCCGTTTTAAAAATAATGCGATTGGAAGTTTAGATGTTATCATGATGGCCTAAATAATTTAAGGAAAAGAAGAACGCAAAAACTTAAGAGGCGCTCTACTTTCCCTGCCTAAACTCTGCCCTGCCCGGTCTCCTCTTCGTCTGGCTCGCCTCGTGGGCGGGGCCAGGCAGGAGAGGGCCGCCTCCCATTGGAGGACGGGGCTGAACTGGCCCCGCCGACAGAGAGAGTGTGAACTTTTTTAGAAGTTATGACAATATCCTACTCATCAACCGAGACAACTCTGTCCTCACACGAATACCACAAATTAAAGTCACGCACAAAACAAACGTCACGATCCCGTGAAAACATGTGGACACATGAAGTCCTGCGTAGTAGAAGAAAGGAAATGAGCAATCATTGATATGTAAAGTACACCCCCCCCCCATCCCCCTCTCTGTTCCCACACACAGCGTTGCGTTTTGTATCCGCAAGGAGGCATGGTTACCAAATGGATTATCCCTTTTCTCTTTCACTCTTTTCTATATGATGTACTGGCTGATGCTTTGGATAATCTTTAGGTTTGCATTGATGGAACACAAATGAAGCTCGAAAACTCACACTGGGCACACAATTCACACATGTGAATCAAGAGGTGGTACAAGTCATAAATAGGGCCACGCACAAGAATTCTTCACTTTTAAGTTAACAAAATGATTTTGAACACTTTTGTAATGTTAGAATGTTAGAATTTAAAATAAATCCACTGCATTACTTTGTTTAGTTTTTTATCAACCAATTGTTGCCGTAACTTTTATAAGTATATTTCACCAGAAAAATCGACTTAACTTTTGTTTTTAAAAACATTGTGATAGAAAATTATTTGTATTAGGCTTTGTCAAGTAAACACTGTGGAGTAAATGCTTTAGATTAGAACATATGCATTTCATTCTCAGTAGGTGGTGTACTGCCCTGGTTTGATGCTCACCTGCTGGCTCTCAAAGGTCCAGGTGCTGTCAGGTAAAGAGGCATCTAAGACGTTGATCATGTCTTTAAAGTCTGTGGTGCTGCTGGGTTTAACGAAGGTGAAGTCACTGTACTCTGACGTGGGAGAGAGACAGGACCTGAAGGACTGACTCTGAGACATCATGTCTCCTCCCAGGACCTCCACGTACTTAATAGGCCCGTCAGTGTTGAGCTGGAGTTGGAGGTTTCTGTTGGGGTTCTTGTAGTCCTCACTGTCGCTCCGTCTCATGCAGCAGCTACCACTGCTTCTGCTGCTCTTAAGACACTTAACAGCTAGAATGAGGAAAGTCACCAGAGAGAGCACAGACACTGAGGCCAGGGAGAGGATCAGATACAGAGCCATTCTCCCCGTTTTCTTGTGAGAATCGTCCGTCTTGTGTCTGAGGTCCAGAATGGGCTCGTGGAGACCGTCCTCTAACAGGACGGACACGGTGACGGTGGTGGACTGAACCGGATCCCCATCGTCCTTAATCTCTATGAGCAGCCTCTGAGAGGAGTCGTCCTGCTCAGACACAGCCCGTTTAGTCCTCACCTCCCCTGTGTAAAGGTTGACAGCGAACAGAGAGGCGTCTGTGGCCTCTGCCAGTCTATAGGAGATCCAGGCATTATGCCCCGAGTCGGCATCTACAGCTGTTACCTTGGTAACCAAGTGGCCTGCTTTGGAGGAGCGGGACGTCCTCTGTTGAGAGAGGGAGCCGTGGACAGCGGAGGAGGGGTAGATAACAGAGGGGGCATTATCGTTCTGGTCCAGAATAAAAACATGAACAGTAGCGTTGCTGCTCAGAGACGGAGAACCGTGGTCCTTTGCCTGCACCTGAATCTGAAACACCTTCAGTTTCTCATAGTCAAAGGAGTGCATGCTGTAGATGCTGCCATTCTCCGAGTTGATGTAGACGTAGGAAGACACAGACACCTCCTGCACTTTAGAGTCCAGGATGGAGAAGGACAGCTTGGCGTTGTCTCCTAAATCCAAGTCAGAGGCTGATACCGAATACAGTATAGAGCCTGCAATGCCATTCTCTTTAATATACACCGTATAAGATGGCTGAGAGAATATAGGGGTGTTGTCATTCACATCAGTGATGCTTACCGGTATGGTCTTTGTACTCTTAAGAGGAGGTGAACCTTTGTCAGTGGCCGTTATTTCTATGTTATAAACTGAGAAATTCTCTCTGTCTAAAGCACCACGAGTTACAAGTGCATAGTTGTTAGAAAATGAGGGAGTGAGACTAAAAGGAGAGGTCTTAGGCAGTTGTAATGAGACTTTCCCGTTATCCCCTGAATCGAGGTCCCGCGCACTTATTAGAGCCACTACGGTGCCGTTTGGAGCGTTCTCCCGCACGGGGCTCGGCGGAGAATTAAGAACAATTTCCGGAGCGTTGTCGTTGACGTCAATCACGTCTACCTGCACGCGACAGTGACCCTCGTTTGCAGGGCTTCCTTTGTCTTTTGCGGTTATGTCAATGCCATATAATGCATTTGTCTCATAGTCCAAATCACCCTTAAGAATAATTTCACCTGTCAAAGAATTAATGTCAAATATATTTAAAACTGCATCTGGTGTCCGAGATCCAAAGGAAAACTCAATTTCTCCATTTAAACCTTCATCCAGATCGGTGGCTTTGGGTTGTATAATAACGGTACCCTTTGGGCTGTTCTCAGTCAACGTTACTCTGTATACATTCTTTTCAAAAACGGGAATGTTATCATTTATGTCAAGAACACTAATCGTTATTTCAGAGATTCCCGATCGGACAGGGTTTCCTCCATCTAACGCCGTTAATAATATATTATGGACGGCTTTTTGCTCTCGATCGAGAGGCTTCTCCAAAAACAGTTCTGGAACAGTCTTACCGTCCTCGATCTCTTTTAGCTTGAGAGAGAAACACTCATTTTTACCTAAAGTGTAAGTTTTGAGTGAATTGCTGCCCACGTCGGGATCCAATGCGCTCTCCAACTGGAGACGTGTGCCAACTGCAACGGATTCAGATATTTTCAAATACAAATGATTTGAAGAAAATATTGGAGCATTGTCATTAATATCGCGAATCTCCACCTCAATGCGATGCAGCTGTAAAGGACTTTCCAAAAAGGCCTGAAGAGGTAAAACACAGCTGGCCCGTTGTCCACATAAATCCTCTCTGTCTATCCTCTCGTTCACCACCAGCTCACCCTTCCCCGTGTCAACGCTGAAATACTGCTCACCAGCCTCCGAGGCGACGCGCAGTTTACGGTCGAAAATCTCTGATAATCCCAAACCCAGATCTTTGGCTAAATGTCCGACCACGGAGCCCTGCTTTAGTTCCTCCGGGATGGTGTAGCGCGTCTGTCCGTCTATTGTATTCCACAAAAGGAAAAAATGATGCCACCACAGAGCCTGCCATCTCCAGTCCCGGTACCTCGTTCTCTTTGTCATGTTGCGCTAAAATACGTGATATCCCATCAAGAGAAATGTAATCGCCAAATTCAACATTGTTTCCGTACCATTGTGACATACTGCACGGCACACATCACAAAACATTCGTTCTTGACAAAAAGCGATCACTCAAAACTAATATTTGTATACGTCCAAGTGTATACGCGGATCGCTCTCTGCTCCAGCTCCTAATTGTACCTCTAGCGTGCAGGGGCTGCGTGGAGGCAGGGAGTAGATCTCTTTGTACAGTTATGCCTGCTATTGGTGCACAGCATCATCCTTGCTGTCCAATAAGAGAGAGGCTTAGAAGCGCTCTTAAAGACACGTAGTCAACCGCAATTGCTGAACAAGGGAGGGCTGTCAATAAGACTCCTGTGTGGCTCTCAATTAATATCGTTTGAACAACCACACACACACACACACACACACACACACACACACACACACACACACACACACACATATCCACATGAACACACACACACACACACACACACACACACACACACACACACACACACACACACACACACAGACGTTTGTATCGCTGTCCCTAGCCTGGGTGCTGAAATGCTGGGCTTTGTTAGCACAGTGCCTAAACCTTGCAAACAGTGGAGGAAAAAACGACGAACCATTTTTAAGGAATTGCTTGCTTGGAAATATTATTAAGATGCACCTTACATAACATGTAATTTGATATGTATCATATCGAACAGAAGAATAGAAACAAGTTATTCAGTTAAATTTATCACATTTGAATGTATTAGAATTGAGACCTAACATTAAGATATTATGATCTCAGAAACAGCGAAACTCACAATTATCACAAAACTCTTCACAATATTATAGATTATATATAGATTATGTTTCACATAGACTAAGATAGCCTCTTCTCACCTGCTGGCTCTCAAAGGTCCAGGTGCTGTCAGGTAAAGAGGCGTCTAAGACGTTGATCATGTCTTTAAAGTCTGTGGTGCTGCTGGGTTTAACGAAGGTGAAGTCACTGTACTCTGACGTGGGAGAGAGACAGGACCTGAAGGACTGACTCTGAGACATCATGTCTCCTCCCAGGACCTCCACGTACTTAATAGGCCCATCAGTGTTGAGCTGGAGTTGGAGGTTTCTGTTGGGGTTCTTGTAGTCCTCACTGTCGCTCCGTCTCATGCAGCAGCTACCACTGCTTCTGCTGCTCTTAAGACACTTAACAGCTAGAATGAGGAAAGTCACCAGAGAGAGCACAGACACTGAGGCCAGGGAAAGGATCAGATACAGAGCCATTCTCCCCGTTTTCTTGTGAGAATCGTCCGTCTTGTGTCTGAGGTCCAGAATGGGCTCGTGGAGACCGTCCTCTAACAGGACGGACACGGTGACAGTGGTGGACTGAACCGGATCCCCATCGTCCTTAATCTCTATGAGCAGCCTCTGCGAGGAGTCGTCCTGCTCAGACACAGCCCGTTTAGTCCTCACCTCCCCTGTGTAAAGGTTGACAGCGAACAGAGAGGCGTCTGTGGCCTCTGCCAGTCTATAGGAGATCCAGGCGTTATGCCCCGAGTCGGCATCTACAGCTGTTACCTTGGTAACCAAGTGGCCTGCTTTGGAGGAGCGGGACGTCCTCTGTTGAGAGAGGGAGCCGTGGACAGCGGAGGAGGGGTAGATAACATAGGGGGCGTTATCGTTCTGGTCCAGAATAAAAACATGAACAGTAGCGTTGCTGCTCAGAGACGGAGAACCGTGGTCCTTTGCCTGCACCTGAATCTGAAACACCTTCAGTTTCTCATAGTCAAAGGAGTGCATGCTGTAGATGCTGCCGTTCTCCGAGTTGATGTAGACGTAGGAAGACACAGACACCTCCTGCACTTTAGAGTCCAGGATGGAGAAGGACAGCTTGGCGTTCTCTCCTAAATCCAAATCAGAGGCTGATACCGAATACAGTATAGAGCCTGCAATGCCATTCTCTTTAATATACACATTATAAGAAGGCTGAGAGAATATAGGGGTGTTGTCATTCACATCAGTGATGCTTACTGGTATGGTTTTACTATTGGTCAGTGGAGGCGAACCTGAGTCAGTTGCTGTTATCTCGATATTATACTCTGAAATGCTTTCTCTGTCTAAAACACCACTGGTAGCCAGTACATAATTGTTGGAAAAAGACGGCTTCAGACTAAAAGGAATACCTTTTGGAAGGTGTAAAGTCACTTTTCCATTTTCACCTGTGTCAATGTCTTCTGCACTAATTAACGCAACCACTGTCCCGCCCGCGGCATTCTCAGGTACACTGCTTGGCTTGGAAGTGAGTGTTATTTCAGGGGCATTGTCGTTAACATCTGAGACCTCTACTTGCACGGTGCAATGTCCCTCCATCTCTGGAGAACCTTTATCTTTGGCACTGATATCAAATTCATAATTCGAAAATCTTTCATAGTCTAATTGTCCTTTAAGTACAATTTTTCCAGTGACTGTATCAATATCGAATGAAGCCAACACGTCATCTAATGTGCGTTCCCCGAATGAATATGTTATCTCTCCGTTCAAATCCTCATCAATATCCGTCGCTCTTACTTGGCAAATTATAGAACCTTTTGTAGCATTTTCAGGAATAGTGGTTTTATAAATATTATTTTCAAATTGGGGAACATTGTCGTTGACGTCCAGGACCGTTACAATTATTTTGGAAATCCCAGATCTTACCGGATTGCCTCCATCCAAAGCGCTTAATAGCAACTCGTACATCGCTTTTTTTTCTCTGTCTAGGGGCTTTTCCAAAACTAGTTCAGGAATCTTCCTCCCGCTGCTAGCGTCCTTGACTTTTAAACTAAAACATTCATCTTTACTCAGGGTGTAAGATTTAAGAGAATTGGTTCCTACATCGGGGTCCAACGCGTTCTCTAAAGGAAAGCGCACACCAGCTATTGTGGATTCCGATATTTTTAAGTGCAATTCTGTTGTTTGAAAGGTGGGGGAATTGTCGTTGATGTCTTTAATGTCCACCTCTATGCGGTGGAGCTGAAGTGGAGCCTCAGCGACGACCTGGATAGGTAAAACACAACTCGCGCTTTGTCCACACAACGCCTCTCTGTCTATCCTCTCGTTCACCACCAGCTCACCCTTCCCTGTGTCCACGCTGAAATACTGCTTACCAGCCTCCGAGGCGACGCGCAGTTTACGGTCGAAAATCTCTGATAATCCCAAACCCAGATCTTTGGCTAAATGTCCGACCACGGAGCCCTGTTTTAGTTCCTCCGGGATGGTGTAGCGCGTCTGTCCGTCTATTGTATTCCACAAGAGGAAGAAAAAATGCCACCACAGAGCCTGCCATCTCCAGTCTCGATATCCAATTGTCTTTGTCATCTTTGATGCTTTAGAATATCATACGTCCAACTGAAAACTGATTCCATATGAAAAGCTATGTATGAATTCTTATTGTCGTAACGAAAATCTCCATACGAATTCCTGAGTGGGCAATGATCTGCTAAATGTAAAGATAGGAAATGTTCCCTTTCCTAAGCGCATTGGTCTCTCCTCCAGCTCTGAGCCGTGTAACCGTCGCGGTGGTAAAACACCACGGGGAGGGTGAGTAGATCTCTTTGTACAGTTCTGCATGCTATTGGTGCAGCAGGATATTTCTCACAGCCAATGGGAAGGCAGGGCTGTATCTCCTAAGCCACAGCTCTAACTGATACCTGCCAATGACATTTCGAGTGGATGAGAAACAAAGGAGGATGCAAAGGCTTATTTGGAAAACCCGGTAGGCCTATAAAATAATGTATGTATTTTTTAGGAAATTATAAACAGAAGAAAAAAAATCTAAGTAAGAAAATATAATGATGTAAAATTCTTGAAAGCATAGCCTACACATCAGGTTGTTGAACCTGTTTTAACGTAACGCCTGGCCTGTAGGTACTACTTAAAAGAAAATAGGTTATCACGTTATTATTGCACATTAATTGGGACATATTTTTCGCATTATTTAGAACAGATAAAATGACGATGATAAAACGAACAAATAGGTTTCATTAAATTATTTAAATCAACATACCTCGTTAAGGCCTACATGAAGTTCAGTAGGAAGCTATAGGATTTTCCTGTTTCTCCCGTTTGTTGATCATCCATTATACTCGGCTTAGAACAGTAAAATAACATACTGTCTTAATATTAAACTGTCAATTTTCAGGTGTCCCACCTTATTTAACCACGATTATGAATCGTCCTGTATTTTGTTTTGGTCCGTTTTCGATTGGTCTCAGCTGCTGCCTGTTCAATTGAAGGCTTAAACCACCATTGAATCCTTTCACTCTAACCCAAATTGTAGCCTTTCCACTAATCCAATCACATTCTAGCTCCCACCGCAGCCAAACACCACGTTAGCCACCCTGCTGATTTCGCGTTTTGGATCAAAGTGTTCTATGACATTCTATGACAATCTCGTTAGAGCAAACGGATCGTGACAAAAATTTCGTTTGGTCATCATGCCACCTCTCTGTGCAATTATACAGTGTTCATATATGGCTTAATGAATGACAATGAACTGCTGTCCATTCAATTCATTGTAGGCTTTGATATCTCCAGTGAAAGTGTGTGTGTGTGTGTGTGTGTGTGTGTGTGTGTGTGTGTGTGTGTGTGTGTGTGTGTGTGTGTGTGTGTGTGTGTGTGTGTGTGTGTGTGTGTTCATGCAATCTAGTACGCTGAAATATCAATATTTACAACTGATAATAGTTTCTTGCATTTGTTTTCCATTGTTTGGAATAAACAATAAACCCCATTCATACAATTATCACAAAACTCTTCACAATATTATAGATTATATATTGACTATGTTTCACATAGACTGAGATAGCCTCTTCTCACCTGCTGGCTCTCAAAGGTCCAGGTGCTGTCAGGTAAAGAGGCGTCTAAGACGTTGATCATGTCTTTAAAGTCTGTGGTGCTGCTGGGTTTAACGAAGGTGAAGTCACTGTATTCTGACGTGGGAGAGAGACAGGACCTGAAGGACTGACTCTGAGACATCATGTCTCCTCCCAGGACCTCCACGTACTTAATAGGCCCGTCAGTGTTGAGCTGGAGTTGGAGGTTTCTGTTGGGGTTCTTGTAGTCCTCACTGTCGCTCCGTCTCATGCAGCAGCTACCACTGCTTCTGCTGCTCTTAAGACACTTAACAGCTAGAATGAGGAAAGTCACCAGAGAGAGCACAGACACTGAGGCCAGGGAGAGGATCAGATACAGAGCCATTCTCCCCGTTTTCTTGTGAGAATCGTCCGTCTTCTGACTGAGGTCCAGAATGGGCTCGTGGAGACCGTCCTCTAACAGGACGGACACGGTGACGGTGGTGGACTGAACCGGATCCCCATCGTCCTTAATCTCTATGAGCAGCCTCTGAGAGGAGTCGTCCTGCTCAGACACAGCCCGTTTAGTCCTCACCTCCCCTGTGTAAAGGTTGACAGCGAACAGAGAGGCGTCTGTTGCCTCTGCCAGTCTATAGGAGATCCAGGCATTATGCCCCGAGTCGGCATCTACAGCTGTTACCTTGGTAACCAAGTGGCCTGCTTTGGAGGAGCGGGACGTCCTCTGTTGAGAGAGGGAGCCATGGACAGCGGAGGAGGGGTAGATAACAGAGGGGGCATTATCGTTCTGGTCCAGAATAAAAACATGAACAGTAGCGTTGCTGCTCAGAGACGGAGAACCGTGGTCCTTTGCCTGCACCTGAATCTGAAACACCTTCAGTTTCTCATAGTCAAAGGAGTGCATGCTGTAGATGCTGCCATTCTCCGAGTTGATGTAGACGTAGGAAGACACAGACACCTCCTGCACTTTAGAGTCCAGGATGGAGAAGGACAGCTTGGCGTTGTCTCCTAAATCCAAGTCAGAGGCTGATACCGAATACAGTATAGAGCCTGCAATGCCATTCTCTTTAATATACACCGTATAAGATGGCTGAGAGAATATAGGGGTGTTGTCATTCACATCAGTGATGCTTACCGGTATGGTCTTTGTACTCTTAAGAGGAGGTGAACCTTTGTCAGTGGCCGTTATTTCTATGTTATAAACTGAGAAATTCTCTCTGTCTAAAGCACCACGAGTTACAAGTGCATAGTTGTTAGAAAATGAGGGAGTGAGACTAAAAGGAGAGGCCTTAGGCAGTTGTAATGAGACTTTACCGTTATCCCCTGAATCGAGGTCCCGCGCACTTATTAGAGCCACTACGGTGCCGTTTGGAGCGTTCTCCCGCACGGGGCTCGGCGGAGAATTAAGAACAATTTCCGGAGCGTTGTCGTTGACGTCAATCACGTCTACCTGCACGCGACAGTGACCCTCGTTTGCAGGGCTTCCTTTGTCTTTTGCGGTTATGTCAATGCCATATAATGCATTTGTCTCATAGTCCAAATCACCTTTTAGAATAATTTCACCCGTCAAAGAATTAATGTCAAATATATTTAAAACTGTCTCTGGGGTCCGAGATTCAAAGGAGAACTCAATTTCTCCATTTAAACCTTCATCCACATCGGTGGCTTTGGGTTGAATGATAACGGTACCTTTTGCACTATTTTCAGGTAACGTTACTCTGTATGCATTTTTTTCAAAAACGGGAATGTTATCATTTATGTCAAGAACACTAATAGTTATTTCAGAGATTCCCGATCGGACAGGCTTTCCTCCATCTAACGCCGTTAATAATATATTATGGACGGCTTTTTGCTCTCGATCGAGAGGCTTCTCCAAAAACAGTTCTGGAACAGTCTTACCGCCCTCGATCTCTTTTAGCTTGAGAGAGAAACACTCATTTTCGCCTAAAGTGTAGGTTTTGAGTGAATTGCTTCCCACGTCAGGATCCAAAGCACTCTGCAACAGGAGACGTGTGCCAACTGCTGCTAATTCTGATATTTTTAAATACAAATGATTCGAAGGAAATATTGGTGAATTGTCATTAATATCGCAAATCTCCACCTCAATGCGATGCAGCTGTAAAGGACTTTCCAAAACGGCCTGAAGAGGTAAAACACAGCTGGCCCGTTGTCCACATAAATCCTCTCTGTCTATCCTCTCGTTCACCACCAGCTCACCCTTCCCCGTGTCCACGCTGAAATACTGCTCACCAGCCTCCGAGGCGACGCGCAGTTTACGGTCGAAAATCTCTGATAATCCCAAACCCAGATCTTTGGCTAAATGTCCGACCACGGAGCCCTGCTTTAGTTCCTCCGGGATCGTGTAGCGCGTCTGTCCGTCTATTGTATTCCACAAGAGGAAGAAATGATGCCACCACAGAGCCTGCCATTTCCAGTCCCGGTACCTCGTTCTCTTTGTCATGTTGCGCTAAAATACGTGATATCCCATCAAGAGAAATGTTATCGCCAAATTCAACATTGTTTCCGTGCCATTGTGACATACTGCACGGCACACATCACAAAACATTCGTTCTTGACAAAAAGCGATCACTCAAAACTAATATTTGTATACGTCCAAGTGTATGCGCGCATCGCTCTCTGCTCCAGCACCTAATTGTACCTCTAGCGTGCAGGGGCTGCGTGGAGACAGGGAGTAGATCTCTTTGTACAGTTATGCCTGCTATTGGTGCACAGCATCATCCTTGCTGTCCAATAAGAGAGAGGCTTAGAAGCGCTCTTAAAGCCACATAGTCAACCGCAATTGCTGAACAAGGGAGGGCTGTCAATAAGACTCCTTTGTGGCTCTGAATTAATATCGTTTGAACACAGACACACACACACACACACACACACACACACACACACATACACGTGCACACATACACACACACACGTGCACACGAACACACACACACACACACACACACACACACACATACACACACACACACACACACACACAGTGAGGAGGTCTGACACACACACACACTCACACACACACACAGACGTTTGTATCGCTGTCCCTAGCCTGGGTGCTGAAATGCTGGGCTTTGTTAGCACAGTGCCTAAACCTTGCAAACAGTGGAGGAAAAAACGACAAACCATTTTTAAGGAATTGCTTGCTTGGAAATATTATTAAGATGCACCTTACATAAAATGTAATTTGATATGTATCATATCGAACAGAAGAATAGAGACAAGTTATTCAGTTATATGTATATCATTTGAATGTATTAGAATTGAGACCTAACATTAGGATATTATGATCTCAGAAACAGCGAAACTCACAATTATCACAAAACTCTTCACAATATTATAGATTATATATAGATTATGTTTCACATAGACTAAGATAGCCTCTTCTCACCTGCTGGCTCTCAAAGGTCCAGGTGCTGTCAGGTAAAGAGGCGTCTAAGACGTTGATCATGTCTTTAAAGTCTGTGGTGCTGCTGGGTTTAACGAAGGTGAAGTCACTGTACTCTGACGTGGGAGAGAGACAGGACCTGAAGGACTGACTCTGAGACATCATGTCTCCTCCCAGGACCTCCACGTACTTAATAGGCCCGTCAGTGTTGAGCTGGAGTTGGAGGTTTCTGTTGGGGTTCTTGTAGTCCTCACTGTCGCTCCGTCTCATGCAGCAGCTACCACTGCTTCTGCTGCTCTTAAGACACTTAACAGCTAGAATGAGGAAAGTCACCAGAGAGAGCACAGACACTGAGGCCAGGGAGAGGATCAGATACATAGCCATTCTCCCCGTTTTCTTGTGAGAATCGTCCGTCTTCTGACTGAGGTCCAGAATGGGCTCGTGGAGACCGTCCTCTAACAGGACGGACACGGTGACAGTGGTGGACTGAACCGGATCCCCATCGTCCTTAATCTCTATGAGCAGCCTCTGAGAGGAGTCGTCCTGCTCAGACACAGCCCGTTTAGTCCTCACCTCCCCTGTGTAAAGGTTGACAGCGAACAGAGAGGCGTCTGTGGCCTCTGCCAGTCTATAGGAGATCCAGGCGTTATGCCCCGAGTCGGCATCTACAGCTGTTACCTTGGTAACCAAGTGGCCTGCTTTGGAGGAGCGGGACGTCCTCTGTTGAGAGAGGGAGCCGTGGACAGCGGAGGAGGGGTAGATAACAGAGGGGGCGTTATCGTTCTGGTCCAGAATAAAAACATGAACAGTAGCGTTGCTGCTCAGAGATAGAGAACCGTGGTCCTTTGCCTGCACCTGAATCTGAAACACCTTCAGTTTCTCATAGTCAAAGGAGTGCATGCTGTAGATGCTGCCGTTCTCCGAGTTGATGTAGACGTAGGAAGACACAGACACCTCCTGCACTTTAGAGTCCAGGATGGAGAAGGACAGCTTGGCGTTCTCTCCCACATCAGGATCAGTGGCTGAAACTGTGCCTAATACTTTACCGGGCGCACAATTCTCTTTTACATAAATGACATAAACTGGTTGTATGAATGCAGGAGCGTTATCATTAACGTCTAAGATGTCAACTAAGACTTCTTTTTCAGCAGTTAGTGGCGGTGACCCCGTATCAGAGGCTAAAATTCTAATTTTATATTGGGGATATTTTTCCCGATCAAGTTTAGTATCGGTAACCACTGCGTAATTGTCAAGGAACGATGGTTTCAATTTAAAGGGACACTCCTTGCCTAAGCTTAAATTCGTCTTGCCATTTTTACCTGAATCAACATCTCTCGCGTTTATTAGAGCAATTACGGTACCTATCGGCGAGTCCTCCCTGACAGGAGTCGAGAGAGAAGTTATATGAATCTCAGGGGGGTTGTCGTTAACGTCCAAAACCTCCGCCTGCACTGTGCAATGACCATCCATCGCAGGCGTTCCCCTATCGGTCGCTCTAATGTGGAATTTATATTCTCTCGATTGTTCATAGTCCAGCCCATTATTTATAGATAACTCCCCGGTCTCAGTATTTATTGTGAACGTCTCAACTATTGTTTCTAATGTGTCCTCAGCAAAAGAATAAACAATTTCTCCGTTTTCCCCGTCATCCGGATCCTCCGCTCTAACCTTCAAAACGATGCTTCCCTTTAACGTGTCCTCGTTGAGTTGGATTTCATAAAGGGATTTCTCAAACTGAGGTGCATTATCATTTATGTCTAACACGTTAACAATGATATCGGATGTGCCCGTTTTCACCGGATTACCACCATCCAATGCAGTGAGAACGAGTCTATAAAGCGGTTGCTTTTCTCGGTCTAACCCTTTGTGCAAGACCAATTCTGGAAATTTGCTTCCATCTTTATCAGTTTTGATGTTCAACGAAAACTGCTCGTTTTGACTAAGTTGATACGATTTTAAAGCATTTGCCCCTACATCCAGATCTACAGCACTTTTGAGTGGAAAACGCGTGCCGGTAACTGTGTGCTCCGCAATATTCAAAACATGCTCCGTCTTGAGAAACACGGGTCCATTGTCATTTATATCCTGTACTTCGACCTGGACACTAAACAACTGCAATGGATTGTCAATAATCACTTGCTGTGGTAAAACACAGCTGGTTCGCTGTCCACACAACGCCTCTCTGTCTATCCTCTCGTTCACCACCAGCTCACCCTTCCCCGTGTCCACGCTGAAATACTGCTCACCAGCCTCCGAGGCGACGCGCAGTTTACGGTCGAAAATCTCTGATAATCCCAAACCCAGATCTTTGGCTAAATGTCCGACCACGGAGCCCTGCTTTAGTTCCTCCGGGATGGTGTAGCGCGTCTGTCCGTCTATTGTATTCCACAAGAGGAAGAAAAAATGCCACCACAGAGCCTGCCATCTCCAGTCTCGATATCCAATTGTCTTTGTCATCTTTGATGCTTTAGAATATCATACGTCCAACCGAAGAATGATTCCATATGAAAGGCTATATGTGAATTCTCATTTTCATAACGAAAATGTCCACACGAATTACTGAGTGGCAATGATCTGCTAAATGTAAAGATAGGAAATATTCCCTGTCCTAAGCGCATTGGTCTCTCCTCCAGCTCTGAGCCGTGTAACCGTCGCGGTGGTAAAACACCACGGGGAGGGTGAGTAGATCTCTTTGTACAGTTCTGCATGCTATTGGTGCAGCAGGATGTTTCTCACAGCCAATGGGAAGGCAGGGCTGTATCTCCTAAGACGCAGCTATAGCTGATACCTGCAAATGCCATTTCGAGTGGATGAAACAAAGCAGGATGCAAAGGCTTATTTAGAAAACCAGTAGGCCTATAAAATAATATATATATAAAAGAAATTAAAACGGAAGACAAAAATTCTAAGTAATAAAAATAAAAGATGTAAGATTCTTGAAAGTATACACATCAGGTTATTCAACCGGTCCAACGTAACGCCTGGGCCTGTAGCATCCTTACAAAAATAGGTTCATCACGTTATTATTGCACAAAAATTGGGACATCTATTTCGTATTATTTATGGAAATTAAAATGTCGCTGAACCAACGAGAAAATAGGTTTAGATAAATTGTTTAAATCAATATACCTCGTTATGGCCTACATAAAGTTCAATCGGAAGCTATAGGATTTTCATGGTTCCCCGTTTCAGTTGATCATCCATTATGATATGCTTAGAACGGTAAAATAACATAGTGTCATCATTTAACACGAGTAATTTTCCAGGTGTCCCACCTTATTCAATAACGATCAAGAATCGTCATGTATTTGACTTATATATTTGACTTGGTCCTGTTTTCAATTGGTCTCACCGGTGACCATGCTGCCTGTTAAGATTGTAAAAGGCTTTCCCAAACCTTGAGGACTGTCACCCTAACACAAATTAGCCTTTGACTCAACCTAACAAGTTCGAGCTCAAACCGCAACCAATCACCACGTGAGCCACCCTGCTGATCAAAATGTTAAGCTTTCAATGACCTACTCGTTAGCACAAACGGATCCGGGCAAAAATTTGGTTTGGTCATGATGCCTCATCATACTCTGTGTGATTGTAGAGTGTTCATATTTGGCTGTATGTATGAGAATACACTGCTGTTGATTAAATTGATTGTAGGCCTGTGTGTGTGTGTGTGTGTGTGTGTGTGTGTGTGTGTGTGTGTGTGTGTGTGTGTGTGTGAGTGAATGTGTGTGTGAGTGAATGCAATCTAGTACACTGAAATATCAATATTTACAACTGGTGATAGTGTCTTGCATTTATTTTCCTTTGTTTCTAATAAACGAGTAGACCCTATTCATACAAGTATCACAAAACTCTTCATAATATTAGATATTACATGTATATTATATTCACATAGACTGAGGTAGCCTCTTCTCACCTGCTGGCTCTCAAAGGTCCAGGTGCTGTCAGGTAAAGAGGCGTCTAAGACGTTGATCATGTCTTTAAAGTCTGTGGTGCTACTGGGTTTAACGAAGGTGAAGTCACTGTACTCTGACGTGGGAGAGAGACAGGACCTGAAGGACTGACTCTGAGACATCATGTCTCCTCCCAGGACCTCCACGTACTTAATAGGCCCGTCAGTGTTGAGCTGGAGTTGGAGGTTTCTGTTGGGGTTCTTGTAGTCCTCACTGTCGCTCCGTCTCATGCAGCAGCTACCACTGCTTCTGCTGCTCTTAAGACACTTAACAGCTAGAATGAGGAAAGTCACCAGAGAGAGCACAGACACTGAGGCCAGGGAGAGGATCAGATACAGAGCCATTCTCCCCGTTTTCTTGTGAGAATCGTCCGTCTTGTGTCTGAGGTCCAGAATGGGCTCGTGGAGACCGTCCTCTAACAGGACGGACACGGTGACGGTGGTGGACTGAACCGGATCCCCATCGTCCTTAATCTCTATGAGCAGTCTCTGAGAGGAGTCGTCCTGCTCAGACACAGCCCGTTTAGTCCTCACCTCCCCTGTGTAAAGGTTGACAGCGAACAGAGAGGCGTCTGTGGCCTCTGCCAGTCTATAGGAGATCCAGGCGTTATGCCCCGAGTCGGCATCTACAGCTGTTACCTTGGTAACCAAGTGGCCTGCTTTGGAGGAGCGGGACGTCCTCTGTTGAGAGAGGGAGCCGTGGACAGCGGAGGAGGGGTAAATGACAGAGGGGGCGTTATCGTTCTGGTCCAGAATAAAAACATGAACAGTAGCGTTGCTGCTCAGAGATGGAGAACCGTGGTCCTTTGCCTGCACCTGAATCTGAAACACCTTCAGTTTCTCATAGTCAAAGGAGTGCATGCTGTAGATGCTGCCGTTCTCCGAGTTGATGTAGACGTAGGAAGACACAGACACCTCCTGCACTTTAGAGTCCAGGATGGAGAAGGACAGCTTGGCGTTGTCTCCTAAATCCAAGTCAGAGGCTGATACCGAATATATTATGGTGCCTGCTCTTCCATTTTCTTTTATATATACATTATATGAGGGTTGACTGAATACAGGTGCGTTGTCATTTATATCAGAGATTTTAACAGGTATTATTTTTCTACTGTTTAGAGAAGGGGAGCCTGCATCTGTTGCGGTTATCACAATGTTGTAAACCGACATGATTTCTCGGTCTATTACGCCAGTGGTTACTAAAGCATAATTATTTGAAAATGAGGGTTTGAGGCTAAACGGCGAACCCACTGGGAGTTTTAACGTCACTTTACCATTGTCACCGGAGTCCAGATCACGTGCACTAAGCAAAGCCACGACCGTGCCACTCGGGGCATCCTCTGGCACGTCGTTTGGCTGAGAGGTGAGGATCACCTCTGGGCTGTTATCGTTAACGTCCAGAACGTCAACCTGAACACGACAATGACCCTCCATCTTTGGGCTGCCTTTGTCTTTGGCACTTATGTCAATTCGATATGTTACGGTGGTTTCATGGTCTAATAGACCTTTTAAGAACATTTCACCAGTCACTGAATTTATATCGAATAATCGTAGTACGTTTTCTGGAGTGTCAATTCCAAAGGAATATTCAACCTCTCCATTAGGCCCCTCGTCTGGGTCACTCGCTTGAGTTTTAACAATTAACGTGCCTTTTGCAATATCTTCCTTAACTACCACTTTATACAACGAATTCTGAAAAATAGGATAATTGTCATTATTATCAAGGACAGTTATGGTTATTTGTGCTGTTCCCAATTTGACCGGATTACCCCCGTCCAAGGCCGTCAGTAATAACTGGTGTACGGACTTTGTTTCTCGATCAAGCGGTTTGTCTAACACCAGCTCCGGGACATTCCTCCCGTCTTCTATTTGTTTCATTTTTAAACTGAAACAATCATTCTTACTAAGAACATAAGTCCTCAATCCATTAGTTCCTACATCTTGATCCTCCGCACTTATCAACGGAAAACGAACTCCGATGACAGTAGATTCTGCTATTTCCAATGCAAGTTCATTTTTAACAAAACGAGGAGAGTTGTCATTGATGTCTCTGATTTCCACCTCTATCGGATGCAACTGCAGCGGATTTTCCACGACAACCTGAAGCGGTAAAACACAACTCGCGCTTTGTCCGCACAACGCCTCTCTGTCTATCCTCTCGTTCACCACCAGCTCACCCTTCCCCGTGTCCACGCTGAAATACTGCTCACCAGCCTCCGAGGCGACGCGCAGTTTACGGTCGAAAATCTCTGATAATCCCAAACCCAGATCTTTGGCTAAATGTCCGACCACGGAGCCCTGCTTTAGTTCCTCCGGGATGGTGTAGCGCGTCTGTCCGTCTATTGTATTCCACAAGAGGAAGATATGATGCCACCACAGAGCCTGCCATCTCCAGTCCCGGTACCTCGCTCTCTTTGTCATAGCTGCTTTGTTATAGTTTACATCCCATCCTGTCGCTTAGTACACACATGGAAGCTTAATGTAACCATCCATCACCAAATTGAATATTCCACAAGAAAAATCCCCGAAATGGCACGACATTTAAATTGAACGATGTTGGTTTCACACCGAATGTATCTCTATCGCTCTCTCCTCCAGCTCTCCGCGTTGCTAATGGTAAGGAGGTAGAGAAGCATCGCGGGTGGGAGTCGATCTCTTTGTACAGTTCTGCCTGCTATTGGTGCAAAGCATGCGTATCTGATAACCAATAGGAACGTCCCTGTGGAGAGCTTTTAAAGACACACAGCGCACCAAAACAACAGGCCTCTTTTGGTATTTGTGAATGAACTGAGAATTCTGTCTCTGTACTTAAAATTGTTACTCATAATCAGATACATTTTAATAGGCCGCTGATTTCTATGGTAAATTGAATTACCATTGAATTATGTATGATGTTCTTGCCATTACTTTTGCTGTCCAGTGGTCCTGAAACACGTCCCTCCTATCGAATGCGTTGACACACTGTGCCCACTAGAAAATCCATTTCGTCACTAAACACACCTCTTTCAGTAAGATACAGCAATTGCATCCGACATGATTAACACATAAGTACAAAACCAATGATTATGAAAAGGTTATATAATTCCTTTGTGATCAAATTGTATCCAAACTCATTTTTTAATATTTTGATGAATATGATGAAATAATTCTTTTTTGTTTCACATGGAAAGGCATTAACACCATGGCTCTGAGAAGGCCAATTGTTGCATCATCATACATAAAACAGCATCATGCAATAGGACGTCTTTACTACAATTCAACCAAAACTGCTCACCTGCTGGCTCTCAAAGGTCCAGGTGCTGTCAGGTAAAGAGGCGTCTAAGACGTTGATCATGTCTTTAAAGTCTGTGGTGCTGCTGGGTTTAACGAAGGTGAAGTCACTGTACTCTGACGTGGGAGAGAGACAGGACCTGAAGGACTGACTCTGAGACATCATGTCTCCTCCCAGGACCTCCACGTACTTAATAGGCCCGTCAGTGTTGAGCTGGAGTTGGAGGTTTCTGTTGGGGTTCTTGTAGTCCTCACTGTCGCTCCGTCTCATGCAGCAGCTACCACTGCTTCTGCTGCTCTTAAGACACTTAACAGCTAGAATGAGGAAAGTCACCAGAGAGAGCACAGACACTGAGGCCAGGGAGAGGATCAGATACAGAGCCATTCTCCCCGTTTTCTTGTGAGAATCGTCCGTCTTGTGTCTGAGGTCCAGAATGGGCTCGTGGAGACCGTCCTCTAACAGGACGGACACGGTGACGGTGGTGGACTGAACCGGATCCCCATCGTCCTTAATCTCTATGAGCAGCCTCTGAGAGGAGTCGTCCTGCTCAGACACAGCCCGTTTAGTCCTCACCTCCCCTGTGTAAAGGTTGACAGCGAACAGAGAGGCGTCTGTGGCCTCTGCCAGTCTATAGGAGATCCAGGCGTTATGCCCCGAGTCGGCATCTACAGCTGTTACCTTGGTAACCAAGTGGCCTGCTTTGGAGGAGCGGGACGTCCTCTGTTGAGAGAGGGAGCCGTGGACAGCGGAGGAGGGGTAGATAACAGAGGGGGCGTTATCGTTCTGGTCCAGAATAAAAACATGAACAGTAGCGTTGCTGCTCAGAGACGGAGAACCGTGGTCCTTTGCCTGCACCTGAATCTGAAACACCTTCAGTTTCTCATAGTCAAAGGAGTGCATGCTGTAGATGCTGCCGTTCTCCGAGTTGATGTAGACGTAGGAAGACACAGACACCTCCTGCACTTTAGAGTCCAGGATGGAGAAGGACAGCTTGGCGTTGTCTCCTAAATCCAAGTCAGAGGCTGATACCGAATATATTATGGTGCCTGCTCTTCCATTTTCTCTTATATATACATTACATGAGGGTTGACTGAATACAGGTGCGTTGTCATTTATATCAGAGATTTTAACAGGTATTATTTTTCTACTGCTTAGAGAAGGGGAGCCTGCATCTGTTGCGGTTACCTCAATGTTGTAAACCGACATGATTTCTCGGTCTATAACGCCAGTGGTTACTAAAGCATAATTATTCGAGAACGAGGGTTTGAGGCTAAACGGCGAACCCACTGGGAGTTTTAACGTCACTTTACCGTTGTCATCGGAGTCCAGATCACGTGCACTAAGCAAAGCCACGACCGTGCCACTCGGGGCATCCTCTGGCACGTCGTTTGGCTGAGAGGTGAGGATCACCTCTGGGCTGTTATCGTTAACGTCCAGAACGTCAACCTGAACACGACAATGACCCTCCATCTTTGGGCTGCCTTTGTCTTTGGCACTTATGTCAATTCGATATGTTACGGTGGTTTCATGGTCTAATGAACCTTTCAAGAACATTTCACCAGTTTCTGAATTAATATCAAATAATCCAAGAACGTTTTCTGGAGTGTGAATGCCAAACGAATATTCAACTTCTCCATTAGGCCCCTCGTCTGGGTCACTCGCTTGAGTTTTAACAATTAACGTGCCTTTTGCAATGTCTTCCCTTACCGACACCTTATACAAAGACGGTTGGAAAATAGGACTATTGTCATTATTATCAAGTAAAGTGATAGTTATTTGTGCTGTTCCCGATTTGACCGGATTACCCCCGTCCAAGGCTGTAAGTAATAACTGGTGTACGGACTTTGTTTCTCGATCAAGCGGTTTGTCTAACACCAACTCCGGGACAATCCTCCCGTCTTCGATTTGTTTCATTTTTAAACTGAAACAATCATCTTTACTAAGAACATAAGTCCTCAATGCATTAGTTCCTACATCTTGATCCTCCGCACTTTCCAGCGGAAAACGACCACCGACGACAGTAGATTCAGCAATTTCCAATGCAAGTTCGTTTTTAACAAAACGAGGAGAGTTGTCATTGATGTCTCTGATTTCAACCTCAATGCGATGCAACTGCAGCGGATTTTCCACGACAACCTGAAGCGGTAAAACACAACTCGCGCTTTGTCCACACAACGCCTCTCTGTCTATCCTCTCGTTCACCACCAGCTCACCCTTCCCCGTGTCCACGCTGAAATACTGCTCACCAGCCTCCGAGGCGACGCGCAGTTTACGGTCGAAAATCTCTGATAATCCCAAACCCAGATCTTTGGCTAAATGTCCGACCACGGAGCCCTGCTTTAGTTCCTCCGGGATGGTGTAGCGAGTCTGTCCGTCTATTGTATTCCACAAGAGGAAGATATGATGCCACCACAGAGCCTGCCATCTCCAGTCCCGGTACCTCGCTCTCTTTGTCATAGCTGCTTTGTTATAGTTTACATCCCATCCTGTCGCTTAGTACACACATGGAAGCTTAATGTAACCATCCATCACCAGATTGAATATTCCACAAGAAAAATCCCCGAAATGGCACGACATTTAAATTGAACGATGTTGGTTTCACGCCGAATGTATCTCTATCGCGCTCTCTCCTCCAGCTCTCCGCGTTGCTAATGGTAAGGAGGTAGAGAAGCATCGGGGGTGGGAGTCGATCTCTTTGTACAGTTTTGCCTGCTATTGGTGCAAAGCATGCGTATCTGATAACCAATAGGAACGTCCCTGTGGAGAGCTTTTAAAGACACACAGCGCACAAAAACAACAGGCCTCTTTTGGTTTTTGTGAATGAACTGAGAATTCTGTCTTTCTGCTTAAAATTGTTACTTATAATCAGATACATTTTAATAGGCCGCTGATTTCTATGGTAAATTGAATTACCATTGAATTATGTATGATGTTCTTGCCATTACTGTTGCTGTCCAGTGGTGCTGAAACACGTCCCTCCTATCGAATGCGTTGACACACTGTGCCCACTAGAAAATCCATTTCGTCACTAAACACACCTCTTTCAGTAAGATACAGCAATTGCATCCGACATGATTAACACATAAGTACAAAACAAATGATTATGAAAAGGTTATATAATTCCTTTGTGATCAAATTGTATCCAAACTCATTTTTTAATATTTTGATGAATATGATGAAATAATGCTTTTTTGTTTCACATGGAAAGGCATTAACACCATTGATCTGAGAAGGCCAATTGTTGCATCATCATACATAAAACAGCATCATGCAATTGGATGTCTTTACTACAATTCAACCAAAACTGCTCACCTGCTGGCTCTCAAAGGTCCAGGTGCTGTCAGGTAAAGAGGCGTCTAAGACGTTGATCATGTCTTTAAAGTCTGTGGTGCTGCTGGGTTTAACGAAGGTGAAGTCACTGTACTCTGACGTGGGAGAGAGACAGGACCTGAAGGACTGACTCTGAGACATCATGTCTCCTCCCAGGACCTCCACGTACTTAATAGGCCCGTCAGTGTTGAGCTGGAGTTGGAGGTTTCTGTTGGGGTTCTTGTAGTCCTCACTGTCGCTCCGTCTCATGCAGCAGCTACCACTGCTTCTGCTGCTCTTAAGACACTTAACAGCTAGAATGAGGAAAGTCACCAGAGAGAGCACAGACACTGAGGCCAGGGAGACGATCAGATACAGAGCCATTCTCCCCGTTTTCTTGTGAGAATCGTCCGTCTTTTGTCTGAGGTCCAGAATGGGCTCGTGGAGACCGTCCTCTAACAGGACGGACACGGTGACGGTGGTGGACTGAACCGGATCCCCATCGTCCTTAATCTCTATGAGCAGCCTCTGAGAGGAGTCGTCCTGCTCAGACACAGCCCGTTTAGTCCTCACCTCCCCTGTGTAAAGGTTGACAGCGAACAGAGAGGCGTCTGTGGCCTCTGCCAGTCTATAGGAGATCCAGGCGTTATGCCCCGAGTCGGCATCTACAGCTGTTACCTTGCTAACCAAGTGGCCTGCTTTGGAGGAGCGGGACGTCCTCTGTTGAGAGAGGGAGCCGTGGACAGCGGAGGAGGGGTAGATAACAGAGGGGGCGTTATCGTTCTGGTCCAGAATAAAAACATGAACAGTAGCGTTGCTGCTCAGAGACGGAGAACCATGGTCCTTTGCCTGCACCTGAATCTGAAACACCTTCAGTTTCTCATAGTCAAAGGAGTGCATGCTGTAGATGCTGCCGTTCTCCGAGTTGATGTAGACGTAGGAAGACACAGACACCTCCTGCACTTTAGAGTCCAGGATGGAGAAGGACAGCTTGGCGTTCTGCCCATAATCTAGATCAGTTGCTGATACAGAGAACAATATAGACCCTGGTTTCCCATTTTCTTTTGCATAAATATTATAGGACTGCTGGGAGAAAATAGGGGGATTATCGTTTATATCAGTTATGCTGACGGTTATTATTGTCTTATTGGTCAGAGGGGGGGAGCCTGAATCAGTTGCAGTTATTTCTAGATTATACAGTGAGACACTCTCCCTGTCGATAACATTGCTAGTAACCAGTGCGTAACTATTCGAGAAGGAAGGTTTCAAGCTGAAAGGGGAGGATTTAGGCAGATTCAAGACTACTTTACCGTTATTACCAGAATCAAGATCCCTGGCACTTAGTAACGCAACAACAGTGCCAGCAGCCGCGTCTTCACGCACAGGCTTCGGCTGCGAGGTGAAAATAATCTCCGGGGCATTGTCATTCACGTCTAAAAGGTCCACGTGTACACTGCAGTGTCCTTCCATTCTAGGGTTACCTTTATCTTTAGCGGTTACGTCAATTTCGTAGTTTGATTTTGATTCATAATCTAGTTTCCCTTTAAGAAATATTTGTCCCGAGATCGCATCGATGTTGAACACAGAAAGCACGTTTTCCTGTGTGTGTGATCCGAATGAATATTCAATTTCTCCGTTTTTTCCGTCGTCAATATCTGTCGCTTTAGTCTGTGCTATCGTCGTGCCTTCCACTGTATCTTCGCTTATAGATACTTTGTAAATCGTTTTCTCAAAAACAGGGACGTTGTCATTGTTGTCTAGCACTTTAATAGTGATCTGAGTTGAACCAGATCTCACAGCATTACCTCCGTCGAGCGCTGTTAATATTAGTGTGTGTAAGGGTTTTCTTTCTCTGTCCAATTGCTTTGCAAGGACCAACTCCGGAACTTTCCTTCCTCCAGCCACATCGTTGACCTTTATACTAAAGCAATCATCTTTGCTGAGAGTATACGACTTCAACGAATTAATCCCAACATCTGGGTCTAATGCGCTTTCTAAAGGGAAGCGAATCCCTGTCGCGGTGGATTCTGCTATATCTAAAGTCACCTCGTTGGATGAAAACCTGGGCGAATTATCATTGATGTCCTGTATTTCAACTTCGACCCGATGAAGCTGTAATGGGTCTTCAATGACAACTTGAAGTGGCAATATACAGCTCGCGCTTTGTCCACACAACGCCTCTCTGTCTATCCTCTCGTTCACCACCAGCTCACCCTTCCCGGTGTCCACGCTGAAATACTGCTCACCAGCCTCCGAGGCGACGCGCAGTTTACGGTCGAAAATCTCTGATAATCCCAAACCCAGATCTTTGGCTAAATGTCCGACCACGGAGCCCTGCTTTAGTTCCTCCGGGATGGTGTAGCGCGTCTGTCCGTCTATTGTATTCCACAAGAGGAAGAAATGATGCCACCACAGAGCCTGCCATCTCCAGTCCCGGTACCTCGTTCTCTTTGTCATTCCCGCTCTGTTAGACGACATTATTCCAAATATGTATATTCATCAGCGACGGAACCCACGTATTGCAAACCATTGCCGAATATTATATTCCACGAAAATATATTCGGAGATATCCATGCGTTCGGTGAACGATATTATTCATATTACGAGAGGATAACGACAGCCCTCTCCTCAAATGCTTTGCACCGTAACTGTTGTATTGGCAAGGCCATGGACCAGAGAAAGGATCTCTTTGTACAGTTCTGTATTCTATTGGTGCAAAGCATCGTTCCCTGCTATCCAATCAGAGGATACCTGGAGAGCGCTCTTAAAGCCACAGCAGCAATGCAGCCTATGCTTTCCCAATGTATCGAGTTTAGCTAATTACTAATCAGAATGGAGCATTTTCTGTTGACGTACCACACACACACACACACACACACACACACACACACACACACACACACACACACACACACGCACACGCAAACCAATGACGTAGGAATTATTACAGTAAATTGCCATAATAGTAATAGTATAGTAATCATTACGGAATATTAACCAATACTCAAAAAATGCACGTAGGACGTCTAAGGTGAAATTCAAACCAGTTATTTGGAACTGCATCATGGCATTAAGATAGAAAAATGACAAACAATCCAAATTAACAATTCTTAATCCTCTCAAAGACCTTTACAAATGGTAAAATGCTGCCAAGTGAACCAAACAAATTAAAAGGGTTTATCATAAATCATTGTGAAATCAAAATAGGCCAAATCACAATATTGTGATTTGAACGCAACCTTATGCACTCAATAATGTATTCACAATCGTGGCTGAATGATTATTTTGAGTTATATTCATCTCACCTGCTGGCTCTCAAAGGTCCAGGTGCTGTCAGGTAAAGAGGCGTCTAAGACGTTTATCATGTCTTTAAAGTCTGTGGTGCTGCTGGGTTTAACGAAGGTGAAGTCACTGTACTCTGACGTGGGAGAGAGACAGGACCTGAAGGACTGACTCTGAGACATCATGTCTCCTCCCAGGACCTCCACGTACTTAATAGGCCCGTCAGTGTTGAGCTGGAGTTGGAGGTTTCTGTTGGGGTTCTTGTAGTCCTCACTGTCGCTCCGTCTCATGCAGCAGCTACCACTGCTTCTGCTGCTCTTAAGACACTTAACAGCTAGAATGAGGAAAGTCACCAGAGAGAGCACGGATACTGAGGCCAGGGAGAGGATCAGATACAGAGCCATTCTCCCCGTTTTCTTGTGAGAATCGTCCGTCTTGTGTCTGAGGTCCAGAATGGGCTCGTGGAGACCGTCCTCTAACAGGACGGACACGGTGACGGTGGTGGACTGAACCGGATCCCCATCGTCCTTAATCTCTATGAGCAGCCTCTGAGAGGAGTCGTCCTGCTCAGACACAGCCCGTTTAGTCCTCACCTCCCCTGTGTAAAGGTTGACAGCGAACAGAGAGGCGTCTGTGGCCTCTGCCAGTCTATAGGAGATCCAGGCGTTATGCCCCGAGTCGGCATCTACAGCTGTTACCTTGGTAACCAAGTGGCCTGCTTTGGAGGAGCGGGACGTCCTCTGTTGAGAGAGGGAGCCGTGGACAGCGGAGGAGGGGTAGATAACAGAAGGGGCGTTATCGTTCTGGTCCAGAATAAAAACATGAACAGTAGCGTTGCTGCTCAGAGATGGAGAACCGTGGTCCTTTGCCTGCACCTGAATCTGAAACACCTTCAGTTTCTCATAGTCAAAGGAGTGCATGCTGTAGATGCTGCCGTTCTCCGAGTTGATGTAGACGTAGGAAGACACAGACACCTCCTGCACTTTAGAGTCCAGGATGGAGAAGGACAGCTTGGCGTTTTCATTTTGGTCTAAATCAGTAGCAGACACGGAGTATAGTATTTTACCCGGTGGATAATTCTCTTTAACGTGAACCGTATAAGACGACTGGGAGAAAACCGGGGGATTGTCATTTACATCTAACACGTCAACACCTATAATTCTCTCGCTAGACAGTGATGGTTTGCCCAGATCAACTGCAGTTATCTTAACTTTGTAATGGGTGTTGTTCTCACGGTCAAGAGCCCCGCTAGTGACCAACGCGTAATGATTAGAAATAGACGGCTTAAGTTTAAACGGAGAGTTTGAAGAAACGCTCAGCTTCACTTCACCGTTGTCACCTGAATCTGGGTCTTTGGCGCTTAGTAGCGCAACAACGGTCCCTATAGCTGAGTCCTCTTGGATGGGTGTCGTTATAGACGTCACAATTATTTCAGGTGCATTATCATTAATGTCAATTATCCTTATTTCAATAGCACAGTGCCCATCCATCTCAGGGTTACCTTTGTCTTTGGCAACGACGTCAAACCTATGAACATTCGTTTCTTCATAGTCCAGATCCCCCTTTACTACAATAGCCCCAGTTAGATGCTCAATATCAAACAAGGCTAAAATTGAATCAATCGTCTGTTCTCGAAAGAAATATTCAATTTCTCCGTTTAAACCCTCGTCTGCGTCCGTAGCTTTGACGCGCACTATTTCAGTCACAGGTGTTGTGTTTTCGGTTACATTAATTTCGTAGAGCTGTCTTTCAAACTGCGGTGCGTTATCATTATTATCAATCACTGTCACAATTATTTCAGAAGTCCCCGACCGCACAGGATCACCGCCGTCTACGGCTGTCAAAACGAGCCTGTGCACAGGTTGTTTCTCCCTGTCGAGCGACTTCTCCAGAATTAGCTCGGGGATTCTTCGACCCTCTTTATGATTTTTAACGTTCAATTTGAAATGATCGTTTTTACTAATCGCGTAAGAGCGCACTGAATTCGACCCAACGTCGGGATCCCGTGCGTTCTCCAAAGGAAATCTCGCACCTGGATTAACGAGCTCTGCTATTTTTAGTATATTTTCTTTTGTAGCGAAATCGGGTGAATTGTCATTAATGTCTTGTATTTCCACATCGACATGATACAGCTGCAACGGGTTTTCTATGACGACCTCCAGAGGCAACAGACACGGGGACTTGGGTCCACACAGCCCCTCTCTGTCTATCCGCTCACTCACCACCAGCTCTCCCTTCGCCAGGTCAACGGTGAAATACTGCCTCCCAGCCTCGGACGTTATCCGTAATTTACGTTGGTAGAGTTCAGAGACAACCAATCCTAGATCTTTCGAAATATTCCCAACCACGGAGCCCTGCTGTAGTTCCTCCGGGATGGTGTAGCGAGCCTGGCCGTCTATTGTATTCCACAAGAGAAAGAAGTGATGCCACCACAAAAGCACCTGCCATGCATGCCGTCTCCTCCACATTTTCCCGCGATCTATGAAACGCATTGCTTTCCATTTAATTCCTTACAAAGGCCAGTGGATACAACGAGGCATGCCGTAAAATGCTGATGAATTCTCATATTCTGCAGTTATGATACACATAGGTTCTATGTCTCCATGCGCGTCCCCTTCTTCCGCTAACCGTTGCAACGCTGGCGGGGATGAGGCTTCACGGGAGAGATGCAGTAGATCTCTTTGTACAGTTATGTCCGTGATTGGTGCACGGTGTTCTACCAATCAGGGCTTCAGCAAGCGCCTGGAGAATCGTGACGTATAGTAGCCCTCAAACCAACGTCTACTGCATCGCTCCAATATCATTCTACAGCGTTTCGCCCAGGAATGGATGAGAATATATCAGTTAACATCACGTCGGATGGGTCTCTTACCCGGAATATATTTAACTATTATCATATCCACCTGTACTCTAACCTCTAAGAACATCCTGGAAATGAATGAATCAAAGACTAAAATAAATAAACAAAGCTAAAATCAAAAAACAAATCATAATCATTGTGTCTATAAATGCTTAGTCATTCACACGCAACAAAAAAAAAATCATCTTCCAAATCCATCCATACCTCCTATATAGCTATGCTATTATTCCACAATCTTTGGTCTGCAGGTACAGTGGACTCTTGTGGCAGAGAAGGCTCATCGTTGCCTTCCCGTGGTCATGGATAGCTAGTGCAGTCTTCTCCCTACGTCACTGAGCACTACAGAGACACGCACGGATGATACACGGATGATTCTGTCGACAGCAGCCGTCATGAAAGACCCGTATGGAGGTAAGTAGAACACACTCGCTCTCTCGCTCTCAGTCTCTCTCTCTCTCTCTCTCTCTCTCTCTCTCTCTCTCTCTCTCTCTCTCTCTCTCTCTCTCTCTCTCACACACACTCTCGCTTCCCCCCCCCCTCTCTCTCTCTCTCTCTCTCTCTCTCTCTCTCTCTCTTCTGTCATCATCACCAATCCCTGCTTCCACTCTCTCTTTCTCTCATTCAATCATGCGCACGCACACATACATAAGAGTGCATAAATTTCAAATAATTTAGATCTTAGGCCAGTTTTAACCCATCAAAACAATATAAAAGCAAAGGAATATGTTGCTGTTAATCAAAGATAGGCTACAGTTACAGTGTTTATCTTTCCGCTGCCAATGCAAATTATTTACGGGTACAATTTCGTTGGCATAACATGGATGTGAGATAGACGACGGTCGAATATATTATTATATATTATTATTATTATTATTATACAATTATTCAGTGTTAACCAGTTGAACCCTCATCTGCTTTGAGTAAAACGGTCGACAGGGGGAGCCGTAGAGAGTCAGCGTGAGAGACGGGGAAAGGGAAAGGGAGGGGGGAGCGCGGCTGCCTCACAGAGAAACGGAGTGGGTTCAGCACCACGCGGGTGGACAGCGCCACACAGGCGGCGGAGCAGTGCCCCTGCACGCTCTCCGCTGTCACTACACAGGGCACGCGGAACCTTCCTCACGAAGGCATCTCATTCGCTCTTTCTCAGTGACTCAGTATAGGCTCCTGATTACTTCTTATGTGTATATATATATATATATATATATATAAAAACACAACAAATAAAATAAATATTACATCAATATTACACAATAAAATTGCAATTACAAAAAAAATATATATATACCATTCAGACATTTAGAAAATTGTACCCTCCATAACAATACACAGTGCTCATTGGTTAAAATGGCAATTTTGTAATATCTCAAAAAAAGACAAAGCATTGTCGAAAATATTTTATTCTGAGATGGTAAACTGAATGTGCCGGTTCCATGATTGAAAATGAAGACGGATGAAAAAAAATAAAAACAATGGTAGGAGGTAACAGCAGTCTAAAACACTGAAAGTGTGGTTGGTTAGGTTATCACAAGCGAGTGACAGAGGTATGGAGATACTAATTAAGACATGATGCTCGGTAGGTAAAAGATAGCTTTATGGACTTCAGGACAAATACACGTGTATTTTGTGTAGGCATGCCATCCCCATGTTAAGTGTAATCTGGACCAGGTATACAATCCAATACTTGAGTCAAATGTATCGACTGACCCCAAGTACTGAAATACCTTCATTAGAAGGCATACTGCTTACGTCTTTGTACCATATCGGTTAAGGATTTCAGTAATACATAGAACCTCATTATTCTCGTGAAGCACCAACTTGCTAGTGAACCTAGTGATGATAACAACAACAAATTGCTCCCTGGCTCGGGATGGGGTGAAATCATCAAGAAACCCAAACGCAGCTGTTCAGTGTTTGCTCAGCCTCAGGATTGTGTGTGTGGGTGGCTGTCAGTCTTTAAGTGTCATCAGGGGTATTTACATTGGCAAAAACATTGAGCCTATATTTGAATAAGCTTATATTTTGGCTAAATACTTTGTTTTCTTTGTTAAAATGTTCTACTTGTATTTTCAAATTCTGTCCTTCTAATATATTTGTCTCAAAGGACATGCTTATCATACTTTTCAGAAAAATAATTACATCCCAGTACCCCAACCTATTATAATCCCCCCAAAACACATCATGTTCAAATTGTGATGTAGCACTTTTTGTTTGTAGCATTTCTTTCTATGAAACTGAAGGTTGCTTTAAACAGACACGTTGGTTGTTGTGCGCTTGTCAGTAACGTTTGCCTTAACAGCCATGCGTATGTGTATCTGTGTTTTAACTCAGTTAGCAGAGAGAATGTGTCTTACCTTGTTTGGAGAGACAGGGATGTAACAGGCGGTAGGAGAGTGGAGGCAGGAGCAGGAACAGACAGGAAGGGAACATGGAAGAGAGAGAACAAAAGAGAAAGAAAGATATATCGGTTAGATTGGTGATCCAAAATATAGCGGGTGTTTGGAAGGGCTTGTCCACCATCATACTTACCTGCTTGTTCATCGACTGTGAAGTGGGATCATTTTGTGGTGATGTGGAACTATGCCTATGGTACATGCTACTGGTCTGACTCTATGTAATTATAATGTGTTGTGTTTTTAAACTGTAACACCTGTGAGCAACTAAACAGCAATACATTTTTTTATGAAAAGCTTAATGCAACAATAGTACAGCACATTTGAAAAATACATCACATTAGATATAGAAAGATAAAAAAAGAAAAAGAGGAAGAGGGAAAAATAGGTTATATTAAAATATATTAAGTATTGAACAATTGAGGGGAATAGTAATACATGGGTACACAAATGCATATGGAATGAGATAAGGAAGGATGGATGGATGTGTTGTTATTATTGTGCTGATTCCAGAAAATGATGATTATAGTGTTGACTTAAACACAAATAAAAACAAAAAACAAAACACACAGTTATTCTTCGTCCATCTGAGCAGTAGCCTGTGCAATAGCAATATGATGACCTCATTGGAATAAACATCATCCTAGATGGGCTGAGGTTATTTGATGGTCAGTGCAGGGGGTCAGAGACCATAATAACGGAGCCAAAACACAGCCCTGACCCTGAAGCGGGCACTACCCTATAGCGACAGCAGAGGGCCTATAGGAGAGGCAGGGTAGGTTCCCATGCCTTATTAATGAGCTGGTCACATGCTGTGATGCCTTGTGCATCTCAGAAAAGAGGGTGTGTGTGTGTGTGTGTGTGTGTGTGTGTGTGTGTGTGTGTGTGTGTGTGTGTGTGTGTGTGTGTGTGTGTGTGTGCTCATCCTTTCAGACAAAGCACAGCACAACACCTAAAAGGCTGCTTCTCCCACAGATGGGGCTTGACGGTTTTATATGATCTTGATGTGACTGCTGGCCAGCAATAATAACAATGAGGCACTTTATGAACCATAACACATCCAATTCACGTAGAGAACATTTACCTTTTACCAAATTAAAACATTTCTTTATACAAAGAGCATGAAAAAAAAGCATAATAACAGTAGGTATCCAGAGATACTCTGTGAATACCTAATAACCAGTACACTAACGATTTCCTCACAAAATAAAAAAAACATGTGAATGTAGATATGAATATATGCCATTATATACACAAAAGAGAGAACAGGTCCATTTCCCTTTAAACTCCCCCCCCCAATGCTCACAGCACAGCCCCCCCAATAGCACAGATCTCCCACTCTCCCTCCCCATCTCCCACCAATCCGGCCTCGAGCAACAAGACCATGCTATTCCTAGCAAGAACACAGGGGGGCTCCTCCCTTCTCTACACCAACACATACAGGGGCTTAGCACACGTCGGCTACGCTTGATGCTGCCCCCCCCCTGTGCCACATCGGAAAGTGGTACAATCCTGCCAGTGAGTCAGCTTGTTGCTGTGGCAACACAGCCCACCTTGCTTCCTGGGAGATATCGATGGAGGAAAAAAAGAGGGCTAGAAAAAAAGATGGAGGATGGAGAATTGGATTTGACTCGCAGACTCCATGATATCCAAAATACCTGCCCTGTGTCTTATGTCTATGAATACTGTTAATTGTGATCTGGTAAAGGTCATTCATAAGCAATGATGTTTCATACGATACGACGAATAAAATAAAATAAATGGTTTCATGGATGAAATGAATAAAAGAGGCAAACTAGCTTTGTAGTAAACATGATGGGGCTAGCATGGACTCAGAATTGAACAGAATAAGGCAATGCATTGCTTGGTAAGGAACAGAAAGGATGTGCTAGTGTTAGCTCTCTGTCTCTCTCTCTCTCTCTCTCTCTCTCCTCTTTTCTCTCTCCTCCTTTCTCTGCAGCAGTGTGGTGCAGCTGGAGAGGGGGAGGGGAAGGATGCAGAGAAATAAATGACATCAGGAAGGCTGCACAAGGGAAAGGGACTGACTCAAAGCAAGAGTGTCTTCTGCGCTAGACTGAGCAGTTAAACTAGCAGACTTACACAGTAACACTTGTGCAGTAACACTGTATGCAATAACGCACCATAACCATATGGTATATGTTCACATAGGTCACCTCCCTATAATGGTAAAGGATAATATATAATGGTCAGAAATGGAATGTTAAATATAATAATTTGATAAAAACCCAAGCCATAATGTTTGTGAGCCTGATTTGACACTGGTGGAATAGTATGGAACAGATTGAGAGAATCACTTGCTTTCTGATTGCAGCAAAATCAAGGACAATTAGTGCACACACAAACACACACACACACACACACACACACACACACACACACACACACACAGACACACACACACACACACACACACTCTCTCTGTTACAGAGGATAATGAGTTCACAAAGTATTGCCTATTCCCTGATTTGTATCGGTCTATCATCATGTGTGTGTGCATGTATGTGCATCTTTGCCTCGCAGTCCCACTGCTCTAAATAATCCCTGGTGTAATCCTTTCCGAAAGGATCAGACTGGACAGACTTCCACACTCCCACTTCTACTGAAACCAACCTATACACAACAAACAAAGGCATCTGCTTTATATTCAAAAGTTCTCAATATTTTCTATTTTTTGAAAGCCTCACTTAACATTACTACCTCTGATGGGAACAATTTAAATTAGCTCCCAAACTACTACTACAACAAACCCCAAAAACCAACTCTAGAAAGGATATGTTCAGACCTAGTTACCTTACATAACCCTTCAACACATTAGCATTCCCACAATCAAAGGAACGCCACTGGCAATCTCAACCACAAGCTCTAAAGATGGGCTCATAAAGGAACCAAGAAAACATAAAGGAAAAGGAAAAAAGCATTATATTGAGATGGAGAGAAGGACTACAATTTTAGAATGACTCAGGGTGACCCTGGACTTTCTTGTATGTGGAAAAACGAGGACCAGCTGCTGGCAGAGAAGACTTCCTCACAGGGAAGCGCATTGGAACAGTTAAAAAAAAAATGCATAATGCAAGGCTTAGGAGACCCTGACTATAGATGTTCATGACAAGCCAGGTAACGTAGCACTACATAGCCTATAACATCAACTTGTATTGTTTGATGTCTGTAACTCATAATTAGGTGCACATCCACATGAGCTCAAGATGAAATTGTGAGGATGCTTAGTGTCATTAGCTACTGAAACATAAATGATGAGTAGAAACACAGCGACAATGTAAAGCTCAACAAGGCTCAGCTGGGGAAGACAGTGGAACTGCCACAGTACTGGAATCACAGCTCTACAGACCTCAATATGTGTCCCCTACTCCATTTAGCCCACGACGTTGTTGACAGTATTAGGTGCATATGCACGCGCATCTGTGTATTTGTTCAAAGCTACATAATGGACATCCCGGTCAAAACACACACAAAGACTGGTAGACAAACTTTCACTGAAGATGGCTGTAAAAAGGCTTTAGGACAAACATGTGGGACCTGTTGATCTTTTAAACTTTTGACCTGTGGCACATCAATTAACGCGCAAAAAGTTAACTTGAAAATAATTGCTAGATTGATTCCATCTGCATCCTGGAGCAAGCCATTGCATTTTGAGTTATATAATGAGTGATGTTGCTTCTAGTGTTTATAAGCAAACATGAGACGTGGACACATGGTCTGAATTAAAACTAGAAAACAGGATGAAACCTTTAGATGACTATGAACTTTGACCCCCTGTGGGGACACGTTTTAACCACAAGGGTTTACAATCCTCAGTAAAACCCTTCCCAAGCTAACAAATCATGGGAACCTGCGACCTAATGATTGGAGCGCAGTCACAACAGGTAAAGCACACACATGTGCGGCATTAGTGTCGTTAAAACCGAACTCTCCAGGGGCTTCACAGTACGTCTCACTTCCTGCCCTCTGGTGAATGTTTACGAGTGCCCCGCCCACCACTGTTCCCTCATGGCAAAATAAAGTTATAAACAATCACAATCCCACGGATAAAACACACAAACAGACACACACACACACACACACACACACACACACACACACACGCACATGGACACGCAGTAAATGCATTTCATAGTACAGTCCATGTGCTTCTCAAGGCACATGCCATTCTGATATTGTCAATTAGCTTAAAACACAGTCAAATACAATACCCTCCTTGTTTCAAGCCACACAAGGAAGCACCATTGTTACTGGAGGCATTTGCTAGCATTGGCAAGTGTCACACTCCACTTGAGTAGTCTGGTATATATAAACACATCTAGGATACAACAGCAGAAACCTATTTCAAACCAGGACGTGTTACATGAAGGGAATGAGGGCGGGGTGTATGCAGCACCATTCAGAGTCACTGTCATCAAGGGCTTCTGTCTTACATGCAGCTAGACGGCAATATACTCTGGTCTAATTCTGGACTGACTGCTATGAGCCCGATCTTCACTGTATTATCACCCTGTCCCAGTTCCTTACGCAACTGTACAGCAGGGCCTTCTTTCTCTAATCTCATTCCCTCTCTTTTCATCCCTCCTTCACACCACAAATACATCTTGTTATGGACCTTGCTGTCAGTCCCAAGCACCCATGCTCCTTACCCTGCTACACACATGACACCCCCATGCATACCCCCCCCCCCCCCCCCTCACACACACACTCTCTCCTATTTCCTCTCCACTCCTTATAGCAGACAAAGGGAGAGAGAGGCTAAACAAAATGGCTCCCTAGCATCACCAAACGTGGATGCCGCTCTGGGGATGGTGGAGGCTGAACCAGCTACAGCGTGTCTCTCTTCCCCTCCCCCTCCTGCTTCTCTTCTCTCTGCCTCTCTGCAACAACTCCCTCCAACCCTCCCCCTTTCGCAGGCTCTCCATCACGTCTGCCCACGTTCTCTCCCTAGCCTCACCCTTGCATCGTGTTTACAGCCTTCCTCCAGCTTCCATCTGTTCTATTCAATCTATATTATTACTAAAGGAGGATTTCTATAGTTCTTTTCGTTAGCCTCTGGTTCTGTCAGCGCAGTCTTCATAAAATAATAAGTATAGAAAGAGGGAAAATGGCGGCAGCATGTAAAGCAGGGAACTAGGTCATTGAATCTAAAGTGCACCGTGTGTGTGTGTGTGTGTGTGTGTGTGTGTGTGTTGTCCATGGGTACGTGGAGGAAATGTTTCACTGCAGTGATGCTTCAGCATGGCTACACGCCTCAATACAGCAGCTCGCCTCCACATTCATAACAGATCAACGTGCACAATGGTGGTCATTTAGAATGGACAGAATAAACACAATGATATCCCATAATAGACTACATCTGTTCAATGTAGAATATATACATTCTGCATTTGATATATACAGGACCAACCGAATAACACATGTGTATTTAATATGTACTGACTCAGTTCCGTATCTAAACCAAACACTGGCATTCACCCTATTAAGATGCAAGGCATTTCAAAAACGTTCAAACATTGTTTAACTAACGTCAGGATACAACCAGGTAGTCACCACAGCTCTGTATGCTTTTAAAGTAACTGAGCAAGAACAACAAAGAAAAAGCTGAACAAAACATAGTTCTCTATTCTGGTATCTTCCTGTTTGTATTGCTGCTGGCTTTGAAAATGTTTAAGTGGCCTAAAGGACTCCTAATCACTCTGACCACTACAAACAATGCCATTGGCTAAATAACTGTGGAGACATCTGTGAGGTCTCACCTCTGTTATCAAATCCATGGAGTGCGTTGTAGACCTGGACATAGTCTGAGGGACATCGTGGTCCCGGTTCAAGGTGCTCTGACTGAAGGGCCGGGCACACTCGGTCAGCTGACTCTTGCGAGAGTCAGTCGTTCCACAAACTTCGTAATTGAACGTGTGCTTCAAGGTACCGGTCCCTACGTCAGCATAGAGAGGCGGGTAATACGGAATAACCGGAAGATTTACACCTGATTTGTAAAGGTGACGCTCAAGCCTCCATCTATAGATTTTCACTGATATAATGACCACTAAACACGTGATGAAGAGAAAGGAAACTACAGCCAAAGCCAAGACCAAGTAAAAAGTCAGGTTGTCATTGTACTCCTTGTCGTGTGTAAAGTCAGTGAACTCCGAGAGCACTTCAGGGAAGCTGTCCGCCACCGCCACGTTAACAATGACTGTAGCTGAACGAGAGGGCTGTCCGTTGTCCTCCACTATAACAGTCAGTCTTTGTTTCACAGCATCTTTATCAGTGACTTGGCGGATAGTTCTTATTTCACCGTTCTGTAAGCCCACTTCAAACAGCGCCCTGTCTGTGGCTTTCTGTAGTTTATAGGAGAGCCAGGCATTCTGTCCAGAGTCCACATCAACAGCCACCACTTTAGTGACCAGATAGCCCACATCTGCTGAACGAGGCACCATTTCAGCCACCAGAGAACCACCAGTCTGGACTGGATACAGAACCTGAGGGGCGTTGTCGTTCTGGTCCTGGATCAGTATTTTCACACTTACATTACTACTGAGGGGGGGAGAGCCTCCATCTTGTGCTTTAACACTAACTGTAAACTCCTTTCTTTGCTCAAAGTCAAAGGATCGCACGGCCATTATCTCCCCACTTTCTGCATTCATTGAAAAGTAAGCTGATGTCAACATTTCATTAACCCGGTTATCATTAAGGAAATATGAAATGCGTGCATTGTTTCCAAAATCATTGTCATTGGCCTTGACAGAGAGCACTGACTTCCCTGGCAAGTTATTTTCACTGATGTATGCAATAAACGACTGCTGTGAGAACACTGGGGTGTTGTCATTGACGTCTGATATTTTCAGAGTAATTGTCTTGCTGACAGAGAAAGGGGGGGATCCGTCATCAGTGGCCGTCAATGTTATGTTATACTCTGGCACTAGTTCACGGTCCAAAGCATCGTCAGTCACCAAACTATAGAAATTAGATGAGGCCGACTTGATTTTGAAAGGTAAATCGGGGCTGATGAAACACTTAACCTGACCATTTTTACCTGAGTCTAAATCTTTGATATTGAACATTGCTATGACTGTCTCTGGCACAGAATCTTCCGGTATGGGATTTGAGAATGATATGATATTAATAACTGGCGCATTGTCGTTGACATCAATTACATCAATCAGTATCTTGCTTGTATCTGTTAATCCACCTTTATCTTTTGCTTCTACATCAATTTCATAATGTTTAGCTTTTTCATAATCTAATACCCCATACATAGTCACTTCCCCAGTATTGGTGTCTATATTAAATAGAGACAATGCACTGTTGGTATTTTGAGAGAAAGAATAGACGATTTCTCCATTTGTCCCTTGATCTATATCAGTTGCGCTGACTTTCAGAATTACACTCTCTTTCAACGCATTTTCTGGGACATTTACCCTGAAAATGGGTTGACTGAAAACAGGAGCATTATCATTTGCGTCCATAACAATAACGTTAATTTTAACCGATCCCGATCTTTGAGGATTTCCACCATCAAATGCCGTCAATATTAATTTATGCTCGTCTTTTTTTTCCCTGTCCAGCGACGTCTCCAGAACCATTTCCACATATTTTGTACCATCGGGACGAGAAAGTATGTTCAATTTAAAATGATCCGTAGGAGTTAATTTGTATGTTTGAAGCGTGTTCAATGACACATCAGGATCTATTGCACTATCAAGCGAAAAACGAGATCCCTTCACAGCCATTTCGCTGATCTGAAAACTCATCTCTTTCTTAGCGAAAGCAGGGGCGTTATCATTTATATCAATAATTTCCACATCTATACGATGCAGCTCCATTGGGTTATCTAATATAATCTGAAAATGTAAAGAACAGGGAGACAATTGACCGCACAGGACTTCTCTGTCTATTCTCTTGGCGACAACTAACGTCCCCTTGTCCGAATTCAGCCCGATGTACTCACTATCATCCTCGGTAAATATACGGGCACGACCGGATTTCAGTCTATTAACATCCAAACCGAGGTCCACAACGATGCTCCCCACGACGGAACCCGTCGCCATTTCCTCGGGAATTGAGTAACGGACCTGCCCGAGCGATACATCAGCAATAAAAAGGAAAAGGAACAGCGGAAAGGCAACCCCTTGTAATCCACGACAATGAAGATTCATCCTTTTAAAATCCAAGTGAAAGCTGAAGTTAGGAGATCAAAAATAGCCAATCACACAACGAGAAATGGTTAAGAGTTATTCAAAAACAGTTCCTTTGTCAGTGTAATGAGTGATAGTAGTCGGCCTACAGTGTTTCGATCTGTGAGATAAAAGGGGGTCTGACGAAAGTGATACCACCATCTTCTAACTAATACACAGCGGCACCTAGGGACGTAAAGTAATACTGCAACAATCAACCACAAATAACATATATACAGAGAAGACATAATGATAGCGATAAAATGCACATCTTTGTACTGTCCAAGGTGCTGAAATGTTTGAATGCCTATGTGGTTTTTGAACAGGTATAGGAGGGTTTCACGTGATATCAGAGTGATTCCCAGCCTTATCCCTGCTATAATAAGAATATAAACTGGTTGCTTTGTAATTCTACAGTTTTTCAAAAATAAGTACAGAGATGGCGGCTTGGAAACAGAGCACATCATTGAAACCTTCCTATACACTTTCTGTGTCTATTTTGAAATATCTAACCTCAAGTGGAGAGTCTGGTTCGTCCAGGATGCTCTTTTCACTCTGTATTCGCTGCATGGTCCCTGTAGAACTGGGGTCCATTATCAGAACGTTCTGACTACCAGCGTTGCCAAACTTACAGTCACTCTTTCTGGAGTCAGTGGTCCTGCACACCTCGTAATTGTACACATGCTGGAGAGTCCCTGTCCCCAAAGTGTCTGAGTAACGGGGTGGATAATATGGAATCACCGGGAGATTGGAATGATACAGGATACGAGACTGTCTCCATCTGTAGATTTTCACTGATATGATCACCACTAAACACGTGATGAAGAGAAAGGAAACTACAGCCAAAGCCAAGACTAAGTAAAAAGTCAGGTTATCATTGTACTCCTTTTCGTGTGTAAAGTCAGTGAACTCCGAGAGCACTTCAGGGAAGCTGTCCGCCACCGCCACGTTAACAATGACTGTAGCTGAACGAGAGGGCTGTCCGTTGTCCTCCACTATAACAGTCAGTCTTTGTTTCACTGCATCTTTATCGGTGACTTGGCGTATAGTTCTTATTTCTCCATTCTGTAAGCCCACTTCAAACAGCGCCCTGTCTGTGGCTTTCTGTAGTTTATAGGAGAGCCAGGCATTCTGTCCAGAGTCCACATCAACAGCCACCACTTTAGTGACCAGATAGCCCACATCTGCTGAACGAGGCACCATTTCAGCCACCAGAGAACCACCAGTCTGGACTGGATACAGAACCTGAGGGGCATTGTCGTTCTGGTCCTGGATCAGTATTTTCACACTCACGTTACTACTGAGGGGAGGAGAGCCTCCATCTTGAGCTTTAACACGGAACTGAAAATCTTTAATCTGCTCGTAGTCAAAAGAGCGGACTGCATGTATAACTCCACTGTCAGCACTAACAGACACATAAGAGGAGACGGGCACACCATTTAAAGAGGAGTCCTCTAGTATATAAGAGACGCGGGCGTTCTGGTTCCAGTCTGCGTCTTTTGCGTTCAGTGTGAATATAGAGACACCTTGGACGTTGTTTTCTACTATGTGTCCTTCATATGATTTTTTTAGAAAGACAGGCGCGTTATCATTCACGTCTAGGATCTGAAGGGCGATTGTGACGCTGCTGGAAAGCGAAGGCACTCCCTCATCAGAACACGTCACACTGATATTATAACCGGACTCCTTCTCTCTGTCTAAATCACTGTCAGTCACTAAGCTGAAGAAGTTGTTAGATGTCGACCTCAATGCAAAAGGAATGTCATCGTTAATGGAGCATTTCACTTTTCCATTTTCACCAGAATCTGCATCTTGTATATTGATCATGGTTACGACTGTGTTAGGTTTAGCGTCTTCTGATATAACATTGGATTTAGACATAATGTGAATATCAGGTGTGTTGTCGTTCACATCAATGACGTCTACGATTAACGTACAAGAGTCTACCAGCCCTCCCTCATCACTAGCGCGTATATTTATCTCAAATGTTTGAGATTTTTCGTAGTCAATATTGCCGTTCAATGTCGCATCACCATTTTCTTCATTTACTTCAAATTGTCCTAATGTGTTACCTGACATGCTTGAAACCGAGTACGTTATTTTTCCATTTTCTCCGTCGTCTGCATCAGTCGCAGTAACCGTAGTAACAATGGTGCCTAACGGAGCGCCTTCTTTAATAGATGCTTTGTAAACAGACTGGGTGAAAACGGGAGCGTTATCATTGACGTCTAAAACCGAGATCAGGATCTGAATTGTTCCAGACATCTGCGGCTCTCCGCCATCGACTGCCGTTAACACTAAAGAGAGGTGTTCATGTTGTTCTCTATCGAGAGGTTTCTCTAAAACCATTTCGATGAATTTTATATTGCCATCTTGGCTGTTTAATTTCAGAGCGAAGTTATCTGTTGGTTTTAGGACATATGTTTTTAAGCCATTCGTCCCGACGTCAGGATCTTTTGCCATGTCTAATATGAATTTAGCTCCAATTACAGCAGACTCACTGATTTTAAACTTCGCGTCGGTTTTTTGAAAGAATGGGGCGTTGTCATTAACATCTGTAATCTCGATGCTTATACTGTAGAATTCCATCGGGTTTTCTAATATGATCTGAAAATGGAGCGTACAAGGCGTCGTTTGTCCGCAGATGGCCTCTCTGTCTATTCTGTCTTTGATAACGAGGACTCCTCTTTCCCTGTTCAGCTCGACATATTCGATGCTTTCACGTGTAAAAATACGGGCTTTACCTGACTTCAGTCTTTTCACATCCAAACCTAAATCCTGTGCTATATTACCAACTACAGAGCCTTTCGCCATCTCTTCAGGTATGGTGTAGCTGACCTGCCCGAGCACCGAGCTGAGACAGAAGATCCAGATAAATAGAAGCCATCCGACGTAGTGTCCCATTGTTCTTTCCCCAGTCGCGATGTATTCTCAATGAAAACGTAAAGATCCCTTTTAGTCTTTGATATTCCACAAAAGATCAGCCAATACACGTCGACAACAGCTTACATGTTGAAAGAAAGAATTAAAGAGTGATCCTGCTTCACGGTGTTTCGTGTCCTTGTAAAATTCAATGCGCTCGTCCATAGACGGGAAAATAATAAAACCGATATGGTGGAAGCTGGGAGATAGTGCAAAAGATGGCCTTTAACTGGGACATTCTAGCCTATAGCGGCCCTTAGAGTCCAGAAGGCAAAATTACAATTAATATAAATCAAACAATTGATAGATTGGACTGGTAATAGGCTAACGATATACAGCGCCTTGCAAAAGTATTCACCCCCCTTGGCTTTTTACCTATTTTGTTACATGACAGCCTTTAGTTCAATATTTTTTTAATCTGAATTTTATGTGATGGATCAGAAGACAATAGTCTAAGTTGAAGTGAAATGAGAAAAAAATATATATAAAACTATTTTTTAGAAATAAAAAACTGAAATTTGGCATGTGCATTTGTATTCACCCCGTTTGTTACGACGCCCATAAAAAGCTCTGGTGCAACCAATTACCTTCAGAAGTCACATAATTAGTGAAATGATGTCTACCTGTGTGCAATCTAAGTGTCACATGATCTGTCAGTACATATACACACATTTTCTGAGAGGCCCCAGAGGCTGCAACACCTAAACAAGAGGCACCACTAACCAAACACTGCCATGAAGACCAAGGAACTCTCCAAACAAGTCAGGGACAATGTTGTGGAGAAGTACAAGTCAGGGTTAGGTTATAAAAAAATATCCAAATCTTTGATGATCCCCAGGAGCACCATCAAATCTATCATAACCAAATGGAAAGAACATGGCACAACAGCAAACCTGCCAAGAGACGGCCGCCCACCAAAACTCACGGACAGGGCAAGGAGGGCATTAATAAGAGAGGCAGCACAGAGACCTAACGTAACCCTGGAGGAGCTGCAGAGTTCCACAGCAGAGACTGGAGTATCTGTACATAGGACGACAATAAGCCATACACTCCACAGAGTTGGGCTTTATGGCAGAGTGGCCAGAAGAAAGCCATTACATTCAGCAAAAAACAAAATGGCACGTTTTGAGTTTGTGAAAAGGCATGTGGGAGACTCCCAAAATGTATGGAGGAAGGTGCTCTGGTCTGATGAGACTAAAATTGAACTGTTTGGCCATCAAAGAAAACGCTATGTCTGGTGCAAACCCAACACATCGCATCACCCAAAGAACACCATCCCCACAGTGAAACATGGTGGTGGCAGCATCATGCTGTGGGGATGTTTTTCAGCAGCCGGGACTGGGAAACTGGTCAGAGTTGAGGGAAAGATGGATGGTTCTAAATACAGGGATGTTCTTGAGCAAAACCTGTACCACTCTGTGCGTGATTTGAGGCTAGGACGGAGGTTAACCTTCCAGCAGGACAATGACCCCAAACACACTGCAAAAGCAACACTTGAGTGGTTTAAGGGGAAACATGTAAATGTGTTGGAATGGCCTAATGAAAGCCCAGACCTCAATCCAATAGAAAATCTGTGGTCAGACTTAAAGATTGCTGTTCACAAGCGCAAACCATCCAACTTGAAGGAGCTGGAGCAGTTTTGCAAGGAGGAATGGGCAAAAATCCCAGTGGTAAGATGTGGCAAGCTCATAGAGACTTATCCAAAGCGACTTGGAGCTGTGATCGCCGCAAAAGGTGGCTCTACAAAGTATTGACTTTAGGGGGGTGAATAGTTATGCACATTGACTTTTTCTGTCATTTTGTCCTATTTGTTGTTTGCTTCACAATAATAAAAAAAAAACATCTTCAAAGTTGTAGGCATGTTCTGTAAATTAAATTATGCAAATCCTCAAACAATCCATGTTAATTCCAGGTTGTGAGGCAACAAAACACGAGAAATGCCAAGGGGGGTGAATACTTTTCAAAGGCACTGTATGTGATATAAATGATGACAAGGCAGAGACAATTGTGGAGTAAACTGGACTTTTCACATGTTACAAAGAACTGAATTGATTAAAAAACCTTAAATATACGTTGGGATGATGTGAAGGACGAATTCAGTATTTGAAAAGCCCTTCAGCTGAAAGAATAAAAAAATAAGGAAGTTAGAAATAGCTTTTCGATTCATGAAGTCAAAACAGCAGCTGTCCATGGTGCTAGACGTGAGTACAATTATTAACTCATACAAAATACTGCATTCTGTCAGTGATTTCTAACCTCAAGTGGAGAGTCTGGTTCATCCAGGATGCTCTTTTCACTCTGGATTCGCTGCATGGTCCCTGTAGAACTGGGGTCCATTATCAGAACGTTCTGACTACCAGCGTTGCCAAACTTACAGTCACTCTTTCTGGAGTCAGTGGTCCTGCACACCTCGTAATTGTACACGTGCTGGAGAGTCCCTGTCCCCAAAGTGTCTGAGTAACGGGGTGGATAATATGGAATCACAGGGAGATTGGAATGATACAGGATACGAGACTGTCTCCATCTGTAGATTTTCACTGATATGATCACCACTAAACACGTGATGAAGAGAAAGGAAACTACAGCCAAAGCCAAGACCAAGTAAAAAGTCAGGTTGTCATTGTACTCCTTGTCGTGTGTAAAGTCAGTGAACTCCGAGAGCACTTCAGGGAAGCTGTCCGCCACCGCCACGTTAACAATGACTGTAGCTGAACGAGGGGGCTGTCCGTTGTCCTCCACTATAACAGTCAGTCTTTGTTTCACTGCATCTTTATCAGTGACTTGGCGGATAGTTCTTATTTCTCCATTCTGTAAGCCCACTTCAAACAGCGCCCTGTCTGTGGCTTTCTGTAGTTTATAGGAGAGCCAGGCATTCTGTCCAGAGTCCACATCAACAGCCACCACTTTAGTGACCAGATAGCCCACATCTGCTGAACGAGGCACCATTTCAGCGACCAGAGAACCACCAGTCTGGACTGGATACAGAACCTGAGGGGCGTTGTCATTCTGGTCCTGGATCAGTATTTTCACACTCACATTACTACTGAGGGGAGGAGAGCCTCCATCTTGAGCTTTAACATGGAACTGAAAATCTTTAATCTGCTCGTAGTCAAAAGAGCGAACTGCATGTATAACTCCACTGTCAGCACTAACAGACACATAAGAAGAGACGGGCACGCCGTTTAAAGAGGAGTCCTCTAATATATAAGAGACACGGGCGTTCTGGTTCCAGTCTGCGTCTCTTGCGTTCAGTGTGAATATAGAGACACCTTGTACGTTGTTTTCTACGATGTTTCCTTCGTATGATTTTTTTAGAAAGACAGGCGCGTTATCATTCACGTCTAGGATCTGAAGGGCGATTGTGACGCTGCTGGAAAGCGAAGGCACTCCCTCATCAGAACACGTCACACTGATATTATAACCGGACTCCTTCTCTCTGTCTAAATCACTGTCCGTCACTAAGCTGAAGAAGTTGTTAGATGTCGACCTCAAAGCAAAAGGAATGTCATCGTTAATGGAGCATTTCACTTTTCCATTTTCACTAGAATCTGCATCTTGTATATTGATCATGGTTACGACTGTGTTAGGTTTAGCGTCTTCTGATATAACATTGGATTTAGACATAATGTGAATATCAGGTGTGTTGTCGTTCACATCAATGACGTCTACGATTAACGTACAAGAGTCTACCAGCCCTCCCTCATCACTAGCGCGTATATTTATCTCAAATGTTTGAGATTTTTCGTAGTCAATATTGCCATTCAATGTCGCATCACCATTTTCTTCATTTACTTCAAATTGTCCTAATGTGTTACCTGACATACTTGAAACAGAGTACGTTATTTTACCATTTTCTCCATCGTCTGCATCAGTCGCAGTAACCGTAGTAACAATGGTGCCTAACGGAGCGCCTTCTTTAATAGACGCTTTGTAAACAGACTGGGTGAAAACGGGAGCGTTATCATTGGCGTCTAAAACCGAGATCAGGATCTGCATTGTTCCAGACATCTGCGGCTCTCCACCATCGACTGCCGTTAACACTAAAGAGAGGTGTTCATGTTGTTCTCTATCGAGAGGTTTCTCTAAAACCATTTCGATGAATTTTATATTGCCATCTTGACTGTTTAATTTCAGAGCGAAGTTATCTGTTGGTTTTAGGACATATGTTTTTAAGCCATTCGTCCCGACGTCAGGATCTTTTGCCATGTCTAATATGAATTTAGCTCCAATTACAGCAGACTCACTGATTTTAAACTTCGCGTCGGTTTTTTGAAAGAATGGGGCGTTGTCATTAACATCTGTAATCTCGATGCTTATACTGTAGAATTCCATCGGGTTTTCTAATATGATCTGAAAATGGAGCGTACAAGGCGTCGTTTGTCCGCAGATGGCCTCTCTGTCTATTCTGTCTTTGATAACGAGGACTCCTCTTTCCCTGTTCAGCTCGACATATTCGATGCTTTCACGTGTAAAAATACGGGCTTTACCTGACTTCAGTCTTTTCACATCCAAACCTAAATCCTGTGCTATATTACCAACTACAGAGCCTTTCGCCATCTCTTCAGGTATGGTGTAGCTGACCTGCCCGAGCACCGAGCTGAGACAGAAGATCCAGATAAATAGAAGCCATCCGACGTAGTGTCCCATTGTTCTTTCCCCAGTGTCGTTGTATTCTCAATGAAAACGTAAAGATCCCTTTTAGTCTTTGATATTCCACAAAAGATCAGCCAATACACGTCGACAACAGCTTACATGTTGAAAGAAAGAATTAAAGAGTGATCCTGCTTCACGGTGTTTCGTGTCCTTGTAAAATGCAATGCGCTCGTCCATAGACGGGAAAATAATAAAACCGATATGGTGGAAGCTGGGAGATAGTGCAAAAGATGGCCTTTAACTGGGACATTCTAGCCTATAGCGGCCCTTAGAGTCCAGAAGGCAAAATTACAATTAATATAAATTAAACAATTGATAGATTGGACTGGTAATAGGCTAACGATATACAGCGCCTTGCAAAAGTATTCACCCCCCTTGGCTTTTTACCTATTTTGTTACATGACAGCCTTTAGTTCAATATTTTTTTAATCTGAATTTTATGTGATGGATCAGAAGACAATAGTCTAAGTTGGTGAAGTGAAATGAGAAAAATATATATATAAAACTATTTTTTAGAAATAAAAAACTGAAATTTGGCATGTGCATATGTTTTCACCCCCTTTGTTATGACGCCCATAAAAAGCTCTGGTGCAACCAATTACCTTCAGAAGTCACATAATTAGTGAAATGATGTCTACCTGTGTGCAATCTAAGTGTCACATGATCTGTCAGTACATATACACACATTTTTTGAGAGGCCCCAGAGGCTGCAACACCTAAACAAGAGGCACCACTAACCAAACACTGCCATGAAGACCAAGGGTCTATCAAAACAAGTCAGGGACAATGTTGTGGAGAAGTACAAGTCAGGGTTAGGTTATAAAAAAATATCCAAATCTTTGATGATCCCCAGGAGCACCATCAAATCTATCATAACCAAATGGAAAGAACATGGCACAACAGCAAACCTGCCAAGAGACGGCCGCCCACCAAAACTCACGGACAGGGCAAGGAGGGCATTAATAAGAGAGGCAGAACAGAGACCTAAGGTAACCCTGGAGGAGCTGCAGAGTTCCACAGCAGAGACTGGAGTATCTGTATATAGGACGACAATAAGCCATACGCTCCACAGAGTTGGGCTTTATGGCAGAGTGGCCAGAAGAAAGCCATTACATTCAGCAAAAAACAAAATGGCACGTTTTGAGTTTGTGAAAAGGCATGTGGAGTTGGGCAAGGTGCTCTGGTCTGATGAGACTAAAATTGAACTGTTTGGCCATCAAAGAAAACGCTATGTCTGGTGCAAACCCAACACATCGCATCACCCAAAGAACACCATCTCCACAGTGAAACATGGTGGTGGCAGCATCATGCTGTGGGGATGTTTTTCAGCAGCCGGGACTGGGAAACTGGTCAGAGTTGAGGGAAAGATGGATGGTTCTAAATACAGGGATGTTCTTGAGCAAAACCTGTACCACTCTGTGCGTGATTTGAGGCTAGGACGGAGGTTAACCTTCCAGCAGGACAATGACCCCAAACACACTGCAAAAGCAACACTTGAGTGGTTTAAGGGGAAACATGTAAATGTTTTGGAATGGCCTAATGAAAGCCCAGACCTCAATCCAATAGAAAATCTGTGGTCAGACTTAAAGATTGCTGTTCACAAGCGCAAACCATCCAACTTGAAGGAGCTGGAGCAGTTTTGCAAGGAGGAATGGGCAAAAATCCCAGTGGTAAGATGTGGCAAGCTCATAGAGACTTATCCAAAGCGACTTGGAGCTGTGATCGCCGCAAAAGGTGGCTCTACAAAGTATTGACTTTAGGGGGGTGAATAGTTATGAACATTGACTTTTTCTGTCATTTTGTCCTATTTGTTGTTTGCTTCACAATAATAAAAAAAAAACATCTTCAAAGTTGTAGGCATGTTCTGTAAATTAAATTATGCAAATCCTCAAACAATCCATGTTAATTCCAGGTTGTGAGGCAACAAAACACGAGAAATGCCAAGGGGGGTGAATACTTTTCAAAGGCACTGTATGTGATATAAATGATGACAAGGCAGAGACAATTGTGGAGTAAACTGGACTTTTCACATGTTACAAAGAACTGAATTGATTAAAAAACCTTAAATATACGTTGGGATGATATGAAGGACGAATTCAGTATTTGAAAAGCCCTTCAGCTGAAAGAATAAAAAAATAAGGAAGTTAGAAATAGCTTTTCGATTCATGAAGTCAAAACAGCAGCTGTCCATGGTGCTAGACGTGAGTACAATTATTAACTCATACAAAATACTGCATTCTGTCAGTGATTTCTAACCTCAAGTGGAGAGTCTGGTTCATCCAGGATGCTCTTTTCACTCTGTATTCGCTGCATGGTCCCTGTAGAACTGGGGTCCATTATCAGAACGTTCTGACTACCAGCGTTGCCAAACTTACAGTCACTCTTTCTGGAGTCAGTGGTCCTGCACACCTCGTAATTGTACACGTGCTGGAGAGTCCCTGTCCCCAAAGTGTCTGAGTAACGTGGTGGATAATATGGAATCACCGGGAGATTGGAATGATACAGGATACGAGACTGTCTCCATCTGTAGAATTTCACTGATATAATGACCACTAAACACGTAATGAAGAGAAAGGAAACCACAGCCAAAGCCAAGACTAAGTAAAAAGTCAGGTTGTCATTGTACTCCTTGTCGTGTGTAAAGTCAGTGAACTCCGAGAGCACTTCAGGGAAGCTGTCTGCCACCGCCACGTTAACAATGACTGTAGCTGAACGAGAGGGCTGTCCGTTGTCCTCCACTATAACAGTCAGTCTTTGTTTCACAGCATCTTTATCAGTGACTTGGCGGATAGTTCTTATTTCTCCATTCTGTAAGCCCACTTCAAACAGCGCCCTGTCTGTGGCTTTCTGTAGTTTATAGGAGAGCCAGGCATTCTGTCCAGAGTCCACATCAACAGCCACCACTTTAGTGACCAGATAGCCCACATCTGCTGAACGAGGCACCATTTCAGCCACCAGAGAACCGCCAGTCTGGACTGGATACAGAACCTGAGGGGCGTTGTCGTTCTGGTCCTGGATCAGTATTTTCACACTCACATTCCTACTGAGGGGAGGAGAGCCTCCATCTTGAGCTTTAACACGAAAGTGAAAATCTTTAATCTGCTCGTAGTCAAAAGAGCGGACTGCATGTATAACTCCACTGTCAGCACTAACAGACACATAAGAGGAGACGGGCACGCCGTTTAAAGAGGAGTCCTCTAGTATATAAGAGACTCGGGCGTTCTGGTTCCAGTCTGCGTCTCTTGCGTTCAGTGTGAATATAGAGACACCTTGGACATTGTTTTCTACGATATGCCCTTCGTATGATTTTTTTAGAAAGACAGGCGCGTTATCATTGACGTCTAGGATCTGAAGCGCGATTGTGACGCTGCTGGAAAGCGAAGGCACGCCCTCATCAGAACACGTCACACTGATATTATAACCGGACTCCTTCTCTCTGTCTAAATCACTGTCCGTCACTAAGCTGAAGAAGTTGTTAGATGTCGACTTCAATGCAAAAGGAATGTCGTCGTTTATGGAGCATTTCACTTTGCCATTTTCACCAGAATCTGCATCTTCTATATTGATCATGGTTACGACTGTGTTAGGTTTAGCGTCTTCTGATATTACATTGGATTTAGACATAATGTGAATATCAGGTGTGTTGTCATTCACATCAATGACATCTACAATTAATTTACAGGAGTCTACCAGCCCTCCCTCATCATTATTACTTGCGCGAATATTTATCTCAAATGTCCGCGCTTTTTCGTAGTCAATATTGCCGCTCAATGTCACAGCCCCATTTTCTTCATTTACTTTAAACATTCCTAATGTTTTACCTAATTTGCTTGAAACTGAGTACGTTATTTTACCATTATCTCCGTCGTCTGCATCAGTCGCAGCAACCGTAGTAACAATGGAGCCTAACGGAGCGCCTTCTTTAATAGACGCTTTGTAAACCGACTGGGTGAAAACGGGAGCGTTATCGTTGGCGTCCAAAACCGAGATCAGGATCTGCATTGTTCCAGACATCTGCGGCTCTCCGCCATCGACTGCCGTTAACACTAATGAGAGGTGTTCTTGTTGTTCTCTATCGAGAGGTTTTTCTAAAACCATTTCGATGAATTTTATGTCCCCTCCTTGATTGTGTAATTTAAGGGCGAAGTTGTTTGTCGGTTTCAGTATATATGTTTTTAAGCCATTTGTCCCGACGTCACGATCATTTGCCATGTCTAAAATGAATTTAGCTCCGCTTACAGCAGACTCGCTGATTTTAAGTTTCACGTCGAGTTTTTCAAATACTGGGGCGTTGTCATTTACGTCTGTAATCTCAATACTTATACTGTAGAATTCCATTGGGTTTTCTAATATGATCTGAAAATGGAGCGCACAAGGCGTCGTTTGTCCGCAGATGGCCTCTCTGTCTATCCTGTCTTTGATAACGAGGACTCCTCTTTCCCTGTTCAGCTCGACATATTCGATGCTGTCACGGGTAAAAATACGGGCTTTACCTGACTTCAGTCTCTTCACATCCAAACCTAAATCCTTTGCTATATTACCGACTACAGAGCCTTTCGCCATCTCTTCAGGTATGGTATAGCTGACCTGCCCAAGAACCGAGCTGAGACAGAAGATCCAGATAAATAGAAACCATCCGACGTAGCGTCCCATTGTTCTTTCCCCGATGGCGTTGTATTCTCAGTTAAAACGTAAAGATCCCGTTTCGTCTTTGATATTCCACAGATGATCAGCCAATACACGTCGACAACATCTGACAAGTCTAACGAAAAAAACAAAGAGCGATCCTGCTTCACGCTGTTTCGTGTCCTTGTAAAATGCAATGCGCTCGTCCATAGACGGGAAAAGAATAAAACCGATATGGTGGGAGGTACTGCAGAAGATGGACTTTTACTCAGACATTCTGGTCTATAGCGGCCCTCGGAGTCCAAAAGGCCCAATTGCAATTTGTTTAAATGAAACAATAAGTAGGTTCGACAGGTAATAAGCCTAATAAATAATGTGATATTAATAAAGACAACGTTGCTTTGGCCAAAAATATTTCGGGAGCAAACTGCACTTTTAACATATCCCAAAGACATAAATATTTTAAAAATAATTCAAAGTCGAACATATATTGGGATGAAGTGAATAATGGAATCTGTATTTGAAAGGTCTACAGCTGAAGGAAGAAAACTTTAAGCAAGTTATAAAAAGCCTATCCTTCACAACATCAACACAATAGCTGTCCATGGTGCTAGACATGAGGGAAAAGACTGATTAATACAAAATGGAACATTCTGTCAGTGATTTCTAACCTCAAGTGGAGAGTCTGGTTCATCCAGGATGCTCTTTTCATTCTGTATTCGCTGCATGGTCCCTGTAGAACTGGGGTCCATTATCAGAACGTTCTGACTACCAGCGTTGCCAAACTTACAGTCACTCTTTCTGGAGTCAGTGGTCCTGCACACCTCGTAATTGTACACGTGCTGGAGAGTCCCTGTCCCCAAAGTGTCTGGGTAACGTGGTGGATAATATGGAATCACCGGGAGATTGGAATGATCCAGGATACGAGACTGTCTCCATCTGTAGATTTTCACTGATATGATCACCACTAAACACGTGATGAAGAGAAAGGAAACTACAGCCAAAGCCAATACCAAGTAAAAAGTCAGGTCGTCATTGTACTCCTTGTCATGTGTAAAGTCAGTGAACTCCGAGAGCACTTCAGGGAAGCTGTCCGCCACCGCCACATTAACAATGACTGTAGCTGAACGAGAGGGCTGTCCGTTGTCCTCCACTATAACAGTCAGCCTTTGTTTCACAGCATCTTTATCAGTGACTTGGCGGATAGTTCTTATTTCTCCATTCTGTAAGCCCACTTCAAACAGCGCCCTGTCTGTGGCTTTCTGTAGTTTATAGGAGAGCCAAGCATTCTGTCCAGAGTCCACATCAACAGCCACCACTTTAGTGACCAGATAGCCCACATCTGCTGAACGAGGCACCATTTCAGCCACCAGAGAACCACCAGTCTGGACTGGATACAGAACCTGAGGGGCGTTGTCGTTCTGGTCCTGGATCAGTATTTTCACACTCACATTACTACTGAGGGGAGGAGAGCCTCCATCTTGAGCTTTGACACGAAACTGAAAATCTTTAATCTGCTCAAAGTCAAAAGAGCGGACTGCATGTATAACTCCACTGTCAGCACTAACAGACACATAAGAGGAGACGGGCACGCCGTTTAAAGAGGAGTCCTCTAGTATATAAGAAACACGAGCGTTCTGGTTCCAGTCTGCGTCTCTTGCATTCAGTGTGAATATAGAGACACCTTGGACGTTGTTTTCTACGATGTGTCCTTCGTATGACTTTTTTAAAAAGACAGGCGCGTTATCATTCACGTCTAGGATCTGAAGCGCGATTGTGACGCTGCTAGAAAGCGAAGGAACTCCCTCATCAGAACACGTCACACTGATATTATAACCGGACTCCTTCTCTCTGTCTAAATCACTGTCCGTCACTAAGCTGAAGAAGTTGTTAGATGTCGACTTCAATGCAAATGGAATGTCATCGTTTATGGAGCATTTCACTTTGCCATTTTCACCAGAATCTGCATCTGCTATATTGACCATGGTTACGACTGTGTTAGGTTTAGCGTCTTCTGATATTATATTGGATTTAGACATAATGTGAATATCAGGTGTGTTGTCGTTCACATCAATGACATCTACAATTAATATACAGGAGTCGACCAGACCTCCCTCATCACTAGCACGTATATTTATCTCAAATGTTCGTTCTTTTTCGTAGTCAATATTGCCACTCAATGACACATCCCCATTTTCCTCATTTACTTCAAATATTCCTAATGAATTACCTAACTTGCTTGAAACCGAGTAAGTTATTTTACCATTATCTCCGTCGTCTGCATCAGTCGCAGTGACCGCAGTAACAATGGTGCCTAACGGAGCGCCTTCTTTAATAGACGCTTTGTAAACCGACTGGGTGAAAACGGGAGCGTTATCATTGACGTCTAAAACCGAGATCAGGATCTGCATTGTTCCAGACATCTGTGGCTCTCCACCATCGACTGCCGTTAACACTAAAGAGAGGTGTTCTTGTTGTTCCCTATCAAGAGGTTTCTCTAAAATCATTTCGATGAATTTTATATCGTCTCCTTGACTGTGTAATTTAAGGGCGAAGTTATCTGTTGGTTTTAGGATGTACGTTTTTAAGCCATTTGTCACGACGTCAGGATCATTTGCCATGTCCAATATGAATTTAGCTCCACTTACAGCAGACTCACTGATTTTAAATTTCACATCGTTTTTTTCAAATACAGGAGGGTTGTCATTCACGTCTGTGATCTCAATATTTATACTGTAGAATTCCATTGGGTTTTCTAATATGATCTGAAAATGGAGCGCACAAGGCGTTGTTTGTCTGCAGACGGCCTCTCTGTCTATTCTGTCTTTGATAACGAGGACTCCTCTTTCCCTGTTCAGCTCGACATATTCGATGCTGTCACGGGTAAAAATACGGGCTTTACCTGATTTCAGTCTCTTCACATCCAAACCTAAATCCTGTGCTATATTACCGACTACAGAGCCTTTCGACATCTCTTCAGGTATGGTGTAGCTGACCTGCCCGAGCACCGAGCTGAGACAGAAGATCGAGATAAATAGAAGCCTTCCGACGTAGCGTCCCATTGTTCTTTCCCCAGTCGCGATGTATTCTCAATGAAAACGTAAATATCCTTTTTAGTCTTTGATATTCCACAAAAGATCAGCAAAAACGCGTCGACAACAGCTTACATGTTGAATGAAAGAAAAAATAGCGATCCCCTACTTCACGGTGTTTCGTGTCCTCTTAAAATGCAATGGCTCGTTCATAGACAGGAAAATAATACAACCAACATGGTGGGAGGTACTGCACTAGATGGCCTTTAACTGGGACATTCTAGTCTATAGCGGCCCTTAGAGTACAAACGGCAAAATTACAATTATTTTCAATCTTAAAAACAAACAGTAGACTGGACTGGTAATAAGTTGAAAATGAAGGTAATATAAATAATAACAACGTTGTTTTGGCAGAGGCTATTGTGGACGAGGCTGAATAATCCCATGTTACAAAGACTTCAATTCTTAAGGAAATCTTAAATATATGTTGGGATCATGTGAAACATGGAATCAGTTCTTGAAGAGTACTACAGCTGAGTAAAATAAACAGTTTGCATGTTAGAAAAAGCCTTTTGATTCATAGTCAAAACATTAGCTGTCCATGGTGCTAAACATGAGAGAAAAGACGGATTAATACAAATAGAACATTATGTCAGTGACTTCTAACCTCTAGTGGTGAGTCTGGTTCGTCCAGGATGCTCTTTTCACTCTGTATTCGCTGCATGGTCCCTGTAAAATTGGGGTCCTTTATCAGAACGTTCTGACTACCAGCGTTGCCAAACTTACAGTCACTCTTTCTGGAGTCAGTGGTCCTGCACACCTCGTAATTGTACACGTGCTGGAGAGTCCCTGTCCCCAAAGTGTCTGAGTAACGTGGTGGATAATATGGAATCACCGGGAGATTGGAATGATACAGGATACGAGACTGTCTCCATCTGTAGATTTTCACTGATATGATCACCACTAAACACGTGATGAAGAGAAAGGAAACTACAGCCAAAGCCAAGACTAAGTAAAAAGTCAGGTTGTCATTGTACTCCTTGTCGTGTGTAAAGTCAGTGAACTCCGAGAGCACTTCAGGGAAGCTGTCCGCCACCGCCACGTTAACAATGACTGTAGCTGAACGAGAGGGCTGTCCGTTGTCCTCCACTATAACAGTCAGTCTTTGTTTCACAGCATCTTTATCAGTGACTTGGCGGATAGTTCTTATTTCTCCATTCTGTAAGCCCACTTCAAACAGCGCCCTGTCTGTGGCTTTCTGTAGTTTATAGGAGAGCCAGGCATTCTGTCCAGAGTCCACATCAACAGCCACCACTTTAGTGACCAGATAGCCCACATCTGCTGAACGAGGCACCATTTCAGCCACCAGAGAACCACCAGTCTGGACTGGATACAGAACCTGAGGGGCGTTGTCGTTCTGGTCCTGGATCAGTATTTTCACACTCACGTTACTACTGAGGGGAGGAGAACCTCCATCTTGAGCTTTGACACGAAACTGAAAATATTTAATCTGCTCGTAGTCAAAAGAGCGGACTGCATGTATAACTCCACTGTCAGCACTAACAGACACATAAGAGGAGACGGGCACGCCGTTTAAAGAGGAGTCCTCTAGTATGTAAGAGACACGGGCGTTCTGGTTCCAGTCTGCGTCTCTTGTGTTCAGTGTGAATATAGAGACACCTTGGACGTTGTTTTCTACGATGTATCCTTCGTATGATTTTTTTAAAAAGACAGGCGCGTTATCATTGACGTCTAGGATCTGAAGGGCGATTGTGACGCTGCTGGAAAGCGAAGGCACTCCCTCATCAGAACACGTCACACTGATATTATAACCGGACTCCTTCTCTCTGTCTAAATCACTGTCAGTCACTAAGCTGAAGAAGTTGTTAGATGTCGACTTCAAGGCAAAAGGAATGTCATCGTTGATGGAGCATTTCACTTTTCCATTTTCACCTGAATCTGCATCTTGTATATTGATCATGGTTACGACTGTGTTAGGTTTGGCGTCTTCTGATATCACATTGGATTTAGACATAATGTGAATATCAGGTGTGTTGTCGTTCACATCAATGACGTCTACTATTAATTTACATGAATCGACCAGACCTCCCTCATCACTAGCGCGTATATTTATCTGAAATGTTCGAGCTTTTTCATAATCAACATTTCTTATCAACTTCACCTCACCGTTGTTTTCATTTACTTCAAATATTTCAAGAGTGTGATCCAACATACTTGAAACTGAGTACGTTATTTTACCATTATCGCCGTCGTCTGCGTCCGTCGCAGTGACCGTAGTAACAATGGCGCCTAACGGAGCGCCTTCTTTAATAGACGCTTTGTATAGAGACTGGGTGAAAACGGGAGCGTTATCATTGATGTCTAAAACCGAAATCAGGATCTGCATTGTTCCAGACATCTGCGGCTCTCCGCCATCGACGGCTGTTAAGACTAAAGAGAGTTGTTCGTGTTGTTCTCTATCGAGAGGTTTCTCTAAAACCATTTCGATATTGGTAATATCTCCTGCTTGACTGTGTAATTTTAGAGCAAAGTTATCTGTTGGTTTCAGGATATATGTTTGTAAGCCATTTTTCCCAACGTCAAGATCATTTGCCATGTCTAATATGAATTTTGCGCCACTTACAGCCGACTCACTTATTTTAAATGTTACCTCTCTTTTTTGAAAGACCGGGGCGTTATCATTCACATCTGTAATCTCAATACTAATACTGTAAAATTCCATCGGGTTTTCTAATATGATCTGAAAATGGAGCGCACAAGGCGTCGTTTGTCCGCAGATGGCCTCTCTGTCTAATCTGTCTTTGATAACGAGGACTCCTCTTTCCCTGTTCAGCTCGACATATTCGATGCTTTCACGGGTGAAAATACGGGCTTTACCTGACTTCAGTCTCTTCAAATCCAAACCTAAATCCTGTGCTATGTTACCGACTACAGAGCCTTTCGCCATCTCTTCAGGTATGGTGTAGCTGACCTGCCCGAGCACCGAGCTGAGACAGAAGATCCAGATAAATAGAAGCCTTCCGACGTAGCGTCCCATTGTTCCTTCCCCAGTGTCGTTGTAATCTCAAGGAAAACGTAGATATCCCGATTCGTTTTTGATATTCTACAAAAGATGAGCCACAACACGTCGACAACCGCTTACAAATTAAAGGAAAGCAACAAAGAGCGATCCTGCTTCACACTGTTTCGTGCCCTTGTAAAATGCAATGCGCTCGTCCATCGACGGGAAAATAATAAAAACGATCTGGTGGGAGGTAGACCTATTGCAGAAGATGGCCTTTAACTGGGACATTCTGGCCTATAGCGTCCCTCAGAGTCCAAATGGCAAAATTACAATGCATTTAATTCATACAACAGGTGGAGTATCGGAGGCTATAAGCCGTAAAATAATGTGATATAAATCAAGACAATATTGTTTTTGCCTAAAACGCCTCTGGAGCCAACTGCACTCATAACATGTTCCAAAGACGATAATCTTTAAAAATATATCTTGGGATAATGTCAAGCATGTATTCCGTTTTTGAAAGTACTACAGATGAATAAAGAAAACAGTTAGCAAATTAGAAACAGCCAATTGATTCATAAAGTCCAAAAAGTAGCTGTCCTTGGTGCTAAACATGAGGGAAAAGACGGATTAATACAGAAAATAAGATTCTGTCAGTGGTTTCTAACCTCAAGTGGAGAGTCTGGTTCATCCAGGATGCTCTTTTCACTCTGTATTCGCTGCATGGTCCCTGTAGAACTGGGGTCCATTATCAGAACGTTCTGACTACCAGCGTTGCCGAACTTACAGTCACTCTTTCTGGAGTCAGTGGTCCTGCACACCTCGTAATTGTACACGTGCTGGAGAGTCCCTGTCCCCAAAGTGTCTGAGTAACGTGGTGGATAATATGGAATCACCGGGAGATTGGAATGATACAGGATACGAGACTGTCTCCATCTGTAGATTTTCACTGATATGATCACCACTAAACACGTGATGAAGAGAAATGAAACTACAGCCAAAGCCAAGACCAAGTAAAAAGTCAGGTTGTCATTGTACTCCTTGTCGTGTGTAAAGTCAGTGAACTCCGAGAGCACTTCAGGGAAGCTGTCCGCCACCGCCACATTAACAATGACTGTAGCTGAACGAGAGGGCTGTCCGTTGTCCTCCACTATAACAATCAGTCTTTGTTTCACAGCATCTTTATCAGTGACTTGGCGGATAGTTCTTATTTCTCCATTCTGTAAGCCCACTTCAAACAGCGCCCTGTCTGTGGTCTTCTGTAGTTTATAGGAGAGCCAGGCATTCTGTCCAGAGTCCACATCAACAGCCACCACTTTAGTGACCAGATAGCCCACATCTGCTGAACGAGGCACCATTTCAGCCACCAGAGGACCACCAGTCTGGACTGGATACAGAACCTGAGGGGCGTTGTCATTCTGGTCCTGGATCAGTATTTTCACACTCACATTACTACTGAGGGGAGGAGAGCCTCCATCTTGTGCTTTAACACGGAATTGAAAGTCTTTAATCTGCTCGTAGTCAAAAGAGCGGACTGCATGTATGACTCCACTGTCAGCACTAACAGACACATAGGAGGAGACTGGCACGCCGTTTAAAGAGGAGTCCTCTAGTATATAAGAGATGTGGGCATTCTGGTTCCAGTCTGCGTCTCTAGCTTTTACCGTGAATATAGAGATACCTGGTTTATTATTCTCTATGAGATATGCCTCATAAGAAGGTTTTTCAAAAGCTGGGACGTTATCGTTTACATCTGAGATCTGTAGATTGAGAGCAACGCTGCTGGTGAGGGAAGGTACTCCCTGATCAGAACACGTCACACTGATATTATAAGCAGATTCTCTCTCTCGGTCTAAATCACTGTCCGTCACTAAACTGAAGAAATTATTTGATGTTGCCTTTAAAATGAATGGCATGTTCTCATTAATGGCACAGTTGACTTTTCCATTGTCACCAGAATCTTGATCCTGAATGTTAATCATTGTTACAACAGTGTTGGATTCAGCATTTTCTGATATAACGTTTGATTTAGACATTATATTAATAACAGGCGTATTGTCATTCATATCAGTTAAATCAACTATTAATTTACAAGTGTCAGTTAGTCCTCCCTCATCACTTGCAAGTAAATTAACTTGAAAGGTTTTTGCCCTTTCATAGTCTATGTTACCAACTAACCGCACCTCGCCGCTTTCTTTATTTACTTCAAACACACGTCTTACAACATCCATTGTGTTCGTGATTGAATATATTACTTTTCCATTTAAACCGTGATCTGCATCCGAAGCACTGACCGTGGTCACTACGGTGCCTTTTGGAGAATTCTCCATCACAGTAGCTTTATATATCGACTGCGTAAAGACAGGAGCATTATCATTAGCATCTAGCACAGTGATGAGAATCTGCATTGTTCCGGACATTTGTGGCTGTCCGCCGTCCACAGCCGTCAAAACGAGAGACAAATGCTCATGTGTTTCCCTATCGAGAGCTTTCTGTAAAACCATCTCGACATTTTTCGATCCGTCTGCTTGATTATGCATTTTGAGAGCAAAATTATCGGAAGGCTTTAGGATGTAATTCTGCAGATCGTTGTTGCCAACGTCTAAATCCATAGCTCTTTCCAAAAAGAATTTCGATCCAACGCCTGCAGATTCACTAATTTTGAATTTCATTTCTTCTTTCTCAAAGGTTGGGGCATTGTCGTTAATATCTATGATCTCGATAGATACGCTGTAAAATTCCATCGGATCTTCTAATATTATTTGGAAATGTAAAGAACAAGGCGTCATCTGTTCGCAAAGCGCCTCTCTGTCTATCCTGTCTTTGATAAGGAGGGCTCCCTGTTCTTTATTTAGTTCGATGTAAACTGTGCTATCACCGGAATAAACACGAGCTTTACCTGACGCGAGTCGTTTGACATCTAAACCTAGATCCCGTGCTATATTTCCCACTAAAGATCCTTTCGCCATTTCCTCGGGAATGGTGTAGCTGATCTGCCCGAGCACCGAACAAACGGAGACGACAGAGACGAGGAACAGTACTTGCTGCACCATTGTTTTCCTGGATGTTCCCGAAAGAAGGTCAAACAAAGCGTCCATCCGTTATCCCACTGGTCATTTAAAAAAGGTTCATGCTGTCACAAAATAAAAGGCAATGTTCCAAACGTCAAAGACAATATCCAATTGACGTTATTCCCGTGTCTGTCGTCCTTCCCTATCTGTGCTGCTGTGCTTTGTGCGTCTGTGTAACGGAGAAAATGCTTCACATCTGAACTAAAACGAAACACGTTGGCCAACAGCGGCCCTAAGAGCCCAGAGCACAAAACTACAGAAAAGCTGTGTACTTTGAAAAATAAAATAGTGTCAATAATCGGCAGTGAATGAAAAATTACACTTCAATGTTAAAATAAATGAATAAAACATTTAACAAAGCCACCAATGATGAGTTAATATAATTTGTATGTTAACCAAAAAATAACTCAATGCAACACTGCTGATATCCAAGGTCCTGAAAACACTACAGATCGATTAGTTAACGTATCAACATTATGTACATTTGGCAATCAACAAATCTTTAAATAAGTATCACTTCTAACCTCTAGTGGAGAGTCTGGTTCATCCAGGATGCTCTTCTCACTCTGTATTCGCTGCATGGTCCCTGTAGAACTGGGGTCCATTATCAGAACGTTCTGACTACCAGCGTTGCCGAACTTACAGTCACTCTTTCTGGAGTCAGTGGTCCTGCACACCTCGTAATTGTACACGTGCTGGAGGGTCCCTGTCCCCAAAGTGTCTGAGTAACGGGGTGGATAATATGGAATCACCGGGAGATTGGAATGATACAGGATACGGGACTGTCTCCATCTGTAGATTTTCACTGATATGATCACCACTAAACACGTGATGAAGAGAAAGGAAACTACAGCCAAAGCTAAGACTAAGTAAAAAGTCAGGTTGTCATTGTACTCCTTGTCGTGTGTAAAGTCAGTGAACTCCGAGAGCACTTCAGGGAAGCTGTCCGCCACCGCCACGTTAACAATGACTGTAGCTGAACGAGAGGGCTGTCCGTTGTCCTCCACTATAACAGTCAGTCTTTGTTTCACAGCATCTTTATCAGTGACTTGGCGAATAGTTCTTATTTCTCCATTCTGTAAGCCCACTTCAAACAGCGCCCTGTCTGTGGCTTTCTGTAGTTTATAGGAGAGCCAGGCATTCTGTCCAGAGTCCACATCAACAGCCACCACTTTAGTGACCAGATAGCCCACATCTGCTGAACGAGGCACCATTTCAGCCACCAGAGAACCACCAGTCTGGACTGGATACAGAACCTGAGGGGCGTTGTCGTTCTGGTCCTGGATCAGTATATTCACACTCACGTTACTACTGAGGGGAGGAGAGCCTCCATCTTGAGCTTTAACACGAAACTGAAAATCTTTAATCTGCTCGTAGTCAAAAGAGCGGACTGCATGTATAACTCCACTGTCAGCACTAACAGACACATAAGAGGAGACCGGAATGCCGTTTAAAGAGGAGTCCTCTAGAACATAAGAGACATGGGCGTTCTGGTTCCAGTCTGCGTCTTTTGCGTTCAGTGTGAATATAGAGACACCTTGGATGTTGTTTTCTACGACGTATCCTTCGTATGATTTTTTTAAAAAGACAGGCGCGTTATCATTGACGTCTAGGATCTTAAGCACGATTGTGACTCTGCTAGAAAGCGAAGGCGCTCCCTCATCAGAACACGTCACACTGATATTATATCCAGACTCTTTCTCTCTGTCTAAATCACTGTCCGTCACTAAGCTGAAGAAGTTGTTAGATGTCGATCTCAAGGCAAAAGGAATGTCATCGTTTATGGAGCATTTCACTTTGCCATTTTCACCTGAATCTGCATCTTCTATATTGATCATGGTTACGACTGTGTTAGGTTTAGCGTCTTCTGATATCACATTGGATTTAGACATAATATGAATATCAGGTTTGTTGTCGTTCACATCTATGACATCTACAATTAATTTACAGGAGTCAACCAGCCCTCCCTCATCACTTGCGCGGATATTTATCTGAAATGTTCGAGCTTTTTCGTAGTCTATATTGCCACTCAATGTCACGGCCCCATTTTCCTCATTAACTTCAAATATTCCAAGAGTGTGATCTAACATACTTGAAACCGAGTACGTTATTTTACCATTATCTCCGTCGTCAGCATCAGTTGCAGTAACCGTAGTAACAATTGTACCTAACGGAGCGCCTTCTTTAATAGACGCTTTGTAAACCGACTGGGTGAAAACGGGAGCGTTATCATTGGCGTCTAAAACCGAAATAAGGATCTGCATTGTTCCAGACATCTGCGGCTCTCCGCCATCGACTGCCGTTAACACTAAAGAGAGGTGTTCATGTTGTTCTCTATCGAGTGGTTTCTCTAAAACCATTTCGATATTAGTAATATCCCCTGCTTGACTGTCTAATTTGAGAGCGAAGTTATCGGTTGGTTTTAGGATATATGTTCTTAAGCCATTTGTCCCGACGTCAGGATCAATGGCTCTGTCTAATATGAATTGAGCCCCACGTACAGCAGACTCGCTGATTTTAAATTGAACATCGCTTTTCTGAAACACTGGGGCGTTGTCATTTACGTCTGTAATCTCAATACTTATACTGTAGAATTCCATCGGGTTTTCTAATATGATCTGAAAATGGAGCGCACAAGGCGTCGTTTGTCCGCAGATGGCCTCTCTGTCTACTCTGTCTTTGATAACGAGGACTCCTCTTTCCCTGTTCAGCTCGACATATTCGATGCTGTCACGGGTAAAAATACGGGCTTTACCTGATTTCAGTCTCTTCACATCCAAACCTATATCCTGTGCAATATTACCGACTACAGAGCCTTTCGACATCTCTTCAGGTATGGTGTAGCTGACCTGCCCGAGCACCGAGCTGAGACAGAAGATCGAGATAAATAGAAGCCATCTGACGTAGCGTCCCATTGTTCTTTCCCCTGTCGCGATGTATTCTTGATGAAAACGTAAATATCACTTTTAGTCTTTGATATTCCACAAATGATCAGCCAAAACACGTCGACAACAGCTTACATGTTGAACGAAAGAAACAAGGAGCGATCCTGCTTCACGCTCTTTCGTGTCTCTGTAAAAAACAATGCTTTCGTCCATAGACGGGAAAAGAATAAAACCGGTATGGTCGGAGGTACTGCAGAAGATGGCCTTTAACTGGAACATTCTGGTCTATAGCGGCCCTCAGAGCCCAAACGGCAAAATTACAGTTCGTTTAAATCTTAAAAACAAAAAGTAGATTGGCCTGGTAATGGGCTGACAATAAATGTGATATTAATAATGACAACGTTGCTTTGGCAGAAGCAATTGTGGACGAACCTGCACTAATCACATGTTACAAAGGCTTCAGTTCTTAATGAAATCTTAAATATATGCAGTTGGGATGTTCATGAATTCAGAATTTGAAAAGTATGACAGCTGAATGAAGAAAGCCATCAGCAAGTTAAAATTAGCCTATTCATTCATCAAGTCAAAAACGTAGCTGTCCATGGTGCTAAATATGAGGGAAAAACGGATTAATGCAAAAATAACATTGTCAGTGATTTCTAACCTCTAGTGGAGAGTCTGGTTCATCCAGGATGCTCTTCTCACTCTGTAATTGCTGCATGGTCCCTGTAGAACTGGGGTCCATTATCAGAACGTTCTGACTACCAGCATTGCCAAACTTACAGTCACTCTTTCTGGAGTCAGTGGTCCTGCACACCTCGTAATTGTACACGTGCTGGAGTGTCCCTGTCCCCAAAGTGTCTGAGTAACGTGGTGGATAATATGGAATCACCGGGAGATTGGAATGATACAGGATACGAGACTGTCTCCATCTGTAGATTTTCACTGATATGATCACCACTAAACAAGTGATGAAGAGAAAGGAAACTACAGCCAAAGCCAAGACCAAGTAAAAAGTCAGGTTGTCATTGTACTCCTTGTCGTGTGTAAAGTCAGTGAACTCAGAGAGCACTTCAGGGAAGCTGTCTGCCACCGCCACGTTAACAATGACTGTAGCTGAACGAGAGGGCTGTCCGTTGTCCTCCACTATAACAGTCAGTCTTTGTTTCACAGCATCTTTATCAGTGACTTGGCGGATAGTTCTTATTTCTCCATTCTGTAAGCCCACTTCAAACAGCGCCCTGTCTGTGGCTTTCTGTAGTTTATAGGAGAGCCAGGCATTCTGTCCAGAGTCCACATCAACAGCCACCACTTTAGTGACCAGATAGCCCACATCTGCTGAACGAGGCACCATTTCAGCCACCAGAGAACCACCAGTCTGGACTGGATACAGAACCTGAGGGGCGTTGTCGTTCTGGTCCTGGATCAGTATTTTCACACTCACGTTACTACTGAGGGGAGGAGAGCCTCCATCTTGTACTTTAACACGGAACTGAAAGTCTTTAATTTGCTCGTAGTCAAAAGAGCGGACTGCATGTATAACTCCACTGTCAGCACTAACAGACACATAAGAGGAGACAGGCACGCCGTTTAAAGAGGAGTCCTCTAGTATATAAGAGACATGTGCGTTCTGGTTCCAGTCAGCATCTCTAGCTTTTACCGTGAATATTGAGAGACCTGGTGTATTATTCTCTATAAGATATGCCTCATAAGAAGGTTTTTCAAAAGCTGGGACGTTATCGTTTACATCTGAGATCTGTAGATTGAGAGTAACGCTGCTGGTGAGGGAAGGTACTCCCTGATCAGAACAGGTCACACTGATGTTATACGCAGATTCTCTCTCTCGGTCTAAATCACTGTCTGTTATTAAACTGAAGAAATTATTTGATGTCGCCTTCAAAATGAATGGCATGTTGTCATTAATGGCACAGTTAACTTTTCCATTGTCACCCGAATCTTGATCCTGAATGTTAATTATTGTTATAATAGTGTTGGATTTGGAATCTTCTGATACAACATTTGACTTTGACATTATATTAATAACAGGCATATTATCATTCATATCAACTATATCAACAATAACTTTGCTGGAATCTGTTAGTCCGCCTTCATCACTTGCACGTACATTTATTTGGAACGTGTGAGCACTTTCATGGTCTACATTACCAAATAACCGCACCTCGCCGCTTACTTCATTGACTTCAAACACACGTCTTACATCGTCCATTGTGTTCGTGATTGAATATATTACCTTTCCATTTAAACCGTGATCTGCATCAGAAGCACTGACCGTGGTCACTACGGTGCCTTTTGGAGAATTCTCCATCACAGTAGCTTTATATATCGATTGCGTAAAGACGGGAGCATTATCATTAGCATCTAGCACAGTGATGAGAATCTGCATTGTTCCGGACATTTGTGGCTGTCCGCCGTCCACAGCCGTCAAAACGAGAGACATATGCTCCTGTGTTTCCCTATCGAGAGCTTTCTGCAAAACCATCTCGACATTTTTCGATCCGTCTGCTTGGTTATGCATTTTAAGAGCGAAGTTATCGGAAGGCTTTAGGATGTAATTCTGCAAATCGTTAATGCCAACGTCTAGATCCATAGCTCTTTCCAAAACAAATTTCGATCCAACGCCTGCAATTTCACTAATTTTGAATTTCATTTCAGCTTTCTCAAAGGTTGGGGCATTATCGTTAATGTCTGTGATCTCGATGGATGTGCTAAAAAATTCAATGGGATCTTCTAATATTATTTGGAAATGTAACGAACAAGGCGTCGTCTGTTTGCAAAGCGCCTCTCTGTCTATTCTGTCTTTGATAAGGAGGACTCCCCGTTCTTTATTCAGTTCGATGTAAACTGTGCTATCACCGGAATAAACACGAGCTTTACCTGACGCGAGTCGTTTGACATCTAAACCTAGATCCCGTGCTATATTTCCCACTAAAGATCCTTTCGCCATTTCCTCGGGAATGGTGTAGCTGATCTGCCCGAGCACCGAACAAACGGAGACGACAGAGACGAGGAACAGTACTTGCTGCGCCATTGTTTTCCTTGATATTCCCGAAATAAGGTCAAACAAAGCGTCCATCCGTTATCCCACAGCTCATTTAAAAATGGTTATTCTGTCACAAAATGAAAGGCAATGTTCAAACCGTGCAAGAAAATATCCAGCAGACGTTATTCCCTTGTCCGTCGTCCTTCCCTATATTTGCTGCTTTGTTTTGTGCGTCTGTGCAATGGAGTAAATGCTTCTCATCTGAACTAAAACAAAACATGTTAGCCAACAGCGGCCCTAAGAGCCCAGAGCACAAAACTACAGAAACTATACAAAATTAAGCGAATTTACGGCATTAAGCCTACATATTTATTTCACGATGGACTATTCTTGCATTCTCATTGTATATGTTGAAAAATTATATAGCGGCAATAATCGTCAATGAATGAAACAATACACTTCAATGTTAAAATAAATGAATAAAAACATATGACAAAGCTACCAATGATGCGTTAATGGTGTTTGTTTGGTAACCAAAAGATTGCTCTCTTCAACACTGCTGCTTTCCAAGGTTCTGAAAATAGGCCTACTACTGCTCGATTAGTTAACATGTAGGCCTACCCGTTACAGTTTACTATTATTGAATATCTGTTGCCATTTCCGGGTGGCTATAGTTATTTTATAATGAACAATCAAACGAGTCACGTGGTTATTTTCATTATTTGAATATCACGACGAACGCTGAGATAAGCAGACAATGGGCGCGAGGGAGACAAATGTACCGGGAAAGAGTAGGGCTGGAGGGGGCGCGAGGACACAGGATAATAACAAGATTTTGGAGGACAGAAGAGTTTCATCAAAGAGTAATAAAAATAAGTATTATTCGTATACATATTTCAGTTATGATATAGTCCTATCGTTAAATTAGCTGAACGAGCGTACGTGTTTATTGTTCTTTCCGACATGATTGTTTTGAGTTGTGCTGCGAAGGAACCGTGACCAAGCTAGTGGAGGCTGATACTCTAGGCCAGCATTACTCATTGCGCGGCTCGCCAAGCCTCTATTTGCGGCTCGCATGGCGGTAAAAATATACAGTGATATGATCATGCAGTGAATACAGATATTAAAAAAAAACAATAAAAACAATTATTTAAAAAATAAATCAACAGCGGCATTAAAAGGTGGAAATATAGCCTTGTCTAGAAAATATTTTTAAACTTGCTCGGCTCTACGCTGACAGCGGGGTTGCCAGATTGGTGGTTTTCCTGCATAACAAGAGAGAATGTGCTCTTTGGATGGACTTATTCTTATTAACTTATTCTTCAATAGCTTCCATGTTATGTGACCCAGTGTCTCCACATTATTCCAGAAAATAGCACACAGTCACACAAGTCTTAATTTTCCTCTCAAAGTGCACCAGATTGATGCATTCCAGGTTAAAAGGTACCAAATTTTCTTCAGGGGGAGCATGCCACCGGACCCCGCTAAGGACCAGGTTCCCTCCACAGTTTCACAAAATTCTGTGGGAAACACTGCTTCAGGGAGGACATATTATTAAGCAGGCATACTTATTTATGACTGGATTTATAGCTTTTGATACTTTGCGGTAAAAATGGCTCTCCTGTTGACGTCGTCCTGTCAGAGCGGCTCTCCTGAAAAAAATAGTGAATACCACTGCTCTAGGCTAACGCTATCAACTCGACGACCAGAACTGTTATAATATATCATGTTGGGCTAGACGCAGACACCGTTGATGAAACATTAGGTGTCAAGAATGTTTATACCATTTCACCTTTTCCCCTATTGTTTTCCCAGGCTAAATTTGTTGGAGAAGATTTCGGTTTTTGATCTGATGTTTTCCGTTGGACAAGTCATGGACAGCGTCTCTCCTCACCGCTGACGTCACCTACCGGAAACACACCCACCCTCTGCGGTCCGGAAGAACATTGGTTTTCACGAGGTCGGTAACCGGTTTCTTTCATTATATATTTATTTCGATTTACTTTTCTTTTGGGGATCTTTTATAAATTGTTTAAGTGTATTTTCCTGTTTGTATGTAATCAGTTTATTGAATTGTCGATTTGATTTTATTATAACCTTATCACAATGCGTTTCCTGGTTTAAAGCGATTCATTTTAGATCTAGTAAAACACTATTGTGAATCATTGTTTTTCCCAATCGGCTAAAATAATATATATATGAAAAGAAAATGTATTATATGTAAGCTTATAGGTGGAGGCACCACATTTACTATTTGTGTGCTGATTAGACTAAACGTGTCACACATATTCCATGAAGATTCACTTCATACTCAGAAGATAAGAATAACAAATGTAAGTATCACATGCATATCTGGCAATCAACAATAACTTGAATTAAGTGCAAATTCTAACCTCCAGTGGAGAGTCTGATTCATCCAGGATGCTCTTTTCACTCTGTATTCGCTGCATGGTCCCTGTAGAACTGGGGTCCATTATCAGAACGTTCTGACTACCAGCGTTGCCAAACTTACAGTCACTCTTTCGGGAGTCAGTGGTCCTGCACACTTCGTAATTGTACACATGCTGGAGAGTCCCTGTCCCCAAAGTGTCTGAGTAACGTGGTGGATAATATGGAATCACCGGGAGATTGGAATGATACAGGATACGAGACTGTCTCCATCTGTAGATTTTCACTGATATGATCACCACTAAACACGTGATGAAGAGAAAGGAAACCACAGCCAAAGCCAAGACTAAGTAAAAAGTCAGGTTGTCATTGTAATCCTTGTCGTGTGTAAAGTCAGTGAACTCCGAGAGCACTTCAGGGAAGCTGTCCGCCACCGCCACGTTAACAATGACTGTAGCTGAACGAGAGGGCTGTCCGTTGTCCTCCACTATAACAGTCAGTCTTTGTTTCACAGCATCTTTATCAGTGACTTGGCGGATAGTTCTTATTTCTCCATTCTGTAAGCCCACTTCAAACAGCGCCCTGTCTGTGGCTTTCTGTAGTTTATAGGAGAGCCAGGCATTCTGTCCAGAGTCCACATCAACAGCCACCACTTTAGTGACCAGATAGCCCACATCTGCTGAACGAGGCACCATTTCAGCCACCAGAGGACCACCAGTCTGGACTGGATACAGAACCTGAGGGGCGTTGTCGTTCTGGTCCTGGATCAGTATTTTCACACTCACGTTACTACTGAGGGGAGGAGAGCCTCCATCTTGAGCTTTAACACGAAAGTGAAAATCTTTAATCTGCTCGTAGTCAAAAGAGCGGACTGCATGTATAACTCCACTGTCAGCACTAACAGACACATAAGAGGAGACGGGCACGCCGTTTAAAGAGGAGTCCTCTAATATATAAGAGACTCGGGCGTACTGGTTCCAGTCTGCGTCACTCGCGTTCAGTGTGAATATAGAGACACCTTGTACGTTGTTTTCTATGATGTATCCTTCGTATGATTTTTTTAAAAAGACAGGCGCGTTATCATTGACGTCTAGGATCTGAAGCGCGATTGTGACGCTGCTGGAAAGCGAAGGCACGCCCTCATCAGAACACGTCACACTTATATTATAACCAGACTCCTTCTCTCTGTCTAAATCACTGTCCGTCACTAAGCTGAAGAAGTTGTTAGATGTCGACTGCAATGCAAAAGGAATGTCATCGTTTATGGAGCATTTCACTTTGCCATTTTCACCTGAATCTGCATCTTGTATATTGATCATGGTTACGACTGTGTTCGGTTTGGCGTCTTCTGATATCACATTGGATTTAGACATAATGTGAATGTCTGGTGTGTTGTCATTCACATCAATGACATCTACAATTAATTTACAAGAGTCGACCAGGCCTCCCTCATCACTTGCGCGGATATTTATCTCAAATGTTCGACGTTTTTCGTAATCAATATTGCCGCTCAATGTCACAGCCCCATTTTCTTCATTGACTTCAAATATTCCTAAGGTGTTTCCTGACATACTTGAAATTGAGTACGTAATTTTACCATTTTCTCCGTCGTCTGCATCAGTCGCAGTAACCGTAGTAACAATGGTGCCTAACGGAGCGTTTTCTTTAATAGACGCTTTGTAAACCGACTGGGTGAAAACGGGAGCGTTATCATTGGCATCTAAAACCGAGATCAGGATCTGCATTGTTCCAGACATCTGCGGCTCTCCGCCATCGACTGCCGTTAACACTAAAGAGAGGTGTTCATGTTGTTCTCTATCGAGGGGTTTTTCTAAAACCATTTCTATGTTTTTGATGTCTCCTGCTTCACCGTGTAATTTAAGGACGAAGAAATCAGTCGGTTTTAGGATATATGTTCTTAAGCCATTTGTTCCGACGTCCGGATCATTTGCCATGTCTAATATGAATTTAGCTCCATTTACGGCAGACTCGCTGATTTTAAATTTCACGTTGTTTTTTTGAAAGAATGGGGTATTATCATTCACGTCTGTAATCTCAATACTAATACTGTAGAATTCCATTGGGTTTTCTAATATGATCTGAAAATGGAGCGCACAAGGCGTCGTTTGTCCGCAGATGGCCTCTCTGTCTATCCTGTCTTTGATAACGAGGACACCTCTTTCCCTGTTCAGCTCGACATATTCGATGGTGTCACGGGTAAAAATACGGGCTTTACCTGACTTCAGTCTCTTCACATCCAAACCTAAATCCTGTGCTATATAACCGACTACAGAGCCTTTCGCCATCTCTTCAGGTATGGTGTAGCTGACCTGCCCGAGCACCGAGCTTAGACAGAAGATCGAGATAAATAGAAGCCATCCGACGTAGCGTCCCATTGTTCTTTCCCCAGTGTCGTTGTTTTCTCAATGAAAACGTAAAGATCCTTTTTAGTCTTTGATATTCCACAAAAAATGAGCCAGAACACGTCGACAACAGCTTACATGTTGAACGAAAGAAACAAAGAGCGATCCTGCTTCACGCTTTTTCGTCTCCTTGTAAAATGCAATGCCCTCGTCCATAGAAGGTAAAATAATAAAACCGATATGGTGGGAGGTACTGCAGAAGATGGACTTTCACTGGGACATTCTGGTCTATAGCGGCCCTCAGAGTCCAAACGGCAAAACTACAATGCATTTAAATCAAACAAAAAGTTGAGTGACGCAGGTTACAGGCCCAATAATTCATGTTATAAATTAAGACATGTTTTTTGCCAAAATCATTTATGTAGCTAACTGCACTAATCAAATGGTCCAAAGAATTGAATTCTTAAAAATATTGTTTTCACTGAAAAATATTTTAGGATGATGTTAAACATGAATAGATTAAGTATTGCAGCTGAATGAAGGAAACCAGTTAGCAAGTTGAAAATAGCCTATCGATTCATAACGTCAACACAGTAGCTTCCCTTGGTGCTAGACATGAGGGAAAAGACGGATTAATACAAAATAGAACATTCTGTCAGTGATTTCTAACCTCAAGTGGAGAGTCGGGTTCATCCAGGATGCTCTTTTCACTCTGTATTCGCTGCATGGTCCCTGTAGAACTGGGGTCCATCATCAGAACGTTCTGACAACCAGCGTTGCCGAACTTACAGTCACTCTTTCTGGAGTCAGTGGTCCTGGACACCTCGTAATTGTACACATGCTGGAGAGTCCCTGTCCCCAAAGTGTCTGAGTAACGTGGTGGATAATATGGAATCACTGGGAGATTGGAATGATACAGGATACGAGACTGTCTCCATCTGTAGATTTTCACTGATATGATCACCACTAAACACGTAATGAAGAAAAAGGAAACTACAGCCAAAGCCAAGACTAAGTAAAAAGTCAGGTTTTCATTGTACTCCTTGTCGAGTGTAAAGTCAGTGAACTCCGAGAGCACTTCAGGGAAGCTGTCTGCCACCGCCACGTTAACAATGACTGTAGCTGAACGAGAGGGCTGTCCGTTGTCCTCCACTATAACAGTCAGTCTTTGTTTCACAGCATCTTTATCAGTGACTTGGCGAATAGTTCTTATTTCTCCATTCTGTAAGCCCACTTCAAACAGCGCCCTGTCTGTGATTTTCTGTAGTTTATAGGAGAGCCATGCATTCTGTCCAGAGTCCACATCAACAGCCACCACTTTAGTGACCAGATAGCCCACATCTGCTGAACGAGGCACCATTTCAGCCACCAGAGAACCACCGGTCTGGACTGGATACAGAACCTGAGGGGCGTTGTCGTTCTGGTCCTGGATCAGTATTTTCACACTCACATTACTACTGAGGGGAGGAGAGCCTCCATCTTGAGCTTTAACACGGAAGTGAAAATCTTTGATCTGCTCGAAGTCAAAAGAGCGGACTGCATGTATGACTCCACTGTCAGCACTAACAGAAACGTAAGATGAGACATGCGCGCCGTTAATAGAGGAGTCTTCCAGTATGTAAGACACGCGGGCATTTTGGTGCCAGTCCGAATCAATGGCTTTAATCGTCAATACTGAAATACCCAGCGGGTTGTTTTCTACAACATTTGCCTCATATGAGTTCTTCTCAAACATGGGCTGGTTATCATTGACGTCCGTAATCTGAAGTGCGAGAGTGATACTGCTGGAGAGCGAGGGCACGCCCTTATCCGCACACGTGACACTCACGTTATAATGAGAGGCGACCTCCCGGTCCAATGCAACGTCCGTAACTAGACTATAAAACCCTTTTAATGTAGACTGTATTTTAAACGGGATGCTACTGATCATACTGCACTCTACCTCACCATTCTCTGCAGAATCCGGATCACTGACGCTCAGCATGGCGATCACGGTGTCTGGAGGAGAGTCCTCTATTATATGGTCGGATTTAGAGAGAACGTTAATCAGAGGTCTGTTGTCGTTCACATCGATGACGTCAACAATGATCTTGCTGGAATCGTACAGACCGCCTTTGTCTACAGCTTGTATATCTACCTGATAGTGTTTATTCTTTTCGTAGTCTATATTACCGACTAGGGTTACCTCTCCGCTCAATTTATCAATATGAAATAGGTCTGAAAGCCGACGCCTGCTATTGGATATTACATATGATATTTCTCCGTTAGAGCCTTTGTCTTTGTCAGATGCTCTTACTGTCATTACACTTGTTCCTTTCGGTGAATTCTCCGTTAAGGTCGCCTTGTACACCGGCTTTGTGAAGTGTGGAGAATTATCATTTGCATCCAACACAGTGACGTGTATCTGCATTGTCCCTGACATTTGTGGCTCTCCTCCGTCGAAGGCAGACATCAACAGCGATACCTGTTCGCTATTCTCCCGATCTAATGGCCTCTGTAAAATCATTTCTACAGTTTTACTTCCATCGATTTGTTTTTCTAATTTTAACACAAAATGATCTGTCGGTGTAATCAAGTAACTTTGAAGGCCATTCAAACCAATGTCCGCATCAATGGCTTCATCCAATACAAATTTAGATCCCACGACTGCAGACTCACTGATTTCAAATTTTTTCTCGTTTGATGCAAAGCTGGGAGCGTTGTCGTTAATGTCTAGGATTTCCACAGCTATACGAAACAATTCCATTGGATTTTCTAATATCAGTTGAAGATGTAATGCGCACGGCGTCGTCTCGCCACAGAGCGCCTCTCGGTCTATTCTGTCTCTGATGACGAGCGCTCCTTTTTCTTTATTCAGCTCAATGTACGCTACGCCGTCCGCAGAATGAATGCGTGCTTTCCCAGATACCAGCCTTTTTAATTCCAACCCTATATCTTGAGCTACATTTCCAACCAGAGAGCCTACTTTCATTTCCTCAGGAATAGAGTAACTGACTTGCCCGGCCGCAGTACCGAATGAAAGCAACGCGATGAGGAACAGAAGGCCCACTTGCCCCTTCATTGTTTTGTCCGGCTGTTTTTTTAGATCCATTTGAACAAAAATGTTCTCCAAATGGTAAAGGTCCCGAGGTGGAAGTCAGAAGAGCGACTTCAAGAAAAAAAAAAATACATTCCGGAATCCTTTTGGTGTAAAACATGAGTCAAGTACATCCGTCAATGTGTTGTCTGCAGATCTCAACACGAGGCTTCGTATTTTATAATACTACAAGAGGGGAGTTACCGTAGCTGGTCTTCATATAACCGGCCACAGACTGGCCAATAGCGGCTCTGTCTGTTCAATACGTAGAACTACAAAATTAAAGCAATAAACAATACATCTTTTGTAAATATTATACCTTTATACGACAACGTTTAACAGTGGGTTAAAAATAATTTCAATATTTTTTTTAAATCAGAAAATATAAATAAAAATCCAATGATCAATTTTGTATACAAGCGTCACACCCTTCTCTCTCTCACTCACTGACGCACATGTTAAACACACCTTAAAAGTATGTTTTTGTTTTGAGTAAAGAAGGGAACAAAATAAGTGGTACTAAAAGGCACTTGAGTACAATATTTGAGTGTAAAGCTGAATTGTTTCTTTATCACCAAACCCATTAAAACATGAATCTTCAAATGACAATTGATATGTGTCCAAAGTACTGTCGGGATATCTGGTTAGTTAGAGACATTTTTCAGAAAACATCAACAACAATTATCTGTAGAGAATATTATCAGGGGAAGAATTAGATAATAATTGGTTAATTTCTAACCTCCAGTGGAGAGTCTGGTTCATCCAGGATGCTCTTTTCACTCTGTATTCGCTGCATGGTCCCTGTAGAACTGGGGTCCATTATCAGAACGTTCTGACTACCAGCGTTGCCGAACTTACAGTCACTCTTTCTGGAGTCAGTGGTCCTGCACACTTCGTAATTGTACACGTGCTGGAGAGTCCCTGTCCCCAAAGTGTCTGAGTTACGTGGTGGATAATATGGAATCACCGGGAGATTGGAATGATACAGGATACGAGACTGTCTCCATCTGTAGATTTTCACAGATATGATCACCACTAAACACGTGATGAAGAGAAATGAAACTACAGCCAAAGCCAAGACTAAGTAAAAAGTCAGGTTGTCATTGTACTCCTTGTCGTGTGTAAAGTCAGTGAACTCCGAGAGCACTTCAGGGAAGCTGTCTGCCACCGCCACGTTAACAATGACTGTAGCTGAACGAGAGGGCTGTCCGTTGTCCTCCACTATAACAGTCAGTCTTTGTTTCACAACATCTTTATCAGTGACTTGGCGGATAGTTCTTATTTCTCCATTCTGTAAGCCCACTTCAAACAGTGCCCTGTCTGTGGCTTTCTGTAGTTTATAGGAGAGCCAGGCATTCTGTCCAGAGTCCACATCAACAGCCACCACTTTTGTGACCAGATAGCCCACATCTGCTGAACGAGGCACCATTTCAGCCACCAGAGAACCACCAGTCTGGACTGGATACAGAACCTGAGGGGCGTTGTCATTGTGGTCCGAGATCAGTATTTTCACACTCACATTACTACTGAGGGGAGGAGAGCCTCCGTCTTGAGCTTTAACACAGAACTTGAAATCTTTGATCTGCTCATAGTCAAAAGAGCGGACTGCATGTATAACTCCACTGTCAGCACTAACAGACACATAGGAGGAGACTGGCACGCCGTTTAAAGAGGAGTCCTCCAGTATGTAAGAGACACGAGCGTTCTGGTTCCAGTCTGCGTCTTCTGCTTTGATTGTGAATATAGATTGGCCTGGTGTGTTGTTTTCAACAATGTAGGACTCATATGCAATCGTCTCAAAAACAGGAGCATTGTCATTGACGTCTGAAATAAGTAAGGTTAGATGAATGCTGCTGGAAAGCGAGGGCACTCCTTCATCCGAACAGATCACACTGATGTTGTAATTGGATACCTTTTCTCTGTCCAGGCTGCTTTCTGTCAAAAGGCTATAGAAACTACCGGAAGGGCTTTTTATCAAAAATGGTATATTTTCATTAATAATACATTCAACGTGGCCATTTCTTTCAGAATCGGGATCGTGTACACTCAGCATAGCTATAACTGTATTTGCAGGGGAGTCCTCAGGTATTGATTGGGATTTAGAAATTACTTTAATGATAGGGTGATTGTCGTTTATGTCAGTTATATCCACAATCACTTTACTTGAATCCGACAGACCTCCTCGATCAGTGGCCTCTATATCAATCTGATAGTGTTTTGCCTTTTCATAATCAATGGGCCCATCTAATATAATGTCTCCCTCTTCTGTTACCTTGAAAAGCTTTGCCACGGTATCCATGCTATTCCCGATGACGTATGTTACCTCCCCATTGGTATCTTTGTCTGCATCAGATGCACTCACTTTCGTTACAAGGGTTCCTTTAACGGAATTCTCTTTGAGGTTTGCCTTGTAAACGGAATGAGTAAAAACCGGAGCGTTGTCGTTGGCATCCAGGACGGTGATATAAATCTGCATTGTGCCAGACATTTGTGGTTCCCCACCGTCTACAGCCGTTAAAATCAAAGAGATCGCCTCTTGTTTCTCTCTGTCAAGAGTTTTTTGTAAAATCATTTCTACTTTCTTACTTCCATCGACTTGACCATGTAATTTAAGAACGAAATTGTCACTAGGCTTCAATGTATAGCTTTGAAGACCATTACGTCCTATATCCAGGTCGATTGCTTTTTCTAACATGAATTTAGATCCAACCACTGCTGATTCGCTTATTTCAAATCGTCTTTCAGCCTTCTGAAATACAGGAGCGTTGTCATTAATATCTGTGATCTCAACCATAATTTGAAATAATTCCATCGGGTTTTCAAGAGTAATCTGAAAATGTAAAGCACACGGGGCTTTCTTTTCACAAAGCGCCTCTCTGTCTATTTTTTCCTTGATAATGAGGACTCCCTTTTCTTTACTGAGCTCGATATATTCGGTGCTGTCTCCTGTATAAATGCGGGCATTGCCAGATTTTAGTCTCTTTACCTCTGTTCCTAAATCCTGAGCGATATTTCCAACTAATGATCCTTTCGCCATTTCTTCAGGAATCGAGTAACTAACCTGACCAGAAACCGAACCAAAAGAGAGGACGGAGATGAACAGCAGTAGGCCTCCTGGCACTCTCATTGTTCTATCCGACATTTTTGTATCTCCAACGCGAGCGTCGTCCTCGATAACGGTTAAAATCCCATTGGTTTTGAATTAAAAGGAACCCCAAAATGAAAACAAATTGTTAAACGGTCCAGTACAAAATATCGCTGCTAAATTTGACCGTGCGTAGAGAATGCCGCGTCGTGGAAAGAGCCGACAACGTCTTTCTGCTACAAGGACAGGGTTATATAGGGTTGTTCTGCTTCAAATTTGTTCAATAACTATCACAAACAGGCCAACAGCGGCCCGTTGAGCTCAGCAAGAGAAACTACATCATTAATGTATAATCTTACCATCGTATATATTTATGTAGACACAATCTGGTCGGAGCTCTAAACCAAAGATTATGGAACACCAGAATTGAAAGACACATTTTTTTTATATTCTTATAATTAACAAGCGGAAACAAAAACACATTACTTAACTATTTGTTCAATGTCAACGTAAAGTTAAATTGGGATAAATGTAGAATGATGAATACAGACAGAGTCTGAGTAGGGGAATGAGTTAGCCAGAGTGAAGACTCCTAGTTACCACTGGCCATGGTGCTGAAATGCAGTTGACAGAAAGCAGAAATCTTCCACGCAGATTAAGCATTTTAACAAAAGAGCCTCTGTTAAAGGAGGTATGCAAATTAGTGTTTTTGGAATGTTGCTTTTGTCGGTACTATGGATTGAGCAGTGGATACAGTCTTGCAGAAGACTACTTTAACAGCTGAACCGCTCACATATACAGCATGTTACAGTCGGTGAAGGATTTTGATTTAAAAAATTCATCTCCAGTATACTGTAGCTGAGCTCAATTCAACATAATTCAATAAACACAATGTTCATTGTCTTTATAACAAAGTGAAATAGTACCTTCTTCGTCCCCTAATAAATTCTGGAAATTGCAGCCGATTGGAATATACATATATGTTTAAGAATGTAACATTTACACAGCTATTTGTCTGTTTCAGAAAAATGGAACATGCATACCTAATCCAATAAAATCAACAAACCTAAAAAAGTCAGCATCATTAAGCCACACAATACTGAATTACTTCTATTCGGTAAAAAAGTTCAAGAAACGTAATTTGAGAAAAATAAGAAGAATACAAAAAGGCATAATCATACTTTTCTAACCTCAAGTGGAGAGTCTGGTTCATCCAGGATGCTCTTTTCACTCTGTATTCGCTGCATGGTCCCTGTAGAACTGGGGTCCATTATCAGAACGTTCTGACTACCAGCGTTGCCAACCTTACAGTCACTCTTTCTGGAGTCAGTGGTCCTGCACACCTCATAATTGTACACGTGCTGGAGAGTCCCTGTCCCCAAAGTGTCTGAGTAACGTGGTGGATAATATGGAATCACCGGGAGATTGGAATGATACAGGATACGAGACTGTCTCCATCTGTAGATTTTCACCGATATGATTACCACTAAACACGTGATGAAGAGAAAGGAAACTACAGCCAAAGCCAAGACTAAGTAAAAAGTCAGGTCGTCATTGTACTCCTTGTCGTGTGTAAAGTCAGTGAACTCCGAGAGCACTTCAGGGAAGCTGTCCGCCACCGCCACGTTAACAATGACTGTAGCTGAACGAGAGGGCTGTCCGTTGTCCTCCACTATAACAGTCAGTCTTTGTTTCACAGCATCTTTATCAGTGACTTGGCGAATAGTTCTTATTTCTCCATTCTGTAAGCCCACTTCAAACAGCGCCCTGTCTGTGGCTTTCTGTAGTTTATAGGAAAGCCAGGCATTCTGTCCAGAGTCCAGATCAACAGCCACCACTTTAGTAACCAGATAGCCCACATCTGATGAACGAGGCACCATTTCAGCCATCAGAGAACCACCAGTCTGGACTGGATACAGAACCTGAGGGGCGTTATCGTTCTGGTCCTGGATCAGTATTTTCACACTTACGTTACTACTGAGGGGAGGAGAGCCTCCATCTTGAGCTTTAACACGGAACTGAAAATCTTTAATCTGCTCAAAATCAAAAGAGCGGACTGCATGTATGACTCCACTGTCAGCACTAACAGAAACGTAAGAGGAGACGGGCACACCGTTAATAGAGGAGTCTTCCAGTATGTAAGACACGCGGGCATTTTGGTTCCAGTCCGCATCAATGGCTTTAATCATCAATACTGAAATACCCGGCGGGTTGTTTTCTGCAACATTTGCCTCATATGAGGTCTTCTCAAACAGGGGCTGGTTATCATTCACGTCCGTAATCTGAAGTGCGAGAGTGATACTGCTGGATAGCGAGGGCACGCCCTTATCCGCACACGTGACACTCACGTTATAATGAGAAGCGACCTCCCGGTCCAACGCCACGTCCGTAACTAGACTATAAAACCCATTTAATGTAGACTGTATTTTAAACGGGATGCTACTTATCATACTGCACTCTACCTCACCATTCTCTGCAGAATCCGGATCACTGACGCTCAGCATGGCGATCACGGTGTCTGGAGAAGAGTCCTCTATTATATTTTCTGATTTAGAGAGAACGTTGATCAGAGGTCTGTTGTCGTTCACATCAATGACGTCAACTATGATCTTGCTGGAATCGGAAAGACCGCCTTTGTCTATTGCTTCTATATCTACCTGATAGTGTTTATTCTTTTCGTAGTCTATGTTACCGACTAGAGTAACCTCCCCGCTTGTTTGATCAATCTTGAATAATTCAGAAAAGCGACGCTTGCTATTGGTTATTGCAAATGATATTTCTCCGTTAGAGCCTTTGTCTTTGTCAGATGCGCTTACTGTCATTACACTTGTTCCTTTCGGTGAATTCTCCGTTAAGGTCGCCTTGTACACCGGCTTTGTGAAGTGTGGAGAATTATCATTTGCATCCAACACAGTGACGTGTATCTGCATTGTCCCTGACATTTGTGGCTCTCCTCCGTCGAAGGCAGACAACAGCAGCGATATTTGTTCGCTATTCTCCCGATCTATAGGCTTCCGTAAAATCATTTCTACCTTTTTACTTCCATCGATTTGTTTTTCTAATTTTAAAACGAAATTATCTGTCGGTGTAATAGAGTAACTTTGAAGGCCATTTAAACCAATATCCAAATCAATTGCTTCCACTAAAACGAATTTAGATCCAACGACTGCAGACTCACTGATTTCAAAATGTTTCTCGTTTGATGCAAAGCTGGGAGCGTTGTCGTTAATGTCTACGATTTCCACAGCTATACGAAACAACTCCATCGGATTTTCTAATATCATTTGAAAATGTAACGCGCACGGCGTCTTCTCGCCACAGAGAGCCTCTCGGTCTATTCTGTCTCTGATGACAAGCGCTCCTCTTTCTTTATTCAGCTCAATGTACGCTACGCCGTCCGCAGAATGAATCCGTGCCTTCCCATATAGCAGCCTTTTTAATTCCAACCCTATATCTTGAGCTACATTTCCAACCAGAGAGCCTACTTTCATTTCCTCAGGAATAGAGTAACTGACTTGCCCGGCCGCAGTACTGAATGAAAGCAACGCGATGAAGAACAGTAGGCCCACTTGCCCCCGCATTGTTTTATCTGGCTGTTCTTTCAGATCCATTTGAACAAAATGTACTCCAAATGGTAAAGGTCCCAAAGTGGAACTCAGAAAAGCGACTTCAAGAAAAAACGAAATTACATCCAATCCGTCGAAGTATTGTCTGCAGATCTCAATGCGATGCTTCGTATTTTATAATATTACAAGAGGGGAGTTACCGTAGCTGGTCTTCATAGAACCGGCCACGCACTGGCCAATAGCGGCCCTGTCTGTTCATACGTAGAACTACAACATCCAAGTAATAAGAAATATTGTTTTGTTTCTGTAAAATAGTATGCCTGCATCGGAAAACATTTAACACTGGTTTTAAATGGTTTTAAAAAAATAATATGAAACAGATTATATAAATAATGAGGAGAGCCAATGAGTAATTGGCTTTGAACAAGCGACACACACAGTTACTAAATAATGATACTACCTAAAGATACCTTGAGTTTAAAGCTAAATTGTTTCATTGTCAACCAAAGCCATGAAAACATTTATCTTCAAATGAAAAGTGGTCTTTGTCTAATGTAATGTAGGGACACCTGATCAGTTGTAGCCATTTTCAAGCAAACATCAGCAACAATTATTTGAACAGAACATTATTAAGGGAATAATAAGTTGATAATTGGTTTATTTCTAACCTCAAGTGGAGAGTCTGGTTCGTCCAGGATGCTCTTTTCACTCTGTATTCGCTGCATGGTCCCTGTAGAACTGGGGTCCATTATCAGAACGTTCTGACTACCCGCGTTGCCAAACTTACAGTCACTCTTTCGGGAGTCAGTGGTCCTGCACACTTCGTAATTGTACACGTGCTGGAGAGTCCCTGTCCCCAAAGTGTCTGAGTAACGTGGTGGATAATATGGAATCACCGGGAGATTGGAATGATACAGGATACGAGACTGTCTCCATCTGTAGATTTTCACTGATATGATCACCACTAAACACGTGATGAAGAGAAAGGAAACTACAGCCAAAGCCAAGACCAAGTAAAAAGTCAGGTTGTCATTGTACTCCTTGTCGTGTGTAAAGTCAGTGAACTCCGAGAGCACTTCAGGGAAGCTGTCCGCCACCGCCACGTTAACAATGACTGTAGCTGAACGAGAGGGCTGTCCGTTGTCCTCCACTATAACAGTCAGTCTTTGTTTCACAGCATCTTTATCAGTGACTTGGCGTATAGTTCTTATTTCTCCATTCTGTAAGCCCACTTCAAACAGCGCCCTGTCTGTGGCTTTCTGTAGTTTATAGGAGAGCCAGGCATTCTGTCCAGAGTCCACATCAACAGCCACCACTTTAGTGACCAGATAGCCCACATCTGCTGAACGAGGCACCATTTCAGCCACCAGAGAACCACCAGTCTGGACTGGATACAAAACCTGAGGGGCGTTGTCGTTCTGGTCCTGGATCAGTATTTTCACAGTCACGTTACTACTGAGGGGAGGAGAGCCTCCATCTTGAGCTTTAATACAAAACTGGAAATCTTTAATATGCTCATAGTCAAAAGAGCGGACTGCATGTATAACTCCACTGTCAGCACTAACAGACACGTAAGAGGATACGGGCACGCCGTTTAAAGAGGAGTCCTCTAGTATATAAGAGACACGAGCGTTCTGGTTCCAGTCTGCGTCTTCTGCTTTGATTGTGAATATAGATTGGCCTGGTGTGTTGTTTTCAACAATGTATGCCTCAAACGCACTTTTATCAAATACAGGAGCATTATCATTGACGTCTGAAATAAGTAAGGTTAGATTTACGCGGCTGGAAAGCGATGGCACTCCTTCATCTGAACAGATAACACTGATATTGTAATTAGACGCCTTTTCCCTGTCCAAGTTGCTTTCTGTTATAAGGCTATAGAAACTGCCAGATGTGCTTTTAATTGAAAAAGGTATATTTTCATTAATCAAGCATGCAATGCGACCATTGCTTTCAGAATCAGGGTCGTGTACACTCAGCATGGCTATAACTGTATTTGCAGGGGAATCCTCAGGTATGGATTGGGATTTAGAAATTACTTTAATGATCGGGTGATTGTCGTTTATGTCAGTTATATCCACAATCACTTTACTTGAATCTGACAAACCTCCTCGATCAATTGCCTCTATATCAATCTGATAATGTTTAGCCTTTTCATAATCGATGGGCCCGTCCAAGATAATGTCACCCTCTTTCGACATTTTAAAAAGCTTCGCCACATTATCCATTCTATTCCCGATGACGTATGTTACCTCCCCATTGGTATCTGTATCTGCATCAGATGCACTCACTTTCGTTACAAGGGTTCCTTTAACGGAATTTTCCTTGAGGTTTGCCTTGTAAACGGAATGAGTAAATACCGGAGCGTTGTCATTCACATCCAGGACGGTGATATAAATCTGCATTATCCCAGACGTTTGTGGCTCACCACCGTCTACAGCCGTTAAAATCAAAGAGATCGCCTCTTGTCTCTCTCGGTCAAGAGGTTTTTGTAAAATCATTTCTACTTTCTTACTTCCATCGACTTGACCATGTAATCTAAGAACGAAATTGTCACTAGGCTTTAATGCATAGCTGTGAAGACCATTACGTCCTATATCTAGGTCGATTGCTTTTTCTAACATGAATTTAGAACCAACCACCGCTGATTCGCTGATTTCAAATTGTTTTTCCTGCGTCGGAAATATAGGAGCGTTGTCATTAATATCTGTAATCTCAACAATAATTGGATATAATTCCATTGGGCTTTCTAGAGTAATCTGAAAATGTAAAGCACACGGGGCTTTCTGTTCACAAAGCGCCTCTCTGTCTATTTTTTCCTTGATAACGAGGACTCCCCTTTCTTTATTTAACTCCATATATTCGGCGCTGTCTCCTGTATAGATGCGGGCATTGCCAGATTTTAGTCTCTTTATGTCTATTCCTAAATCCTGAGCGATATTCCCAACTAATGAGCCTTTCGCCATTTCTTCAGGAATCGTATAACTGACCTGACCAGAAACCGAACCGAAAGAGAGGACGGAGATGAACAGCAGTAGGGCTCCTGGCACTCTCATTGTTCTATCCGACATTTCTGTATCTCCAACGTGAGCGTCGTCCTCGATTCCGGTTAAAATCCCATTGGTTTTGAATCAAAAGGCAACCCAAAATGAAAAATAGTTAGACGGTCCAGTACAAAATATCCTACGTCATATGTCCGTGCGTAGAGAATGCGGTATCGTGGAAAGAGCAGACGACGTCTTTCTGCTATAAAGACAGGCTTACACGGGGTTTTTCTGCTTCGAATTGTTCATTTACTACAACAAACAGGCCAACAGCGGCCCGTTGAGCTCAGAAAGAGAAACTACATCATTAATGAATCTTACCATCATATACATTTGTGTAGACACAAACTGTTAGTAGCTCAAAACAAAAGGTTATGGACACCATAATTGAAATAAATTATCTTTTTACATTCTTAAAATAATCAAGCAGAAACAAACCACAGATTACTTAACTATTTGTTAAATGTCGACGTTAAAGATAAATTGAGATACATGTAGAATGATGAAGACATAAAGAGTCTTAGTGAGAGAATTGGTAAGCCAGTGTGAAGACTCCTAGCTCCCACTGTCCATGGTGCTGAAATGCAGTTGCCATGGAATGCAGCAATGTTCCACGCACCTGAAGCTAACAAAAGAGCGTATTTTGAAAAGGGTTTTAAGTGGCCTTTTCTGGAATGTTGATTTGGTGATACAATTCATTGGACAGTAAATTCAGTAATGTAGTAGACTAATTGAACAACTGAACCATTAGCATGCAAAGCATTTAACAGTCAGTGGGGGATATTGATATCGAAAATGTGTTTGCAGTGTACTGTAGCCAATCTCAGTAAAACAGAATGAAACTGCAATAAATGTTCATTGTGTTCATAGCTAAAGTTAGATTTTGCCTCGTCAGTCAATTAAAAAACCCGGACATTGCAGCAAATTATAAAATGCATCTATGGTTAAGAATGTAATATTCAAAAAGCTATCTGTCAGTTTAATAGAAATGCAACACATATATCTATCCAAGAAGTTCAAGAAACCTCAAAAGTCAGCATCATCAAGCCACACAATACTGAATTACTTCTACTTGGTAAAAATGTTCAAGAAAAGTTATTTGAGAAAAAACAAGAAGAATACAAAATTCAAAATTAGACTTTTCTAACCTCTAGTGGAGAGTCTGGTTCATCCAGGATGCTCTTTTCACTCTGTATTCGCTGCATGGTCCCTGTAGAACTGGGGTCCATTATCAGAACGTTCTGACTACCAGCGTTGCCGAACTTACAGTCACTCTTTCTGGAGTCAGTGGTCCTGCAAACCTCGTAATTGTACACGTGCTGGAGAGTCCCTGTCCCCAAAGTGTCTGAGTAACGTGGTGGATAATATGGAATCACCGGGAGATTGGAATGACACAGGAAACGAGACTGTCTCCATCTGTAGATTTTCACTGATATGATCACCACTAAACACGTGATGAAGAGAAAGGAAACTACAGCCAAAGCCAAGACCAAGTAAAAAGTCAGGTTGTCATTGTACTCCTTGTCATGTGTAAAGTCAGTGAACTCCGAGAGCACTTCAGGGAAGCTGTCCGCCACCGCCACGTTAACAATGACTGTAGCTGAACGAGAGGGCTGTCCGTTGTCCTCCACTATAACAGTCAGTCTTTGTTTCACAGCATCTTTATCAGTGACTTGGCGGATAGTTCTTATTTCTCCATTCTGTAAGCCCACTTCAAACAGCGCCCTGTCTGTAGCTTTCTGTAGTTTATAGGAGAGCCAGGCATTCTGTCCAGAGTCCACATCAACAGCCACCACTTTAGTGACCAGATAGCCCACATCTGCTGAACGAGGCACCATTTCAGCCACCAGAGATCCACCAGTCTGGACTGGATACAGAACCTGAGGGGCGTTGTCGTTCTGGTCCTGGATCAGTATTTTCACACTCACGTTACTACTGAAGGGAGGAGAGCCTCCATCTTGAGCTTTAACACGGAACTGAAAATCTTTAATCTGCTCAAAATCAAAAGAGCGGACTGCATGTATGACTCCACTGTCAGCACTAACAGAAACGTAAGAGGAGACGGGCACACCGTTAATAGAGGAGTCTTCCAGTATGTAAGACACGCGGGCATTTTGGTTCCAGTCCGCATCAATGGCTTTAATCATCAATACTGAAATACCCGGCGGGTTGTTTTCTGCAACATTTGCCTCATATGAGGTCTTCTCAAACAGGGGCTGGTTATCATTGACGTCCGTAATCTGAAGTGCGAGAGTGATACTGCTGGAGAGCGAGGGCACGCCCTTATCCGCACACGTGACACTCACGTTATAATGAGATGCGACCTCCCGGTCCAACGCCACGTCCGTAACTAGACTATAAAACCCATTTAATGTAGACTGTATTTTAAACGGGATGCTACTTATCATACTGCACTCAACCTCACCATTCTCTGCAGAATCCGGATCACTGACGCTCAGCATGGCGATCACGGTGTCTGGAGGAGAGTCCTCTATTATATTTTCTGATTTAGAGAGAACGTTAATCAGAGGTCTGTTGTCGTTTACGTCGATGACGTCAACTATGATCTTGCTGGAATCGGAAAGACCGCCTTTGTCTATTGCCTCTATATCTACCTGATAGTGTTTATTCTTCTCGTAGTCTATGTTACCGACTAGGGTCACCTCCCCGCTTATCTTGTCAATTTGAAATATCTCCGAAAATCGATGTTTACTATTGGATATTGAATAGGATATTTCTCCGTTAGAGCCTTTGTCTTTGTCAGATGCGCTTACTGTCATTACACTTGTTCCTTTCGGTGAATTCTCCGTTAAGGTTGCCTTGTACACCGTCTTTGTGAAGTGTGGAGAATTATCATTCGCATCCAACACAGTGACGTGTATCTGCATTGTCCCTGACATTTGTGGCTCTCCTCCGTCGAAGGCAGACAACAGCAGCGATATTTGTTCGCTATTCTCCCGATCTAAAGGCTTCTGTAAAATCATTTCTACCTTTTTACTTCCATCGATTTGTTTTTCTAATTTTAAAACAAAATTATCTTTCGGGGTAATAGAGTAACTTTGAAGGCCATTTAAACCAATGTCCGCATCAATTGCTTTGTCAAGCACAAACTTAGATCCAACAACTGCAGACTCACTGATTTCAAAATGTTTCTCGTTTGATGCAAAGCTGGGAGCGTTGTCGTTAATGTCTACGATTTCCACAGCTATGCGAATCAACTCCATCGGATTTTCTAATATCAGTTGAAAATGTAACGCGCACGGCGTCGTCTCGCCACAGAGAGCCTCTCGGTCTATTCTGTCTGTGATGACAAGCACTCCTCTTTCCTTATTCAGCTCAATGTACGCTACGCCGTCCGCAGAATGAATCCGTGCCTTCCCAGATACCAGCCTTTTTAATTCCAACCCTATATCTTGAGCTACATTTCCAACCAGAGAGCCTACTTTCATTTCCTCAGGAATAGAGTAACTGACTTGCCCGGCCGCAGTACCGAAGGAAAGCAACGCGATGAAGAACAGAAGGCCCACTTGCCCCCGCATTGTTTTGTCTGGCTGTTCTTTCAGATCCATTTGAACAAAAATGTTCTCCAAATGATAAAGGTCCTATAGTGGATGTCAGAAAAGCAAATAAAATAAAAAATGAATCACATTCCGCAATCCTAGTGGTGTAAAACATGAGCTTGGTACATCCGTCGAAGTATTGTCTGCAGATCTCAACGCAAGGCTTCGTATTTTATAATATCACAAGAGGGGAGTTACCGTAGCTGGTCTTCATTGAACCGGCCACACACTGGCCAATAGCGGCCCTGTCTGTTCAATACGTAGAACTACAAAATCTAAGATATAAAAATATATAGTTTCCGGAAAATAGTAATTCTAAATCGGTTAACACTTTCTGGTTGTAAAACTTAGAAATGGTTGTAAAAAAATAAATATGAAACACAGACTACATAAATAAAGAGGAGTGCCAATGGGCAATTGGTGTTGCACAAGCAACACACATACACACACACACACACACACACACACACACACACACACACACACACACACACACACACACACACACACACACACACACACACACACACACACACAGATGAATGGTAATTGGTAAATGGAATGCATTTATGTAGTGTTTAGTGGCCAGTAGCCACCCAAAGCGCTTTACAATATTGCCTGACATTCACCCATTCATTAACACATTCACACACCGATGGCAGATACTCACTTAATCATAGGTTAAACACACCTAAAAATATTTTTTTTGTTTTGTGTAAAGGGGGGAACACAAACAGTGTTCAGAAAAGGCACTTGCATATTTGAGTGTAAAGATGAATTCTTTCTTTGTCATCCAAATCCATTAAATCATTTATCTTCAAATGGCAAGTGGTATGTGTCCAATGTACTGTAGGGACATCTGGTTAGCTGTAGCCATTTTTAAGTAAACATCAACAACAATTATTTGTACAGAATTATCATGGGAAGAATAAGTTGATAATTGGTTAATTTCTAACCTCCAGTGGAGAGTCTGGTTCATCCAGGATGCTCTTTTCACTCTGTATTCGCTGCATGGTCCCTGTAGAACTGGGGTCCATTATCAGAACGTTCTGACTACCAGCGTTGCCAAACTTACAGTCACTCTTTCTGGAGTCAGTGGTCCTGCACACCTCGTAATTGTACACGTGCTGGAGAGTCCCTGTCCCCAAAGTGTCTGAGTAACGTGGTGGATAATATGGAATCACTGGGAGATTGGAATGATACAGGATACGAGACTGTCTCCATCTGTAGATTTTCACTGATATGATGACCACTAAACACGTGATGAAGAGAAAGGAAACTACAGCCAAAGCCAAGACTAAGTAAAAAGTCAGGTTGTCATTGTACTCCTTGTCGTGTGTAAAGTCAGTGAACTCCGAGAGCACTTCAGGGAAGCTGTCCGCCACCGCCACGTTAACAATGACTGTAGCTGAACGAGAGGGCTGTCCGTTGTCCTCCACTATAACAATCAGTCTTTGTTTCACAACATCTTTATCAGTGACTTGGCGGATAGTTCTTATTTCTCCATTCTGTAAGCCCACTTCAAACAGCGCCCTGTCTGTGGCTTTCTGTAGTTTATAGGAGAGCCAGGCATTCTGTCCAGAGTCCACATCAACAGCCACCACTTTAGTGACCAGATAGCCCACATCTGCTGAACGAGGCACCATTTCAGCCACCAGAGAACCACCAGTCTGGACTGGATACAGAACCTGAGGGGCGTTGTCGTTCTGGTCCTGGATCAGTATTTTTACACTCAAGTTACTACTGAGGGGAGGAGAGCCTCCATCTTGAGCTTTAATACAAAACCGGAAATGTTTAATCTGCTCGTAGTCAAAAGAGCGGACTGCGTGTATAACTCCACTGTCAGCACTAACAGACACGTAAGAGGATACGGGCACGCCGTTTAAAGAGGAGTCCTCTAGTATATAAGAGACACGGGCGTTCTCGTTCCAATCTGCGTCTTCTGCTTTAATTGTGAATATAGATTGGCCTGGTGTGTTGTTTTCAACAATGTACGACTCGTATGCACTTTTTTCAAAAACAGGAGCATTGTCATTGACGTCTGAAATAAGTAAGTGTAGATCGACGCTGCTGGAAAGCGAGGGCACTCCCTCATCTGAACAGATAACACTGATATTGTAATTAGACGCCTTTTCTCTGTCCAGGCCGCTTTCTGTAAAAAGGCTATAGAAACTACCAGATTTGATTTTAATCGAAAACGGTATATTTTCATTAATAATGCATACAATTTGACCATTGCTTTCAGAATCAGGATCGTGTACACTTAGCATAGCTATTACTGTATTTGCAGGGGAATCCTCGGTTATTGATTGTGATTTGGAAATTACATTAATGATAGGGCTATTGTCATTTATATCAGTTATATCCACAATCACTTTACTTGAATCTGATAGTCCGCCTCGATCAGTTGCCTCTATATCAATCTGATAATGTTTAGCCTTTTCATAATCAATTGGCCCATCCAAGATAATGTCACCCTCTTCTGTTACCTTGAAAAGTTTTGCCACGGTATCCATGCTATTCCCGATGACGTATGTTACCTCTCCATTGGTATCTTTGTCTGCATCATATGCACTCACTTTCGTTACAAGGGTTCCTTTAACGGAATTCTCTTTGAGGTTTGCCTTGTAAACGGAATGAGTAAAAACCGGAGCGTTGTCATTCACATCCAGGACGGTGATGTAAATCTGCATTGTGCCAGACATTTGCGGCTCGCCCCCGTCTACAGCCGTTAAAATCAAAGAGATCGCCTCTTGTCTCTCTCGGTCAAGAGGTTTTTGTAATATCATTTCTACTTTCTTACTTCCATCGACTTGACCATGTAATTTAAGAACGAAATTGTCACTAGGCTTCAATGTATAGCTTTGAAGACCATTACGTCCTATATCCAGGTCGATTGCTTTTTCTAACATGAATTTAGAACCAACAACCGCTGATTCGCTTATTTCAAATCGTCTTTCGGCCTTCTGAAATACAGGAGCGTTATCATTAATATCTGTGATCTCAACCATAATGGGGAATAATTCCATAGGATTTTCTAGAGTAATCTGAAAATGTAAAGCACACGGGGCTTTCTGTTCACAAAGCGCCTCTCTGTCTATTTTTTCCTTGATAACGAGGACTCCCCTTTCTTTATTCAACTCGATATATTCAGCGCTTTTTCCGGTGTAGATTCGAGCTTGGCCTGATTTTAGTCTCTTTACGTCTATTCCTAAATCCTGAGCTATATTTCCAACATATGATCCCTTCGCCATTTCTTCAGGAATCGAGTAACTGACCTGACCAGAAACCGAACCGAAAAAGAGGACGGAGATGAACAGCAGTAGGCCTTCTTGCACTCTCATTGTTCTCTCCGACATTTCTGTATCTCCAACGCGAGCGTCTTTCTCGATAAGCGTTACAATCCCATTGGTTTTGAATAAAAAGGCAACCCAAAATGAAAACTAGTTCAACGGTCCACTAAAAAATATCCCTGCTTGATATGTCCGTTTGTAGAGAATGCCGTATCGTGGAAAGGGAAGACGACGTCTTTCCGTTATAAGGACAGGCTTATATGGGGAGGTTCTGCCTCGAGTTTGTTCATTAACTACCACCAACAGGCCAACAGCGGCCCGTTGAGCTCAGTAAGAGACACTACATCAAAAATGAATAATCTTACCATCATATACATTTGTTTCGACACAAAATGTTGATAGCTCAAAACAAAATCGTATGGACCACAAAAAGGGAAATACAATATTTTGTTACATTATTATAATACACATGCAGAAACAAACCGAAAAGGACTTAACTATTTGTTAAATGTCGACGTTAAAAGTAAATTGTGGAATGATGAAGACCAAACGAGTCTGAGGAGGAGAATGGGTACGCCAGAGTGAAGACTCCTAGCTTCCACTGTCCATGGTGCTGAAATGCAGTTGCTAGAATGAGGTAATGTTCCATGCAGATTAGGCTGCTCAACAAATGAGTGTGTGTGTAAGTGGCTTCTTCTGGAATGATACTATTGATTGGACAGTAAATTAAGTAATGTAGATAGAAGACTGAACCATTCAAATGTACAGCACAAAAGTCTGTGGGGACATTTGTTTTGAAAATGCATTTGCAGCTAATGAAGTTGAGCTCATTAAAACAGAATGAACCTGCATTGAACGTTCAGTGTGTTAATAACAAAGTTAGAATGTACCTCCTCTGTCACTCAAAAAATCTGAAGATAACAACAGATTGGAAAAGGCATCTATGAATTTAACATTCACAATGCTATTTGTCTGTTTCATTGAAATGCAACACGCATATCTAATCCAATAAGACCGATACAACTCAACAGTCAGCATCATCAAGTCACATGTACTTAATTACTTCTACTTGGTAACATTTTTCGAGTTAAAAATATTTGAGAAAAAACAAGCATAATACCAAACGGAAAAAAATACTTTTCTAACCTCTAGTGGAGAGTCTGGTTCATCCAGGATGCTCTTTTCACTCTGTATTCGCTGCATGGTCCCTGTAGAACTGGGGTCCATCATCAGAACGTTCTGACTACCAGCGTTGCTGAATTTACAGTCACTCTTTCTGGAGTCAGTGGTCCTGCACACCTCGTAATTGTACACGTGCTGGAGAGTCCCTGTCCCCAAAGTGTCTGAGTAACGTGGTGGATAATATGGAATCACCGGGAGATTGGAATGATACAGGATACGAGACTGTCTCCATCTGTAGATTTTAACTGATATGATCACCACTAAACACGTGATGAAGAGAAAGGAAACTACAGCCAAAGCCAAGACTAAGTAAAAAGTCAGGTTGTCATTATACTCCTTGTCGACTGTAAAGTCAGTGAACTCCGAGAGCACTTCAGGGAAGCTGTCCGCCACTGCCACGTTAACAATGACTGTAGCTGAACGAGAGGGCTGTCCGTTGTCCTCCACTATAACATTCAGTCTTTGTTTCACAGAATCTTTATCAGTGACTTGGCGAATAGTTCTTATTTCTCCATTCTGTAAGCCCACTTCAAAAAGCGCCCTGTCTGTGGCTTTCTGTAGTTTATAGGAGAGCCAGGCATTCTGTCCAGAGTCCACATCAACAGCCACCACTTTAGTGACCAGATAGCCCACATCTGCTGAACGAGGCACCATTTCAGCCACCAGAGAACCACCAGTCTGGACTGGATACAGAACCTGAGGGGCGTTGTCGTTCTGGTCCTGGATCAGTATTTTCACACTCACGTTACTACTGAGGGGAGGAGAGCCTCCATCTTGAGCTTTAACACGGAAGTGAAAATCTTTAATCTGCTCAAAATCAAAAGAGCGGACTGCATGTATGACTCCACTGTCAGCACTAACAGAAACGTAAGAGGAGACGGGCACACCGTTAATAGAGGAGTCTTCCAGTATGTAAGACACGCGGGCATTTTGGTTCCAGTCCGCATCAATGGCTTTAATCATCAATACTGAAATACCCGGCGGGTTGTTTTCTGCAACATTTGCCTCATATGAGGTCTTCTCAAACAGGGGCTGGTTATCATTCACGTCCGTAATCTGAAGTGTGAGAGTGATACTGCTGGAGAGCGAGGGCACGCCCTTATCCGCACACGTGACACTCACGTTATAATGAGATGCGACCTCCCGGTCCAACGCCACGTCCGTAACTAGACTATAAAACCCATTTAATGTAGACTGTATTTTAAACGGGATGCTACTGATCATACTGCACTCTACCTCACCATTCTCTGCAGAATCCGGATCACTGACGCTCAGCATGGCGATCACGGTGTCTGGAGGAGAGTCCTCTATTATATTTTCTGATTTAGAGAGAACGTTGATCAGAGGTCTGTTGTCGTTCACGTCGATGACGTCAACTATGATCTTGCTGGAATCGGAAAGACCGCCGTTGTCTATTGCTTCTATATCTACCTGATAGTGTTTATTCTTTTCGTAGTCTATGTTACCGACTAGAGTCACCTCCCCGCTTGTTTGATCAATCTTGAATAATTCAGAAAAGCGACGCTTGCTATTGGTTATTGCAAATGATATTTCTCCGTTAGAGCCTTTGTCTTTGTCAGATGCTCTTACTGTCATTACACTTGTTCCTTTCGGTGAATTCTCCGTTAAGGTCGCCTTGTACACCGGCTTTGTGAAGTGTGGAGAATTATCATTCACATCCAACACAGTGACGTGTATCTGCATTGTCCCTGACATTTGTGGCTCTCCTCCGTCGAAGGCAGACAACAGCAGCGATTTTTGTTCGCTATTCTCCCGATCTAGGGGCTTCTGTAAAATCATTTCTACCTTTTTACTTCCATCGATTTGTTTTTCTAATTTTAATACGAAATTATCTGTAGGTGTAATAGAGTAACTTTGAAGGCCATTTAAACCAATATCCAAATCAATTGCTTCCACTAAAACGAATTTAGATCCAACGACTGCAGACTCACTGATTTCAAAATGTTTGTCATTTGATGCAAAGCTGGGAGCGTTGTCGTTAATGTCTACGATTTCCACAGCTATACGAAACAATTCCATCGGATTTTCTAATATCATTTGAAAATGTAATGCGCACGGCGTCGTCTCGCCACAGAGCGCCTCTCGGTCTATTCTGTCTCTGATGACGAGCGCTCCTTTTTCTTTATTCAGCTCAATGTACGCTACGCCGTCCGCCGAATGAATGCGTGCTTTCCCATTTACCAGCCTTTTTAATTCCAACCCTATATCTTGAGCTACATTACCAACCAGAGAGCCTACTTTCATTTCCTCAGGAATAGAATAACTGACTTGCCCGGCCGCAGTACCAAATGAAAGCAACGCGATGAAGACCAGTAGGCCCACTTGCCCCTTCATTGTTTTTTCTGGCTGTTCTTTCAGATCCATTTGAACAAAATGTACTCCAAATGGTAAAGTTCCCAAAGTGGAAGTCAGAAGAGCGACTTCAAGAAAAAAACAAAATTACATTCTGGAATCCTTGTGGTGTAAAACACGAGCTGGGTGCAACCGTCAATGTGTTGTCTGCAGATCTCAACGCGAGGCTTCGTATTTTATAATACTACAAGAGGGGAGTTACCGTAGCTGGTCTTCATAGAACTGGCCACACACTGGCCAATAGCGGCCCTGTCTGTTCAATACGTAGAACTACAAAATAAAAGCAATAAAAAATACAGCTTTTGAAAAATATTATACCTTAATACGACAACGTTTAACACTGGTTAAAAAATAAATTCACATTTTTATTGAAACCAGAATATTTAAAAAAAGAGGATAGACATTGATCAATTTTGTATACAAGCGTCACACACGTCTCTCTCTCACTCACTTACCCACATGTTAAACATACCTTAAAAGTATGTTTTTGTTTTGAGTAAATAAGGGAACAAAAACAGTGGTAGTAAAAGGCACTTGAATACCATATTTGAGTGTAATGCTGAATTGTTTCTTTTTCAACCAAACCCATTAAAACATGTATCTTCAAATTACAAGTGATAAGTGTCCAATGTACTGTCGCGACATCAACAACGATGAATTGTACAGAATATGATCAGGGGAAGAATTAGATGATAATTGGTTAATTTTAAACCTCAAGTGGAGAGTCTGGTTCATCCAGGATGCTCTTTTCACTCTGTATTCTCTGCATGGTCCCTGTAGAACTGGGGTCCATTATCAGAACGTTCTGACTACCAGCGTTGCCGAACTTACAGTCACTCTTTCTGGAGTCAGTGGTCCTGCACACCTCGTAATTGTACACGTGCTGGAGAGTCCCTATCCCCAAAGTGTCTGAGTACCGTGGTGGATAATATGGAATCACAGGGAGATTGGAATGATACAGGATACGAGACTGTCTCCATCTGTAGATTTTCACTGATATGATCACCACTAAACACGTGATGAAGAGAAAGGAAACTACAGCCAAAGCCAAGACTAAGTAAAAAGTCAGGTTGTCATTGTACTCCTTCTCGTGTGTAAAGTCACTGAACTCTGAGAGCACTTCAGGGAAGCTGTCCGCCACCGCCACGTTAACAATGACTGTAGCTGAACGAGAGGGCTGTCCGTTGTCCTCCACTATAACAGTCAGTCTTTGTTTCACTGCATCTTTATCAGTGACTTGGCGGATAGTTCTTATTTCTCCATTCTGCGAGCCCACTTCAAACAGCGCCCTGTCTTTGGCTTTCTGTAGTTTATAGAAGAGCCAGGCATTCTGTCCAGAGTCCACATCAACAGCCACCACTTTAGTGACCAGATAGCCCACATCTGCTGAACGAGGCACCATTTCAGCGACCAGAGAACCACCAGTCTGGACTGGATACAGAACCTGAGGGGCGTTGTCGTTCTGGTCCTGGATCAGAATTTTCACACTCACGTTACTACTGAGGGGAGGAGAGCCTCCATCTTGTGCTTTAACACGGAACTGAAAATCTTTAATCTGTTCGTAGTCAAAAGAGCGGACTGCATGTATAACTCCACTGTCAGCACTAACAGACACATAAGAGGAGATGGGCACGCCGTTTAAAGAAGAGTCCTCTAGAATAAAAGAGACACGAGCGTTCTGGTTCCAGTCTTCGTCTCTTGCGTTCATTGTGAATATCGACATGCCCGGTGCGTTGTTTTCTACAAGGAATGCTTCATATGATCCGCTGTCGAACACTGGAGCGTTATCATTTATATCTGAAATCTTTAAGCCGAGAATGATGCTGCTGGAGAGCGACGGTACTCCCCGGTCAGAACACGTCACGGTGATGTTATATTGGGATGCAACTTCCCTGTCTAATGTTACCTCCGTTACCACGCTGTAAAACCCGTTCATTATAGAGTCTATCTTAAACGGAATACCTATTTTATCGATCAAATGGCATTCCACCTCCCCGTTATTTTCAGAGTCTGGGTCGGTTATGCTCAACATTGCTATAACCGTGTTTGGAGGAGAGTCCTCATATATAGATTCTAATTTAGAAACAATGTTTGGATAAGGTCGGTTGTCGTTGGTGTCGACGACATCAACTATCACCTTACTTGAGTCGGAGAGTCCTCCATTGTCTACTGCCTCGATATCAATTTGATAATGCTTAGCTTTTTCATAATCAATATCGCCAATCAAGATAATTTCCCCACTCTTTTTATCGACCTGAAATAGCTCGGTCAAACGATGCTTGCTGTTCGAAATTAAGTAGGATATATCACCGTTTGAACCTTTGTCCTTGTCCGTTGCACTAACAGTCGTCAATTTGGTGCCCTTTGGGGAATTTTCCATTACTTTGGCATTATAAATCGGTTTCGTGAACACAGGGGAATTGTCATTTACATCTAATACAGTAATGTGTATCTGCATCGTCCCTGACATTTGCGGCTCTCCTCCATCCATAGCAGTCAACAGCAATGACAATTGTTCGTTTTGTTCCCGATCGAGAGATTTCTGTAAAACCATATCTACCTTTTTACTTCCGTCGGCCTGGTTTTCTAGTTTCAATGCGAAGTTATCAGTTGGATTAAGCGAATAGCTTTGGAGGCCATTTAGGCCGATGTCTAAATCGATGGCTTTCTCCAAAACGAATTTTGATCCTATAATTGCAGATTCGCTAATTTCAAAGCGCTTCACGTCGTTGGTAAAACTGGGAGTATTGTCGTTTATATCAGTAATTTCTACCGTCACACGAAACAATTCCATCGGGGTTTCAATAATTATCTGGAAATGCAGCACACAAGGCGTAGTCTCGCCACAAAAGGATTCTCTGTCTATTTTCTCTTTGATGACAAGGACTCCTCTTTCTTTATCCAGAGATATGTATTCCGTAGTGCCTCCTGTATACACACGAGCCTTCCCCGACTTCAATCTTTTAACATCCAATCCTAAATCCTGAGCGATATTTCCAACGACGGAACCCGTCGCCATTTCTTCAGGAATAGAATAACTGACCTGGCTGAGCACGTAACTGAAAGAAAGGAGGAAGATAAACAAGACGTCCAACGTCTTTGTTCTCCACTGCATTTTGTCTTTGGTTCCAGAGCAATTGTATCCAGAAAAAGTCACATGGATCTTGATAAAATATGACGAAAAAACGAAACTAATACTTCTTAAAATCCTTGCATCATCATTAAAATAACCAAACATATATCGGTGTTGTGGCTCCTTTAGAAGACGACTGTGCGACAGCAGTCCTTTTCTAATGCATCAGTTCTGTGGAGGAGGTGCACACATTGCGTCTGAAACTGCTGCGCAGCGGTCTACAGAGTCCCTTTGAGTTCAAAATGGAAAACTACAGGACATAGGACCACCACATTTACTCCATCATATAAACAACCTTCTGTTTAACAAGGATTTAGGCAGCAATTACATTTTTTATGAATAAAAATTACTTAGAAATGGTCTGAATATTTATACCAATCAGCTTTTGGGATGTTGTACTATATTACATTAAAACTGTTTAATTTGATTTGAAAACACTAACTTACATTTACATTTACATTTACATTTAGGGCATTTAGCAGACGCTTTTATCCAAAGCGACTTACAATAAGTGCATTTGTTACAATAAGTACATTTGTCATAAGAAGTGAAACAATGAAAGATACAAAGATATTCATAGAACCAAGTGCAAGTATTACAATCGCTAGGCTAACCCATTCCCCGTGTAAAGCAACGATAGCAGCTACTGTAGATGCTACACAATTAAGTACCTTGAATAAGTGCAATGTACAAGTGCCAGGACGTACAACATTCAATGGTGGCTGTGCATTGGTTTCTATGCAGAGTCGAGATGAACTCTGAACAGGTGAGTTTTGAGTTTTTTGCGGAAGCTGGTGAGCGACACTGTGGTCCTGACATCGGTAGGGGGCTCGTTCCACCACTGAGGTCCCAAAACAGAGAAAAGTTGTGACTTCGCTGATCGACCTTTGCTTGCTCTTAGCGATGGCGGTACCAGCCGTCCAGCTGAGGTAGTTGAGCGGAGGGATCGAGCTGGGGTGTGTGGCTTTACTAATGCTTGGAGGTAGGCAGGGGCAGTTCCATCGACTGCCTTGTATGCCAGTACTGTCATCTTGAATCTGATGCAAGCTATTACAGGGAGCCAGTGGAGGTCTCGGAAGAGGGGGGTTACATGTGAGAACTTTGGTAGGTTGAACACAAGTTCAACCCAGCGTAGCATTAGAGTACTCAACATATGAAAAACATACGTGTATATATGCTACATAGCCGTGAAACAAGCGTATGTATTAATTAATTTAATTGTACAAGGCTTTAATCCTGAACTGAGACCAAACAGGTTACTTCTGGAAAAGAAGCCAGAGACAACCTGAACACACAAGTATAACTCTCCAGGGTCCTGAAACACAGAAACAGCAGAGAAAAGGAAAAAAGGTTACGGAAATGTTCTAACCTCTAGAGGAGAGTCTGGTTCATCCAGGATGCTCTTCTCACTCTGTATTCGCTGCATGGTCCCTGTAGAACTGGGGTCCATTATCAGAACGTTCTGAATACCAGCGTTGCCAAACTTACAGTCACTCTTTCTGGAGTCAGTGGTCCTGCACACCTCGTAATTGTACACGTGCTGGAGAGTCCCTGTCCCCAAAGTGTCTGAGTAACGTGGTGGATAATATGGAATCACCGGGAGATTTGAATGATCCAGGATACGAGACTGTCTCCATCTGTAGATTTTCACTGATATGATCACCACTAAACACGTGATGAAGAGAAAGGAAACCACAGCCAAAGCCAAGACTAAGTAAAAAGTCAGGTTGTCATTGTACTCCTTGTCGTGTGTAAAGTCAGTGAACTCCGAGAGCACTTGAGGGAAGCTGTCCGCCACCGCCACGTTAACAATGACTGTAGCTGAACGAGAGGGCTGTCCGTTGTCCTCCACTATAACAGTCAGTATTTGTTTCACAGCATCTTTATCAGTGACTTGGCGGATAGTTCTTATTTCTCCATTCTGTGAGCCCACTTCAAACAGCGCCCTGTCAGTGGCTTTCTGTAGTTTATAGGAGAGCCAGGCATTCTGTCCAGAGTCCACATCAACAGCCACCACTTTAGTGACCAGATAGCCCACATCTGCTGAACGAGGCACCATTTCAGCCACCAGAGAACCACCAGTCTGGACTGGATACAGAACCTGAGGGGCGTTGTCGTTCTGGTCCTGGATCAGTATTTTCACACTCACGTTACTACTGAGGGGAGGAGAGCCTCCATCTTGAGCTTTAACAACGAGCTGCAGTGCTTTAATTTGTTCATAGTCAAAAGAGCGCGCTGCATACAGAACTCCAGTTTCAGAGTTGATAGAAACATGAGTAGAGGCTGGACTACCACTGACCTGCGTGTCCTCCAGAAGATACGACACTCTGGCATTCTGATTCCAGTCGACGTCTCGAGCACTGACGGTGAATATGGAGACCCCTGGCTCATTGTTCTCTACAACATGAGCTGAATAGCTCTTTTTAGTGAATATTGGTGCATTGTCGTTCACATCAGAAATAACGAGCCTTAAAGTTGTTGCACTGGATAAGGGAGGAGAGCCTGAATCTTTCGCGGTGATGGTTATGTTGTATTCTGACCTCGTTTCACGGTCGAAAACTAAATCTGAGATCAGGTTGTAATAATTAGTTAATGAGGATTGTATTTTAAATGGGAGATTCGAATCAATTGAGCATTTTATCTTTCCATTTTTCTCAGAATCTGAATCTTTTACATTTATTACAGCTATGGTCGTCCCAGGAGGGGCGTCTTCTGATACAGAGCTGGAGAATGACATCACGTTAATGACTGGAGCGTTATCATTGACATCATTCACCTCGATGATTATGATGCTTGCATCATTTAATCCTCCCTGATCTCTTGCGCCAACTCTCATTTCATATTTTTTATCTTTTTCAAAATCAATCTTACCTGAGACAGTTAATTTACCCAACATGCTGTCAATATTAAATAATTCATCCAAACCACCTTTAAGGTCAGCAAAATAGTAAGTTACCAAACCATTGGAACCAGTGTCAGCATCTGAAGCATTTACAGTTGTAATATAGGTCCCAACGGGTGAGTTCTCTATCACTGTAGCCCTGTACACGGACTGGTTGAATACAGGAGCATTATCATTAGCATCTAAAACAGTGATGTCTATATTTACTGTACCAGATCTCTGTGGAGTACCACCGTCAACTGCGATTAGCTTCAACGAAAGATGAGGATTAATCTCTCTATCTAACGATTTCTGTAGAATCATTTCAGCAAACTTGCGTCCATCGGCGTTAGAATGTTGTTTGAGAACGAAATTTTCATTTTTCGTTAACATATAATTTTGCAAACTGTTTGGCCCAACATCAGGATCAGCTGCACTTTCTAAATTAAAACGAGAACCTACTGTGGCAGACTCGCTTATTTCCATAACTATGTTTGTATTTTTAAACGCGGGCGGATAGTCATTAATGTCAAGCATTTCTATTATCACACGATACAGTTCGATTGGATTTTCTAAGATGATTTCGAAGCTAAAGCTACAAGGTGTAACGTCGCCACAGAGCTGCTCTCGGTCCATCCTCTCATTCACGACTAGGATCCCTTTGTCTGTCTTCAGATCGGCGTATTGAGGGCTTTCTCCCGTCAAGATTCTTGCTCGGCCTGAACGAAGCCTTTTTAGATCCAACCCTAAATCCTGCGCAATGTTGCCGATAAGAGACCCCTTTTTCATCTCCTCTGGAATAGAATACCGGATCTGGCAAGTGGCGATGTTGAGAAAAATCATGAAATATAGAAAAAGGATCCATATTTGACTACGACACGAACAGCAACATTCCCATCCGTTGTGGCGTAATGCCATTTTCAACACGAAAAAATCCTCTGGTCTAGCATTAATATCCACAAAATACGAGAAGGAGAAAAACAATATCTGGTAGATAATTGGATCTAAATTCTCTTTAAACAATAAGCGGAGCTTCGAAGCAAGAGTGGCTCCGTAAAGCTCCACCCTGAATGCGTCGTTGTGGTTCAATTCTCCTCTCTATCTCATTTAAAGGGATGGGAAGCTCCAACTAGCCTCTACTGAACACACACACTATGTTTTCACTGACCGACAGCGTCCCTTAGAGTTTAAATACGGAATTTCAATACTATTTTGGAGTAGGCCCTAAACATCCGACATTCGTTCAAATGACCTATTTAGTTCGATGTGGTGCTGAATTTGGAACAACTAACAAAGAGAGGCATACACTCAACTGTAAAATACACAAAGGCCTATTAACAGTAAATGTATTACCAAACCAAAGTCTAAATGGATGGAAAAATAAATAAAAAATATTGTCACACATATAGATATGGGAGATCATAATCTAATCCTCATAATAATCAACAAAGTTGTATGTTCTGAAAAAACATTTCAAATAAATGGTTTAATATATGTGACATAAAAAGCTCTGACAGTCAAGGTAAATTATATTAAAGAAAATACATTTTTAATGCTCTTTAGGTTGAACATTATTTACACATGCATTTACACAAAAACCCGCACAAACACACATACACACTTTTCTCCTCACAAGGTGCCAATATGAAGAAACAGATTGATGTGCCGTAATGATTGAAACAATGCTATTTGCGACATTCGAAATAATAAATAATCATATATCCTGCCATTCAATGTGAGCCACTCTCAGAACATTTGCAATGCCTTAAAATGGCTTTACCTGACCTGTGTCAGTGAATGCACTCATCTATCAGGTGAGCTGTCCTTCTCTGTGGTGCTGAACATATCTAAGGATCTTTCATCAAATCAACAGTCACGCACAACCACATCTGATAGAACTCACCTCCAGTGGAGAGTCTGGTTCATCCAGGATGCTCTTTTCACTCTGTATTCGCTGCATGGTCCCTGTAGAACTGGGGTCCATTATCAGAACGTTCTGACTACCAGGGTTGCTAAACTTACAGTCACTCTTTCTGGAGTCAGTGGTCCTGCACACCTCATAATTGTACACGTGCTGGAGAGTCCCTGTCCCCAAAGTGTCTGAGTAACGTGGTGGATAATATGGAATCACCGGAAGATTTGAATGATACAGGATACGAGACTGTCTCCATCTGTAGATTTTCACTGATATGATCACCACTAAACACGTGATGAAGAGAAAGGAAACTACAGCCAAAGCCAAGATTAAGTAAAAAGTCAGGTTGTCATTGTACTCCTTGTCGTGTCTAAAGTCAGTGAACTCCGAGAGCACTTCAGGGAAGCTGTCCGCCACCGCCACGTTAACAATGACTGTAGCTGAACGAGAGGGCTGTCCGTTGTCCTCCACTATAACAGTCAGTCTTTGTTTCACAGCATCTTTATCAGTGACTTGGCGGATAGTTCTTATTTCTCCATTCTGCGAGCCCACTTCAAACAGCGCCCTGTCTGTGGCTTTCTGTAGTTTATAGGAGAGCCAGGCATTCTGTTCAGAGTCCACATCAACAGCCACCACTTTAGTGACCAGATAGCCTACATCTGCTGAACGAGGCACCATTTCAGCCACCAGAGAACCACCAGTCTGGACTGGATACAGAACCTGAGGGGCGTTGTCGTTCTGGTCCTGGATCAGTATTTTCACACTCACGTTACTACTGAGGGGAGGAGAGCCTCCATCCTGTGCTTTTACATAAAGTTGTAGTGCTTTAATTTGTTCATAGTCAAAAGAGCGCGCTGCATACAGAACTCCAGTTTCAGAGTTGATAGAAACATGAGTAGAGGCTGGACTACCACTGACCTGCGTGTCCTCCAGAAGATACGACACTCTGGCATTCTGATTCCAGTCAACGTCTCGAGCACTGACGGTGAATATGGAGACCCCTGGCTCATTGTTCTCTACAACATGAGCTGAATAGCTCTTTTTAGTGAATATTGGTGCATTGTCGTTCACATCAGAAATAACGAGCCTTAAAGTTGTTGCACTGGATAAGGGTGGAGACCCTGAATCTGTCGCGGTAATCGTTATGTTGTATTCTGACGTTGTTTCACGATCAAATACTACATCTGAGAGCAGGTTGTAATAATTTGTTAATGAAGACTGTATTTTAAACGGGAGTTTGGAATCAATTGAACATGTTATCTGTCCATTTTTCTCTGAATCCGAATCTTTTACATTGATAACAGCTATGGTGGTCCCAGTAAGGGCGTCTTCTGAAACAGGGCTAGAGAATGACATCACATTTATTACTGGAGCGTTATCATTGAAGTCAATTACATCAATGATTAATTTACTCCCGTTATTCAGTCCCCCCTGATCTTTCGCTCCGACTCTTAATTCATATTTTCTATCTTTTTCAAAGTCTATTTTACCAGTAACCAATATTTTACCTGATGCACCATCAATATTAAACAAATCAGCCAAGCCACCCTTTAAGTTAGAGAAATAGTAAGTTACCAAACCATAGGGGCCAGCATCAGCGTCTGAAGCATTGACAGTTGTAATATAGGTCCCAATGGGTGCATTCTCTATTACTGTAGCCCTGTACACAGACTGGTTAAAGGCAGGAGCATTATCATTGGCATCGAGAACCGTAACTTCTATATGTACTGTACCAGATTTCTGTGGAGTTCCACCGTCAACTGCAATTAGTTTTAACGAGAGATGAGGATTCATTTCTCTGTCTAACGGTTTCTGGAGAATCATTTCTGCAAATATACTTCCATCCATGTTTGATTGTTGTTTGAGAACAAAATGTTCATTAGCTGTAAGCACATACTTTTGCAAACTGTTATGCCCTACATCAGGATCCTCTGCACTCTCTAAATCAAACGGAGTGCCCAATGTAGCCGATTCGCTTATTTCCAGATTCAAGTTTTTATTTTTAAAAGACGGAGTATGGTCGTTGATGTCCAGTATTTCAACTGTAACACGATGCAGTTCAATTGGATTTTCTAAGATGATTTCGAAGCTCAAGCTACAAGGTGTAGCGTCGCCACAGAGCTGCTCTCGGTCCATCCTCTCATTCACGACTAGAATCCCTTTGTCTGTTTTCAGATCAGCGTATTGAGGGCTTTCTCCCATCAAGATTCTTGCTTGGCCTGAACGAAGCCTTTTCAGATCCAACCCTAAATCCTGCGCAACGTTGCCGATAAGAGACCCCTTTTTCATCTCCTCCGGAATAGAATACCGGATCTGGCAACTGGCGATGTTGAAAATGAAACAGAAATATAGAAAAATAATCCATATTTTACTCTGACATGAAAAGCAACATTCCCATCCTTTGTGGCGTAACGCCATTTTCAATCGCAATAAATCCTCGACGAAACTCACATTAATGTCCACAAAATAAGAGACGAAAAAACGCAAGGTCCGTTGGATTTAAGTGAGCTCCCAATGCATTCAAATTCCATTTACACAGCAAGATGAGTTTCGAGAAGAGAGTGCGCAATCAAGCTCCCCCTTATATGCGTCGTTGTTGTTCAGTTCTCCTCTCTATCGCAGTTAAATGGAGGTGAAGCTCCAACTAGCATCTACTGAACACAGACGATTTTTCCATTGACCAACAGCGTCCCTTAGAGTTTAAAGCTGGAATGTCAATACTGTTTTAGAGCATGCCTACATATCAAACATTCGTTCATATGACGTTGTGATTTTCGCTGATTCCAGAACGTAGAATTCAATTTCCGAATTCAAAGCACACTTTGGCGTAGGATGAAAAATATCAGCACCTTTTATGAAGTTTATATCCAGAAAATCCTGACTATTGTCACCAAAACAAACTATGGTAGAGCTGAATTTAATCTTGAAAGTTTTCACCTGATTAAAATTCACTGAAAGTTTGCAATATAAATAGCTCTCATGTCTAATCAGAAAACTAAACGGGTACTAAACGTTTTTAATCACTGACGAGGAACTTTCATTACAATTAAGGCATTTAGCAGACGCTTTTATCCAAAGCGACTTGCATCGGTTAATACACCCATTGACACACCGACGGCAGAGTCAACCATGCAAGGCGACAGCTAGCTCGTCAGGAGCAGTTAGGGTTAAGTGTCTTGCTCAGGGCAGGGACACATCGACACTCAGCTCGGAGGAGCAGGGGATCGAACCAGCAACCTTTCTGTTACAAGACAACTGCTTTACCTCCTGCGCTAAGCGAACATGCACGCATACACACACACACACACACACACACACACACACACACACACACACACACACACACACACACACACACACACACACACACACACACACACACACACACACACACACACTTGCTTAGGCCCATATCTTGATGAAATATAAAAATGTCACTGACATACGCCACCAAGCAAAAGAGGAAAGGAAACAGATGGATGGATAAGGAATCATCTATTTGTTAATAACGCTAAATTGTCTTAATGAATAATGTTATTAAATGGCAGACATTCCAAAAAGGTTATATGTATATGCCTTTAATTGTGACTAAATCCAGAATGGTTATGCAAATTCCTACATTAGCATTATGATGTAAACTATATGTCACCATCACTGTGGTCACCTTTCAGAGGAGCTGTCCTACTTGGTGGGGCTGAACAAATCTAACGGTCTACAAAACAACATTAATGCGCAACCACATCTGATGGAACTCACCTCCAGTGGAGAGTCTGGTTCATCGAGGATGCTCTTTTCATTCTGTAATCGCTGCATGGTCCCTGTAGAACTGGGGTCCATTATCAGAACGTTCTGACTACCAGCGTTGCCGAACTTACAGTCACTCTTTCTGGAGTCAGTGGTCCTGCACACCTCGTAATTGTACACGTGCTGGAGAGTCCCTGTCCCCAAAGTGTCTGAGTAACGTGGTGGATAATATGGAATCACCGGGAGATTGGAATGATACAGGATACGAGACTGTCTCCATCTGTAGATTTTCACTGATATGATGACCACTAAACACGTGATGAAGAGAAAGGAAACTACAGCCAAAGCCAAGACTAAGTAAAAAGTCAGGTTGTCATTGTACTCCTTGTCGTGTGTAAAGTCAGTGAACTCCGATAGCACTTCAGGGAAGCTGTCCGCCACCGCCATGTTAACAATGACTGTAGCTGAACGAGAGGGCTGTCCGTTGTCCTCCACTATAACAGTCAGTCTTTGTTTCACTGCATCTTTATCAGTGACTTGGCGGATAGTTCTTATTTCTCCATTCTGTAAGCCCACTTCAAACAGTGCCCTGTCTGTGGCTTTCTGTAGTTTATAGGAGAGCCAGGCATTCTGTCCAGAGTCCACATCAACAGCCACCACTTTAGTGACCAGATAGCCCACATCTGCTGAACGAGGCACCATTTCAGCCATCAGAGAACCACCAGTCTGGACTGGATACAGAACCTGAGGGGCGTTGTCGTTCTGGTCCTGGATCAGTATTTTCACACTCACGTTACTACTGAGGGGAGGAGAGCCTCCATCTTGAGCTTTAACACGGAACTGAAAATCTTTAATCTGCTCAAAATCAAAAGAGCGGACTGCATGTATGACTCCACTGTCAGCACTTACAGAAACGTAAGAGGAGACGGGCACACCGTTAATAGAGGAGTCTTCCAGTATGTAAGACACGCGGGCATTTTGGTTCCAGTCCGCATCAATGGCTTTAATCATCAATACTGAAATACCCGGCGGGTTGTTTTCTGCAACATTTGCCTCATATGAGGTCTTCTCAAACAGGGGCTGGTTATCATTCACGTCCGTAATCTGAAGTGCGAGAGTGATACTGCTGGAGAGCGAGGGCACGCCCTTATCCGCACACGTGACACTCACGTTATAATGAGATGCGACCTCCCGGTCCAACGCCACGTCCGTAACTAGACTATAAAACCCATTTAATGTAGACTGTATTTTAAACGGGATGCTACCGATCATACTGCACTCAACCTCACCATTCTCTGCAGAATCCGGATCACTGACGCTCAGCATGGCGATCACGGTGTCTGGAGGAGAGTCCTCTATTATATTTTCTGATTTAGAGAGAACGTTGATCAGAGGTCTGTTGTCGTTCACGTCGATGACGTCAACTATGATCTTGCTGGAATCGGACAGACCGCCTTTGTCTACGGCTTGTATATCTACCTGATAGTGTTTATTCTTTTCGTAGTCTATGGTACCGACTAGCGTAACCTCCCCGCTTGTCTTGTCAATTTGAAATATCTCCGAAAATCGATGCTTACTGTTGGATATTGAATAGGATATTTCTCCGTTAGAGTCTTTGTCTTTGTCGGAGGCGCTAACTGTCATTACACTTGTTCCTTTCGGTGAATTCTCCGTTAAGGTCGCCTTGTACACTGGCTTTGTGAAATGTGGTGAATTGTCATTCACATCTAACACAGTGACGTGTATCTGCATTGTCCCTGACATTTGTGGCTCTCCTCCGTCGAAGGCAGACAACAGCAGCGATATTTCTTCCCTATTCTCCCGATCTAAAGGCTTCTGTAAAATCATTTCTACATTTTTACTTCCATCAATTTGTTTTTCTAATTTTAAAACAAAATTATCTTTCGGGGTAATAGAGTAACTTTGAAGGCCATTTAAACCAATGTCCGCATCAATTGCTTTGTCAAGCACAAACTTAGATCCAACAACTGCAGACTCACTGATTTCAAAATGTTTCTCATTCGATGCAAAGCTGGGAGCGTTGTCGTTTATGTCTACGATTTCCACAGCTATACGAAACAATTCCATCGGATTTTCTAATATCATTTGAAAATGTAATGCGCACGGCGTCGTCTCGCCACAGAGAGCCTCTCGGTCTATTCTGTCTCTGATGACGAGCGCTCCTTTTTCTTTATTCAGCTCAATGTACGCTACGCCGTCCGCAGAATGAATGCGTGCTTTCCCAAATACCAGCCTTTTTAATTCCAACCCTATATCTTGAGCTACATTTCCAACCAGAGAGCCTACTTTCATTTCCTCAGGAATAGAGTAACTGACTTGCCCGGCTGCAGTACCGAATGAAAGCAACGCGATGAAGAACAGTAGGCCCACTTGCCCCTTCATTGTTTTGTCTGGCTGTTCTTTCAGATCCATTTGAACAAAATGTACTCCAAATGGTAAAGTTCCCAAAGTGGAAGTCAGAAGAGCGACTTAAAGAAAAAAACAAAATTACATTCCGGAATCCTTGTGGTGTACAACACGAGCTGGGTGCAACCGTCAATGTGTTGTCTGCAGATCTCAACCTGAGGCTTCGTATGTTATAATACTACAAGAGGGGAGTTACCGTAGCTGGTCTTCATAGAACTGGCCACACACTGGCCAATAGCGGCCCTGTCTGTTCAATACGTAGAACTACAAAATAAAAGCAATAAAAAATACAGCTTTTGAAAAATATTATACCTTAATACGACAACGTTTAACACTGGTTAAAAAATAATTTCACATTTTTATTGAAACCAGAAAATTTTAAAAAAGAGGATAGACATTGATCAATTTTGTATACAAGTGTCACACACGTCTCTCTCTCACTCACTTACCCACATGTTAAACATACCTTAAAAGTATGTTTATGTTTTGAGTAAAGAAGGCAACAAAAACAGTGGTAGTAAAAGGCACTTGAATACCATATTTGAGTGTAATGCTGAATTGTTTCTTTTTCAACCAAACCCATTAAAACATGTATCTTCAAATTTCAAGTGATGTGTCCAATGTACTGTCGGGACATCTGGTTAGTTGTAGCCATTTTTCAGAAAACATCAACAACGATTAATTGTACAGAATATGATCAGGGGAAGAATTAGATGATAATTGGTTAATTTCAAACCTCAAGTGGAGAGTCTGGTTCATCCAGGATGCTCTTCTCACTCTGTATTCGCTGCATGGTCCCTGTAGAACTGGGGTCCATTATCAGAACGTTCTGACTACCAGCGTTGCCGAACTTACAGTCACTCTTTCTGGAGTCAGTGGTCCTGCACACCTCGTAATTGTACACGTGCTGGAGAGTCCCTGTCCCCAAAGTGTCTGAGTACCGTGGTGGATAATATGGAATCACCGGGAGGTTGGAATGATACAGGATACGAGACTGTCTCCATCTGTAGATTTTCACTGATATGATCACCACTAAACACGTGATGAAGAGAAAGGAAACTACAGCCAAAGCCAAGACCAAGTAAAAAGTCAGGTTGTCATTGTACTCCTTGTCGTGTGTAAAGTCAGTGAACTCCGAGAGCACTTCAGGGAAGCTGTCCGCCACCGCCACGTTAACAATGACTGTAGCTGAACGAGAGGGCTGTCCGTTGTCCTCCACTATAACAGTCAGTCTTTGTTTCACAGCATCTTTATCAGTGACTTGGCGGATAGTTCTTATTCCTCCATTCTGTAAGCCCACTTCAAACAGTGCCCTGTCTGTGGCTTTCTGTAGTTTATAGGAGAGCCAGGCATTCTGTCCAGAGTCCACATCAACAGCCACCACTTTAGTGACCAGATAGCCCACATCTGCTGAACGAGGCACCATTTCAGCGACCAGAGAACCACCAGTCTGGACTGGATACAGAACCTGAGGGGCGTTGTCGTTCTGGTCCTGGATCAGTATTTTCACACTCACGTTACTACTGAGGGGAGGAGAGCCTCCATCTTGTGCTTTAACACGGAACTGAAAATCTTTAATCTGTTCGTAGTCAAAAGAGCGTACTGCATGTATAACTCCACTGTCAGCACTAACAGACACATAAGAGGAGACGGGCACGCCGTTTAAAGAAGAGTCCTCTAGAATAAAAGAGACACGAGCGTTCTGGTTCCAGTCTGCGTCTCTTGCGTTCATTGTGAATATCGACATGCCCGGTGCGTTGTTTTCTACAAGGATTGCTTCATATGATCCGCTGTCAAACACTGGAGCGTTATCATTTATATCTGAAATCTTTAAGCCGAGAATGATGCTGCTGGAGAGCGACGGCACTCCCCGGTCAGAACACGTCACGGTGATGTTATATTGGGATGCAACTTCCCTGTCTAATGTTACCTCCGTTACCACGCTGTAAAACCCGTTCATTGTAGAGTCTATCTTAAACGGAATACCTATTTTATCGATCAAATGGCATTCCACCTCCCCGTTATTTTCAGAGTCTGGGTCGGTTATGCTCAACATCGCTAAAACTGTGTTTGGAGGAGAGTCCTCATATATAGATTCTAATTTAGAAACAATGTTTGGATAAGGTCGGTTGTCGTTGGTGTCGACGACATCAACTCTCACCTTACTTGAGTCGGAAAGTCCTCCATTGTCTACTGCCTCGATATCAATTTGATAATGCTTAGCTTTTTCATAATCAATATCGCCAATCAAGATAATTTCCCCACTCTTTTTATCGACCTGAAATAGCTCGGTCAAACGATGCTTGCTGTTCGAAATTAAGTAGGATATATCACCGTTTGAACCTTTGTCCTTGTCCGTTGCACTAACAGTCGTCAATTTGGTGCCCTTTGGGGAATTTTCCATTACTTTGGCATTATAAATCGGTTTCGTGAACACAGGGGAATTGTCATTTGCATCTAATACAGTAATGTGTATCTGCATCGTCCCTGACATTTGCGGCTTTCCTCCATCCATAGCAGTCAACAGCAATGACAATTGTTCGTTTTGTTCCCGATCGAGAGATTTCTGTAAAACCATATCTACCTTTTTACTTCCGTCGGCCTGGTTTTCTAGTTTCAATGCGAAGTTATCAGTTGGATTAAGCGAATAGCTTTGGAGGCCATTTATGCCGATGTCTAAATCGATGGCTTTCTCCAAAACGAATTTTGATCCTATAATTGCAGATTCGCTAATTTCAAAGCGCTTCACGTCGTTGGTAAAACTGGGAGTATTGTCGTTTATATCAGTAATTTCTACCGTCACACGAAACAATTCCATCGGGGTTTCAATAATTATCTGGAAATGCAGCACACAAGGCGTAGTCTCCCCACAAAAGGATTCTCTGTCTATTTTCTCTTTGATGACAAGGACTCCTCTTTCTTTATCCAGAGATATGTATTCCGTAGTGCCTCCTGTATACACACGAGCCTTCCCCGACTTCAATCTTTTAACATCCAATCCTAAATCCTGAGCGATATTTCCAACGACGGAACCCGTCGCCATTTCTTCAGGAATAGAATAACTGACCTGGCTGAGCACGTAACTGAAAGAAAGGAGGAAGATAAACAAGACGTCCAACGTCTTTGTTCTCCACTGCATTTTGTCTTTGGTTCCAGAGCAAGTGTATCCAGAAAAAGTCACACGGATCTTAATAAAATATGACGAAAAAACGAAACTAATACTTCTTAAAATCCTTGCATCATCATTAAATAACCAAACATATATCGGTGTTGTGGCTCCTTTAGAAAACGACTGTGCGACAGCAGTCCTTTTTCTAATGCATCCGTTCTGTGGAGGAGGTGCACACATTGCGTCTGAAACTGCTGCGAAGCGGTCTACAGAGTCCCTTTGAGTTCAAAATGGAAAACTACAGGACATAGGACCACCACATTTACTCCATCATATAAACAACCTTCTGTTTAACAAGGATTTAGGCAGCAATTACATTTTTTATGAATAAAAATTACTTAGAAATGGTCTGAATATTTATACCAATCAGCTTTTGGGATGTTGTACTATATTACATTAAAACTGTTTAATTTGATTTGAAAACACTAACTTACATTTACATTTACATTTACATTTAGGGCATTTAGCAGACGCTTTTATCCAAAGCGACTTACAATAAGTGCATTTGTTACAATAAGTACATTTGTCATAAGAAGTGAAACAATGAAAGATACAAAGATATTCATAGAACCAAGTGCAAGTATTACAATCGCTAGGCTAACCCATTCCCCGTGTAAAGCAACGATAGCAGCTACTGTAGATGCTACACAATTAAGTACCTTGAATAAGTGCAATGTACAAGTGCCAGGACGTACAACATTCAATGGTGGCTGTGCATTGGTTTCTATGCAGAGTCGAGATGAACTCTGAACAGGTGAGTTTTGAGTTTTTTGCGGAAGCTGGTGAGCGACACTGTGGTCCTGACATCGGTAGGGGGCTCGTTCCACCACTGAGGTCCCAAAACAGAGAAAAGTTGTGACTTCGCTGATCGACCTTTGCTTGCTCTTAGCGATGGCGGTACCAGCCGTCCAGCTGAGGTAGTTGAGCGGAGGGATCGAGCTGGGGTGTGTGGCTTTACTAATGCTTGGAGGTAGGCAGGGGCAGTTCCATCGACTGCCTTGTATGCCAGTACCATCATCTTGAATCTGATGCAAGCTATTACAGGGAGCCAGTGGAGGTCTCGGAAGAGGGGGGTTACATGTGAGAACTTTGGTAGGTTGAACACAAGTTCAACCCAGCGTAGCATTAGAGTACTCAACATATGAAAAACATACGTGTATATATGCTACATAGCCGTGAAACAAGCGTATGTATTAATTAATTTAATTGTACATGGCTTTAATCCTGAACTGAGACCAAACAGGTTACTTCTGGAAAAGAAGCCAGAGACAACCTGAACACACAAGTATAACTCTCCAGGGTCCTGAAACACAGAAACAGCAGAGAAAAGGAAAAAAGGTTACGGAAATGTTCTAACCTCTAGAGGAGAGTCTGGTTGATCCAGGATGCTCTTCTCACTCTGTATTCGCTGCATGGTCCCTGTAGAACTGGGGTCCATTATCAGAACGTTCTGAATACCAGGGTTGCCAAACTTACAGTCACTCTTTCTGGAGTCAGTGGTCCTGCACACCTCGTAATTGTACACGTGTTGGAGAGTCCCTGTCCCCAAAGTGTCTGAGTAACGTGGTGGATAATATGGAATAACCGGGAGATTGGAATGATACAGGATACGAGACTGTCTCCATCTGTAGATTTTCACTGATATGATCACCACTAAACACGTGATGAAGAGAAAGGAAACTACAGCCAAAGCCAAGACTAAGTAAAAAGTCAGGTTGTCATTGTACTCCTTGTCGTGTGTGAAGTCAGTGAACTCCGAGAGCACTTCAGGGAAGCTGTCCGCCACCGCCACGTTAACAATGACTGTAGCTGAACGAGAGGGCTTTCCGTTGTCCTCCACTATAACAGTCAGTCTTTGTTTCACTGCATCTTTATCAGTGACTTGGCGGATAGTTCTTATTTCTCCATTCTGTAAGCCCACTTCAAACAGCGCCCTGTCTGTGGCTTTCTGTAGTTTATAGGAGAGCCAAGCATTCTGTCCAGAGTCCACATCAACAGCCACCACTTTAGTGACCAGATAGCCCACATCTGCTGAACGAGGCACCATTTCAGCCACCAGAGAACCACCAGTCTGGACTGGATACAGAACCTGAGGGGCGTTGTCGTTCTGGTCCTGGATCAGTATTCTCACACTCACATTACTACTGAGGGGAGGAGAGCCTCCATCTTGTGCTTTAACAACTAGCTGCAGTGCTTTAATTTGTTCATAATCAAAAGAGCGCGCTGCATACAGAACTCCAGTTTCAGAGTTGATAGAAACATGAGTAGAGGCTGGACTACCACTGACCTGCGTGTCCTCCAGAAGATACGACACTCTGGCATTTTGATTCCAGTCAGCGTCTCGAGCACTGACGGTGAATACGGAGACCCCTGGCTCATTGTTCTCTGCAACATGAGCTGAATAGCTCTTTTTAGTGAATATTGGTGCATTGTCATTCACATCAGAAATAATAAGCCTTAAAGTTGTTGCACTGGATAAGGGTGGAGACCCTGAATCTGTCGCAGTGATGGTTATGTTGTATTCTGACATTGTTTCACGGTCAAAAACTACATCTGAGAGCAGGTTGTAATAATTAGTTAATGAGGATTGTATTTTAAATGGGAGATTTGAATCAATTGAACATGTTATCTGCCCGTTTTTCTCTGAATCAGAATCTTTTACATTGATTACAGCCACGGTGGTCCCAGAAGGGGCATCCTCTGATACGGGGCTAGAGAATGACATCACGTTAATTGTAGGAACGTTATCATTGACATCCATTACTTCAATGATAATGTTGCTTGCATCATTTAATCCTCCCTGATCTTTTGCTCCAACTCTTATTTCATATTTTCTGTCCTTCTCAAAGTCAATTGAACCAGTAACTGAAATTTTACCAGAAACAGTGTCAATATTAAATATATCAGCTAGTGAACCCTTTAAGTTAGAGAAATAGTAAGTTATCAATCCATTTGAACCAGCATCAGCGTCAGAGGCATTTGCAGTTGTTATATAGGTCCCAATGGGTGCATTCTCTATTACTTTTGCTCTGTACACAGACTGGTTAAACACGGGGGCATTATCATTGGCATCTTGAACAGTGATATCTATATTAATTGTACCAGATCTCTGAGGAGTTCCACCGTCAACTGCGATCAGCTTTAAAGAAAGGTGGGGATTGGTCTCCCTATCTAGTGGTTTTTGGAGAATAATTTCGGCGAATTTGCTGCCGTCTGCCTTTGAATGTTGTTTGAGAACAAAATACTCGTTGGGTGTTAACAAGTAATTTTGCAAACTATTAAACGCTACATCAGGATCATCGGCATTTTCTAAATCAAAACGAGAACTCACTGCCGCAATTTCACTTATTTCAAGATATATGTTTCTACTTTTAAAAGCAGGTGAATGGTCATTAATATCCATAATTTCAATTATCACACGATGCAGTTCGATTGGATTTTCTAAGATGATTTCGAAGCTAAAGCTACAAGGTGTAACGTCGCCACAGAGCTGCTCTCGGTCCATCCTCTCATTCACGACTAGAATCCCTTTGTCTGTCCTCAGATCGGCGTATTGAGGGCTTTCTCCCGTCAAGATTCTTGCTCGGCCTGAACGAAGCCTTTTCAGATCCAACCCTAAATCCTGCGCAACGTTGCCGATTAGAGACCCCTTTTTCATCTCCTCCGGAATAGAATACCGGATCTGGCAACTTGCAATGTTGACAAAAAAGACGACGTACAGAAAAATTATCCAAGAGCAACACCCGTTATGGCGTAACGCCATTTTCAATAGGGAAAAATCCTCCACGAAATGCACATTAATGTCCAAAAAAGGATAAAAGAAGAAACCCAAGGTCCTGTAAAATAAAGTAAGCACTAATCGATATTAAATTCGCTTTAAACAACAAGAAGAGTTTTGAAGCCAGAGTGCCTCCACCAAGCTCCAACCTGAATGCGTCGTTGTGTTTAAGCTCTCCTCTCTATCGCAGATAAAGGGATGGTAAGATCCAACTAGCATCTACTGAACACACACTATTTTTCCACTGACCAACAGCGTCCCTTAGAGTTCATAGATGGAATGTCAACAGTGTTTAAGAGTAGGACTATATTTCAAACATTCGTTCACATGACCTGTTCTTTTCGATATATATTGATGAATCGGGAACAATTAATGAAGAAAATAATAAACTCAACTGAAAAATACACCAAGGCATATTAATAGGACAAGTATTGTCAAAGCATAGTTTGAATATATGGATCAAGAGATACAAATTATCGTCAAATATATATATATGAGAGATCACAATCTAATCATGAAGATTACTAAGTTGAATGTACTCAAAAAATAAAACTACCATGATTATTTTTAATACAATGAGGATATCACACTGATTACACTCACTTATAATATATATGCACAAGTACATATAGATGGAGAGAGACAGTCCATTTTTACTACCCAAAAACAAACAAGCATATTTAAAGTTTCAATATAGGTGACATCATAATCACTCATAATCAAAGTTAAAAATGTTTTAGAAAAATACCTTTTAGAATGCTCATGAGGTTGAACATTATTTACATGTACATTTACATGAACACACATGCGCACACACACACACACAGTGTTTGCGTCACAAGGTATCGATCTGAAAAAACAGATAGATGTGCCATAATGCATGTACCAATGCTATTTACCACATTCCAAATACTAAATATTCATTAATCCTGCCGTTGAATGTGACCAGCTCTTCTTTATCTTTTGCGATGTCTAAAATGAGCTTTACCATGATGTAACTCAGTCTGCCTGCGCTCATCTTTCAGGAGAGCTGTCCTCTTTGTGGTGCTGAAGATATCGAATGAGCTGCAAATCAACATTCATGCACAACCACATCTGATAGAACTCACCTCCAGTGGAGAGTCTGGTTCATCCAGGATGCTCTTTTCACTCTGTATTGGCTGCATGGTCCCTGTAGAACTGGGGTCCATTATCAGAACGTTCTGACTACCAGGGTTGCCAAACTTACAGTCACTCTTTCTGGAGTCAGTGGTCCTGCACACCTCATAATTGTACACGTGCTGGAGAGTCCCTGTCCCCAAAGTGTCTGAGTAACGTGGTGGGTAATATGGAATCACCGGGAGATTTGAATGATACAGGATACGAGACTGTCTCCATCTGTAGATTTTCACTGATATGATCACCACTAAACACGTGATGAAGAGAAAGGAAACTACAGCCAAAGCCAAGATCAAGTAAAAAGTCAGGTTGTCATTGTATTCCTTGTCGTGTGTAAAGTCAGTGAACTCCGAGAGCACTTCAGGGAAGCTGTCCGCCACCGCCACGTTAACAATGACTGTAGCTGAACGAGAGGGCTGTCCGTTGTCCTCCACTATAACAGTCAGTCTTTGTTTCACAGCATCTTTATCAGTGACTTGGCGGATAGTTCTTATTTCTCCATTCTGTAAGCCCACTTCAAACAGCGCCCTGTCTGTGGCTTTCTGTAGTTTATAGGAGAGCCAGGCATTCTGTCCAGAGTCCACATCAACAGCCACCACTTTAGTGACCAGATAGCCCACATCTGCTGAACGAGGCACCATTTCGGCCACCAGAGAACCACCAGTCTGGACTGGATACAGAACCTGAGGGGCGTTGTCGTTCTGGTCCTGGATCAGTATTTTCACGCTCACATTACTACTGAGGGGAGGAGAGCCTCCATCTTGAGCTTTAACAACGAGCTGCAGTGCTTTAATTTGTTCATAGTCAAAAGAGCGCGCTGCATACAGAACTCCAGTTTCAGAGTTGATTGAAACATGAGTAGAGGCTGGACTACCACTGACCTGCGTCTCCTCCAGAAGGTACGACACTCTGGCATTCTGATTCCAGTCGACGTCTCGAGCACTGACAGTGAATATGGACACCCCTGGCTCATTGTTCTCTACAATATGAGCTGAATAGCTCTTTTTAGTGAATATTGGTGCATTGTCGTTCACATCAGAAATAACGAGCCTTAAAGTTGTTGCACTGGATAAGGGAGGAGACCCTGAATCTGTCGTGGTGATGGTTATGTTGTATTCTGACGTTGTTTCACGGTCAAAAACTACATCTGAGAGCAGGTTGTAATAATTTGTTAATGAGGATTGTATTTTAAATGGGAGATTTGAATCAATTGAACATGTTATCTGTCCGTTTTTCTCTGAATCTGAATCTTTTACATTGATTACAGCTATGGTGGTCCCAGTAGGGGCGTCTTCTGATACAGGGCTAGAGAATGACATCACGTTAATTACTGGGGCGTTATCATTGACATCTATCACCTCAATTATTATGTTGCTTCCATCATTTAATCCATGCTGATCTTTTGCCCCAACCCTAATTTCATATTTTTTGTGTTTTTCATAGTCTAGATTACCAGTAGTTGTTATCTTACCGGATGCACTGTCAATATTAAATATATCAGCTAACCCACCCTTTAAATTAGAGAAATAATACGCTACCAAACCATAGGAACCAGCATCAGCGTCTGAAGCATTAACAGTTGTAATATAGGTCCCAATGGGTGCATTCTCTATTACTGTAGCTCTGTAAACAGACTGGTTAAACAGTGGAGCATTATCATTAGCATCTATAACAGTGATATCTATATTAACTGTACCAGATCTCTGCGGAGTTCCACCGTCAACTGCGATTAGTTTTAACGAAAGATGGGGATTAGTCTCCCTGTCTAGTGGTTTTTGAAGAATCATTTGTGCAAATTTGCTGCCGTCTGCCTTTGAATGCTGCTTCAGGACAAAATTATCATTAGATGTTAACAAGTAATTTTGTAAAGTATTAATCGCTACGTCAGGATCATCTGCATTTTCTAAATCAAAACGAGAACCAACTGCAGCGATTTCACTAATTTCAAGAATTATGTTTCTACTTTTAAATGCAGGCGAATGGTCATTTATGTCCAATATTTCAATTATCACACGATGCAGTTCAATTGGATTTTCTAATATGATTTCGAAGCTAAAGCTACAAGGTGTAACGTCGCCACAGAGCTGCTCTCGGTCCATCCTCTCATTCACGACTAGAATCCCTTTGTCTGCCTTCAGATCGGCGTATTGAGGGCTTTCTCCCGTCAAGATTCTTGCTCGGCCTGAACGAAGCCTTTTCAGATCCAACCCTAAATCCTGCGCAACGTTGCCAATAAGAGACCCCTTTTTCATCTCCTCCGGAATAGAATACCGGATCTGGCAACTGGCAACGTTGACAAAAATGACGAAATATAGAAAAAATATCCATATTTGACTCCGACACGAACAGCAACACACCAACCCGTTGTGGCATAACGCCATTTTCAATAGGGAAAGTCCTCGACGAAACGCACATTAATCTCCACAAAATTATAAAAGAAGAAACCCAAGGTCCGGTAGAAAAAAGTAAGCTCTCGATCTACATTACATTCGCTTTAAACAACAAGACGAGGCTCGAAGCCAGAGTGCCTCCATCAAGCTCCACCCTGAATGCGTCGTTGTGTTTCAGTTCTCATCTCTAGCGTAGTTAAAGGGATGGGAAGCTCCAACTAGCATCTACTGAACACACACTATTTTTTCACTGACCAACAGCGTCCCTTAGAGTTTAAAGACGGAATGTCAATACTGTTTTAGAGTAGGCCTACACATGAAACATTTGTTTATATGACCTGTTCTTTCGATATATTGATGAATCGGGTACAAATAATGAAGAAACTAGTAAACTAAAAATGAAAAATACACCAAGGCATATTAATAGGAAATGTATTGTCAAAGCATAGTTTAAATAGATGGAACAAGAGATACAAATGATCGTCAAATATATATATGAGAGATCTTAATCTAATCATAATGATTTTCAACAAAGTTGAATGTTCTGAAAAAATAAAACTGCTGTGATTATTTTGAATACAATGCAGATATCACACCAATTCTGCCCACTTACAATATCTATGCACAAGTACATGTATAGATGGAGAGGGACTGTCAATTTTTTGCTACACAAAAACAAACAATAATATCTAAGGTTTCAATATAGGTGACATCAAAACCTCTCATAATCAAAGTTAAAAATATTTAACCAACATACCTTTTAGAATGCTCATGAGGTTGAACATTATTTACATGTACACAAACACACATACGCACACGTACACAAAGTGTTCTCACAAGGTATCGATCGGAAAAAACAGATAGATGTGCCATAATGCATGTACCAATGCTATTTAGCACATTCCAAATACTAAATATTCATTAATCCTGCCGTTGAATGTGACCCACTCTTAGACATTTTTTGCGATGTCAAAAATGAGCTTTACCATGATGTAACTCTGTCTGCCTGCACTCATCTTTCAGGAGAGCTGTCCTCTTTGTGGTGCTGAACATATCGAATGGGCTACAAATCAACAGTCATGCACAACCACATCTGATAGAACTCACCTCCAGTGGAGTGTCTGGATCATCCAGGATGCTCTTTTCACTCTGTATTCGAAAGAAATTATTCCAGAAACAGTCTGAAATAAGGTCTAAGATTATGTTACTTAGACTTATGTCAGTCTCTCTGCTCTTATCTTCAGTGGCGCTGTCCTTTTTGGTGGTGCTGATCATATCTAACAAGCTAAAATAAACATTCATGAACAACCACATGTGATGTGGTTGTGATAGAACTCAACTCTAGAGGAGAGTCTGGTTCGTCCAGGATGCTCTTTTCACTCTGTATTCTCTGCATGGTCTCTGTAGAACTGGGGTCCATTATCAGAACGTTCTGACTACCAGCGTTGCCGAACTTACAGTCACTCTTTGTGGAGTCAGTGGTCCTGCACACCTCGTAATTGTACACGTGCTGGAGAGTCCCTGTCCCCAAAGTGTCTGAGTAACGTGGTGGATAATATGGAATCACCGGGAGATTGGAATGATACAGGATACGAGACTGTCTCCATCTGTAGATTTTCACTGATATGATGACCACTAAACACGTGATGAAGAGAAAGGAAACTACAGCCAAAGCCAAGACTAAGTAAAAAGTCAGGTTATCATTGTACTCCTTTTCGTGTGTAAAGTCAGTGAACTCCGAGAGCACTTCAGGGAAGCTGTCCGCCACCGCCACGTTAACAATGACTGTAGCTGAACGAGAGGGCTGTCCGTTGTCCTCCACTATAACAGTCAGTCTTTGTTTCACAGCATCTTTATCAGTGACTTGGCGAATAGTTCTTATTTCTCCATTCTGTAAGCCCACTTCAAACAGCGCCCTGTCTGTGGCTTTCTGTAGTTTATAGGAGAGCCAGGCATTCTGTCCAGAGTCCACATCAACAGCCACCACTTTAGTGACCAGATAGCCCACATCTGCTGAACGAGGCACCATTTCAGCCACCAGAGAACCACCAGTCTGGACTGGAAACAGAACCTGAGGGGCGTTGTCGTTCTGGTCCTGGATCAGTATTTTCACACTCACGTTACTACTGAGGGGAGGAGAGCCTCCATCTTGAGCTTTAACAACTAGCTGCAGTGCTTTAATTTGTTCATAATCAAAAGAGCGCGCTGCATACAGAACTCCAGTTTCAGAGTTGATAGAAACATGAGTAGAGGCTGGACTACCACTGACCTGCGTGTCCTCCAGAAGATACGACACTATGGCATTTCGATTCCAGTCAACGTCTCGAGCACTGACGGTGAATATGGACACCCCTGGCTCATTGTTCTCTACAACATAAGCTGAATAGCTATTTTTAGTGAATATTGGTGCATTGTCGTTCACATCAGAAATAACAAGCCTTAAAGTTGTTGCACTGGATAAGGGAGGAGACCCTGAATCTGTCGCGGTGATGGTTATGTTGTATTCTGACGTTGTTTCACGATCAAATGCTACATCTGAGAGCAGGTTGTAATTATTTGTTAATGAAGACTGTATTTTAAACAGGAGTTTGGAATCAATTGAACATGTTATCTGTCCATTTTTCTCTGAATCCGAATCTTTTACATTGATAACAGCTATGGTGGTCCCAGTAAGGGCGCCTTCTGAAACAGGGCTAGAGAATGACATGGCATTTATTACTGGAGCGTTATCATTGAAGTCAATTACATCGATGATTAATTTACTCCCGTTATTCAGTCCCCCCTGATCTTTTGCTCCGACTCTTAATTCATATTTTCTATCTTTTTCAAAGTCTATTTTACCAGTAACCAATATTTTTGCCTGATGCACCATCAATATTAAACAAATCAGCCAAGCCGCCCTTTAAGTTAGAGAAATAGTAAGTTACCAATCCATAGGGGCCAGCATCAGCGTCTGAAGCATTGACAGTTGTAATATAGGTCCCAATGGGTGCATTCTCTATTACTGTAGCCCTGTACACAGACTGGTTAAACGCAGGAGCATTATCATTGGCATCCAGAACCGTATCTTCTATATGTACTGTACCAGATTTCTGTGGAGTTCCGTCATCAACTGCAATTAGTTTTAACGAGAGATGAGGATTAATTTCTCTGTCCAACGGTTTCTGGAGAATCATTTCTGCAAATATACTTCCGTCCATGTTTGATTGTTGTTTGAGAACAAAATGTTCATTAGCTGTAAGCACATACTTTTGCAAACTGTTATGCCCTACATCAGGATCCTCTGCACTCTCTAAATCAAACGGAGGGCCCAATGTAGCCGATTTGCTTATTTCCAGATTCAAGTTTTTATTTTTAAAAGAAGGAGTATGGTCGTTGATGTCCAGTATTTCAACTCTAACACGATGCAGTTCAATTGGATTTTCTAAGATGATTTCGAAGGTCAAGCTACAAGGTGTAATGTCGCCACAGAGCTGCTCTCGGTCCATCCTCTCATTCACGACTAGAATCCCTTTGTCTGTCTTCAGATCGGCGTATTGAGGGCTTTCTCCCATCAAGATTCTTGCTCGGCCTGAACGAAGCCTTTTCAGATCCAACCCTAAATCCTGCGCAACGTTGTCGATAAGAGACTCATTTTTCATCTCCTCCGGAATAGAATACCGGATCTGGCAACTGGCGATGTTGAAAATGAAACAGAAATATAGAAAAATAATCCATATTTTACTCTGACATGAAAAGCAACATTCCCATCCTTTGTGGCGTAACGCCATTTTCAATCGCAATAAATCCTCGACGAAACTCACATTAATGTCCACAAAATAAGAGACGAAAAAACGCAAGGTCCGTTGGATTTAAGTGAGCTCCCAATGCATTCAAATTCCATTTACACAGCAAGATGAGTTTCGAGACGAGAGTGCGCAATCAAGCTCCCCCTTATATGCGTCGTTGTTGTTCAGTTCTCCTCTCTATCGCAGTTAAATGGAGGTGAAGCTCCAACTAGCATCTACTGAACACAGACGATTTTTCCATTGACCAACAGCGTCCCTTAGAGTTTAAAGCTGGAATGTCAATACTGTTTTAGAGCATGCCTACATATCAAACATTCGTTCATATGACGTTGTGATTTTCGATGATTCCAGAACGTAGAATTCAATTTCCGAATTCAAAGCACACTTTGGCGTAGGATGAAAAATATCAGCACCTTTTATGAAGTTTATATCCAGAAAATCCTGACTATTGTCACCAAAACAAACTATGGTAGAGCTGAATTTAATCTTGAAAGTTTTCACCTGATTAAAATTCACTGAAAGTTTGCAATATAAATAGCTCTCATGTCTAATCAGAAAACTAAACGGGTACTAAACGTTTTTAATCACTGACGAGGAACATTCATTACAATTAAGGCATTTAGCAGACGCTTTTATCCAAAGCGACTTACATCGGTTAATACACACATTGACACACCGACGGCAGAGTCAACCATGCAAGGCGACAGCTAGCTCGTCAGGAGCAGTTAGGGTTAAGTGTCTTGCTCAGGGACACATCGAAACTCAGCTTGGAGGAGCTGGGGATCGAACCAGCAACCTTTCTGTTACAAGACAACTGCTTTACCTCCTGCGCTAAGCGAACATTACAAACATGCACGCATACACACACACACACACACACACACACACACACACACACACACACACACACACACACACAAACACACACACACACACACACACACACACACACACACACACACACACACACACTTGCTTAGGCCCATATCTTGATGAAATATAAAAATGTCACTGACATACGCCACCAAGCAAAAGAGGAAAGGAAACAGATGGATGGATAAGGAATCATCTATTTGTTAATAATGCTAAATTGTCTTAATGAATAATGTTATTAAATGGCAGACATTCCAAAAAGGTTATATGTATATGCCTTTAATTGTGACTAAATCCAGAATGGTTATGCAAATTCCTACATTAGCATTATGATGTAAACTATATGTCACCATCACTGTGGTCACCTTTCAGAGGAGCTGTCCTACTTGGTGGGGCTGAACAAATCTAACGGTCTACAAAACAACATTAATGCGCAACCACATCTGATGGAACTCACCTCCAGTGGAGAGTCTGGTTCATCGAGGATGCTCTTTTCATTCTGTAATCGCTGCATGGTCCCTGTAGAACTTGGGTCCATTATCAGAACGTTCTGACTACCAGCGTTGCCAAACTTACAGTCACTCTTTCTGGAGTCAGTGGTCCTGCACACCTCGTAATTGTACACATGCTGGAGAGTCCCTGTCCCCAAAGTGTCTGAGTAACGTGGTGGATAATATGGAATCACCGGGAGATTGGAATGATACAGGATACGAGACTGTCTCCATCTGTAGATTTTCACTGATATGATCACCACTAAACACGTGATGAAGAGAAAGGAAACCACAGCCAAAGCCAAGACCAAGTAAAAAGTCAGGTTGTCATTGTATTCCTTGTCATGTGTAAAGTCAGTGAACTCCGAGAGCACTTCAGGGAAGCTGTCCGCCACCGCCACGTTAACAATGACTGTAGCTGAACGAGAGGGCTGTCCATTGTCCTCCACTATAACAATCAGTCTTTGTTTCACAGCATCTTTATCAGTGACTTGGCGGATTGTTCTTATTTCTCCATTCTGTAAGCCCACTTCAAACAGGGCCCTGTCTGTGGCTTTCTGTAGTTTAAAGGAGAGCCAGGCATTCTGTCCAGAGTCCACATCAACAGCCACCACTTTAGTGACCAGATAGCCCACATCTGCTGAACGAGGCACCATTTCAGCGACCAGAGAACCACCAGTCTGGACTGGATACAGAACCTGAGGGGCGTTGTCGTTCTGGTCCTGGATCAGTATTTTCACACTCACGTTACTACTGAGGGGAGGAGAGCCTCCATCTTGTGCTTTAACAACTAGCTGCAGTGCTTTAATTTGTTCATAATCAAAAGAGCGCGCTGCATACAGAACTCCAGTTTCAGAGTTGATAGAAACATGAGTAGAGGCTGGACTACCACTGACCTGCGTGTCCTCCAGAAGATACGACACTCTGGCATTCTGATTCCAGTCAGCGTCTCGAGCACTGACGGTGAATATGGAGACCCCTGGCTCATTGTTCTCTACAACACGAGCTAAATAGCTCTTTTTAGCAAATATTGGTGCATTGTCGTTCACATCAGAGATAATAAGTCTTAAAGTTGTTGCAGTGGATAAGGGTGGAGACCCTGAATCTGTAGCAGTGAAAGTTATGTTATATTCCAACATTGTTTCACGATCAAAAACTACATCTGAGAGCAGGTTGTAATAATTAGTTAATGAGGACTGTATTTTAAACGGGAGTTTGGAATCAATTGAACATGTTATCTGTCCATTTTTCTCTGAATCAGAATCTTTTACATTGATTACAGCTATGGTCGTCCCAGTAGGGGCGTCTTCTGATACAGGGCTAGAGAAGGACATCACATTAATTACTGGAGCGTTATCATTTACATCAATTACCTCAATTATTACATTGCTTGCATCATTCTGCCCACTCTGATCTTTAGCTCCAACTCTTATTTCATATTTTCTATTTTTTTCAAAGTCTATTCTACCAGACACTGATATTTGTCCAGACACATCGTCGATATTAAATATATCAGCTAACCCATCCTTTAAGTTAGAGAAATAGTAAGTTACCAACCCATTGGAACCAGCATCAGCGTCAGAGGCATTTACAGTTGTTATATAAGTACCAATGGGTTCGTTCTCTACCACTGTTGCCCTGTACACAGACTGTTTAAACACGGGAGCATTATCATTGGCATCTAGAACAGTTATTTCTATATTTGCTGTTCCAGATCTCTGCGGATTTCCACCATCAACGGCGATTAGTTTTAACAAGAGATGAGGATTAATCTCTCTGTCTAACGGTTTTTGTAGAATCATTTCTGCGAATTTTCGTCCGTCAGCGTGGACATGCTGTTTGAGAACGAAATTAGCGTTAATTGATAGAATGTAATTCTGCAAACTATTGGTCCCGACGTCCAAATCATCCGCATTTTCTAGATCAAAACGAGATCCAACTGCAACACTTTCACTTATTTCCAGGGACATGTATTTATTTTTAAATGCAGGGCTATGATCATTAATGTCCTGTATTTCGATTATCACACGATGCAGTTCGATTGGATTTTCTAGGATGATTTCGAAGCTAAAGCTACAAGGTGTAACGTCGCCACAGAGCTGCTCTCGGTCCATCCTCTCATTCACGACTAGGATCCCTTTGTCTGTCTTCAGATCGGCGTATTGAGGGCTTTCTCCCGTCAAGATTCTTGCTCGGCCTGAACGAAGCCTTTTCAGATCCAACCCTAAATCCTGCGCAACGTTGCCGATAAGAGACCCCTTTTTCATCTCCTCTGGAATAGAATACCGGATCTGGCAACTGGAGATGTTGAAAAATATCAAGAAAAATAGAAAGAATAACCATATTTGACTCCGACACGAACAGCAACACACGATCCCGTTGTGGCGTAACGCCATTTTCAGTATGAATTAATCCTCTATGAAACTCAAACTGATATCCACAGGATAAAAAAAAAATAGAACCCCAAGCTCTGGTAGAATAAAGTAAGCTCTCAATTTTCTTTTAAATAACAAGACGAGTTTCGAAGCGAGAGCGCCTCAATCAATCCACCGTGAATGCGTCGTTGTGGTTCAGTTCTCATCTCTATCGCAGTTAAAGGGATGGGAAGCTCCAAATAGCATCTACTGAACACACACTATTTTTTCTCTGACCAACAGCGTCTCTTAGAGTTCAAACCTGAGATGTGAAAACTTTTTCAGAATAGGCCTACATATCAAACGTTCTTTCGTTTGACCTTATGCTTTTAATATTGCATATTACTGATTCCCGATGGAAGATTACAAGATTGCACATTCCTAAAATGCGATGTACACTTTTGCCCAGGAGAAAAAATGGCCGGAACTTTTTTCAAGTTTTAATGTATAAAATTGGAATTATTGACACAAAGTATAGTTTACAGGAGAGCTGAATTGAACTCACTGAAACATTGTGATACTAAGCTCTCAGTTCTATAATTCAATGCTTCATCTGCAACATAACTTTCTTAATTATTAATTAAGAGAATTAATCAGAAACATACAAACACACACCCACATACCCACAAAGAGACATGCACAAACACGCACACACGCACAAGGCCACAAGCACACACACAGCCACAAGCACGCAGACAGCCAATAGCACACACAACCATAAGCACACACACACAAACATGGCAAGGAACATAGATAGATTGAAGATACATTTTAGCTGATAACAAGCAACCAACACATAAATGCAAAGTGCACAGTCTGGTTTAACCTCTAAGATGATGTCACATAGTCTTGTGTCAGTCTCTCTGCACTTATCTTCAGAGGAGCTGTCCAACTTAGTGGTGCTGAACATATCTAATGAGGTAAAAATAAACATTCACGCACAACCACATTTGACAGAACTCACCTCTAGTGGAGAGTCTGGTTCATCCAGGATGCTCTTTTCACTCTGTATTCTCTGCATGGTCCCTGTAGAACTGGGGTCCATTATCAGAACGTTCTGACTACCAGCGTTGCCAAACTTACAGTCACTCTTTCTGGAGTCAGTGGTCCTGCACACCTCATAATTGTACACATGCTGGAGAGTCCCTGACCCCAAAGTGTCTGAGTAACGTGGTGGATAATATGGAATCACCGGGAGATTGGAATGATACAGGATACGAGACTGTCTCCATCTGTAGATTTTCACTGATATGATCACCACTAAACATGTGATGAAGAGAAAGGAAACTACAGCCAAAGCCAAGACTAAGTAAAAAGTCAGGTTGTCATTGTACTCCTTGTCGTGTGTAAAGTCAGTGAACTCCGAGAGCACTTCAGGGAAGCTGTCCGCCACCGCCACGTTAACAATGACTGTAGCTGAACGAGAGGGCTGTCCGTTGTCCTCCACTATAACAGTCAGTCTTTGTTTCACAGCATCTTTATCAGTGACTTGGCGGATAGTTCTTATTTCTCCATTCTGTAAACCCACTTCAAACAGCGCCCTGTCTGTGGCTTTTTGTAGTTTATAGGAGAGCCAGGCATTCTGTCCAGAGTCCACATCAACAGCCACCACTTTAGTGACCAGATAGCCCACATCTGCTGAACGAGGCACCATTTCGGCCACCAGAGAACCACCAGTCTGGACTGGAAACAGAACCTGAGGGGCGTTGTCATTCTGGTCCTGGATCAGTATTTCCACACTCACATTACTACTGAGGGGAGGAGAGCCTCCATCTTGAGCTTTAACAACGAGCTGCAGTGCTTTAATTTGTTCATAATCAAAACAGCGCGCTGCATACAGAACTCCAGTTTCAGAGTTGATAGAAACATGAGTAGAGGCTGGACTACCACTGACCTGTGTGTCCTCCAGAAGATACGACACTCTGGCATTCTGATTCGAGTCCACGTCTCGAGCACTGACGGTGAATATGGAGACCCCTGGCTCATTGTTCTCTACAACATGAGCTGAATAGCTCTTTTTAGTGAATATTGGTGCATTGTCGTTCACATCAGAAATAACAAGCCTTAAAGTTGTTGCACTGGATAAGGGAGGAGACCCTGAATCTGTCGCGGTGATGGTTATGTTGTATTCTGACGTTGTTTCACGGTCAAAAACTACATCTGAGAGCAGGTTGTAATAATTAGTTAATGAAGACTGTATTTTAAATGGGAGATTTGAATCAATTGAACATGTTATCCGTCCATTTCTCTCTGAATCTGAATCTTTTACATTGATTACAGCCACGGTGGTCCCAGTACGGGCGTCCTCTGATACAGGGCTAGAGAATGACATCACATTGATTACTGGAGCGTTATCATTGACATCAATCACCTCAATGATAACTTTACAGCCATCGTCCAGGCCCCCCTGGTCTTTTGCTCCAACCCTTATTTCATATTTTCTATCTTTCTCAAAGTCAATTTTACCATTTACTGTTAGTTTACCAGATACACTGTCAATTTTAAATAAATCCCCCAGACCGCCTTTTAAGTTTGCAATATAGTAAGTAACGGATCCATAAGAGCCAGCATCAGCGTCTGAAGCATTTACCGTGGTTACATAAGTCCCAATGGGTGCGTTCTCTGTCACTTTAGCACCGTACACTGATTGGTTGAATACGGGAGCATTATCATTCGCATCTAGAACAGTAATGTCTATATTTACTGTACCAGACCTCTGAGGAGTTCCACCGTCAACCGCGATCAGCTGTAATGAAAGACGAGGATTAAGTTCTCTGTCTAACGGTTTTTGTAGAATCATTTCGGCGAGTTTGCTGCCATCTGCGTTTGAGTGTTGTTTGATAAGGAAATTTTCGTTTGTTGTCAACATATAATTTTGCAAACTGTTAGTCCCAACATCAGGATCATCTGCACTTTCTAAATTAAAACGAGAACCTACTATAGCCGACTCGCTAATTTCAAGATGTATGTTTATGCTTTTAAAAAAAGGAGTATGGTCATTGATATCCAATATTTCGATTATCACACGATGCAATTCGATTGGATTTTCTAAGATGATTTCGAAGCTAAAGCTACAAGGTGTAACGTCGCCACAGAGCTGCTCTCGGTCCATCCTCTCATTCACGACTAGAATCCCTTTGTCTGTCTTCAGATCGGCGTATTGAGGGCTTTCTCCCGTCAAGATTCTTGCTCGGCCTGAGCGAAGCCTTTTCAGATCCAACCCTAAATCATGCGCAACGTTGCCGATAAGAGACCCCTTTTTCATCTCCTCCGGAATAGAATAACGGATCTGGCAACTGGAGACATTGAGAAAAATCACGAAATATAGAAAAGCGATCCATATTTTATTCCAACACGAACAGCCACGTTGCCATCCGTTATGGCGTAACGCCATTTTCAATGGAAAATAATCCTTGATGAAACTCACAATAGTATCCACAAAAAAAAAAAGTGAAACCCGAGTTCCAGTCACATAAAAAAGCTTGCAATTTAATTTAAATTCCCTTTAAACAACAAGACGAGTTTTGAGACAGTGCCTCCGTCAAGCTCCACCCTGAATGCGTCGTTGTGGTTCAGTTCTCCTCTCTATCGCAGTTAAAGGGATGGTAATATCCAACTAGCGTCTACTGAACACACAGAATTGTTTCACTGACCAACAGCGTCCCTTAGAGTTTAAAGACGGAATGTCAATACTGTTTTACAACAGGCCTACATATAAAACATTCAAATTACGTTATGATTTGTATGTAGCATATTAGTTGTTCCCGATTGTAGAGTGCACATTCCTGAGATGCAAATTATACGGCCAAGGAGGAAAAATATCAGAACTTTTATTAAGTTTTAATATGGAAAATACTAATTATTGCCACAAACTATCGAGGGAGAACTGATTTGAATCTTAACAATGTTCAATGTATTTATATTCACTGAAACATTGTCTTAGCGAAAGCTCTCACTTCATTAGCAAACTTATGGGAAATAAACTAATCTCAATTGTTCATGATCAGAATTATACACACACACACACACACACACACACACACACACACACACACACACACACACACACACACACACACACACACACACACACACACACACACACACCCAACCTTGCCAAGGCACACAGATCTAGATCAAAAATTAATATTTAGCAAACAACTCCAGAAAGCAAGTTGGGATGCCACCAGCTGGATGGATACATATCTAATCGTCCAGAGTAATGCATAAAGGCTTTCATGCATTTTGTATTCAATTGATCACATTATAACACTTACATTCATAAATCATGCCTTTACATTTTTGCTTACTCCAGAATGCTTGCAAGCAGAGTGTGAAATTATCTCTAAGAAAATGTCTCTTAGTCTTGTGTCAGCAAGCTCTCCTGCTCTCAGCTTTAGGGGAGCTTTCCTTCTTTGTGGTGCTGAAGATGTCAAATGAGCTTCAAATCAACTTTCATGTACAACCACATCTGATAGAACTCACCTCCAGTGGAGAGTCTGGTGAATCCAGGATGCTCTTTTCACTCTGTATTCGCTGCATGGTCCCTGTAGAACTGGGGTCCATTATCAGAACGTTCTGACTACCAGCGTTGCCAAACTTACAGTCACTTTTTCTGGAGTCAGTGGTCCTGCACACCTCATAATTGTACACGTGCTGCAGAGTCCCTGTTCCCAAAGTGTCTGAGTACTGTGGTGGATAATATGGAATCACCGGGAGATTGGAATGATACAGGATACGAGACTGTCTCCATCTGTAGATTTTCACAGATATGATCACCACTAAACACGTGATGAAGAGAAAGGAAACTACAGCCAAAGCCAAGACTAAGTAAAAAGTCAGGATGTCATTGTACTCCTTGTCGTGTGTAAAGTCAGTGAACTCCGAGAGCACTTCAGGGAAGCGGTCTGCCACCGCCACATTAACAATGACTGTAGCTGAACGAGAGGGCTGTCCGTTGTCCTCCACTATAACAGTCAGTCTTTGTTTCACTGCATCTTTATCAGTGACTTGGCGGATAGTTCTTATTTCTCCATTCTGTAAGCCCACTTCAAACAGCGCCCTGTCTGTGGCTTTCTGTAGTTTATAGGAGAGCCAGGCATTCTGTCCAGAGTCCACATCAACAGCCACCACTTTAGTGACCAGATAGCCCACATCTGCTGAACGAGGCACCATTTCAGCCACCAGAGAACCGCCAGTCTGGACTGGATACAGAACCTGAGGGGCGTTATCGTTCTGGTCCTGGATCAGTATTTTCACACTCACGTTACTACTGAGGGGAGGAGAGCCTCCATCTTGAGCTTTAACAACGAGCTGCAGTGCTTTAATTTGTTCATAATCAAAAGAGCGCGCTGCATACAGAACTCCAGTTTCAGAGTTGATAGAAACATGAGTAGAGGCTGGACTACCACTGACCTGCGTCTCCTCCAGAAGATACGACACTCTGGCATTCTGATTCCAGTCCACGTCTCGAGCACTGACGGTGAATATGGAGACCCCTGGCTCATTGTTCTCTACAACATGAGCTGAATAGCTATTTTTAATGAATATTGGTGCATTGTCGTTCACATCAGAAATAACAAGCCTTAAAGTTGTTGCACTGGATAAGGGAGGAGACCCTGAATCTGTCGTGGTGATGGTTATGTTGTATTCTGACGTTGATTCACGGTCAAAAACTACATCTGAGAGCAGGTTGTAATAATTAGTTAACGAGGATTGTATTTTAAATTGGAGATTTGTATCAATTGAACATGTTATCTGTCCGTTTTTCTCTGAATCAGAATCTTTTACATTGATTACAGCTATGGTGGTCCCGGTAGGGGTGTCCTCTGATACAGGGCTAGAGAATGACATCACGTTAATTACTGGAGCGTTATCATTGACATCAATCACCTCAATAATTACTTTACTGGCATCATCCAGCCCCCCTTGGTCTTTAGCTCCTACTCTTAGTTCATACTTTTTATCCCTTTCAAAATCAATTTTACCAGTCACAGTTATTTTACCAGATACACTGTCAATATTAAACAAATCACCTAAACCACCTTTTTGGTTTGCAAAATAGTAAGTCACCAAACCACTGGAACCACTGTCTGCGTCTGACGCATTCACCGTTGTTATATAGGTTCCAATGGCTGCGTTTTCTGTGACAGTGGCCCTGTACATAGATTGGTTGAAAATTGGAGCATTATCATTAGCATCGAGAACAGTGATGTCTATATTTACTGTACCAGATCTCTGAGGTGTCCCTCCGTCCACCGCGATCAGCTTGAACGAGAGATGTGGTTTAAATTCTCTGTCTAACTGTTTTTGTAGAAACATCTCTGCGAATTTGCTGCCATCTGCGTTGGAATGTTGTTTGAGAACGAAATAATCGTTCGACGTCAACAAATAATTTTGCAAACTGTTTGGACCTACATCAGGATCTTCTGCACTTTCTAAATTAAAACGAGAACCCACTGCAGCAATTTCACTGATTTCCAGATGGATTTGTTTGTTTTTAAAATTAGGATTATGGTCATTAATGTCCACTATTTCAATAATTACACGATGCAGTTCGATTGGATTTTCTAAGATGATTTCGAAGCTAAAGCTACAAGGTGTAACGTCGCCACAGAGCTGCTCTCGGTCCATCCTCTCATTCACGACTAGAATCCCTTTGTCTGTCTTCAGATCGGCGTATTGAGGGCTTTCTCCCGTCAAGATTCTTGCTCGGCCTGAACGAAGCCTTTTCAGATCCAACCCTAAATCATGCGCAACGTTGCCGATAAGAGACCCCTTTTTCATCTCCTCCGGAATAGAATAACGGATCTGGCAACTGGAGACATTGAGAAAAATCACGAAATATAGAAAAGCGATCCATATTTTACTCCAACACGAACAGCCACCTTGCCATCCGTTATGGCGTAACGCCATTTTCAATGGAAAATAATCCTTGATGAAACTCACAATAGTATCCACAAAAAAAGAAAAGTGAAACCCGAGTTCCAGTCACATAAAAAAGCTTGCAATTTAATTTAAATTCCCTTTAAACAACAAGACGAGTTTCGAGGCGACAGTGCCTCCGTCAAGCTCCACCCTGAATGCGTCGTTGTGGTTCAGTTCTCCTCTCTATCGCAGTTAAAGGGATGGTAATATCCAACTAGCGTCTACTGAACACACAGAATTGTTTCACTGACCAACAGCGTCCCTTAGAGTTTAAAGACGGAATGTCAATACTGTTTTACAACAGGCCTACATATAAAACATTCAAATTACGTTATGATTTGTATGTAGCATATTAGTTGTTCCCGATTGTAGAGTGCACATTCCTGAGATGCAAATTATACGGCCAAGGAGGAAAAATATCAGAACTTTTAAGTTTTAATATGGAAAATACTAATTATTGCCACAAACTAACGAGAGAGAACTGATTTGAATCTTAACAATGTTCAATGTATTTATATTCACTGAAACATTGTCTTAGCGAAAGCTCTCACTTCATTAGCAAACTTACGGGAAATAAACTAATCTCAATTGTTCATGATGAGAATTATACACACACACACATACACACACACACACACACACACACACACACACACACACACACACACAACCTTGCCAAGGCACACAGATCTAGATCAAAAATGAATATTTAGCAAACAACTCCAGCAAGCAAGTTGGGATGCAACCAGCTGGATGGATACATATCTAATCGTCCAGAGTAATGCATAAAGGCATTCATGCATTTTGTATTCAATTGATCACATTATAACACTTCCATTCATATATCATGCCTTTACATTTTTGCTTACTCCAGAATGCTTGCAAGCATAGTGTGAAATTATTTCTAAGAAAATGTCACTTAGTCTTCTGTCAGCAAGCTCTCCTACTCTCAGCTTTAGGGGAGCTTTCCTTCTTTGTGGTGCTGAAGATGTCAAATGAGCTTCAAATCAACTTTCATGTACAACCACATCTAATAGAACTCACCTCCAGTGGAGAGTCTGGTGAATCCAGGATGCTCTTTTCACTCTGTATTCGCTGCATGGTCCCTGTAGAACTGGGGTCCATTATCAGAACGTTCTGACTACCAGCGTTGCCAAACTTACAGTCACTTTTTCTGGAGTCAGTGGTCCTGCACACCTCGTAATTGTACACGTGCTGCAGAGTCCCTGTCCCCAAAGTGTCTGAGTAACGTGGTGGATAATATGGAATCACCGGGAGATTGGAATGATACAGGATACGAGACTGTCTCCATTTGTAGATTTTCACCGATATGATCACCACTAAACACGTGATGAAGAGAAAGGAAACTACAGCCAAAGCCAAGACTAAGTAAAAAGTCAGGTTGTCATTGTACTCCTTGTCTTGTGTAAAGTCAGTGAACTCCGAGAGCACTTCAGGGAAGCTGTCCGCCACCGCCACGTTAACAATGACTGTAGCTGAACGAGAGGGCTGTCCGTTGTCCTCCACTATAACAGTCAGTCTTTGTTTCACAGCATCTTTATCAGTGACTTGGCGGATAGTTCTTATTTCTCCATTCTGTAAGCCCACTTCAAACAGCGCCCTGTCTGTGGCTTTCTGTAGTTTATAGGAGAGCCAAGCATTCTGTCCAGAGTCCACATCAACAGCCACCACTTTAGTGACCAGATAGCCCACATCTGCTGAACGAGGCACCATTTCAGCCACCAGAGAACCACCAGTCTGGACTGGATACAGAACCTGAGGGGCGTTGTCGTTCTGGTCCTGGATCAGTATTTTCACACTCACGTTACTACTGAGGGGAGGAGAGCCTCCATCTTGTGCTTTAACAACTAGCTGCAGTGCTTTAATTTGTTCATAATCAAAAGAGCGCGCTGCATACAGAACTCCAGTTTCAGAGTTGATAGAAACATGAGTAGAGGCTGGACTACCACTGACCTGCGTGTCCTCCAGAAGATACGACACTCTGGCATTTTGATTCCAGTCAGCGTCTCGAGCACTGACGGTGAATACGGAGACCCCTGGCTCATTGTTCTCTACAACATGAGCTGAATAGCTCTTTTTAGTGAATATTGGTGCATTGTCGTTCACATCAGAAATAACAAGTCTTAAAGTTGTTGCACTGGATAAGGGTGGAGATCCTGAATCTGTCGCGGTGATGGTTATGTTGTATTCTGATGTTGATTCACGGTCAAAAACTACATCTGAGAGCAGGTTGTAATAATTAGTTAATGAAGATTGTATTTTAAACGGGAGTTTTGAATCAATTGAACATGTTATCTGTCCATTTTTCTCTGAATCAGAGTCTTTTACATTGATTACAGCTATGGTGGTCCCAGTAGGGGCATCTTCTGATACAGGGCTAGAGAATGACATCACGTTAATTACTGGAGCATTATCATTGATATCAAATACCTCAATGATTAATTTACTACCATCATTCAATCCACCCTGATCTTTTGACCCAACTCTTATTTCATATTTTCTATCTTTTTCAAAATCAATATTACCAGAAACAGATACTTTGCCGGACACACTGTCAATATTAAATAGATTAGCCAATCCTCCTTTTAAATTAGAAAAATAATAAGTCACCAATCCATTGGAACCAGTATCAGCGTCAGAAGCATTTACCGTTGTTATATGTGTCCCAACAGGTGCATTTTCTATCACTGTGGCCCTGTATACAGACTGGTTAAATACGGGAGCATTATCATTAACATCTAGAACCGTAATGTCTATTTCTACTGTACCAGATCTCTGCGGAGTTCCTCCGTCAATTGCAAGCAGTTGTAATGATAAATGAGGATTTACTTCTCTATCTAACGGTTTCTGGAGAATCATATCTGCAAATCTGCTTCCATCGGCGTTTGAATGCTGTTTGAGAACGAAATTCTCATTAGATGATAGTACATAATTTTGTAAACTGTTACGCCCTACATCTGGATCATCTGCACTTTCCAAATCAAAACGTGATCCTACAATTGCTATCTCACTAATTTCCAGATGTATGTTTCTGTTTTTAAAAGCTGGAGTATTGTCATTGACGTCCAGTATTTCAATTATCACACGATGCAGTTCGATTGGATTTTCTAAGATGATTTCGAAGCTAAAGCTACAAGGTGTAACGTCGCCACAGAGCTGCTCTCGGTCCATCCTCTCGTTCACGACTAGAATCCCTTTGTCTGTCTTCAGATCGGCGTATTGAGGGCTTTCTCCCGTCAAGATTCTTGCTCGGCCTGAACGAAGCCTTTTCAGATCCAACCCTAAATCATGCGCAACGTTGCCGATAAGAGACCCCTTTTTCATCTCCTCCGGAATAGAATAACGGATCTGGCAACTGGAGACATTGAGAAAAATCACGAAATATAGAAAAGCGATCCATATTTTACTCCAACACGAACAGCCACCTTGCCATCCGTTATGGCGTAACGCCATTTTCAATGGAAAATAATCCTTGATGAAACTCACAATAGTATCCACAAAAAAAGAAAAGTGAAACCCGAGTTCCAGTCACATAAAAAAGCTTGCAATTTAATTTAAATTCCCTTTAAACAACAAGACGAGTTTCGAGGCGACAGTGCCTCCGTCAAGCTCCACCCTGAATGCGTCGTTGTGGTTCAGTTCTCCTCTCTATCGCAGTTAAAGGGATGGTAATATCCAACTAGCGTCTACTGAACACACAGAATTGTTTCACTGACCAACAGCGTCCCTTAGAGTTTAAAGACGGAATGTCAATACTGTTTTACAACAGGCCTACATATAAAACATTCAAATTACGTTATGATTTGTATGTAGCATATTAGTTGTTCCCGATTGTAGAGTGCACATTCCTGAGATGCAAATTATACGGCCAAGGAGGAAAAATATCAGAACTTTTAAGTTTTAATATGGAAAATACTAATTATTGCCACAAACTAACGAGAGAGAACTGATTTGAATCTTAACAATGTTCAATGTATTTATATTCACTGAAACATTGTCTTAGCGAAAGCTCTCACTTCATTAGCAAATTTACGGGAAATAAACTAATCTCAATTGTTCATGATGAGAATTATACACACACACACATACACACACACACACACACACACACACACACACACACACACACACACACACACACACACACAACCTTGCCAAGGCACACAGATCTAGATCAAAAATGAATATTTAGCAAACAACTCCAGCAAGCAAGTTGGGATGCAACCAGCTGGATGGGTACATATCTAATCGTCCAGAGTAATGCATAAAGGCTTTCATGCATTTTGTATTCAATTGATCACATTATAACACTTCCATTCATATATCATGCCTTTACATTTTTGCTTACTCCAGAATGCTTGCAAGCAGAGTGTGAAATTATCTCTAAGAAAATGTCACTTAGTCTTGTGTCAGCAAGCTCTCCTGCTCTCAGCTTTAGGGGAGCTTTCCTTCTTTGTGGTGCTGAAGATGTCAAATGAGCTTCAAATCAACTTTCATGTACAACCACATCTAAAAGAACTCACCTCCAGTGGAGAGTCTGGTTCATCCAGGATGCTCTTTTCACTCTGTATTCGCTGCATGGTCCCTGTAGAACTGGGGTCCATTATCAGAACGTTCTGACTACCAGCGTTGCCAAACTTACAGTCACTTTTTCTGGAGTCAGTGGTCCTGCACACACTCGTAATTGTACACGTGCTGCAGAGTCCCTGTCCCCAAAGTGTCTGAGTAACGTGGTGGATAATATGGAATCACCGGGAGATTGGAATGATACAGGATACGAGACTGTCTCCATCTGTAGATTTTCACTGATATGATCACCACTAAACACGTGATGAAGAGAAAGGAAACTACAGCCAAAGCCAAGACTAAGTAAAAAGTCAGGTTGTCATTGTACTCCTTGTCGTGTGTAAAGTCAGTGAACTCCGAGAGCACTTCAGGGAAGCTGTCCGCCACCGCCACGTTAACAATGACTGTAGCTGAACGAGAGGGCTGTCCGTTGTCCTCCACTATAACAGTCAGTCTTTGTTTCACAGCATCTTTATCAGTGACTTGGCGGATAGTTCTTATTTCTCCATTCTGTAAGCCCACTTCAAACAGCGCCCTGTCTGTGGCTTTCTGTAGTTTATAGGAGAGCCAAGCATTCTGTCCAGAGTCCACATCAACAGCCACCACTTTAGTGACCAGATAGCCCACATCTGCTGAACGAGGCACCATTTCAGCCACCAGAGAACCACCAGTCTGGACTGGATACAGAACCTGAGGGGAGTTGTCGTTCTGGTCCTGGATCAGTATTTTCACACTCACGTTACTACTGAGGGGAGGAGAGCCTCCATCTTGTGCTTTAACAACTAGCTGCAGTGCTTTAATTTGTTCATAATCAAAAGAGCGTGCTGCATACAGAACTCCAGTTTCAGAGTTGATAGAAACATGAGTAGAGGCTGGACTACCACTGACCTGCGTGTCCTCCAGAAGATACGACACTCTGGCATTTTGATTCCAGTCAGCGTCTCGAGCACTGACGGTGAATACGGAGACCCCTGGCTCATTGTTCTCTACAACATGAGCTGAATAGCTCTTTTTAGTGAATATTGGTGCATTGTCGTTCACATCAGAAATAACAAGCCTTAAAGTTGTCTCGCTCAGGCCGAGCAAGATTCTTGCTCGGCCTGAGCGAAGCCTTTTCAGATCCAACCCTAAATCCTGCGCAACGTTGCCGATAAGACACCCCTTTTTCATCTCCTCCGGAATAGAATACCGGATCTGGCAACTGGCGATGTTGAGAAAGAAACATAAATATAGAAAAATAATCAATATTTGACTCCGACACGAACAGCAACCTTTCCACCCGTTGTGGCGCAACTCCATTTCAATTGGAATTATTCCTCGACGAAACTCACGGTGATAGCTACCAAATAATAAAAAGAGAATCCCACGTTCCGGTCAAAAAAAGTAAAGCACTCGATTGGATTTAAAATCACTTGAAACAAGAAGACGAGTTTCGAAGCGAGAGTGCCTCCGTCAGGCTCTACCCTGAATGCGTCGTTCTGTTTCAGTTCTCCTCTCTATCGCAGTTAAAGGGATGGGAACCTCCAACTAGCATTTACTGAACTTACACTATTTTTTCATTGACCAACAGCTTCCCTTAGAGTTCACAGACGGAATGTCAAAACTGTTTTACAGCGGACCGACATATAAAACATTCGTCAGTATGACCTTATTTCGTTCCTGATTCCTGAACGTGTGTGGATATTCCAAAGTCCTCCACAGAGGCATGATAACAAAATTCTTAGAACATGGTTACATTTATTGTGTGGGAATTCAAAAATGTGTATCATTGCTAATGAAACGTAATCTATCGGAGAGTTGATGTTAGTTACATACATGTTCGATAGATTTCATGTCAATGCAACGTTGCAATATTACAATTTCTCTCTCTCTCTCTCACACACACACACACACACACACACACACACACTATTCAAATAATATAGATCTACATAGAATATAACTATTTGTCTCAACACACCAGCAAGCACGACAGGATTGCAGATAAGCAGATAGATGGATACATTTCGAATGGTCCACGGTAGTGCAAAATAGTCGTTATGCACTTTGTAATTAAATTGATGAAAGGACATTCATGTACCAAATTTTTAAATTGTGACTCACTCCAGAATACTTATTGGCAAAGTCTGAATTTCGATCCAAGAAAATGTCACCTAGTCTTAAGTCAACCTTCCTGCTCTCATCTGTAGGGGAGCTGTCCCTCTCCGTGGTTCTGAAAATATCGAATGAGCTACAAATCAACATTAATGTACAACCACATCTGATAGAACTCACCTCTAGTGGAGAGTCTGGTTCATCCAGGATGCTCTTTTCACTCTGTATTCGCTGCATGGTCCCTGTAGAACTGGGGTCCATTATCAGAACGTTCTGACTACCAGCGTTGCCGAACTTACAGTCACTCTTTCTGGAGTCAGTGGTCCTGCACACCTCGTAATTGTACACGTGCTGGAGAGTCCCTGTCCCCAAAGTGTCTGAGTAACGTGGTGGATAATATGGAATCACCGGGAGATTGGAATGATACAGGATACGAGACTGTCTCCATCTGTAGATTTTCACTGATATGATCACCACTAAACACGTGATGAAGAGAAAGGAAACTACAGCCAAAGCCAAGACCAAGTAAAAAGTCAGGTTGTCGTTGTACTCCTTGTCGTGTGTAAAGTCAGTGAAATCCGAGAGCACTTCAGGGAAGCTGTCCGCCACCGCCACGTTAACAATGACTGTAGCTGAACGAGAGGGCTGTCCATTGTCCTCCACTATAACAGTCAGTCTTTGTTTCACAGCATCTTTATCAGTGACTTGGCGGATAGTTCTTATTTCTCCATTCTGTAAACCCAGTTCAAACAGTGCCCTGTCTGTGGCTTTCTGTAGTTTATAGGAGAGCCAGGCATTCTGTCCAGAGTCCACATCAACAGCCACCACTTTAGTGACCAGATAGCCCACATCTGCTGAACGAGGCACCATTTCAGCCACCAGAGAACCACCAGTCTGGACTGGATACAGAACCTGAGGGGCGTTGTCGTTCTGGTCCTGGATCAGTATTTTCACACTCACGTTACTACTGAGGGGAGGAGAGCCTCCATCTTGTGCTTTGACAACTAAATCAAGTTGTTTAATTTGTTCATAATCAAAAGACCTGACTGCATGTAATATTCCGGTTTCAGAGTTTATTGATAAATAGCTAGAGACTGGGCTACCACCTACTTCATCCTCTGCTAGGAGATAAGAAATTCTTGCATTTTGATTGCTGTCAATGTCTCGTGCGCTAACTGTAAATATAGATACCCCAGGAGAATTGTTCTCCTTGACAAATGCATAAAACGTACGTTCATCGAAAAGGGGGGCATTATCGTTCACATCAGTAAGCTTTAGGTGCAAATGTATTGAACTTGACAAGGGAGGCGAGCCAGAATCTGTAGCAGATACTGTAATGTTATATTCTGGCGTTTTTTCTCTGTCAAAATCCGTATCTGAAATCAACGTGTAGTAATTAGTCAACGATGATTTAATCTTAAAAGCATAGCCTTTATCAATGGAACACGTTATTTTTCCGTTCTTCTGCGAGTCAGCATCTTTGACATTGATCACAGCAATTGTCGAACCTATTGGGGCATTCTCAGGCAAGGAGTTAGAGAAAGACATGATGGTAATAACTGGCGCATTATCATTAATGTCAACGATATCTACAATTATTTTAACGAGGTCCGACAAACCGCCCTGATCTTTAGCCTCGACACGCATTTCATATTTCGTGTATTTTTCATAATCTATTCGTCCAGCCACGGTTATCCTGCCAGACACCTTGTCAATGTCGAATATGTTCGCAACGTTGTCTTTCAAATTAGAAAATGCGTAAGTCACTAATCCATTAGATCCGCTGTCTGCATCTGTGGCATTTACAATAGTAATGTATGTACCTATTTGTGCACTCTCTAACACTGTTGCTCTGTAAACGGATTCGTTAAAAACAGGGGCATTGTCATTTACGTCTAAAACGCTTATATCAATATTCACTGAACCAGATCTCTGAGGAGTCCCACCGTCCATTGCTATTAATTTCAATGACAGACGTGGTTGCGCTTCTCTGTCTAATAGTTTCTGTAAAATCATTTCGGCGAACTTTGTACCGTCAGGGTTGTCGTGCTGTTTAAGAACGAAATTGTCGGTGGAGCTCAGCACATATTGTTGCAATCCATTAACTCCGACGTCCGGATCATCCGCGCTTTCCAAGACAAAACGAGAGCCTATGACGGCAGATTCGCTGATTTCCATTTTAATGTGGTTATTTTTAAAATGAGGCGCGTGGTCATTAACATCCACGATTTCCACAGTTATTCGATGTAACTCGATTGGATTCTCTAAAATAATCTCAAAACTGAAGCTACATGGTGTGATGTCCCCACACAGTTGTTCTCGATCGATCCTCTCATTCACGGCGAGAACCCCTTTGTCCGTCTTCAGCTCCGTGTACTGAAAGCCTTTCTCGGTCACAATGCGAGCTCGACCAGAACGGAGCCTGGTGAGATCCAGACCCAAATCTTGCGCTACGTTTCCAATAAAAGATCCCTTCTTCATCTCCTCTGGAACTGAATATCGAATCTGACTACTGGCCAAATGGGAAAAGAAAAGCAGGAAAACAAATGTCCTTTTCGATGGAAAAAAACGCCATTTTAAATGTTGCGTAGAGGCACTGGAATCCATGTCCTATCCGAAAGAGCTGATATAATGTAACAAAATCCACAAAAAAAATCCCCTTTTTCGAGATTGAAAGCGGTAAATGTACGAATCGAACACAAGTAAACCTTAAATAGGTTTAGTCGAGCTGCAGAGGATCCCCTTCTACCATAGAGCCAGGGAAAGATGTAGCCCACTCCCTTTAACACAGAGCAGAATCTGATTCCCTAACCAACAGCGTCCCTTAGAGTCTGAAACATGGCATTATCTGACAAGATTTAAACGGACAGCATTCTTCAAACAACTCCATGAGCCAATCTGTGATGTTAAAATATAAATATAACTTCCAAATTAAACATATTTCAACTAATGGTAGCCTTATAACTTAACTTTTAACATAATAAAATATTTACAAAATGAATAAAAATAATGGTAATAAACAAATAATATATTAACAACTTAACACAGGCCAATGATCCGCAATTTTTACAATTAACCATATAATTGTGTCATTATTGTGTCATCTCAGACAATGTCAACTTCGCATAAAAAATGACAAAACTGACCCAATGACAATTAATGACAACAGTCATGGACAATAATAATGACAATTAGGTTCATGACAGGTGTGATGTCATTGTTATGGCGGTGTCATGTCAGTCTTTTACACACCCCTAAAATGTTTCCAAAATGTTTTTTAATTACATTGATAGTTATCTAAATATAAAAAAAACATTCATGGCGAAGACGATTTGTCAAACAACTCACCTCCAGTGGAGAGTCTGGTTCATCCAGGATGCTCTTTTCACTCTGTATTCGCTGCATGGTCCCTGTAGAACTGGGGTCCATTATCAGAACGTTCTGACTACCAGCGTTGCCAAACTTACAGTCACTCTTTCGGGAGTCAGTGGTCCTGCACACCTCGTAATTGTACACGTGCTGGAGAGTCCCTGTCCCCAAAGTGTCTGAGTAACGGGGTGGATAATATGGAATCACAGGGAGATTGGAATGATACAGGATACGAGACTGTCTCCATCTGTATATTTTAACTGATATGATCACCACTAAACATGTGATGAAGAGAAAGGAAACTACAGCCAAAGCCAAGACCAAGTAAAAAGTCAGGTTGTCATTGTACTCCTTGTCGTGTGTAAAGTCAGTGAACTCCGAGAGCACTTCAGGGAAGCTGTCCGCCACCGCCACGTTAACAATGACTGTAGCTGAACGAGAGGGCTGTCCGTTGTCCTCCACTATAACAGTCAGTCTTTGTTTCACTGCATCTTTATCGGTGACTTGGCGTATAGTTCTTATTTCTCCGTTCTGTAAGCCCACTTCAAACAGCGCCCTGTCTGTGGCTTTCTGTAGTTTATAGGAGAGCCAGGCATTCTGTCCAGAGTCCACATCAACAGCCACCACTTTAGTGACCAGATAGCCCACATCTGCTGAACGAGGCACCATTTCAGCCACCAGAGGACCACCAGTCTGGACTGGATACAGAACCTGAGGGGCGTTGTCGTTCTGGTCCTGGATCAGTATTTTCACACTCACGTTACTACTGAGGGGAGGAGAGCCTCCATCTTGAGCTTTAACACGGAACTGAAAATCTTTAATCTGCTCGTAGTCAAATGAGTGTACAGAGTACAGGACCCCAGTTTCAGAGTTGATAGATACATAAGTAGAGATAGGTGTACCACCCACATGAGTGTCTTCTAAGAAATAGGATATTCTTGCATTTTGATTCCAGTCGGAATCTATTGCACTTAGAGTGAATATCGACAAACCAGGAGAGTTATTCTCTGCGACAATAGCGTCGTAGCTTTGCTGAGCAAACTCTGGTGCGTTGTCATTTACATCAGATAGAGTTAGTCTCAGTGTCATAAAGGAAGATTGGCGAGGTGACCCTGAATCTGTGGCTGTTATTGTGATGTTGTATTCTGGAGAAATTTCTCGGTCGAAACTGGAATCAGATACTAAACTGAAATAATCTGTCAACGATGACAGGATTTTAAATGGCAGTTTAGCATCGATAGTACATGTTAAGTGTCCGTTTCTCTCTGAATCTGAATCCTTCACATTGATAATAGCAATTGTGGTCCCTTGAGGGGAATCCTCTGAAACAGGGTTGGAAAATGACATGATATTAATAACAGGCGCATTATCATTGATGTCAAAAACCTCAATAATAACTTTACTGGTATCTGTTAAACCACCCTGGTCCCTCGCCTCAACTCTTACCTCAAACTTTTTGTCCTTCTCAAAATCGATATTTCCAGAAACAGATAAAACCCCCGTCTTCTCATCTATCACAAACGTATTAGCTATATTTTCCTTGACTTGGGCGAAACCATACGTTATTATACCGTTGTAGACACTGTCTGCGTCAGTTGCATTTAAAGTTGCAACCCGGGTGCCCACTGAAGCGTTTTCTATCACTGTTGCGGTGTATACTGATTGATTAAACACTGGGGCGTTATCGTTATTGTCTAGCACAGTGATATGTATATTGACTGTACCGGATCTCTGGGGAGTTCCACCGTCTACTGCGACTAGCTTTAAAGACATGTGTTCGTTCTGTTCTCTATCTAGTGTTTTTTGAAGAATCATTTCAGCGTATCTACTCCCATCCGTATTGGTTTGCTGTTTTAATATGAAATGATCGCTAGGGGTCAAAACGTAATTCTGAAGTGTATTTATCCCGACATCCGAGTCCTCCGCATTCATTAGGGAAAATTTCGATCCAAGCGTAGCTGCCTCACTGATCTCTAAATTAATATCTTTAGCGGGGAAGACAGGTGACTGGTCATTTTCATCTAAAACTTCCACGATGATGCGATGTAATTCCATAGGGGTTTCCAGAATGATTTCGAAGCTGAAGCTGCACGGTGTGATATCTCCGCAAAGCTGCTCTCTGTCTATTCTCTCGTTCACAACTAAAATCCCTTTGTCTGTCTTGAGCTCAACGTACTGGGGAGTTTCTCCGGTCAGGATGCGCGCTCGGCCTTTACGAAGCCTTTGTAGATCCAAACCCAAATCTTGGCCGACATTACCAATAAGAGATCCTTTTTTCATCTCTTCGGGGATTGAGTACCGGAGTTGACAGTCTACCTTATTAACGACGTAAAGGAAGAAAATCAGCAGACCGAGTTTCAGTCGCAGTCCAAAACATCGTTGCCATAATGCAGACGGTCGTCGGAGAGATACTTGATTTCTCATTGTTAAATCCACAATCCAGACAAAAAATAAAGAAATCTGGCCTCTGTTATATAATCCAAATATTGCAGCCTAATCCTAAAGAGCTTCGAAAGGAAAAAACGCATTTAGGCCTCGCAATTCTTCACCGTGTTCCTTCTACCAAGACCTCTCCCTTCATGTCGAAGCTCGATGTACGGAAGGGAAAAATACTGACTGACAATGTTGGAATAAAATCTTTGCCTGGTCAACAGCGTCACTTAGAGTTCAAACTGCATATCCGATCAGAATTTCTAGACACACACTCGCAAAAATATTTTTTATAACGCTCCTACCTGCTCTTTTATATGATACAATAATAAGAAAATAGACGGGGACCCTTTCCTTCGACACACATTCATTCATAGTACCGTCTCAGCTACGTGCACACACACACACACACACACACACACACACACACACACACACACACACACACACACACACACACACACACACACACACAGCGCTGTCCATGGTTCTAAAATAATACTGCTAAAAGGAGAACGCGCTGCGATATTACACACTTTTGTTAGACAAATCTTGTTGAGAAAATAACAAAATTAATACAATAACTAGTTCTATTTGAAGAAAAAAATATAATAATAATAAAATAATGTATATTAAATAACGAAATAATAATTATAATAATAATAATAATAATAATAATAATAATAATAATAATTAATAATAATAATAATAATAATAATATTAATAGTAATATTAATGATAATAAATATATATAATTCATAATTATGATTACAGTTATGTATTATCAATGTTTTATTGTAATTATTATTCAGATTAATATAAAAGTAAACATTGTGGTGGAGTCCACTCACCAGAGTCGACATCTGGGATCCTTCGGAGGACTTCTCACTCATCCGAACTGTTTTCAGCGCATCCGCTTCATCAACCCTCACCAAGCTTTGATCCATAGTTTGTCTTTACTTAATGTCACCCTTTTTGAAGTCATTGTCACCAAGTAATTGTACACGTGCTGGAGAGTCCCTAACCCCAGAGTGTCTGAGTAACGTGGTGGATAATATGGAATCACCGGGAGATTGGAATGGTACAGGATACGAGACCGTCTCCATCTGTAGATTTTCACTGACAAAATCACCACTAAACACGTGATGAAGAGAAAGGAAACTACAGCCAAAGCCAAGATCAATTAAAAAGTTAGGTTGTCATTTTACTCCTTGTCGTGTGTAAAGTCAGTGAACTCCGAGAGCACTTCAGGGAAGCTGTCCGCCACCGCCACGTTAACAATGACTGTAGCTGAACGAGTGGGCTGTCCGTTGTCCTCCACTATAACAGTCAGTCTTTGTTTAACAGCATCTTTATCAGTGACTTGGCGAATAGTTCTTATTTTTCCATTCTGAAAGCCCACTTCAAACAGCGCCCTGTCTGTGGTTTTCTGTAGTTTATATGAGAGCCAGGCATTCTGTCCAGAGTCCACATCAACAGCCACCACTTTAGTGACCAGATAGTCCACATTAGGGCTGGCCCGAATGCCATTTTTCAGGCTTCGAATACTCTTTGGTTTTTCCGAGCGAGTATACGAATACTCGTTCCAGAAAAACACACCATCAAAAACATTAATAATTCCTATATACTCCCTGGAACCAATTTTGACAGTATCTGCATATTTTGTTGAAGATTTAATAGCTTTTGAACGTTATTAGTAGGCCTAAATAAGTTGGAGTTCATTACTTTTTCCCCGTGGAACTGAATAGCTGTTGTTCCGTTCCAAATCAGCTTTCCTCTCTGCCATCTCAGCCCTTACGGGAGCTTTTCAATTCATCCTGGAACGTGCATCTTTTCAGGGAATTTGTACAATAAATCCATAACAAATACCTAATAATTGTCTTATGTGTCCATATTATATCCATTATATTGACCGGGTATTCGCAAGACGCTCACGCTCTGCAGCAAGCCGGTCACAGTTGATGGGCGCGGCGCTGTACAGCGAAGGTAAACCAACAGCTAAGCTAAGGTTAGCATTTCGCTAAGCATTACTTTTCCTCCCGAGATCCCACTAATGTTGTGTTGTAAAGTTAAGGGAAACAAGATATCTATTCTTCCTCCAGCTCTCTCGCTTCTCTGCTTGGTGTCGCTTATAGTTTGCCTCCCTCGCTCTGGTAACGTCACGTAGCATACAGCTGGTGTCTCACCGGTTGCGCTTTGAAAGTTCAGCGGCCAACTAGTTCAAAGTTCAAAGACCGCCAGAAGGTGGTTCTTCCGTTCCCAAACTGAAGATTTTTGGGACATTTTGAACCGGCTCGTTCAATGTCTATGTTGAAGTAAGTGCGCTCACTGCGCTCCGCTCGGAGGTGAGGTGATGGATGCGCTGTGACACTTAGTGATGTAATATCCTCCTAAATGAGCAATATACTACTACTACTACTACTACTACTACTACTACTACTACAATACTACTAACTTTTATATCCCAAATATATTATTTGCTGACATTATATTGCAGTTCTAGCAAAAAAAAGGTTTAGTTCTAAAAAAAAATGTTGAGCAAAAAAAAAAAAAAAAGACGAAGCTCCGAATACTGATTTAAGCTTCGAATAGGCCTACTAATTTTCCAAACGAGTATTAGAATATTCAAATAATTCGGGCCAGTTCTAGTCCACATCTGCTGAACGAGGCACCATTTCAGCCACCAGAGAACCACCAGTCTGGACTGGATACAGAACCTGAGGGGCGTTGTCGACATGGTCCTGGACCATTGTAACAACAGTAACAGTTATACTTGAGCTCTAACTTATATCTTAAACCCTTTCAGTTATTCATAATCGAGTGAACGTTCTGAGTGAATCAATTAATTAAATACTTTGAAAGAGGGTATCTGTAAATCTCTCCATTAACAATAAAAAATGAAACGTGTGCATTTTATCCGCACGATATTAAAGTTAGGAGTCATTCTTCATTATTAGTGCTGTAGGACTAAAAACGGGTGAGATGTCATTAACACAGGTCACAAGCAACATCTCGTTGATAATATGGCGAGAGTAATGTTGCACACAGAATCCTTTTCCCAGCTATATATCAGTTACCAATGTGTCGTCATTTTCAGTATTGTTTTAATTGCGAACGGAAGGTTGGTGCCTATCATGATTAAACACACTTGTCCGTTTCCACCTGAGGCATTTACACTCATCAATGCCACAACTGTTCCATTTGGCGAATCCTCCTTTCCTGAGAAAGGAGTCATACTTATTGTCGGACGATTGTCATTTACATGTAGTATCTCAATATTTATTTTACTCGCCCTGGTTAATCAACCCTGGTCTTTGGGCTTTAGGTTCATATCGTAACTTTGCCTTGCCTCCTAATCTAGGTCTAATCGAGTACACTTGACATTACAGTTCCCTCTGGCGCATTTTCTAATACAGAGGCTTTGAAGAGGTGTATAGGTATAGGTGTATTTTCGTTTGCGTCCATAACGTATTTATTTATCTTTTCAGCTCCAGACCTTTGTTGCTCGCCACGGTCAATGGCCATCAGTTTAAATTCATGTTTGCTCAGTTTAGGATTAACTCCATCGGATTGACTGCCCTGTCTAAGAACAAAATGTTTGCTTCCTTAAAGATTGAGGATTTTTTGGCGCACACCTTCCCCCTGTCTATTATTTTGTTGACAATGAGATGGCCTTTGTTCTGATTCAACACAACGTATTGGTTAGTTCCATTGGTAACAAGGTGTGCCTGACCACAGACCAACTCCCTTCATATTTAATTCTAGATCTTTTGCCACATCACCAACACACCCTTTCTCATTTCCTCTGTTACAGAGTAAAGTGTTTGTCCGATGGTCGTATCACGTGAGAACAGTAGAAAATTGTCCAACTCAATGATATGCCTATGCTCTGGCAAAAGCATAAAGCCATGTGTTACGTCTAGAAAAAAATATAATCTATCTGAAAAACGCATCTTATATCCACAGAATAATAATATTAAGTCTTTAAAAGTATTTTTTTTCTTCTTTATAGTAAAAGTAATAAGGTAATTATATCAATACGACAACCTTAATGGACTGTTATATATAGCTTCACATGTAGGATAAGTGTGCATCCTTGTTTAATTCATGACCAATGCACTCAGCTGTGTCAGCTGTGTTCTGGATGGATGTAGTGGTCTCCTTAGGCAACAGCACCACCGAGTGCGATTGTGTAGAACCTACAACTGCACATTTGCTGTCGGAGAGAGCGTGGCAGAGGGAGAGAGGCAGAGAGAGAGAGAGAGGGTGGGAGAGGGAGGGGTGGGTAGGAGGGGGGAGAGAGGGAGGGGGAAGAGACAGAGAGGGAGAGAAAAAGAGAGAGAAGGGATGCACCGTGGCACCAAGTGATATTTGTACAGCAATCCCAAAAACCACCAGCCAGGCAGACATAATCTCTCATATTTATTCATAATCCAGGTGAAGGACATTCAGATCCTCAGTAGGGTCCACTACCACATCAAAACAGCACCATTACAAAGGCTGATTAAGTAGGTCACAGTTGTGCATTTAACATGCGCACACACACACACACACACACACACACACACACACACACACACACACACACACACACACACACACACACACACACACACACACACACACACACACAGAGCTGGTACATCATTAAAATGGATGTTGCTGCAAAGCATGACATTCTCCACATCATGACCGCATTATTCAGTTGGTTGCAGCTCATCTACAGGCAGGTTTATGATTATGCAGTGAACTGCTCCAGCGGAGACAGACAGTTCATGTCAATATAAGCAATGGAGCTTCCAGATTCATAAATCATTTTGGCACCTATTACAACACCTTTAATGCAATCATGCATTAACCATGTGGACTTCTGGTCATCAATAACATTGATTTCCCTCAAATAAAAATAAAAATTAAAACATCACAAATTGTATAATTTCCAGGAAACAAGGGATTACAAAAAAGACAGCAGGAAAAAAAGTAGAGATACAGCTATTGTACTAGAAAAAAATCGATTCCATTTGAGAAAGCAAATCAAATAAGTCATCAGGTGGTGTTGGTGAGAGCGTGTGGTCTAAACACAGGTAAGGCTTTAAAAGTTGGTACAGTGAAACTGTCTTACCTGACGGGGGAGAATGGATGGAGCGTCAGCGGTGTGCAGTGGAAAGGAAGGAGAAAAAAGATTGTTTAAGTATAGTATTCAAACCATAGTGCAACGCTACACATGCATAGCCAATACATTGCAAAACCTAACATGACATCAAAAATACATCATTCATCTGGAAACAGCAGCTTAGTCAGCGGGCCCCTGTCATACTCGGTAACAACATGAAGGCAAAGGGATAATAAGAGAAAACACCACATTAGTATTATGTGTGAAATGTGTTGCATGTTTTCATTTATTGCCAACTGAAGCCATTCCGCTCCCACAAATGAAAACAAAGAATAACAAATAAATAATGTTGTGGCCCAGATTTAGCAAACCAAAATAAACATCTGCAGTACACAGCGTGGACTGACTAACTAAATTATGTCTTTCTCCTCTGCTCATGCGGACCATGGCTGAGCCTGTAGCTGTACTACTTGCACATGGTTTCACACAGAAGTAATTCTGATAAGATAACTCCCCTTCATCATTGCAACAATGCAATCGGGCAAATGCTCGGGTGTACTGCTTTCTAAAGTAAGTAAAGATAATAAAATGAAATCGCATGAATGTGATTCTTTGTCGTCCATTTAATTATTTGGCCTCAGAGAACATTAGAAAAGGTTAAGAGGTTGAGTAAGGATCCAGTATTTTATTTATGTACATAGAAAGCAGTGTCTTTTTCTCTTTTTTTTATTGGTGAATAAAAGGACTACATATTCATTTAGTAAAGCGCCTTTGGGTATAATACAACTGTTTCAGTCAGCCTGGATGATTATAACTCTCCTATATTAAGATACATGTTACGCAAAGTTCCATTGTATTTACTGAGATGCGACAGATATGAAAACTTGTGCTAAAATGACAATGCCAACACATGAATACTATTTTGGCTTGAGTTGAATATTAAGGCACGTATGTTCATGTTAAAGGGCTGAATCATCTCAGCAGGCTGTGTCAAATTATTTTATTCTGATAATCTGGTAAATCCCACCTTGGATGGCATCCCATTGCTTACATTTGACTTATTAAATAGTGCACAGTTACGAGGCATCCATGAGGCGTTTAAGGAGGTTTGAGCGTACTTTGGGAACAGGGGGGAATTGACGGATGGTATACAAAGATGGAAAAAGGATAGGATGGAAAAGCTAATTAGTGATTTTAATGTTATGTATTTGAACAGGAGAACATAGGTCTAAATGTAAATGCCACTTTCTCCATTCCATTATTAACAGAAATTACAACACACAAACAGGAGAGGAATCAACCCTTCACTGGATTTGTTCCATTATGACTTAAAGAAAGTTTTCAATGTAAGACATTAAGATATCCTAATCATGCAGAGCTCAGCGAGTTCTTCAGGCATACAAAAGGATCATAGAGGAGGACAAAGAACATATTTGATTGCTTACAGTTCTGTTTTATTTCAATGCTCAATAAAACAGTCCACAGCAACATTCAATCCAACAGCTTTTTGGCCCCATGTGGTAATATCACACGATTTGAAGGAACATGTAACATATTCCTTTTATTGATTTTAGGTTAAGTACAAAAGATGAGGCCTGGAAACATGTTAAGGGCTCCACTCAGGTGTCCACATAGCAGGAATGCACCGCATCTAGCCTCACCTTCAGACTGGAAGCCTGTCTGCATTGACACACCTTAGGGTGTTGTTTAGGTATACTGCGCTTCTCTTCTTCTGCGTGTAAGGGTCTAGATTCATCCTTAATGCAGGTTCCAACCCGGCCTACAACTATGTAGGGAATGTGCCTACGCCTACCAATCTTGTAATACATGATCACATCACTTAAAAGAAGGAGGAGAGGAGAAACAGTTTCTAGCAATGGTCAAATACAGGTTAAGGTTCTCGCTGGCATCAGATTCAACCCTGAAATCCACTGTTTTAACACTGGTATCCCATCGCCAACTAGGCTGACTTAGGCAATAGATGAGAGGGACTCAAAGCTGTCTTTACTAAAACCACTACCGTCTGTTTTGGTTCAGCTAGCTGTAGCCCGGGCAGTTCTAACTGTGCCAGTGTGTACGCATACGGTTAACAGGTTATGCTGCATGGCACCAACGATGCATGGTGAGCCGATTCAGAATGGACAGCGACCAGCTTGGTGACCATGTCACCTTTGGGGGCTTCTATAGGAACCATGTATTCTGCGATCAACCTGGACGACTGCACAGTTGTAAGATAATTGATGGATCGTCCTAATGACCTGCGACGAACAAGTGCCCTGTTAAAGCACTGAAGAAAGAAGGACAGCACCGTCTGGAGTGTGTGGCAAACACGCACGCACGCAAGCACGCAAACACACACTGCCAGTGCGAAACCAAATCCATTATTACTTAGTAGTGCAAAAGGATGTTTGTGCTGCATTTCAATTCGTGCCAGGCCAATATGACATATATTTCAGATTCATATTTCATTATATACGACTGGTTTCATGTTTTGCCAATATAGTTTCTCTTTCGACCGCTCTTGCCAAGCCAGTTGCCTTGTATGTGCAAATACACTTGTATGTTACGAGTAATTACACACTTCAGATTCTGATGAAAATAACTTCCACAGCTAGATTAGAGGAGGGGTCCCTGTCACGCTTACCTCAGGCGATCCCTCAGAGTCACCAAATATCTCAGCAAAGTCTGTTGGACTTTTTCTCAGGGTCTGGTCGGCAGGCAGCGTGTTGTCATTGTAAGACGTGGCAAACTTAAAGTCGCTGGTTCTAGAGCCCGTGGTTAAGTAGCCGTCATAGTTGTAGGCGCTGCGAAGGGTTGCCATGCCGTCCACCTCGGCGTAATGAGGGGGCAGATAAGCACTGGGGATAGCGACGGCTCCATCAAACAACAGTCTGGGCTTTCTGCTGCGACAGAACCTCACACTCAGGATGAGAACCAAGAAGGTCAGGAAAAAGGTGGAGACGCACACGAGCGCAATAATCAGATAAAATGTCACTTTAGAATCACTCTCCTTTGTGTGATGGTTAAACTCTGCCACTTCTGCCAAGTCATCAGAAATAAGGAAATACACCACACATGTGGCTGAGAGCGGTGTCGGCCCGTTATCTTTCACAGAGACGACGAGGTTCTGTTTCATGCTGTCGCTTTCTGAAATGTCTCTCTGAGTCCTGATCTCTCCACTGTGGAGACCGATAGTAAAGAGTCCCGGGTCAGTGGACTGAATGATACGATAGGACAGCCAGGCGTTCTGTCCAGCGTCTCCGTCCACTGCAATCACCTTGGAGACTAGAGAACCTCCGTGTGTCGCCTTGGGGACCAGCTCGGTCTTAAAAGCATTTCCTTCAGACGTGGGGTAAAGTATCTGAGGAGTGTTGTCGTTCACATCCGTTATGAAGACACTGACCGTCACGTTGCTGCTGAGCGGAGGAGAACCGTTGTCTCTAGCGATCACCTGGAAATTAAAGCTCCTGAACAGTTCATAATCCAAAGATTTCAAGGCCTGGATGACCCCCGTGTCTCCGTTTACAGAAACATACAGGGACACTGGGGAACTGTTGACTTCACTGGGTAAAAGAGAATACACCACGGTGCCATTTTGTCTCCAGTCTGGGTCTCTAGCGGACACTGAACACAGAGTCAAGCCTGGTTGGATGTTTTCAGCAACATAGGCGCTGTAGGACGCTTCATCAAACAGAGGTGGGTTGTCGTTGACATCAGCTACTGTTAGCTGAATGATTTTAGAGGAGGTCAAAGGGGGAGATCCCTCGTCTGTGGCTATAATGGTGATATTATAATCAGACACTAGTTCACGGTCCAGACCACTCGTTGTTACCAATGAGTAGTAGTTCTTAATCGATGGAACAAGTTTAAAGGGGAGGTTAAGCTGAATAGAGCATCGGACCTGTCTATTCTTCTCAGAGTCTCTGTCCTGCACGTTAATTATCGCTACCTCGGTGCCTTGTGGTACGTTCTCTAATATGGGGAACGTGAGGGACTTAAGATGTATTACGGGTGCGTTGTCATTCACGTCCATAACATTAATTATAACATTCGTGTAGGACGATAGTCCCAAACCATCTTTGGCTTTGATGCGTAATTCAAAAGACTTGTCAATTTCGAAGTCGATAGCCCCAATTACTAGTACATCACCCGTTTTGCGGTCAATACTAAATCTATTTTTCACGTCGTCTGGAACATGTCCGAAGTCGTACGTCACCTCTCCGTTTATCCCAGCATCTGCATCTGTCGCGTGTACAGTAACCACAACAGTATCTAAAGGAAAGTTTTCCTGAACACTGGCTTCATAAACAGCCTGACTAAACACTGGGGCGTTATCATTTGCATCCAGGACAGTGACGTGTATTCGTACTGTACCAGATTTAGGGGGTGAACCCCCATCCATAGCAGTTAAAATCAAATTGATTTCCTCTTCATTTTCACGATCCAGTTCTTTGTTAAGAACGAGTTCGACCGTGTTTCCATCAACCGACAATTTAAAATGTTCATTGTCTCTTAAGCTGTACCGCTGGACTGAGTTCTGCCCCACATCTGCATCCCGCGCCTCCTCTATCAGGAAGCGGGCTCCTCTTATAGCAGATTCTCTAATCTCTATTTTGACCAGATCTTCGTTGAATAACGGAGAGTTATCGTTGACATCTTGAACGTGAAGACTAATACGATGGAGCTCCATCGGGCTCTCCAGGACTAGTTCTTGTTTCATGACGCACGAAGCCTTGTCGCCACAAAGAGCCTCTCTGTCAATCCTCTCAGAAACAATCAAATCTCCGGTGCTCAGGTTTATATCACAATAGCGTTTAGAGTTGTCCTCTGTGTCTATGCGTGCCTTTCTTAAAGAGAGTTTGCCCGTCTCCAGCCCAATATCCTTGACAATATTTCCAATTACAGATCCACGCATTATTTCCTCTGGAAGAGAATAGCTTACGTCCCCGTTCGCAGAATGCATCCAGAAAACAAAGAAAGCGACAATGCCCGTCTGAGAGACGCTTCTCTTCCTTTTCAACGCCATAACAACGCGTTGGTTAGAAAACGCCCGTGTCTTAAGACAAGCGTGTTGTTGTATCAGCATCTACTGAAATACCAGTACTGTTGTAGCAAAGCACATACTGGTCTTAACGACGAGGAGCAGGAACCTTTGTACTCTTCTTCTACTAGTGGGTGCGGAGGAAATATGACATTCTCCATAACTGGCTACATAGCGACACCTTGAGTTTAAAGAACAACACTTCATATGCAGCTACACGACAAGCATGTAGCTATTTCGAAATACTGCATTGGAAGGTTTTATATTTCACCCATTATTAACTGACTTAATACAAATTTGAACAATTAATGGAGTCTTAAATACTATAATGACATGTGAAAGTATATTCCTGCTCGTTCTCCAATGTTAAGATCCTACTGTTAATGTAGGCTACAACTAAACAGAAAACATTCGTATTCCTAGCCGTAGTCCAGAGTAGCTCACTTTCAGTATGGCACTCTGATGTGTTGTCCACTTAATACACTTACTTCAGAATGTTTTCCACCCAAGTTAAAACTATGTTGGATTATTTATTTATAGGTATTGTATCATAAGAAACAAAACCACACTTGAAACACATTAACAGTTAAACGCTATCCAGTAAAGGTGTACTAAAATAAACAACAATTGATTAACAAATAATGTGTAAATCCTTATATGGGTAAACAATGCATATAATTTATTAAACATCAGATCAATCGATTTTACCTTAATTTGAATATGCTATTAATTGTTGAAGAACTGTAATGATCGTCTATGGATTATATTCTCTCTAAAATGTCTAGTATCCAAGTTATCTTCAATATATGTATTTGTTGCTCCAAAGGAACATGGATAGAGAGGTACATTCATCGGTCTCCAAATATAGTTATCAGGGAAATATCGTGGCTGGATTAAAACCATTCTGTCAAATGTTGCTATCAAACGTAACAGCAATCAGAAATTGTGGTATGTAACATGAAATAGTAAAAAAGCCCACATGTTGTGAATGTAAATCTTTTTTAAATATTCAAGTCCAGACATTGATGGATAGTATAGCCTTCAGATATCAAGTACATTATTTATTTTTTTGAGACACGTATAGTGCATACATGCAAAGTGTGCACCTGGCAGACATTGAGGAACTTCCATACCAAACAAAATTACCTTTTACAGGGGTTATAAAGTATGTTATGAAACACATCTGAGAGAGTATTTATCTTTCCAAGTGGTCACAATGTTCCTATGGGGACAGTGATGCCAACATACTATGACTTAACGTTCTCTCTGTAGGTATCAGGCCTAACCTCATGTGAACATCATGCTACAAAACACTGAACACACTTCAATAGATTTAGTTTACAACCGGTTCAGCACCATGGACAGGGACCTATGACACTCATCCATCTACATTAAGCCTCAGCCCTGTGTCTTTGGAGAAGGGAAGTAACTGGAGAACCCCTGAGCAAACACATACAAGGACATTTAGAATCCATGCTAGGAATACAACACGTAGTTGCACCAGAAATTCATAGCGTTTCCTACTTTCACTATGATGTCGAACCCCACATCGAACCCCACACCCCCCTCTGGAACACTGCAGAGGAGATGGAGGTAGAGGGATGGAAAACAATGATGGATTGGGTGACCAAAAAGTTCAGTATATGTTACTTCATGATGTCAGAGAGATGTTCTGCATCAGATAAACACATTTAAACAAATTTATGTCCTCTCGTAGAAACCATCCTGAACACAAAGGGGTTGAATACTTTAGAATTGGGATGGGCGATATGGCCTAAAATCCATATTGCGATATACATTGCAGCATCTTGCGATAACGATATATATCACGATATAAAATCATAAAATAACCGTTTCAGAACAGGTTACATAGACTAAGGAAAGCCAAACTGCTAAATGTATTTAAAAAAAAAGAAAAATATAGCGTGTCATTTCGAGAACATTTATTGTGAAACACTGTAATCATTCAACATAATGCTGCAGATAAATAAAATTAGTATTGGGTTTCTTTCCTTCAGTGCAAACCATTCTAAAAGGCACTACACTTAGTTTAAGTCCTTGGTTCTTAAATGCCACCCAAGATGCAGAGAACAGGAAAAACTGGTGTCTTTTTAGTTAAGGAACAGACACTGACAATTAGGGATGGGCATGATTAATTGATGATTGATTGTTAGGATTTTTGTCGATTACGTGATATTTTTTATCGATCAAAAGGAGGTTGACCCAGCCGGAGAGGTGGTCTCGGAGACGTTGCTCAACATGGAGCAAAGAGGAGACGGAACGTCTATTGGATATTTGGGTCCGATATCCAAAAGACATTCACGACGGTCCGACTAAAGAAAGTAAAAAGTATGCTGGAAAACATAACTTAAAAATGCCGATGCATTTAACACATTCCGAGTCAGGATGAGGGAGAAGGAGTTGGATCGCTCCGCAGATCAATGTTTATCACGCTGGATATCCATGATTGTTTACTTTCACCGGTGCTTCCCCCCCCGGACCTTTTTGTCCAATGATTTAACGTTCTTTGCACACATGCGGGTTTGTTGACAAATTCTGGCACTGTTGCGAAAATTGCAATGTGAAATGGAACCGCACCAAACCAAAAATTAAACATTGTATTTTTCGTCATCAACATGCATTATCGCGATAGAGCGATAGAATTAAAATCTATCGTAGGCCATTTTTTTTGTCGTTTATATCGTTTATATCGCGCATTACTACTTTAGAATACTCTTTAATACCATCAAACCTCTACTGCTGGTGGTGATGTCTCTCCTAATAGCCATGAAGGCACAATAACATGCTCAAATGAACCTGAAGTCATTGGTCTGCACAATGCATAGTCAGATAGCTTTCGATATATGAACTCCCTTTCTCAGCCAGCAGCATTGAGGGATAGATAGATGTAACAAAATGAAGTACCATGAATTAATCTCAGTGCAACTATATACAATTAGAAACAACTCAAAAAAATGTAAAAACCACAAGTACATTTCTCACTTCAACCGAGCCACAATGTGGTAGTCAACAACATAGACAATAAGCGCAACGTCATGCTTAGGGAATCAAACCATGTGAAACTAACTTCCACAGCTAGATTAGAGGAGGGGTCCCTGTCACGCTTACCTCAGGCGATCCCTCAGAGTCACCAAATATCTCAACAAAGTCTGTTGGACTTTTTCTCAGGGTCTGGTCGGCGGGCAGCGTGTTGTCATTGTAAGACGTGGCAAACTTAAAGTCGCTGGTTCTAGAGCCCGTGGTTAAGTAGCCGTCATAGTTGTAGGCGCTGCGAAGGGTTGTCATGCCGTCCACCTCGGCGTAATGAGGGGGCAGATAAGCGCTGGGGATAGCGACGGCTCCATCAAAAAACAGTCTGGGCTTTCTGCTGCGACAGAACCTCACACTCAGGATGAGAACCAAGAAGGTCAGGAAAAAGGTGGAGACACACACCAGCGCAATAATCAGATAAAATGTCACTTTAGAATCACTCTCCTCTGTGTGATGGTTTATCTCTGCCCCTTCTGCCAAGTCATCAGAAATAAGGAAATACACCACACATGTGGCGGAGAGCGGTATTGGCCCGTTATCTTTCACAGAGACAACGAGGTTCTGTTTCATGCTGTCGCTTTCTGAAATGTCCCTCTGGGTCCTGATCTCTCCACTGTGGAGACCGATAGAAAAGAGTCCCGGATCAGTGGACTGAATGATACGATAGGACAGCCAGGCGTTCTGTCCAGCGTCTCCGTCCACTGCAATCACCTTGGAGACTAGAGAACCTCCAAGTGTCGCCTTTGGGACCAGCTCGGTCTTAAAAGCATTTCCTTCAGACGTGGGGTAAAGAATCTGAGGAGTGTTGTCGTTCACATCCGTTACATAGACACTGACCATCACGTTGCTGCTGAGCGGAGGAGAACCGTTGTCTCTAGCCATCACCTGGAACTTAAAGCTCCTGAACAGTTCATAATCCAAAGACTTCAAGGCCTGGATGACCCCCGTGTCTCCGTTTACAGATACATACAGGGACACTGGGGAACTGTTCACTTCACTGGGTAAAAGAGAATACACCACGGTGCCGTTTTGTCTCCAGTCTGGGTCTCTAGCGGACACTGAACACAGAGTCAAGCCTGGTTGGATGTTTTCAGCAACATAGGCGCTGTAGGACGCTTCATCAAACAGAGGTGGGTTGTCGTTGACATCAGCTACTGTTAGCTTAATGATTTTAGAGGAGGACAAAGGGGGAGATCCATCGTCTGTAGCCAAAATGGTGATATTATAATCAGACACTAGTTCACGGTCCAGACCACTCGTGGTTACCAATGAGTAGTAGTTCTTAATCGATGGAACAAGTTTAAAGGGGAGGTTAAGCTGAATTGCGCATCGGACCTGTCTATTCTTCTCAGAGTCTCTGTCCTGCACGTTAATTATCGCTACCTCGGTGCCTTGTGGTACGTTCTCTAATATGGGGTCGGAGAGAGATTTCAATTCTATTACGGGGGCATTGTCATTCACATCGATAACATTAATTATTACTTTCGTGTAGGACGACAGTCCCAAGCCATCTTTTGCTTTGATGCGCAACTCAAAAGACGTCTCTAATTCGAAATCGACAGCCCCAATTACTCGTATATCTCCTGTTGTGCGATCAATTCTAAATCTACTCTTTACGTCATCTGGAACGTGTCCGAAGTCGTACGTCACCTCTCCGTTTATCCCAGCATCCGCATCAGTCGCGTGTACAGTAACTACAACGGTATCTAAAGGGACGTTTTCCTGAACACTGGCTTCATAAACAGCCTGACTAAACACTGGGGCGTTATCATTTGCATCCAGTACAGTGACGTGCATTCCTACTGTACCAGATTTAGGGGGAGAACCCCCATCCATAGCAGTTAAAATCAAATTGATTTCCTCTTCATTTTCACGATCCAGTTCTTTGTCAAGAACGAGTTCGACCGTGTTTCCATCAACCGACAATTTAAAATGTTCATTGTCTCTTAAGCTGTACCGCTGGACTGAGTTCTGCCCCACATCTGCATCCCGCGCCTCCTCTATCAGGAAGCGGGCTCCTCTTATAGCAGATTCTTGAATCTCTATTTTGACCAGATCTTCGTTGAATAACGGAGAGTTATCGTTGACATCTTGAACGTGAAGACTTATACGATGGAGCTCCATCGGGCTCTCCAGGACTAGTTCGTGTTTCATGACGCACGAAGCCTTGTCGCCACAAAGAGCCTCTCTGTCGATCCTCTCAGAAACAATCAAATCTCCAGTGCTCAGGTTTATATCACAATAGCGTTTAGTGTTTCCCTCTGTGTCAATGCGTGCTTTTCTTAAAGCGAGTTTGCCTCTCTCCAGCCCAATATCCTTGACAATATTTCCAATTATAGATCCAGGCTTTATTTCCTCTGGAAGAGAAAAGCTTACGTCCCCATTCACGGATTGAATCCAGAAAACAAAGAAAGCGATAATGCCCGTCTGAGAAATGCTCCTATTCCTTTCCAACGCCATTACAACGTGTGGGTTAGAAAACGCCCCGGTCAGATTCACAGCAATTCAGCGTCTTATGCTAGCTGCTACCAGTACGGTTGTAGCAAAGAACATACTGGTCTGATAGGCGATGGCCTGGAACCTTTGTACTCTTCTTCTCCTAGTGGGTGGAGGGACTATTACGTTCTCCATAACTGGCTACATAGCGACACCTTGAGTTTAAAGAGCAACATTTCTTGTTCGGCTACACAAAATGCATAAAGAATTTAACGAATTATGAACCGACCGAATGCCAATTTGAGCAATTCATGGAGTCTTAAATACTATATAGACATTGGAAATAAAATATTCCGGGTTCTTCCCCCATGTTAACTAAACCTACTGAGTATCTACAACTGAATGGAACAGTTACACATTGGCTGTAGTCCATTCCAGCACAGCGATTTCAGCGGAACTCTCATGTGATGCTGACTCCATGTAGACTTATTTCAGAAGGTTTTTCAAAGAGTTAAAAATATATGATTTTTATTCATATGTAGTGTATCGGAAAAAACAACATCACACCTGAAACACATTAACAGTAAAACACTAGCCAGTAAAGGTGTACTAAAATAAACAACTATTGACTAACAATTATTGTGCAGATCCTTATATGGGTATACAATGTATTATCATTTATAAAACGTCAGATCAATAGATTTTACAATAATTTGAATCTGCTGTTAAAGGGGTAGTTCGGAATTTTGGACATAGGGCCTGATTCCCAAGTGAGTCTTGGTGTTCTTTATCAGTGGAGACAGTTTTCAACACATTTCATTCAGTCCTTCTAGTTGCAGAGTTCGCTCGTGCTAGGCTAGCGCACGGCAACGGGCAATGCTAGCCTGCTATTAAAAACAGTCTTACCCACTCTACAGTACACCCGAGGTAAATCAATTATAACGACAGACTATAGATTTAAATGTCCGTGTTAATAGAATAATTTCAGAAATAAAACTAACCTTGCATCGCATGAATCATCGAGGGACTACTTTCTCAGCAGCAGCGGAATTTCACTTTGCTGCAGTTAGATGTGTAACCGAATCACTACAGCAGAAAGTAAATAGACAAGCATGGGACAGAAGCGGATTGAACGACTCGGCAACATGGTGGTTCAGTGTGCATTTAGCAATTGTAGAAGTAAACGCTACAGATGGGCACCACAAAGTTTCCACCAATTTCCATTGCGAGATCCAGAAAGGACTCAACTGTGGCTTGTTGCTGCTGGCTTGGACATCAAAACACCGGCGGAAACTGCTCGCAATTGGAAAATTTGTAGCGATCATTTCAGACCGGACGACTTTGAGAAACCAAGCAATCTAAAGAGCAAGACATTGCTGAAATCGTATGCGGTGCAATCCATCTTTTCAAATGCACCAACAGCCACTGATGAACAGGTAATAACTTTTGGTAGGCTACTCTAGCTAATAAAAGTTGCCCCTTTCATAATGTTAGCCTACTGATAGATTCATGATGACACCGTTAGTGGACATAGCGGTATAGTTACAGTTCAATGCATTTTGGAGAGTGACAACGTTAGCTAATGGTATAGCTACACACTTGGTACCTGAATGGCTAATTGCTAACTTTAGGTAATTGCTGATAGAAAAGTAATGTAAGCTCGTAAAGTGTACATGCAAACTTCCCTGGCAGAGAGTTCACATCAGGACAAAAGTGATTGTGTGTGTGTGTGTGTGTGTGTGTGTGTGTGTGTGTGTGTGTGTGTGTGTGTGTGTGTGTGTGTGTGTGTGTGTGTGTGTGTGTCAGGGCCAGGGCCTGTGTGAGTGTCAGAGGGAGAGGGGGAGAGAGAGAATCTTGCAAACATATAGGATATATTCCATAACATGACAAGAGCATGAGTTTATGCTAACGTTTTGTACTGTAACTTTGGGGCAAAACGTATGGCATTGGCAACAGAAGAGGCTTCTGTGCATGGCCTACAGGCAACAATCATGGATGCAGCCATCGATTAGCAACTTTGAAGTGTAGTGGTTTATGAATTGGTCCAACAGTCTCTCAAACCTTGTAGGCCTACTGTACAGCTGTACTTGAATTTGATCGACTTTAAAATCCATGAAAGTTGATTATTTGTCTTTATGTTGTGTGTTGTAATACATTTAATTTTTATATCTTATTGTTATCTGAAAAGGAAACACATGAGATGTGCACTGTACCACAGTCCACCCCTAGAAAGGACTCCTCCGGACCAGTATCATCCATGGACTCAACTGAGTGTTCTGGTGCACTGAAGATGTTCATCTCCACTCCAGAACAGGCTTCGCCACGCCCACGCCTACACATAATAGATAACAGCAAAAATTGTAAGCCTTCTTTAACAAGTACACTGTAAATTTACTGTGTGTTTGTCGTGCATTTTGTCTCCCTCAGGGACTCCGAGATACAATTTGTTTTTTCCCAAACAAACTAAAAGATGGGTTGCCAGGAAGAGGTACGAGCCAACCACGCAGACATTCAGGAAGGATTTGGTGGAGCGGGTCCTGGAAAGGCGCAAGGATCCTACTGTGAAGTTTGCAGATCCACATTTTTATATCCAGCAACCAGCTACTATATCCGACAACATAGCCACCACTCCAAGACCGGACAAAGATCAGAGTATTGCAGAGCACGTCTCCCGTTTTAAAACCTGATTAAAAGGGAAAAATGAAAGTCTAACTGTAGTTTAGTGTGGTGCTAAATACTGTCTGCAAACAGACAAATATTAGAGATATTAGTAAAATCGTAAAAATACAAAAGGTCAACAGCAAACTTATTTTTATTGAACCATTTACAAACATTGTTTTTAATTTTTTCTGTAAACATTAGAACACTGTTCAAATCTCCTCTTTGGTGCAATTGTTTGTATAAAAAAGTAAAATTATACAAAGTATCTTCACAATCGTATTGTGTCATCTGTAACCAAATGTATGTGTTCTTTCTGTGTTTGACATAAAGGATTTGGTGCAGTAGCAAATGTTTTCTAGTAGCCTACAGTAGTGTTGTGTTCAGAACAATCTTAGAGCATCTTGTGCTTCCCTGAAGCCAACATATTGTCCAGTGGCCGAAGGGTATTTGTTTCGGATGCTGGTCACTACACAGGATGGAAGAACACGTCGGTTTCCTCTTCCTAGCTGTGTTCCTTTCAACCCCCACTCAAGAACGATTCTGTAAGCCACCAATCGGTACTGCCTAAAACAAGAAGGAAAACAAGTTGGCTCTTACCAAAGACAGCTACGCTATGGTAATAGACCACATATAAACAATGGCCCTACTGCTGTTCATGGTGGTAGACTGATTTGCTGAATTGATCAGGCTAAAAGCCTACGGCCTATGCCTATACAGTAAAAACTGTTTTGTCCAAGTAAGTCACGCTTGTGTGTTATTTTTTTTCCTTTAGTCCTGGTGGGACCTTTTGAACCAGATCAGTATTGTTAATAAGAAACTGTTTTAGTTAATAAAAAATAATAGCTGGCTAGTTATTCTAAGCTTTCTCCATCAGCCACTCTTTGGATGGAGGCTGTGGTAGTAGGCCTACATCAAGGGTAAAGAGTAGGCCTAGCCTTTAATAAAGCAGACTTGGAGTCCATGTATGAACATACCATATATAATATTTGATTGACTGATTGGACTTTAATAAATCAATTAAATTATATATGGTATGTTCATGCATGGAAACACATAATTACATTTTGTTTGGATTGCACACTTACAACATTGACAAATGGCCGTTGGGTCCAGCAGGTCTGGGTCTTCTTTTCCAATTTATTTTATCGAAGGAGAAGAATGTTTCCAGCACTCCTCGATTTAGAAGGGGTGGAAAGTCCTGGTGCTCCGTAATCCAGATTGCTCTGTCTCGGGAGGCGCTATGCCCAGACACATCGAGATCCTGAAAACTAGTGTCCAGCTCCAGCTCTTGCATCTGTGGGATGACTAAGTCCCACTCCTTGCAGCAAAAACATTCGTCCTCTGTCGGCATTTGAATACATTTTCTGCACTGGCACCACCAGCCTCCCGCTGTTCTGTCCCGGTTCTCTACTGCAGCTCCAGCGGGGGCCGTCTCTAAAGACGCTCTTTCTCGTTCTGTCCTTTGAGCATCCATCTCTCTCAGTTGTTCATCCCTGTATTCCGGCTCGTACATGTACGGTTCGTGGGATACAACAAATTCCTCATAATCGTCTTCAAAAGCAGACGCATCGCTAAGTCCTCCAAACGTGGCCATATCTTGTTCATTGAATACGATAATAGAATTCCTTCGTTCACTGTACTCTGCATCTGTAGCAATGACAGCGGCATGTAAAAAAAATTAGAGCCGGTAACCTAGGTCCGCCGCTGCCGTAGCCTACAACCAGGAATATAACACTGAAGCTGAGACCCAGCAATTCCCTCAAAATGCATGCAATGCAAGGTTAGTTTTATTTCTGAAATTATTCTATCAACACAGACATTTAAATCTATAGTCTGTCGTTATAATTGATTTACCTCGGGTGTACTGTGGAGTGGGTAAGACTGTTTTTAATAGCAGGCTAGCATTGCCCGTTGCTGTGCGCTAGCCTAGCACGAGCGAACTCTGCAACTAGAAGGACTTAATGAAAATCTGTTGAAAACTGTCTCCACTGATAAAGAACACCAAGGCTCACTTTGGAAACAGGCCCTATGTCCAAAATTACGAACTACCCCTTTAAGTGTTGCAGAACTGTAATGATGGTCTATGTATTCTGTTCTCTCTAAAATGTCTAGTATTCAAGTTATCAATATATGAATTCGTTGCTCCAAAGCAACATGGATAGAGAGGTACATTCATCAATCTCCACATATAGTAATCAGGAAAAAATCCTCGTGGGATTAAAACCATCCTATCAAATGTTGTTATCAAACGTAACAACAATCAGAAATTGTGATAGGTAACATGATATAGTAAAAAAGCCTACATCTTATGAATGTAAATCTTTTTTAAATATTTAAATCCAGACAGTGATGGATAGTATAGCCCTCAGATATCTTCTTTTTTGTTTTAGACACATATAATGCATACATGCAATGTGTGCAACTGGCAGACATTGAAAAATGTCCATCTCTACCAAACAAAATTACATTTTACAGGGGTTATAAAGTATGTTATGAAACACATCTGACAGAGTATTTATCCTTCCAAGCAGTCACAATGTCAGTGATGCCTACATACTATGACTTAACGTTCTCTCTGTAGGTATCAGGCCTAACCTCATGTGAACAACATGCTACAGAACACTGAACACAATTGAATAGATTTAGTTTCAACGGTTCAGCACCATGGACAGGGACCTATGACACTCTCACCCATCTACATTTAGCCTGAGCCCGGTGTCTTTGGAAAAGAGAAGTAACTGGAGAACCATTGAGGAAACACACAATAAATCATGTACAGTGCATGCTAAGAATACAACACATAATTGCCTCAGCAATTCAGAGAGTTTCCTTCCCTCAACATGACGTCCAACCTCAAATCGTGGAACGCAGAGGTGAGGGAGGTAGAGAGATGGAAAATAAATATGGATTGGGTGACCAAAAAGTGCAGTATATGTAAGTTCATGATGTAAGGGATATGTTCTGCATGAGATAAATACAATTAAATAAATGTGTAGCCCCTCGTAGAAAACCATCCTGAACACAAAGGAGTGGAATACTTTAGAATACTCTTTAATACCATCAAACCTCTACCCCTGGTGGTTAGATCTCTACTACTAGATATGAAGACACGCTAACAAGCTCAAATTAACCCCAAGTCATAGGTCTGCACAATGCACGGCCCTATAGCTTTTAATACATTAACTCCCTTTTTCAACCGCCTGGACGGAGAGATAGATAGAAGAAAATGATGTTACATGAGGCAATGCCCATTACAACTATATGCAATTAGAACATGGTCAAAAAAATAATATGTACATTTTTATCTTCAACCGAGCCACAATGTGTTTTTCAACAACAGAGATGGACAATGGGCTCATTGTTATGCTTCGTGAATTAAAACCATGTGAAACAAACTTTCACGGCTAGAATAAAGCAGGGGTCCCTGTCCCGCTTACCTCAGGCGATCCCTCAGAGTCACCAAATATCTCAACAAAGTCTGTTGGACTTTTTCTCAGGGTCTGGTCGGCGGGCAGCTTGTTGTCATTGTAAGACGTGGCAAACTTAAAGTCGCTGGTTCTAGAGCCTGTGGTTAAGTAGCCGTCATAGGCGCTGCGTAGTGTGGCCATGCCGTCCACCTCGGCGTAATGAGGGGGCAGATAAGCGCTGGGGATAGCGACGGCTCCATCAAACAACAGTCTGGGCTTACTGCTGCGATAGAACCTCACACTCAGGATAAGAACCAAGAAGGTCAGGAAAAAGGTGGAGACGCACACCAGCGCAATAATCAGATAAAATGTCACTTTAGAATCATTCTCCTCTGTGTGATGGTTAAACTCTGCCACTTCTGCTAAGTCATCAGAAATAAGGAAATACACCACACATGTGGCCGAGAGCGGTGTCGGCCCGTTATCTTTCACAGAGACAACGAGGTTCTGCTTCATGCTGTCGCTTTCTGAAATGTCCCTCTGGGTCCTGATCTCTCCACTGTGGAGACCGATAGTAAAGAGTCCCGGGTCAGTGGACTGAATGATACGATAGGACAGCCAGGCGTTCTGTCCAGCATCTCCATCCACTGCAATTACCTTGGAGACTAGAGAACCTCCGTGTGTCGCCTTGGGGACCAGCTCGGTCTTTAAAGCATTCCCTTCAGACGTGGGGTAAAGTATCTGAGGAGTGTTGTCATTCACATCCGTTATGAAGACACTGACTGTCACGTTGCTGCTGAGCGGAGGAGAACCGTTGTCTCTAGCCATCACCTGGAACTTAAATCTCCTGAACAGTTCATAATCCAAAGACTTCAAGGCCTGGATGACCCCTGTGTCTCCGTTTACAGATACATACAGGGACACCGGGGAACTGTTGACTTCACTGGGTAAAAGAGAATACACCACGGTGCCATTTTGTCTCCAGTCTGGGTCTCTAGCGGACACTGAACACAGAGTCAAGCCTGGTTGGATGTTTTCAGCAACATAGGCGCTGTAGGACGCTTCATCAAACAGAGGTGGGTTGTCGTTGACATCGGCTACCGTTAGCTGAATGATTTTAGAGGAGGACAAAGGGGGAGATCCCTTGTCTGTGGCCATAATGGTGATATTATAATCAGACACTAGTTCACGGTCCAGCTCACTTGCTGTTACTAGAGAATAGTAGTTCTTAATGGATGGGATCCATTTAAAAGGAACATTTTCCCGGATAAAACAGCGGACCTGACGGTTATTCTGAGAATCTCTGTCTTGTACGTTAATAATGCCTACCTCTGTCCCAGGTGAGACATTTTCTGGTACTGGGTTGGACAGTGACTTCTGGTTAATTACCGGAGCGTTGTCGTTTACATCCAAAATATCAATTATTAATGTTGCATAGGACCCCAAACCGAGACGTCCTTTGCACTAATCTGGAGCTCATATGAAGACTCTCTTTCAAAATCGATTGATCCCGCCACTGTAATTTCTCCAGTGGTTGTATTGAGATAAAAGACATTGCTTTTTTCGTCTGAAACATGATCAAAGCCATAAACGATCTTACCGTTGATACCCTCGTCTGAATCAGAAGCACTCACAGTAATCACGAGACTATCTACCGGAGAGTTTTCAGGTAGGCTGGCTTGATAAATGGCCTGACGAAACACCGGGGCGTTATCATTAGCATCTAGCACAATTACATGTATAACTACAGCACCTGATCTCTGAGGAGAGCCACCGTCTACTGCGGTAAGCGAAAGCGTAATCTCTTGTTTGCCTTCTCTGTCTAACTCTTTGTGTAAGACTAGCTTGCCATATTTCCTCCCATTCCCCTTCGTCTTAACATTTAATATAAAGTGCTCGTTTCTTTCAAGTGTATAGCCCTGAACGGCATTATCTGCAATGTCTGCGTCGTGCGCTTCGTCAAGAGGGAAACGTGCCCCTTTGTCTGCAGATTCACTTATTTCAATTGTTTGTAGATCCTCCTTAAAATGCGGTGCGTTGTCATTTATATCGTTAACACGGATAGTAATACGGTGTAGTTCCAAAGGGTTTTCCAGTACAAGTTCTTGTTGCAAGACACACAACGGTTTCTTTGCACAAAGACTCTCTCGGTCTATTCTCTCAGCTACAAGCAAATCTCCAGTATTTAGATCTATATTGAAATACTGATCGTTGTCATCTTCGGTGTCAATGCGAGCCTTGCGATCAGAGAGTCTGAAGTTAAGTCCGAGATCCGTGACTATGTTTCCAATCACTGATCCGCGTTTCATCTCCTCTGGAATAGAATAGCTCACGTCTCCATAGACGGAGTGCAGGACGAGAACAACAAAGAAAAGGCCACGATAATCCATTTCAACTCGATGGATTGCCATCGTTTGAAGGAAGAAGCCCATCGTGTTTTGAAGAATCCTCCTATGTCGATAATGAATATGTTGAGCTCATAAAAAAAACAGGGTCAGCAATTGAAATCACACAGCAGTAGGCTATGAATGCTTACTTGTCGAATGCTGCGAAGACTCAGCATCATCGCTGGCAGTTCATACTCAGGGTTTTCTACTAGCTAAGGTTGGTGCATAGCGACACCAGGAGCATATTTTAGTTATAACACTCAATTATATGTGACGTGGTTGTGGTGAGACCCTATGTTGTAATATTGTAACCATGAAATACTTTTACCCACTGTAACTGCAAATGTGGCTGTTAATTCTGATTATCTTAAAAAAAGCTCCATATTAGTTGCCCTTACATTGCAAATTATTCCTAATTTACCTTCCTAAATGTTTCACGCACATTTCCTTAGAACTACTTGATTATAAATCAAACAATTACATACTAACACCAATGAACAGCAACCCTCTAACAACCCTCGAATAAAAAAAAAAAATAGAAGAAACCATTTCTCTGGCACAAAACCTCATTCCTTGGTAAATGTACTCCTTATTAATCCACCTCTGGATTAATCTCCTTCCTCCAAAATGAATGTTCTGTCCTTCATCATCAAACTGGTCAATACGTCCTGACGTAGGCATGTGTACATGAGTCTACATGAACATACAACACAGCCTTTTCACAGTTACAACTCCAGTCCACAAGTTATGAAATTGAATGTTACAAGCAAAGAAGAAAGAAACGACTAAGCACGAGCCTAAAAGAAATACCCAACGCAAATTTCTAATTTGTCTAATTTGTTCAAAGTAACTCAAGGGATAATAATGCCCATACAATAAACACATATTATCCCCCCACTCAAATACACAAACATGCATCGATCTCCCCATTATGGAGATCGGTGTTATTACGATATTATTATATATAATATTATTATTATGTTTATTCCAAAACACCACTAATGGTATGGATTGTAAAGTAAAGTATGACACATTCCATACACTAGCCGTTGTATGAGGAAATATAGACAGAAGACAATTCTATATTTCAATGATGTTCATCCATTTGGCCAATTAGATTCTAACCTGTCTTCAATTATAATTACAGTTTTCTGAAGACAGGCAGATAGATAGATTGAAACATGTCAAAAAGTAGAACCAAAGTCATTCCAATAAATAAACAGTATGATTGAGTCATGAACAAAATCAAACACTATTGATTAACAAACTAAATGTGCATTATAGCAAACTGCTATTATTTGACAGCATTAATATAATCTGTTCCAATAATTCCAATATATATATATATATATATATATATATATATATGTTGGATCATTTAATCATGTTTCCAAAAAATGCCAGCCTGAAAGAATATAAATTGAATTGTGAAGTATTCATGAAGGAATTACAATGACTTTCAGCAATAAAAGGAGACTCCAACGCCATGCAAAGTGACAAAGTAGTTGCACTAATAGGAGAATCAGGGCCCATGAGATAGAGCACAGCACTGACCGAAAAACCTTTAAGTTCTTCATGTAGTGCAGCAGTAACACAATAGTTGGAGCATCAAACACATAGTGGCAGAATACATTGCTCAGATTACACAGCAAGCTCAACAGAGTAATAAGCCTCTAAATACTCAACACAAATGTGGAAATAGTGAAGAGGGACTGGGCACAAAGAAAATTGTCATGAGAGAAACAAAAACTATACCGTACAGCAAATGTTTTATGTGACAGTTAAATATTTCCTTAGATACCTGAACACATAAATGTGCAACCCAGGTTGAACTAGTGAGAAAAACAATGTTCAGTGAAAAATTAAGAATGAAAATATCTGTCCCAACAAAAGCATTCAAAGGAAAAACATAAATTTCCATTGACTAATTAAAAAGTCTATCATTGTGTGGGCCTGGAAAGATAAATACTTTCCTGGAAAACCTAATTTGAACTGTCAAAGGGTCCTTCAAACACAATTTGCTTTAGATAGAAATGTTTTTTTTTTTTTTTTAAATATTTGCCACAGTGCCTACCTCAGGGGCAACATCAAGGTCTCCAAACACTTCTTCAAAGTCTGTTGGATTTTTTCTCAGGGTCTGGTCTGCAGGCAATGTGTTGTCATTGTAAGATGTGACAAATTTAAAGTCACTTGTTCTAGATCCAGTGGTTAAATACGCATCATAATTATATGTGCTGCGTAAAGTTCCAGTGCCGTCCACATCTGCGTAGTTTGGAGGGAGGTAAGAGCTGGGAATAGCAACCGCTCCATCAAACAACAGTCTGGGCTTTCTCCTCCGACAAAACCTCAATCCCAGAATGATAATAATGAAAGTCAGGAAAAAGGTGGAGACGGATACCAGCGCGATGATCAGATAAGATGTTAATTTAGAACTGCTATCTTCATAAGCCATGTCCTTCAGTTCGGGTACTTCAGCCAAGTTATCAGCAATCAGTAAAAACATGGAACATGTAGCAGAGAGGGAGGGCTGTCCGTTATCCTTTACAGCGACTACAATGTTCTGTTTCATGTTGTCAGAATCAGAAATGTCTCGCTGGGTTCTGATCTCCCCACTGTGCAGATCGATTTTGAAAAGTCCCGGATCAGTGGACTTAATGATATGATAGGACAGCCAGGCGTTCTGTCCAGAGTCCCCATCAACTGATATCACCTTGGAAACCAGAGAACCTCCTTGTGCAGCTTTGGGTACAAGTTCAGTCATGAAGGAGTTTCCCTCCGGGGCGGGGTAAAGTATCTGAGGAGTGTTGTCATTTACATCCATTATGAAGACACTCACAGTCACGTTGCTGCTGAGTGGAGGAGATCCGTTGTCTCGTGCCATAACATAGACTTCAAAGGTCCTAAACTGTTCATAATCAAATGACCTGACACTTTGGATCACTCCGGTGTCTCCGTTAACAGATAGATACGAGGAGACTGGAGCACCGTTGACTTCACCAGGTAAAAGAGAATAGATCACTGTACCGTTTTGTCTCCAGTCCGGGTCATGGGCCTTAACAGAACACAGGCTGTGGCCCGGTTTGTTGTTCTCAGGGACATAGCTGCTATACGACTGTTCCTCAAACACAGGTGGGTTGTCGTTGACGTCAGCTATTAAGATGTGAACAACCTTGACCGATGACAGAGGAGGAGAACCCTCATCGGTGGCGGATATTGTAATGTTGTATTCAGACACTAGTTCCCTGTCTAGTTTCTCTGTTGTTACTAAAGCATAGTAATTTTCGATTGAAGTAATGAGTTTAAAAGGAACGTTTTGCTGAATAGCGCAACGGACTTTTTGATTTTTTCCAGAGTCTCTATCGAGCACGTTAATAAGTCCCACCTCTGTACCAGATGACACGTTCTCTGGTACAGGATTGGTCAACGATATTAATGATATTACTGGTGAGTTATCGTTCACATCAGTAATACTTATTATTACCTTTGTATCTGAAGAGAGACCGTAACTATCTTTAGCCTGCACAAACATTTCATATGTTGAACCCTCCTCAGAGTCTACGTCACCTGCAACAAAAATCTCCCCAGTTTGACGATCAAGTGAAAACAATTTTCTTGATTTCTCAGATATGCGACTAAATCCATATGCTATTTCACCATTAACCCCCTCGTCTGCGTCTGTTGCGCTAACGGTTATCACGTGAGTTTTTAACGGGGAGTTTTCAGGCAGTCTGGCCTCATACACGGCCAGACTAAACACTGGGGCGTTATCATTAGCATCCAACACGATGACGTTTATTACAACTGTGCCTGATCTCTGAGGAGAACCACCATCTAGAGCCGTGAGCAATAATTTAATATCCTGCTGCTCCTCTCTGTCTAACTCCTTATCGAGAATCAATTCTCCATATTTACTGCCATCACTTGTAGTTTGTATATTTAGAAGAAAACGGTTATTCCGTTGCAGAGTGTAACTCTGAACACCGTTTTGGCCTATATCTTCATCATGAGCCGCATCGACACGATACCGAGCTCCTTTGACAGCAGATTCGCTTATTTCCAGCTTGATAATATCCGTCGGGAAACGAGGTGCATTGTCATTTATGTCTTGTATCTGCAGTGATACACGATGTAATTCCAATGGAGATTCCAAAAGCAGCTCGAATATAAGAACACACGACGGCCTTTCTCCGCATTGTTCTTCTCTGTCAATTCTCTCTGAAACAATGAGCTCTCCGCTTCGAAGATTGACATCGCAATACATCCGTTCGCTTCCAACCGTTTTAATACGAGCCTTACGAATAGATAATATTCCGTCTTCAAATCCCAGATCCTTGGCGATATTTCCAATAACATATCCACGCTTCATCTCCTCTTGAAACGAATAGCTCAGGTTGCCATGAACGAAATGCAGTCCAAAAAATAAAATTAAAAAGACACAAAGGCCCAACCGACTGTGTTCCATTGTAAAACAGAAAACTATACCATATAAGTGTTTCGAGAATGCCAAAAACGCTCTAAAGAAATGTATTTTTATGAAAATATCATACGGCTTAAATACCACCGTAGCACGATGTCCCAGCTTTGTAGCCTTCTGCTGGCGTCAATATGTGGTGGGTGGAAATGCTGACGACAGTATTCTTTTAACTCAATTGCAGGTGCATAGCGACACCATGAGTCAGTAGGAAGAACAACACATTATGAGTTGATGTATGTAAATTTACACCAAATAGGCCTGCTGATGAATGAAGTTCTCGTTTCAGCTCCATTTTTGAAAGTCCGGGAATTTGGCAAAAAAAAAATTACACACTATAGGCTATTATCAATCAATAACTGATTAAATGCTTACTAATAAAACAATGATTAATCAATATAAATTGAATGGTATGGTATTTACGAAGGCATTGCAATAGTAAACAGCACTGAAAGAACATTCCAGCACCATGGAGAGCTACACAGCATGCAGTAGGTCACTAGTAACAGAAATCCAACAGACAGCTCAGCATGCAGACTGTTACAGACCACAATCTGTCATCCACATAGTGTATCAGTAATATAGTGGTTGGAGCAGCTAACACATCGTGGCAAAATAAAGTCCTCAGATTACTCAGAAGACTATGCAGGGTACAGGTTCAAGCCCTCAAATACTCAACAACAAAGTAGTACTCGTCGTGACAGACTGGGCACTGAGAAAGTTACAGCAGGGAGAAAAACAAAAATGATACCACATAGAAACCAGACAGGATGTTTTATGTGACAGTAAAAGTTATTTTTGTGGGATATCTTGAACAATCACATCACTCAAGTCCATGTAAAGATATTTGTCCCAAACAGTGTAGAGAGAAACTCAACATTTTTTGCCTTTTACTTAAACCACAGAAAGTAAGAAAGGTCTCTTACATCCTTAACTTCATCTTCAGCAACAAATTACTTTGTTTCACAACACCATGAAATAAATAAAAACAATGCTGTAATATAAGACTCTAAATAGGAATGCAACATAAAATAACCATCTTTATGCTCGATTAAATGATGAATATCTAAAGTATACACGCACAAATTATCTCACTGTGTGGGATGCAAGGGCAAATACAAGGCTGAAAGAGCTCTTTTCAACTGTCAAACCGTCCAAACAAACTACTTGCATGAGATAGAGATTACAATTTTCTCTTTTTTTTGCCACAATGCCTACCTCTGGTGAAACATCAAGGTCTCCAAACACTTCTTCAAAGTTGGTTGGATTTTTTCTCAGGGTCTGGTCTGCAGGCAGTGTGTTGTCATTGTAAGACGTGACAAATTTAAAGTCACTTGTTCTAGATCCAGTGGTTAAATACGCATCATAATTATATGAGCTGCGTAAAGTTCCAGTGCCGTCCACATCTGCGTAGTTTGGAGGGAGATAAGAGCTGGGAATAGCAACCGCTCCATCAAATAACAGTCTGGGCTTTCTCCTCCGACAAAACCTCAATCCAAGAATGATAATAATGAAAGTCAGGAAAAAGGTGGAGACGGATACCAGCGCGATGATCAGATAAGATGTTAATTTAGAACTGCTATCTTCATAAGCCATGTCCTTCAGTTCTGGTACTTCAGCCAAGTTATCAGAAATCAGTAAAAACATGGAACATGTAGCAGAGAGGGAGGGCTGTCCATTATCCTTTACAGCGACTACAATGTTCTGTTTCATGTTGTCAGAATCAGAAATGTCTCGCTGGGTCCTGATCTCCCCACTGTGCTGATCGATTTTGAAAAGTCCCGGATCAGCGGACTTAATGATCTGATAGGACAGCCAAGCGTTCTGTCCAGAGTCCCCATCAACTGCTATCACCTTGGAAACCAGAGAACCTCCTTGTGCAGCTTTCGCTGCACAAGGTTGCTGCTGAGTGGAGGAGATCCATTGTCTCGTGCCATTACATAGACTTTAAAGCTCCGAAACTGTTCATAATCAAATGACCTGACACTTTGGATCACTCCGGTGTCTCCATTAACAGATAGAAAAGAGGAGACCGGAGCTCCGTTGACTTCACCAGGTAAAAGAGAATAGATCACTGTACCGTTTTGTCTCCAGTCTGGGTCATGGGCCTTAACAGAACACAGGCTGTTGCCCGGTTTGTTGTTCTCAGGGACATAGCTGCAATACGACTGTTCCTCAAACACAGGTGGGTTGTGGTTGACGTCAGCTATTGAGATGTGAACAACTTTGACTGACGATAGAGGAGGAGAGCCCTCATCGGTGGCGGATATTGTAATGTTGTATTCAGACACTAGTTCCCTGTCTAGTTTCTCTGTTGTTACCAAAGAATAATAGTTTTTAATTGAAGGAATAAGTTTAAAAGGAACATGTTGCTGAAGAGAACACCTAACCTTTCGGTTTTTCTCTGAATCTCTATCCTGCACGTTAATAAGGCCCACCTCCGTACCAGGTGACACGTTCTCAGGTACGGGATTGGTTAAGGATTTCATGGCTATAACAGGGACATTGTCATTAACATCTAATACTTATAAGGACTTGAGAGTCTGCGGAAATACCAAATCCATCTTTTGCTTGCACAATTATTTCATATTTGGTTCCCTCCTCGAAGTCTATATCACCTGTAACAAATATTTCTCCAGTCTGTGCATCGAGTGAAAACAGTTTTCGTGATTTATCAGATATCCGGCCTAGTTCATACGTTACTTCTCCATTAACACCCTCGTCTGCGTCCGCAGCGCTAACAGTCACCACACGGGTTTTCAGCGGAGCGTTTTCAGGCAGACTTGCCTCATACACGGCCTGACTAAAAACTGGGGCGTTATCATTAGCGTCCAACACAGTGACGTGTATGACTACTGTGCCTGATCTCTGAGGAGATCCACCATCCAGGGCTAAAAGAGACAATTTAATTTCCTTCTGCTCTTCCCTGTCTAATTCCTTTTCTAAAACCAATTCGCCGTATTTAGTTCCAGCATAGGCGTCGATTACGGGGGGGACGGGGGGGACATGTCCCCCCCACTTTCTAAAATACGAATTTTGTCCCCCCCACTTTTGCGACCGAAAAAAAAAAAAAAAAAATCTCCCCACATACTCAACCGAAATCGTCGAGTCTAAATCATGCGATAGGCGCGCACGAAGACATCCTCACAAGTCACAGCATGCACAACAGCAGGTCTTTACAGTCTGCAATTGATTGTCTGGTAAACTTTGTTGATGTCAAGATAAGTGTTAAATTGCCAACACTTTTCTTTGTCCTGTGTGTATTAGTATTACATATCCGAAATCCCGAGCGCCAATACCCTGGTGTTTCCAACGTCGTTTTGCAAAACAAGCCAAAACACAAACTGGTTTTTCAACACCTGACAATACACTGCAGAGCATATTTTAATGCAGCGTTGAATGGATGAATAGCTTACATAAGGGTACCCACCACTTTTCAAACCACACTCAAGCTTATGGTTATTGTCCCCACCACTTCTAAAAACAAACTGACGCCCTTGAGTTCCAGCATTTGTAGTTTGTACATTGAAGTGAAAATGTTCATTGCGTTGAAGGCTATAACTCTGAACGCCGTTTTGGCCAATATCTTCATCGTGTGCCGCATTAACGCGATACCGAGCTCCTCTGTCAGCAGATTCTCTTATTTCCAGCTTGATTTTATCCGTCGGGAAACTCGGTACATTATCATTTATATCTTGTATCTGTAGTGATACACGGTGTAATTCTAAGGGCGATTCCAAAAGGAGCTCGAATTTGAGAACACATGAAGGTGTTTGTCCGCATTGTTCCTCTCTGTCGATTCTCTCTGAAACAATGAGCTCTCCGCTTCTTAGATTGACGTCACAATACCTCCGTTCGTTTTCCTCTGTTTCAATGCGAGCCTTCCTAGCAGATAATATGTCCAATGTAAGTCCCATGTCCTTTGCGATATTCCCGATAACTGATCCACGCTTCATCTCCTCTTGAACTGAATAGCTCAGGTCGCCATGAATAGAATGCAGTCCAGATACTAAAAATAAAAACATGAATTGACCCATCCCGCAATATTCCATCCTTCTTAACCGAGCAAAAGAACAATAAGGACGATATAGGTTCGGGTTTTCTAACAAAGCACTAAGGAAACGGAGTTGATCAAATATTTAGAACAACCATCGACCTTTGATAGACTACCGCTTTTCTACGGAACTCGGCTTAGTACTGCTCTCGCGACGAGCTGTTGGATGGAACGGCTGACTCTTATATTATGTTGCAGGTCTACTCTATTGCAGGTAAATAGCGACCTCCTGAGTCATCAGGGTTTACAAAACATTGAGAGGTGCAATAACTCATAACTCGTGGAACACCAAAAGGTAATATTCTATTCAGTAGATCTGTCTTCATTCTTTAAAACTCTCTTTGAATCAAGTAAACATGACATTGCCCAATATGCACACCATATGCAGGTAATTGTTGACCAATGCTAATGAAACCTAATGAACACATTAAAAAATATCTAATTGAATCGTATGATCTTCATGAATGAGTTAAGACGGTGTGCAGCTCTATACAAACTCTCCAGCGCCATGGACAGAGACACAGCTAAGAAAAGGAAAGGAGAAGCAGCACCAAAAGCATCAGACATTTGCTGACTTTACAACCACACGTTCATGTCACTCCTCGACATAGTGTAGCAGAGTGTTCTGTGATGCTGGGAGCAATATACAAAGATGCTCTGGGAGTACAGAAAAACGATGGAGAGCAGGAGATGGACATTTCTAATTGTCTAAGTTCAAAATATCAGGGTAGAAAGACAACTATGCCTTACGGTAGAAATTAAACTAGACATTAGTGCAACGAGACAACAAGGTAAAGATACATGTGTTAAAGTGATTTTATGAACATCCTGATCTGTGACCCTCACCCCTGACGACACACACATTCACACACACACACACACATGTGATTGGTTCGGAAAGATCCATATTTATCAACCGTTAACCCAAACAACAAAGGCCTTCACTTATGTCCATCTAAGTGTTTGATTATATACAAAGAAAACCTACGCAAATCTAAACTTGATATTCAACAAGTCAATAAATATGTCAACACATATGTCACCCCTTTGGTAAGTGTTGTCCACATTAACGTGTTATATGTAGATGCCGGCTAATAGGATGGTCATATCACATGTAGAATGCGCTTAATTTAAATATGAAGTAATAATTGATGATGTACCATTCTAAATAACAAACAGTGTTACGTAAAAAATAAATTCTGGGAGACATAACGTGCAGTATAATGTATTGAATTCAAGAGGCTTACAATATATTTCTTAATGGAAACATACTTTTTAAATCACAATTTGTTCAGCTAAAATGCCTACCTCAGGTGAAACATCAAGATCTCCAAACACTTCTTCAAAGTTTGTTGGATTTTTTCTCAGGGTCTGGTCTGCAGGCAGTGTGTTGTCATTGTAAGACGTGACAAATTTAAAGTCACTTGTTCTAGATCCAGTGGTTAAATACGCATCATAATTATATGTGCTGCGTAAAGTTCCAGTGCCGTCCACATCTGCATAGTTTGGAGGGAGGTAAGAGCTGGGAATAGCAACCGCTCCATCAAATAACAGTCTGGGCTTTCTCCTCCGACAAAACCTCAATCCCAGAATGATAATAATGAAAGTCAGGAAAAAGGTGGAGACGGATACCAGCGCGATGATCAGATAAGATGTTAATTTAGAACTGCTGTCTTCATAATCTATGTCCTTCAGTTCGGGTACTTCAGCCAAGTTATCAGAAATCAGTAAAAACATGGAACATGTAGCAGAGAGGGAGGGCTGTCCGTTATCCTTTACAGACACTACAATGTTCTGTTTCATGTTGTCAGAATCAGAAATGTCTCGCTGGGTCCTGATCTCCCCACTGTGCAGATCAATTTTGAAAAGTCCCGGATCAGTGGACTTAATGATCTGATAGGACAGCCAGGCGTTCTGTCCAGAGTCCCCATCAACTGCTATCACCTTGGAAACCAGAGAACCTCCTTGTGCAGCTTTGGGTACAAGTTCAGTCATGAAGGAGTTTCCCTCTGGGGCGGGGTAAAGTATCTGAGGAGTGTTGTCATTTACATCCGTTATGAAGACACTCACAGTCACATTGCTGCTGAGCGGAGGAGATCCGTTGTCTCGTGCCATTACATAGACTTTAAAGCTCCGAAACTGTTCATAATCAAACGACCTGACACTTTGGATCACTCCGGTGTCTCCATTAACAGATAGATACGAGGAGACAGGAGCACCGTTGACTTCACCAGGTAAAAGAGAATAGATCACTGTACCGTTTTGTCTCCAGTCTGGGTCATTGGCCTTAACAGAACACAGGCTGTGGCCCAGTTTGTTGTTCTCAGGGACATAGCTGCTATACGACTGTTCCTCAAACACAGGTGGGTTGTCGTTGACGTCAGCTATTGAGATGTGAACAACTTTGACTGACGACAGAGGAGGAGAGCCCTCATCGGTAGCGGATATTGTAATGTTGTATTCAGACACTAGTTCCCTGTCTAGTTTCTCTGTTGTTACCAAAGAATAATAGTTTTTAATTGAAGGAATAAGTTTAAAAGGAACATGTTGCTGAAGAGAACACCTAACCTTACGGTTTTTCTCTGAATCTCTATCTTGCACGTTAATAAGGCCCACCTCCGTACCAGGTGCTGCATTTTCAGGTACGGGATTGGTCGATGACTTCAGCGATATTACTGGGGTATTGTCATTAACATCAGTTATACTTATTATCACTTTAGTATCAGAAGAAAGACCATATCCATCTTTTGCTTGCACAAATATTTCATATTTTGATCCCTCCTCAAAGTCTATGTCACCTGCGACAAATATCTCCCCAGTCTGTCGATCAAGTGTAAACAATTTACGTGTTTTATCAGATACCCGGCTCAGTCCGTATGTGACGTCACCATTAACGCCCTCGTCCGCGTCTCTTGCGCTTACGGTCATCACAAGGGTTTTTAACGCAGCGTTTTCAGGCAGACTAGCCTCATACACAGCCTGACTAAACACTGGGGCGTTATCATTAGCGTCCAACACAGTGACGTGTATGACTACTGTGCCTGATCTCTGAGGAGAACCTCCATCCAGAGCCGTGAGGAATAATTTAATATCTTTCTGTTCCTCTCTGTCTAACTCCTTATCGAGAATCAATTCTCCGTATTTACTGCCAGCACTAGTAGTTTGTAAATTTAAAACAAAATTGTTATTCCTTTGCAGAGTGTAACTCTGAACACCGTTTTGGCCTATATCTTCATCATGAGCAGCATCCACTCTATATCGAGCACCTTTGTCAGCAGATTCACTGATTTCCAGCTTGATAATATCCGTAGGGAAAGTTGGCGCATTGTCGTTTATGTCTTGTATCTGTAGTGACACACGGTGTAATTCTAATGGAGATTCCAAAAGCAGCTCGAATTTAAGAACACACGACGGCTTTTCTCCGCATTGTTCCTCTCTGTCGATTCTCTCTGAAACAATGAGCTCTCCGCTTTTTAGATTGACATCACAATACCTCCGTTCGTTTTCCTCTGTTTCAATACGAGCCTTCCTAGCAGATAATATGTCCAATGTAAGTCCCAGGTCCTTGGCGATATTCCCGATAACAGATCCGCGTTTCATCTCCTCTTGAACCGAATAGCTCATGTCGCAATGAACGTAATGCAGAACAAATAATGAAAATAAAAATAAACGAAGACCGATCCCGCAATATTCCATCCTCTTTATCCGAGTAATAGACAATATAGTCGATTGGTTCAGGTTTTCTAACAAAGCACTGAGGTAATTGAATTGATAAAATATGTAGAAAGACCATCGGCCTTTGATATCCTACCGCTTTTCTACGAAACTCTGCTTTGTCCTGCTCTCTTCACGAGGTGGTGGGTGGAACGGCTGACTCTTATGTTATATTGCAGGACTACTTTATAGCAGGTGCATAGCGACCTCTTGAGTCATCAGGGTGTAAAGCACATTTAGAGGGGTATAACTCACAACTCATGGAACACCAAATAATCCAATGTTCAGTTCAGTAGTGCAGTCTACTTTTTTCTTTAAAGGAGTTTGCATTAGGTCAACATGACATCACCCCATATGCACACCATATGTAGGGAAAAGTTGTACTCATTCAAATTAACCCTAACCAACGCATTTAGAAAATATGTAATTAAACTGTATTTTCCTAATGAAAGAGTTAAGATGTGTACAACTCTATATAAACCCTCCAGCACCATGGTCAGAGACACAGCAAGAAATAAGGCAGTAGAAGCAGGACCATAACCACAGGTGTGTGCAGAATGTCCAACCACATCTTCAAGTAACTCCTCCACACAGTGCAGCCGAACGTACTGCGATGCTGGGAGCAACATACACAGATGCTCTGGGAGTACATACAACCTATGGAGGGCAGGAGATGGACACTTCTAAGAGGCTGCATTCAAAACATCAGGAATAGTGGTGATGGGGGAGTAGGCCTGAAGTTAGAATAACTTAACGTAGATGACAGAGCAACGTGAAACAATTTAAAATATACACATTTGTAAGTGATGGTATACAAATTCCAACCCAGTCTCACGGAAATACGTGACACTGTCACGTCATTTAATCTATTCATTCGTGATCTGGGACATGTCATTTCAATTTTTGCGTGCCAAAAAAGCACAAATTTCATGGCAACGTCCACTCCCGACACTGAGGCATCGACGCAGAGTTTCATTCACATAGCCTACAAATAAACAGGACAATAGATGGCTATATAAAATAAACATTAAGACATAGGCCTACAATTCTAAAAAGAAGAGATGAAGCAGCTACCTTTTTTTTTTTCCGTCGCAGTTTGCCTACAGAGCAGCGCACCTGCATTAAATATATCCGTGAATTGTCACAAATTCTCAGAATCAAAGGCGAAAGTAGAAACGGGTGGCCAAAAGCTGTCATATTGTTAGTTATCACAGACAATTTTTCTTTGTTTGTATTGAAAGATCTTGAAATAAATGAGAAAAATGAACAATAAATTATCTGTAGGCCTAGGGACATTGGGAACATGAGTTTGACATTTGTGCTGTTTGGCACGAAAAAATTGAAATGACGTGTCACAAATCACGAATGAATAGATAAATTAAATGACGTAACAATGTCACGTATTTCCGTGAGACTGGGTTGCATATTCAGAACTGTGACTCACATCCTTGCCCCCCCCACACACACACGCACACACACACACACACACAATTGGTAAGTAAAGATCCATATCTATCAACTGCTAACATCCTGAACAGCAAACCCCTTCAATAAACGACCTCTATGAGGTGTATGAAATGAAGAAAAACATAATCTGTCAATCTGTTGAACTGCTTTTTCAGCATTTTGCTTAGTGCAGTCCACATTGAAAATGTATTTCTAAATATTAAATAATATGATTCTCATAACTGAGGTACACTGCATTTAATTTAAATATCAAGTTATAATTGGTATTGTAAAGACAATATTCTGATTATTCATTATAATATAAACTTTATGATTGATTGCATTAACATTTAGTACTTTATTTTTAACATCCTTATAACATTATCAGAGTTTACTGGAGCTTTTCAATTGGTGCAGCTTTGATGATTATGCACAACTCATTTTATGAGGCTCAAACTGGTGCAACAGGGAATAACAAACGGAACACAATGCGGGTAAAGATTGAACAAACATGTGTAGAAGCCATTTTGAAACATGAAACAGTGTTTACTGAACTAATTTTCAGATTGATCTAAGATGAAGCACAATGTATTAAATACGATAGACTTACAATAAACTTCCTAATTGAAACATACTTGTTGAATCACAATTTGTTCAGCTAAAATGCCTACCTCAGGGGAAACATCAAGGTCTCCAAAAACTTCTTCAAAGTCAGTAGGATTTTTTCTCAGGGTCTGGTCTGCAGGCAGTGTGTTGTCGTTGTAAGAAGTGACTAATTTAAAGTCACTTGTTCTAGATCCAGTGGTTAAATACGCATCATAATTATATGTGCTGCGTAAAGTTCCAGTGCCGTCCACATCTGCGTAGTTTGGAGGGAGATAAGAGCTGGGAATAGCAACCGCTCCATCAAATAACAGTCTGGGCTTTCTCCTCCGACAAAACCTCAATCCCAGAATGATGATAATGAAAGTCAGGAAAAAGGTGGAGACGGATACCAGCGCGATGATCAGATAAGATGTTAATTTAGAACTGCTATCTTCATAAGCCATATCCTTAAGATCTGGTACTTCAGCCAAGTTATCAGAAATCAGTAAAAACATGGAACATGTAGCAGAGAGGGAGGGCTGTCCGTTATCCTTTACAGCGACTACAATGTTCTGTTTCATGTTGTCAGAATCAGAAATGTCTCGATGGGTCCTGATCTCCCCACTGTGCAGATCGATTTTGAAAAGTCCCGGATCAGTGGACTTAATGATCTGATAGGACAGCCAGGCGTTCTGTCCAGAGTCCCCATCAACTTCTATCACCTTGGAAACCAGAGAACCTCCTTGTGCAGCTTTGGGTACCAGTTCAGTCATGAAGGAGTTTCCCTCTGGGGCGGGGTAAAGTATCAGAGGAGTGTTGTCATTTACATCCATTATGAAGACACTCACAGTCACGTTGCTGCTGAGCGGAGGAGATCCGTTGTCTCGTGCCATAACATAGACTTTAAAGCTCCTAAACTGTTCATAATCAAATGACCTGACACTTTGGATCACTCCGCTGTCTCCGTTAACAGATAGATAAGAGGAGACTGGACCACCGTTTACTTCACTGGGTAAAAGAGAATAGATCACTGTACCGTTTTGTCTCCAGTCTGGGTCATGAGCCTTAACAGAACACAGGCTGTGGCCCGGATTGTTGTTCTCGGTGACATAACTGCTATACAACTGTTCCTCAAACACAGGTGGGTTGTCGTTCACGTCCGATATATCAATTTGAAAAATACTAATAGAAGAAAGAGGAGGGGAGCCCTCATCAGTTGCTGTGATAGTGATGTTATAATTAGACACTATTTCACGGTCAAGGTTATCCGTTGTTACCAAAGAATAATAGCTTGTGATTGATGGAACTAATTTAAATGGAACGTTTTGTTGAATGGAGCAACAAACTTGACTGTTTCTCTCGGCATCTTTGTTCTCTACGTTAACGATACCGACCTCTGTACCAGGTGACACGTTCTCAGGCACTGGATTGGTCAACGTTTTTAACGATATAGTAGGAGGATTGTCATTAACATCGGTTATGAAGATGATAACCTTTGCATCTGAAATGAGGCCATAACCATCTTTGGCTTCAACAAACATTTCATATTTGGAACCCTCCTCAAAGTCTATGGTACCTGTCACAGTGATCTGGCCTGTGGTTTCATCGAGTGAAAACATCATGCGCGACTTATCAGACATTTGATTAAATTCGTACGTAACTTGTCCATTGACGCCCTCGTCTGCGTCCGAGGCGCTCACCGTAATTACCGCGGTTTTGAACGGAGAGTTCTCCGCCAATCTTGCTTCATAAACAGCTTGACTAAAAACTGGGGCGTTATCATTAGCGTCCAAAACGATGATATGTATGACTACTGTGCCTGATCTCTGAGGAGAACCCCCATCTAGAGCCGTGAGCAATAATTTAATATCCTGCTGTTCCTCTCTGTCTAACTCTTTTTCCAAAACCAACTCGCCATATTTCCTACCAGCACTCGTTGTTTGCATATTTAGGACAAAGTTGCTATTCTTTTGAAGAGCGTAGCTCTGAACATCATTCTGACCAATATCTGCGTCATGGGCCGCATTGACACGGTACCGAGTTCCTTTGCCAGCTGATTCTGTAATCTCAAATTTGATTATATCCTTTGGGAAAGTTGGAGCATTATCATTTTTATCCTGGATATGTACATTTATACGATGTAATTCCAGGGGAGCTTCGAAAAGGAGCTCAAATTTGAGAACACAAGCATGTTTTTCACCGCACAGCGCTTCCCTGTCAATCCTCTCTGCAACAATGAGGTCTCCGGTTCTCAGGTTGATGTCATAATACTTTCTGTCATTCTTTCCCTTTTCGATACGAGCCTTGCGAGTAGATAGCATGCACACATCAAGTCCCAGATCCTTGGGTATGTTTCCAATGAAAGATCCAGGCTTCAATTCCTCAGCTATAGAATAGCTCATTTCGGTGTGTGCATAGTGCAAGACGGAAAATAAAAACAGACTTCCGCGAAGACACAGATGGGTATGCTCCATCTTTGAAAAATGCACTCCGCAATGTCGATTCAGAGTTAAATCAAATCTGTGATCAAATATACAGCCTTGTCCTCGAGATTGAAAAGCGTATTCAGGCCGATCAGTTGGCCTGCTATACAGTGAAGCTTTGTTCTTCCTTGTGGCTAGGTTGTGCGTCCCACAATGTCATCCTTTGCTAGTGTATAGTGACCCTGTGTGTACAAACGGAATATAACACCTTTAAAAGGTTGACACAGCGTACGTCGTACACTGTCAATACAATATATATATTTATTTTTTTTGGAAGTCAGATGATTATTGAGTTTACTCAGTTCTTCTCATTTAGTTGGTTTAGTTTGTTGAGTTATAGTAATGTTAAATGTTCCGTCTTCAAGTAAGACATTTGAAATATTACTGTAGACCAATGACATATAGGCTACATGATGTTTTTATAAAGACTGATTCCTGCTGAAACACAGTGTCTTTAAGGTGCATTCAGCACCATGGACAGGGCTAAAGCCGAAGAAAAGCTACCATTAGATTGACTATCGATTATATGCATTCTTTTACCACTGGCCCAGATCTATATATTGTGGAAATACTTTAAGCAACATTGTGCTGTGTCCGTATAATGCAAAATACGGATAAACGGATAGATTAATATGTTGTGAAGCAAGTGGAACTCCTGTTCATTAGAATCCATCGGTGAATAATGTTTGCAATACTGAGTGCAGTTACAAACCAAAGATATGTTGAACATCGGATTATGGAAAGGATGAAGTCTTTTCGGCTCTTATTAAAAATTAATAAGTAATGAAGTGTCACTCTGGATCAAAACCAGCAAGGTGTTAATAGTTGTAAATGTATTATATTATGTATAATATCGATTCATAATAAATTCCACACTAACCAAATAAAAGGTTAATTTGAGGAACAGTGACTTAAAATGAAACAATTACATTGCTGATAATAATGTCGATAATCGTACAACATGCCTACCTCAGGGGAAACATCAAGGTCTCCAAACACTTCTTCAAAGTCTGTTGGATTTTTTCTCAGGGTCTGGTCTGCAGGCAGTGTGTTGTCGTTGTAAGACGTGACAAATTTAAAGTCACTTGTTCTAGATCCAGTGGTTAAATACGCATCATAATTATATGTGCTGCATAAAGTTCCAGTGCCGTCCACATCTGCGTAGTTTGGAGGGAGATAAGAGCTGGGAATAGCAACCGCTCCATCAAATAACAGTCTGGGCTTTCTCCTCCGACAAAACCTCAATCCCAGAATGATAATAATGAAAGTCAGGAAAAAGGTGGAGACGGATACCAGTGCGATGATCAGATAAGATGTTAATTTAGAACTGCTATCTTCATAAGCCATGTCCTTAAGTTCTGGAACTTCAGCCAAGTTATCAGAAATCAGTAAAAACATGGAACACGTAGCTGAGAGGGAGGGCTGTCCGTTATCCTTTACAGCGACTACAATGTTCTGTTTCATGTTGTCAGAATCAGAAATGTCTCGCTGGGCCCTGATCTCCCCACTGTGCAGATCGATTTTGAAAAGACCGGGATCAGTGGACTTAATGATCTGATAGGACAGCCAGGCGTTCTGTCCAGAGTCCCCATCAACTGCTATCACCTTGGAAACCAGAGAACCTCCTTGTGCAGCTTTGGGTACCAGTTCAGTCATGAAGGAGTTTCCCTCCGGGGCGGGGTAAAGTATCTGAGGAGTGTTGTCATTTACATCCGTTATGAAGACACTCACAGTCACGTTGCTGCTGAGCGGAGGAGAACCGTTGTCTCGTGCCATTACATAGACTTTAAAGCTCCTAAACTGTTCATAATCAAACGACCTGACACTTTGGATCACTCCCGTGTCTCCATTAACAGATAGATAAGAGGAGACTGGAGCACCCTTGACTTCACCAGGTAAAAGAGAATAGATCACTGTACCGTTTTGTCTCCAGTCTGGGTCATTGGCCTTAACAGAACACAGGCTGTGGCCCGGTTTGTTGTTCTCAGGGACATAGCAGCTATACGACTGTTCCTCAAACACAGGTGGGTTGTCGTTGACGTCAGCAATAGACACTTGAACAGATTTTAATGACGACAGAGGTGGAGAGCCCTCGTCGATAGCAGTAATTGTAATGTTATAATGAGGCATTATTTCACGATCTAGTTTATCGGTGGTCACCAGAGAATAATAGTTTTTGATAGAAGGAATTAGTTTAAATGGCACGTTATGTTGAATGAAGCAGCGGATCTGTCTGTTTTGTGCTGAATCCATATCCTGCACGTTAATTATTCCAAACTCTGTACCAGGTGACACATTCTCAGGCACTGGATTGTTCAACGATTTCAACGAAATGTTTGGTGCATTGTCATTGGCGTCTGTAATAAATATTATAACTTTTGTATCTGTAGAGAGACCATAACCATCTTTGGCCTCTATATAAATTTCATATTTCGACCCTTCTTCAAAGTCAATGTCACCTATCACAGTAACGTCACCTGTTTTCTGATCAAGTGAAAAAAGCATTCGTGACTTATCAGACATTTTGCTAAATTCATATGTAACCTCTCCATTAACGCCCTCGTCTGCGTCAGTAGCGCTGACAGTGATCACGTGCGTTTTCAGATTAGAGTTCTCAGGCAGGCTGGCCTCATACACGGCCTGACTAAACACTGGGGCGTTATCATTAGCGTCCAACACACTGACGTCTATGGTTAGAGTACCTGATCTCTGAGGAGAACCACCGTCCAGAGCCGTTAACAATAATTTAATTCCCTTTTGTTCTTCTCGATCTAATTCTTGATTTAAAACCAATTCAGCATATTTGATTCCAGCACTTGTGGTTTGAGTATTTGAAATAAAATGTTTATTTTCCTGAAGAATATAGCTTTGAACGCCGTTCTGGCCAATATCTGCATCATGGGCCGCGTTGACGCGGTAGCGAGCTCCTTTGTAAGCGGATTCTGTAATTTCCAGTTTTATTGTATCCTTCGGGAACAGTGGTGTGTTATCGTTGATGTCATCGATTTTCAGTGACATGCGATGTAATTCTAAGGGAGATTCAAATAGAAGCTCAAAATTGAGGAAACACGAAGCCTTTTCTCCACAGAGCTCTTCTCTGTCTATTCTCTTCGCGACGGTCAGGTCTCCGGTACGACGATTTATATCACAGTATGCTATATTTCGTTCCGTCTCAATACGAGCTTTGCGAGCAGTCAATCTTCCAACATCAATCCCAAGATCCTTTGCTACATTTCCAATGATAGAACCATGCTTCATCTCCTCCTGAATTGAATAGTCAAGCTCGCCATTTGTGAAGTGCAGTAAAAAAATGAAAACGAAGATCAAACCGTAGAATCCACAATGTATGTTTTCCATTTTCGTAGAAAACCTGTCCAACACACTGTCGTGACTCGTCGATCACACTAAAAACAATACCCAGTTGAGCTACATTCAAATTAAAGCAACGTTACTGAGGTCGGTTTACTCCCTACTATTCTCAACCCTTGTGAGCATGCACAAAGGCCTTGGCTTTGTGTACGATCCCGTCAATACGCACTATGTACATGAGGGTATCATAGCGCTTTGCTGGTCTATAGTGACACCATGAGTATACCAGAGATATAACACATAAAGTGTGTATCTGCAATCCATTTACTCAACAGAAAATTATATGAAGATATTATGAATAACAATAACAAGAACACATGCCAATACAATAAAAAGACACGGCAGTATGTGCTTTGAACCATAAAGGGTTCAGGCTCTTCGTATAAAGACTGCACCACGGACAGAGGCAGAACATTCTTCATCAGCATGACTGCAATGTTTTGGCTGCTATTGTGAAAATATAATTAATATTCTTTAACTGACTAGGATATAACATATCATTTTTGTTCATGCTCATATGACAATTCAATTGTGTACTGCAGTATTGTTTAATAGCAACTTTATTTTCAAATCAAATACATGTATTAAGAAATGAAATTAATCTTTATTTATTTGATCCAATGTTTATAAGGAGCAACTGTTTTTTTCTCAGAAACAAGGACTAAAAATATGCAAATTATTTGCTTAACCTTGTACTCAAGCAAAGGTTGCAATCTTAAAATTTGTCACTTCATTCATTCCATTGTAACCATAACCTTTTATAAGCCTTTCTGAAGAACCTTGTGAGTATCCCCATTCGTTTAACCTGTGTCTGAGAAGAATTCCAGGTCCTGCTGGGGAGTCAAACACCCAAGCCACAATCTGCCTTACATTTTTACACGGTGTCTCTGTGTCGTAAATGCTCAACAATGAGCAAGTCTTAAACAATGGATAATTACAGACCAACAATTGTTGTGTTGTGTCTCTGAAAATAGCAAGATTAAACTCAAGAGGGTGCCTACCTCAGGGGAAACATCAAGGTCTCCAAACACTTCTTCAAAGTCAGTAGGATTTTTTCTCAGGGTCTGGTCTGCAGGCAGTGTGTTGTCGTTGTAAGAAGTGACAAATTTAAAGTCACTTGTTCTAGATCCAGTGGTTAAATACGCATCATAATTATATGCGCTGCGTAATGTTCCTGTGCCGTCCACATCTGCGTAGTTTGGAGGGAGATAAGAGCTGGGAATAGCAACCGCTCCATCAAATAACAGTCTGGGCTTTCTCCTCCGACAAAACCTCACTCCCAGAATGATGATAATGAAAGTCAGGAAAAAGGTTGAGACGGATACCAGCGCGATGATCAGATAAGATGTTAATTTAGAACTGCTTTCGTCATAAGCCATGTCCTTCAGTTCGGGTACTTCAGACAAGTTATCGGAAATCAGTAAAAACATGGAACATGTAGCAGAGAGGGAGGGCTGTCCGTTATCCTTTACAGCTAATATAATGTTCTGTTTCATGTTGTCTGAATCAGAAATGTCTCGCTGGGTCCTGATCTCCCCACTGTGAAGATCGATTTTGAAAAGTCCCGGATCAGTGGACTTAATGATCTGATAGGACAGCCAGGCGTTCTGTCCAGAGTCCCCATCAACTGCTATCACCTTGGAAACCAGAGAACCTCCTTGTGCAGCTTTGGGTACCAGTTCAGTCATGAAGGGGTTTCCCTCCGGGGCGGGGTAAAGTATCTGAGGAGTGTTGTCATTCACATCCGTTATGAAGACACTCACAGTCACGTTGCTGCTGAGCGGAGGAGATCCGTTGTCTCGTGCCATTACATAGACTTTAAAGCTCCTAAACTGTTCATAATCAAACGACCTGACACTTTGGATCACTCCTGTGTCTCCATTAACAGATAGATAAGAGGAGACTGGAGCATCGTTGACTTCACCAGGTAAAAGAGAATAGATCACTGTACCGTTTTGTCTCCAGTCTGGGTCATGGGCCTTAACAGAACACAGGCTGTGGCCGGGTCTGTTGTTCTCAGGGACATAGCTGCTATACGACTGTTTCTCAAACACAGGTGGGTTGTCGTTCACATCAGCCACAGAGACCTGAATCGTTTTCAAAGATGACAGCGGTGGTGAACCATTGTCGGAAGCAGTGATTGTAATGTTGTAATCATTAACTTCTTCACGGTCTAGTTTCTCCGTGGTCACTAAAGAATAATAGTTTTTGATTGAGGGAATCAGTTTGAAAGGAATATTTTGTTGAATGTAGCAACGGACCTGTTTGTTTTTCTCTGAATCTCTGTCCTGAACGTTAATTAGGCCTACTTCTGTACCAGGTGGCACGTTCTCTGGTATTGGAGCGATCAAGGATTTCAACACTATGACCGGGGCGTTGTCATTAATATCGGTAATACTTATTATCACCTTTGAATCTGATGAAAGACCGTATCCATCTTTGGCCTCAACAAACATTTCATATTTTGAATCCTCTTCAAAGTCAATGTTTCCTGCAACAAATATCTCCCCAGTCTGTCCATCGAGCGAAAACATATTCCGTGATTTGTCTGACATTCGGCTCAGTTCATATGTAACGCCCCCATTTACGCCCTCGTCTGCGTCAGTAGCGCTCACCGTAATCACGTGGGTTTTCAACGGAGAGTTTTCCGGAAGGCTGGCTTCATACACGGCCTGACTAAACACTGGGGCGTTATCATTAGCGTCCAACACAGTGACGTCTATGGCTACTGTGCCTGATCTCTGAGGAGAACCACCATCTAGAGCAGTGAGCAATAATCGTATTTGATGCTGCTCCTCTCTGTCTAACTCCTTTTCTATAACCAATTCGCCATATTTACTACCGGCACTTGTAGTTTGCAAATTCAAAATAAAGTGGTCATTCCGTTGAAGAGTGTAACTTTGTATCGCATTCTGGCCTACATCTGAATCGTGAGCCGCATTAACGCGATACCGAGCTCCTTTGACAGCAGATTCACTGATTTCCAGCTTGATAATATCCGTCGGGAAACTCGGTGCATTGTCGTTTATGTCTTGTATCTGTACTGATACACGGTGTAATTCTAATGGAGATTCCAAAAGGAGCTCGAATTTAAGAACACACGAAGGCTTTTCTCGGCATTGTTCCTCTCGGTCGATTCTCTCTGAAACAATGAGCTCTCCGCTTCGAATATTGACTTCACAATACCTCCGTTGGTTTTCCTCGGTTTCAATGCGAGCCTTTCTAGCAGATAATATGTCCAATCTAAGTCCCAGATCCTTGGCGATATTCCCGATAACAGATCCACGCTTCATCTCCTCTTGGACTGAATAGCTCAGGTCGCCATGAACGTAATGCAGTGCATACAATAAAAACACAAAAAGAAAAATCCCTTGGTTTTCCATCCTGGTATCCAGAGCAATTTACGATAGAAACAATAGGCTCGGTATTTCTTACAACCCATAAAATGAATAGATTATATCGATGGAAAGGAAAGACCATCGGCTCTTGATAGCCCTCCGCTTTTCAACGAATCTCCGGGTTTGTCTACCTTCTGCTATCGTCAAGAGGTGGTTGGTTAATAGACTGACGATTATATTACGTTAAAATCTATTGCAGGTGCATAGCGACACCTCGAGTCATCAGGAAGTATAACACTGTAATAGTGGTTATAACTCATGTAACACCAAACGCTATTCTATTCACTTGTGCTTTTTGTTTGAGCTTCTGACTAATTTAAACAATCAATTAAATCATATGTGCATTATATGCAATGCATATTTGACAAATTCTACCGTATGAAACAAGTGTTCCATTATATAAATTGAATGGGTAGTTAATATAGCATTCCTAATGTGGTGTCAGTTGGCATAGACAACCCAAAGCTATCCCAGAACCATGGACAGCGACACATCATACAGTAGGTCAATAGTAACAGAGATCCATCAGACAGAGCTCAGCATGCAGACTTTTCTACCCCTTAGTCAGTCCTCCTCATAGTGTAACAGTAAAATTTTGGTTAGAGCAGCTAACACATAGTGGCACAATACAGTCCTCAGATTACACAGAGAACAATGGGGAACTAGGGGTGAAAAGCTTGGCACAGAGAAAGTAACAGGTGAGAGAAAACACAAACTATACTGCATATAAAACCGACAGAATGTTTGATGTGACAGTAAAAAGTGTTTCTTTGGATATATTGACCAATCAAAACTCTGTCACCCAAGACGAAAAATCGTGATTTAGAACAAGTAACATTTTTTCGTTCACTCTAGAAAAAAAAATTGTGGATGCTGTGCTTCATACAGCACAGATGGAAAGAAATGGCCACATCCGTAACTGGTTCTTTAGCAACAAAGAACTTTGTTTCACAACCAAATTCAATAGATACAAATGCCATAATGTAGCCCATTCATTAGGTATGCAACAGAAACATGAGCTTACTTTAATCCTCAATGAAATACCTAAAATATGAAACATATGAACAAAAAGCACTGTGTGAGCCTGCAAATACAATGTTGTTTCAAAAATAAATTGCCTCAACCAATTTTGACTATGAAAGTGTCTTTGACATTGAGATTATTTCATAGAAATGTGATAGCTATATGACAGAAGCTGAATTAGGGCGGCAAGCTGCATTGGTGAGAAGCGGAAAGAATATTTTCTTTTTTGACACTTGTATGTTTTTTACCTCAGGGGAAGAATCAATGTCTCCAAACACTTCTTCCAAGTCTATTGGATTTTTTCTCAGGGTCTGGTCTGCAGGTAGTGTGTTGTCATTGTAAGACGTGACAAATTTAAAGTCACTTGTTCTAGATCCAGTGGTTAAATACGCATCATAATTATATGTGCTGCGTAAAGTTCCAGTGCCGTCCGCATCTGCGTGGTTTGGAGGGAGATAAGAGCTGGGAATAGCAACTGCTCCATCGAATAACAGTCTGGGCTTTCTCCTCCAACAAAACCTCAATCCCAGAATGATGATAATGAAAGTCAGGAAAAAGGTGGAGACGGATACCAGCGCGATGATCAGATAAGATGTTAATTTAGAACTGCTATCTTCATAAGCAATGTCCTTCAGTTCGGGTACTTCAGCCAAGTTATCAGAAATCAGTAAAAACATGGAACATGTAGCAGAGAGGGAGGGCTGTCCATTATCCTTTACAGCGACTACAATGTTCTGTTTCATGTTGTCAGAATCAGAAATGTCTCGCTGGGTCCTGATCTCCCCATTGTGCTGATCGATTTTGAATAGTCCCGGATCAGCGGACTTAATGATCTGATAGGACAGCCAAGCGTTCTGTCCAGAGTCCCCATCAACTGCTATCACCTTGGAAACCAGAGAACCTCCTTGTGCAGCTTTGGGTACCAGTTCAGTCATGAAGGAGTTTCCCTCTGGGGCGGGGTAAAGTATCTGAGGAGTGTTGTCATTTACATCCGTTATGAAGACACTCACAGTCACGTTGCTGCTGAGCGGAGGAGATCCATTGTCTCGTGCCATTACATAGACTTTAAAGGTCCTAAACTGTTCATAATCAAATGACCTGACACTTTGGATCACTCCGGTGTCTCCATTAACAGATAGAAAAGAGGAGACTGGAGCTCCGTTGACTTCACCAGGTAAAAGAGAATAGATCACTGTACCGTTTTGTCTCCAGTCTGGGTCATGGGCCTTAACAGAACACAGGCTGTTGCCCGGTTTGTTGTTCTCAGGGACATAGCTGCAATACGACTGTTCCTCAAACACAGGTGGGTTGTCGTTGACGTCAGCTATTGAGATGTGAACAACTTTGACTGACGACAGAGGAGGAGAGCCCTCATCGGTGGCGGATATTGTAATGTTGTATTCAGACACTAGTTCCCTGTCTAGTTTCTCTGTTGTTACCAAAGAATAATAGTTTTTAATTGAAGGAATAAGTTTAAAAGGAACATGCTGCTGAAGAGAACACCTAACCTTTCGGTTTTTCTCTGAATCTCTATCCTGCACGTTAATAAGGCCCACCTCCGTACCAGGTGACACGTTCTCAGGTACGGGATTGGTTAAGGATTTCATGGCTATAACAGGGACATTGTCATTAACATCTGTAATACTTATAAGGACTTGAGAGTCTGAGGAAATACCAAATCCATCTTTTGCTTGCACAATTATTTCATATTTGGTTCCCTCCTCGAAGTCTATATCACCTGTAACAAATATTTCTCCAGTCTGTGCATCGAGTGAAAACAGTTTTCGTGATTTATCAGATATCCGGCCTAGTTCATACGTTACTTCTCCATTAACACCCTCGTCTGCGTCTGCAGCGCTAACAGTCACCACACGGGTTTTCAGCGGAGCGTTTTCAGGCAGACTTGCCTCATACACGGCCTGACTAAAAACTGGGGCGTTATCATTAGCGTCCAACACAGTGACGTGTATGACTACTGTGCCTGATCTCTGAGGAGATCCACCATCCAGGGCTAAAAGAGACAATTTAATTTCCTTCTGCTCTTCCCTGTCTAATTCCTTTTCTAAAACCAATTCGCCGTATTTAGTTCCAGCATTTGTAGTTTGTACATTGAAGTGAAAATGTTCATTGCGTTGAAGGCTATAACTCTGAACGCCGTTTTGGCCAATATCTTCATCGTGTGCCGCATTAACGCGATACCGAGCTCCTCTGTCAGCAGATTCTCTTATTTCCAGCTTGATTTTATCCGTCGGGAAACTCGGTACATTATCATTTATATCTTGTATCTGTAGTGATACACGGTGTAATTCTAAGGGCGATTCCAAAAGGAGCTCGAATTTGAGAACACATGAAGGTGTTTGTCCGCATTGTTCCTCTCTGTCGATTCTCTCTGAAACAATGAGCTCTCCGCTTCTTAGATTGACGTCACAATACCTCCGTTCGTTTTCCTCTGTTTCAATGCGAGCCTTCCTAGCAGATAATATGTCCAATGTAAGTCCCATGTCCTTGGCAATATTCCCGATAACTGATCCACGCTTCATCTCCTCTTGAACTGAATAGCTCAGGTCGCCATGAATAGAATGCAGTCCAGATACTAAAAATAAAAACATGAATTGACCCATCCCGCAATATTCCATCCTTCTTAACCGAGCAAAAGAACAATAAGGACGATATAGGTTCGGGTTTTCTAACAAAGCACAAAGGAAACGGAGTTGATCAAATATTTAGAACAACCATCGACCTTTGATAGACTACCGCTTTTCTACGGAACTCGGCTTAGTACTGCTCTCGCAACGAGCTGTTGGATGGAACGGCTGACTCTTATATTATGTTGCAGGTCTACTCTATTGCAGGTAAATAGCGACCTCCTGAGTCATCAGGGTTTACAACACATTGAGAGGTGCAATAACTCATAACTCGTGGAACACCAAAAGGTAATATTCTATTCAGTAGATCTGTCTTCATTCTTTAAAACTCTCTTTGAATCAAGTAAACATGACATTGCCCAATATGCACACCATATGCAGGTAATTGTTGACCAATGCTAATGAAACCTAATGAACACATTAAAAAATATCTAATTGAATCGTATGATCTTCATGAATGAGTTAAGACGGTGTGCAGCTCTATACAAACTCTCCAGCGCCATGGACAGAGACACAGCTAAGAAGAGGAAAGGAGAAGCAGCACCAAAAGCATCAGACATTTGCTGACTTTACAACCACACGTTCATGTCACTCCTCGACATAGTGTAGCAGAGTGTTCTGTGATGCTGGGAGCAATATACAAAGATGCTCTGGGAGTACAGAAAAACGATGGAGAGCAGGAGATGGACATTTCTAATTGTCTAAGTTCAAAATATCAGGGTAGAAAGACAACTATGCCTTACGGTAGAAATTAAACTAGACATTAGTGCAACGAGACAACAAGGTAAAGATACATGTGTTAAAGTGATTGTATGAACATCCTGATCTGTGACCCTCACCCCTGACGACACACACATTCACACACACACACACACACATGTGATTGGTTCGGAAAGATCCATATTTATCAACCGTTAACCCAAACAACAAAGGCCTTCACTTATGTCCATCTAAATGTTTGATTATATACAAAGAAAACCTACGCAAATCTAAACTTGATATTCAACAAGTCAATAGATATGTCAACACATATGTCACCCCTTTGGTAAGTGTTGTCCACATTAACGTGTTATATGTAGGTGCCGGCTAATAGGATGGTCATATCACATGTAGAATGCGCTTAATTTAAATATGAAGTAATAATTGATGATGTACCATTCTAAATAACAAACAGTGTTACGTAAAAAATAAATTCTGGGAGACAAAACGTGCAGTATAATGTATTCAATTCAAGAGGCTTACAATATATTTCTTAATGGAAACATACTTTTTAAATCACAATTTGTTCAGCTAAAATGCCTACCTCAGGTGAAACATCAAGGTCTCCAAACACTTCTTCAAAGTTTGTTGGATTTTTTCTCAGGGTCTGGTCTGCAGGAAGTGTGTTGTCATTGTAAGACGTGACAAATTTAAAGTCACTTGTTCTAGATCCAGTGGTTAAATACGCATCATAATTATATGTGCTGCGTAAAGTTCCAGTGCCGTCCACATCTGCATAGTTTGGAGGGAGGTAAGAGCTGGGAATAGCAACCGCTCCATCAAATAACAGTCTGGGCTTTCTCCTCCGACAAAACCTCAATCCCAGAATGATAATAATGAAAGTCAGGAAAAAGGTGGAGACGGATACCAGCGCGATGATCAGATAAGATGTTAATTTAGAACTGCTGTCTTCATAATCTATGTCCTTCAGTTCGGGTACTTCAGCCAAGTTATCAGAAATCAGTAAAAACATGGAACATGTAGCAGAGAGGGAGGGCTGTCCGTTATCCTTTACAGACACAACAATGTTCTGTTTCATGTTGTCAGAATCAGAAATGTCTCGCTGGGTCCTGATCTCCCCACTGTGCAGATCAATTTTGAAAAGTCCCGGATCAGTGGACTTAATGATCTGATAGGACAGCCAGGCGTTCTGTCCAGAGTCCCCATCAACTGCTATCACCTTGGAAACCAGAGAACCTCCTTGTGCAGCTTTTGGTACCAGTTCAGTCATGAAGGAGTTTCCCTCTGGGGCGGGGTAAAGTATCTGAGGAGTGTTGTCATTTACATCCGTTATGAAGACACTCACAGTCACATTGCTGCTGAGTGGAGGAGATCCGTTGTCTCGTGCCATTACATAGACTTTAAAGCTCCGAAACTGTTCATAATCAAACGACCTGACACTTTGGATCACTCCGGTGTCTCCATTAACAGATAGATACGAGGAGACTGGAGCACCGTTGACTTCACCAGGTAAAAGAGAATAGATCACTGTACCGTTTTGTCTCCAGTCTGGGTCATTGGCCTTAACAGAACACAGGCTGTGGCCCGGTTTGTTGTTCTCAGGGACATAGCTGCTATACGACTGTTCCTCAAACACAGGTGGGTTGTCGTTGACGTCAGCTATTGAGATGTGAACAACTTTGACTGACGACAGAGGAGGAGAGCCCTCATCGGTAGCGGATATTGTAATGTTGTATTCAGACACTAGTTCCCTGTCTAGTTTCTCTGTTGTTACCAAAGAATAATAGTTTTTAATTGAAGGAATAAGTTTAAAAGGAACATGTTGCTGAAGAGAACACCTAACCTTACGGTTTTTCTCTGAATCTCTATCTTGCACGTTAATAAGGCCCACCTCCGTACCAGGTGCTGCATTTTCAGGTACGGGATTGGTCGATGATTTCAGCGATATTACTGGGGTATTGTCATTAACATCAGTTATACTTATTATCACTTTAGTATCAGAAGAAAGACCATATCCATCTTTTGCTTGCACAAATATTTCATATTTTGATCCCTCCTCAAAGTCTATGTCACCTGCGACAAATATCTCCCCAGTCTGTCGATCAAGTGTAAACAATTTACGTGTTTTATCAGATACCCGGCTCAGTCCGTATGTGACGTCACCATTAACGCCCTCGTCCGCGTCTCTTGCGCTTACGGTCATCACAAGGGTTTTTAACGCAGCGTTTTCAGGCAGACTAGCCTCATACACGGCCTGACTAAACACTGGGGCGTTATCATTAGCGTCCAACACAGTGACGTGTATGACTACTGTGCCTGATCTTTGAGGAGAACCTCCATCCAGAGCCGTGAGGAATAATTTAATATCTTGCTGCTCCTCTCTGTCTAACTCCTTATCGAGAATCAATTCTCCATATTTACTGCCAGCACTAGTAGTTTGTAAATTTAAAACAAAATTGTTATTCCTTTGCAGAGTGTAACTCTGAACACCGTTTTGGCCTATATCTTCATCATGAGCAGCATCCACTCTATATCGAGCACCTTTGTCAGCAGATTCCCTGATTTCCAGCTTGATAATATCCGTAGGGAAAGTTGGCGCATTGTCGTTTATGTCTTGTATCTGTAGTGACACACGGTGTAATTCTAATGGAGATTCCAAAAGCAACTCGAATTTCAGAACACACGACGGCTTTTCTCCGCATTGTTCCTCTCTGTCGATTCTCTCTGAAACAATGAGCTCTCCGCTTTTTAGATTGACATCACAATACCTCCTTTCGTTTTCCTCTGTTTCAATACGAGCCTTCCTAGCAGATAATATGTCCAATGTAAGTCCCAGGTCCTTGGCGATATTCCCGATAACAGATCCGCGTTTCATCTCCTCTTGAACCGAATAGCTCATGTCGCAATGAACGTAATGCAGAACAAATAATGAAAATAAAAATAAACGAAGACCGATCCCGCAATATTCCATCCTCTTTATCCGAGTAACAGACAATATAGTCGATAGGTTCAGGTTTTCTAACAAAGCACTAAGGTAATTGAATTGATAAAATATGTAGAAAGACCATCGACATTTGATATCCTACCGCTTTTCTACGAAACTCTGCTTTGTCCTGCTCTCTTCACGATGTGGTGGGTGGAACGGCTGACTCTTATATTATATTGCAGGACTACTTTATAGCAGGTGCATAGCGACCTCTTGAGTCATCAGGGTGTAAAGCACATTTAGAGGGGCTATAACTCACAACTCATGGATCACCAAATAATCCAATGTTCAGTTCAGTAGTGCAGTCTACTTTTTTCTTTAAAGGAGTTTGCATTAGGTCAACATGACATCACCCCATATGCACACTATATGTAGGGAAAAGTTGTACTCATTCAAATTAACCCTAACCAACGCATTTAGAAAATATGTAATCAAACTGTATTATCCTAATGAAAGAGTTCAGACGTGTACAACTCTATATAAACCCTCCAGCACCATGGACAGAGACACAGCAAGGAATAAGGCAGTAGAAGCATGACCATAACCACAGGTGTGTGCAGAATGTTCAACCACATCTTCAAGTAACTCCTCCACACAGTGCAGCCGAACGTACTGCGGCGCTGGGAGCAACATACACAGATGCTCTGGGAGTACATACAACCTATGGAGGGCAGGAGATGGACACTTCTAAGAGGCTGCATTGAAAACAACAGGAATAGTGGTGATGGGGGAGTAGGCCTGAAGTTAGAATAACTTAACGTAGATGACAGAGCAACGTGAAACAATTTAAAATATACACATTTGTAAGTGATGGTATACAAATTCCAACCCAGTCTCACGGAAATACGTGACACTGTCACGTCATTTAATCTATTCATTCGTGATCTGGGACACGTCATTTCAATTTTTGCGTGCCAAAAAAGCACAAATTTCATGGCAACGTCCACTCCCGACACTGAGGCATCGACGCAGAGTTTCATTCACATAGCCTACAAATAAACAGGACAATAGATGGCTATATAAAATAAACATTAAGACATAGGCCTACAATTCTAAAAAGAAGAGATGAAGCAACTACCTTTTTTTTTTTCCGTCGCAGTTTGCCTACAGAGCAGCGCACCTGCATTAAATATATCCGTGAATTGTCACAAATTCTCAGAATCAAAGGCGAAAGTAGAAACGGGTGGCCAAAAGCTGTCATATTGTTAGTTATCACAGACAATTTTTCTTTGTTTGTATTGAAAGATCTTGAAATAAATGAGAAAAATGAACAATAAATTATCTGTAGGCCTAGGGACATTGGGTACATGAGTTTGACATTTGTGCTGTTTGGCACGAAAAAATTGAAATGACGTGTCACAGATCACGAATGAATAGATAAATTAAATGACGTAAAAATGTCACGTATTTCCGTGAGACTGGGTTGCATATTCAGAACTGTGAATATGGGGGGGGGGCACTCACATCCTTGCCCCCCCCCCCCCCCCCCCCCCCCCCCCACACACACACACACACACACACACACACACAATTGGTAAGTAAAGATCCATATCTATCAACTGCTAACATCCTGAACAGCAAACCCCTTCAATAAACGACCTCTATGAGGTGTATGAAATGGAGAAAAACATAATCTGTCAATCTGTTGAACTGCTTTTTCAGCATTTTGCTTAGTGCAGTCCACATTGAAAATGTATTTCTAAATATTAAATAATATGATTCTCATAACTGAGGTACACTGCATTTAATTTAAATATTAAGTTATAATTGGTATTGTAAAGACAATATTCTGATTATTCATTATAATATAAACTTTATGATTGATTGCATTAACATTTAGTACTTTATTTTTAACATCCTTATAACATTATCAGAGTTTACTGGAGCTTTTCAATTGGTGCAGCTTTGATGATTGTGCACAACTCATTTTATGAGGCTCAAACTGGTGCAACAGGGAATGACAAACGAAACACAATGCGGGTAAAGATTGAACAAACATGTGTAGAAGCCATTTTGAAAAATGAAACAGTGTTTACTGAACTAATTTTCAGATTGATCTAAGATGAAGCACAATGTATTAAATACGATAGACTTACAATAAACTTCCTAATTGAAACATACTTGTTGAATCACAATTTGTTCAGCTAAAATGCCTACCTCAGGGGAAACATCAAGGTCACCAAAAACTTCTTCAAAGTCAGTAGGATTTTTTCTCAGGGTCTGGTCTGCAGGCAGTGTGTTGTCGTTGTAAGAAGTGACAAATTTAAAGTCACTTGTTCTAGATCCAGTGGTTAAATACGCATCATAATTATATGTGCTGCGTAAAGTTCCAGTGCCGTCCACATCTGCGTAGTTTGGAGGGAGATAAGAGCTGGGAATAGCAACCGCTCCATCAAATAACAGTCTGGGCTTTCTCCTCCGACAAAACCTCAATCCCAGAATGATGATAATGAAAGTCAGGAAAAAGGTGGAGACGGATACCAGCGCGATGATCAGATAAGATGTTAATTTAGAACTGCTATCTTCATAAGCCATATCCTTAAGATCTGGTACTTCAGCCAAGTTATCAGAAATCAGTAAAAACATGGAACATGTAGCAGAGAGGGAGGGCTGTCCGTTATCCTTTACAGCGACTACAATGTTCTGTTTCATGTTGTCAGAATCAGAAATGTCTCGATGGGTCCTGATCTCCCCACTGTGCAGATCGATTTTGAAAAGTCCCGGATCAGTGGACTTAATGATCTGATAGGACAGCCAGGCGTTCTGTCCAGAGTCCCCATCAACTTCTATCACCTTGGAAACCAGAGAACCTCCTTGTGCAGCTTTGGGTACCAGTTCAGTCATGAAGGAGTTTCCCTCTGGGGCGGGGTAAAGTATCAGAGGAGTGTTGTCATTTACATCCATTATGAAGACACTCACAGTCACGTTGCTGCTGAGCGGAGGAGATCCGTTGTCTCGTGCCATAACATAGACTTTAAAGCTCCTAAACTGTTCATAATCAAATGACCTGACACTTTGGATCACTCCGCTGTCTCCGTTAACAGATAGATAAGAGGAGACTGGACCACAGTTTACTTCACTGGGTAAAAGAGAATAGATCACTGTACCGTTTTGTCTCCAGTCTGGGTCATGAGCCTTAACAGAACACAGGCTGTGGCCCGGATTGTTGTTCTCGGTGACATAACTGCTATACAACTGTTCCTCAAACACAGGTGGGTTGTCGTTCACGTCCGATATATCAATTTGAAAAATACTAATAGAAGAAAGAGGAGGGGAGCCCTCATCAGTTGCTGTGATAGTGATGTTATAATTAGACACTATTTCACGGTCAAGGTTATCCGTTGTTACCAAAGAATAATAGCTTGTGATTGATGGAACTAATTTAAATGGAACGTTTTGTTGAATGGAGCAACAAACTTGACTGTTTCTCTCGGCATCTTTGTTCTCTACGTTAACGATACCGACCTCTGTACCAGGTGACACGTTCTCAGGCACTGGATTGGTCAACGTTTTTAACGATATAGTAGGAGGATTGTCATTAACATTGGTTATGAAGATGATAACCTTTGCATCTGAAATGAGGCCATAACCATCTTTGGCTTCAACAAACATTTCATATTTGGAACCCTCCTCAAAGTCTATGGTACCTGTCACAGTGATCTGGCCTGTGGTTTCATCGAGTGAAAACATCATGCGCGACTTATCAGACATTTGATTAAATTCGTACGTAACTTGTCCATTGACGCCCTCGTCTGCGTCCGAGGCGCTCACCGTAATTACCGCGGTTTTGAACGGAGAGTTCTCCGCCAATCTTGCTTCATAAACAGCTTGACTAAAAACTGGGGCGTTATCATTAGCGTCCAAAACGATGACGTGTATGACTACTGTGCCTGATCTCTGAGGAGAACCCCCATCTAGAGCCGTGAGCAATAATTTAATATCCTGCTGTTCCTCTCTGTCTAACTCTTTTTCCAAAACCAACTCACCATATTTCCTACCAGCACTCGTTGTTTGCATATTTAGGACAAAGTTGCTATTCTTTTGAAGAGCGTAGCTCTGAACATCATTCTGACCAATATCTGCGTCATGGGCCGCATTGACACGGTACCGAGTTCCTTTGCCAGCTGATTCTGTAATCTCAAATTTGATTATATCCTTTGGGAAAGTTGGAGCATTATCATTTTTATCCTGGATCTGTACATTTATACGATGTAATTCCAGGGGAGCTTCGAAAAGGAGCTCAAATTTGAGAACACAAGCATGTTTTTCACCGCACAGCGCTTCCCTGTCAATCCTCTCTGCAACAATGAGGTCTCCGGTTCTCAGGTTGATGTCATAATACTTTCTGTCATTCTTTCCCTTTTCGATACGAGCCTTGCGAGTAGATAGCATGCCCACATCAAGTCCCAGATCCTTGGGTATGTTTCCAATGAAAGATCCAGGCTTCAATTCCTCAGCTATAGAATAGCTCATTTCGGTGTGTGCATAGTGCAAGACGGAAAATAAAAACAGACTTCCGCGAAAACACAGATGGGTATGCTCCATCTTTGAAAAATGCACTCCGCAATGTCGATTCAGAGTTAAATCAAATCTGTGATCAAATATACAGCCTTGTCCTCGAGATTGAAAAGCGTATTCAGGCCGATCAGTTGGCCTGCTATACAGTGAAGCTTTGTTCTTCCTTGTGGCTAGGTTGTGCGTCCCACAATGTCATCCTTTGCTAGTGTATAGTGACCCTGTTTGTACAAACGGAATATAACACCTTTAAAAGGTTGTCACAGCGTACGTCGTACACTGTCAATACAATATATATATTTATTTTTTTTGGAAGTCAGATGATTATTGAGTTTACTCAGTTCTTCTCATTTGGTTGGTTTAGTTGGTTGAGTTATAGTAATGTTAAATGTTCCGTCTTCAAGTAAGACATTTGAAATATTACTGTAGACCAATGACATATAGGCTACATGATGTTTTTATAAAGACTGATTCCTGCTGAAACACAGTGTCTTTAAGGTGCATTCAGTACCATGGACAGGGCTAAAGCCGAAGAAAAGCTACCATTAGATTGACTATCGATTATATGCATTCTTTTACCACTGGCCCAGATCTATATATTGTGGAAATACTTTAAGCAACATTGTGCTGTGTCCGTATAATGCAAAATACGGATAAACGGATAGATTAATATGTTGTGAAGCAAGTGGAACTCCTATTCATTAGAATCCATCGGTGAATAATGTTTGCAATACTGAGTGCAGTTACAAACCAAAGATATGTTGAACATCGGATTATGGAAAGGATGAAGTCTTTTCGGCTCTTATTAAAAATTAATAAGTAATGAAGTGTCACTCTGGATCAAAACCAGCAAGGTGTTAATAGTTGTAAATGTATTATATTATGTATAATATCGATTCATAATAAATTCCACACTAACCAAATAAAAGGTTAATTTGAGGAACAGTGACTTAAAATGAAACAATTACATTGCTGATAATAATGTCGATAATCGTACAACATGCCTACCTCAGGGGAAACATCAAGGTCTCCAAACACTTCTTCAAAGTCTGTTGGATTTTTTCTCAGGGTCTGGTCTGCAGGCAGTGTGTTGTCGTTGTAAGACGTGACAAATTTAAAGTCACTTGTTCTAGATCCAGTGGTTAAATACGCATCATAATTATATGTGCTGCATAAAGTTCCAGTGCCGTCCACATCTGCGTAGTTTGGAGGGAGATAAGAGCTGGGAATAGCAACCGCTCCATCAAATAACAGTCTGGGCTTTCTCCTCCGACAAAACCTCAATCCCAGAATGATAATAATGAAAGTCAGGAAAAAGGTGGAGACGGATACCAGTGCGATGATCAGAAAAGATGTTAATTTAGAACTGCTATCTTCATAAGCCATGTCCTTAAGTTCTGGAACTTCAGCCAAGTTATCAGAAATCAGTAAAAACATGGAACACGTAGCAGAGAGGGAGGGCTGTCCGTTATCCTTTACAGCGACTACAATGTTCTGTTTCATGTTGTCAGAATCAGAAATGTCTCGCTGGGTCCTGATCTCCCCACTGTGCAGATCGATTTTGAAAAGACCCGGATCAGTGGACTTAATGATCTGATAGGACAGCCAGGCGTTCTGTCCAGAGTCCCCATCAACTGCTATCACCTTGGAAACCAGAGAACCTCCTTGTGCAGCTTTGGGTACCAGTTCAGTCATGAAGGAGTTTCCCTCCGGGGCGGGGTAAAGTATCTGAGGAGTGTTGTCATTTACATCCGTTATGAAGACACTCACAGTCACGTTGCTGCTGAGCGGAGGAGAACCGTTGTCTCGTGCCATTACATAGACTGTAAAGCTCCTAAACTGTTCATAATCAAACGACCTGACACTTTGGATCACTCCCGTGTCTCCATTAACAGATAGATAAGAGGAGACTGGAGCACCCTTGACTTCACCAGGTAAAAGAGAATAGATCACTGTACCGTTTTGTCTCCAGTCTGGGTCATTGGCCTTAACAGAACACAGGCTGTGGCCCGGTTTGTTGTTCTCAGGGACATAGCAGCTATACGACTGTTCCTCAAACACAGGTGGGTTGTCGTTGACGTCAGCAATAGACACTTGAACAGATTTTAATGAGGACAGAGGTGGAGAGCCCTCGTCGATAGCAGTAATTGTAATGTTATAATGAGGCATTATTTCACGATCTAGTTTATCGGTGGTCACCAGAGAATAATAGTTTTTGATAGAAGGAATTAGTTTAAATGGCACGTTATGTTGAACGAAGCAGCGGATCTGTCTGTTTTGTGCTGAATCCATATCCTGCACGTTAATTATTCCAAACTCTGTACCAGGTGACACATTCTCAGGCACTGGATTGTTCAACGATTTCAACGAAATGTTTGGTGCATTGTCATTGGCGTCTGTAATAAATATTATAACTTTTGTATCTGTAGAGAGACCATAACCATCTTTGGCCTCTATATAAATTTCATATTTCGACCCTTCTTCAAAGTCAATGTCACCTATCACAGTAACGTCACCTGTTTTCTGATCAAGTGAAAAAAGCATTCGTGACTTATCAGACATTTTGCTAAATTCATATGTAACCTCTCCATTAACGCCCTCGTCTGCGTCAGTAGCGCTGACAGTGATCACGTGCGTTTTCAGATTAGAGTTCTCAGGCAGGCTGGCCTCATACACGGCCTGACTAAACACTGGGGCGTTATCATTAGCGTCCAACACACTGACGTCTATGGTTAGAGTACCTGATCTCTGAGGAGAACCACCGTCCAGAGCCGTTAACAATAATTGAATACCCTTTTGTTCTTCTCGATCTAATACTTGATTTAAAACCAATTCAGCATATTTGATTCCAGCACTTGTGGTTTGAGTATTTGAAATAAAATGTTTATTTTCCTGAAGAATATAGCTTTGAACGCCGTTCTGGCCAATATCTGCATCATGGGCCGCGTTGACGCGGTAGCGAGCTCCTTTGTAAGCGGATTCTCTAATTTCCAGTTTGATTGTATCCTTCGGGAACAGTGGTGTGTTATCGTTGATGTCATCGATTTTCAGTGACATGCGATGTAATTCTAAGGGAGATTCAAATAGAAGCTCAAAATTGAGGAAACACGAAGCCTTTTCTCCACAGAGCTCTTCTCTGTCTATTCTCTTCGCGACGGTCAGGTCTCCGGTACGACGATTTATATCACAGTATGCTATATTTCGTTCCGTCTCAATACGAGCTTTGCGAGCAGTCAATCTTCCAACATCAATCCCAAGATCCTTTGCTACATTTCCAATGATAGAACCATGCTTCATCTCCTCCTGAATTGAATAGTCAAGCTCGCCATTTGTGAAGTGCAATAAAAAAATGAAAACGAAGATCAAACCGTAGAATCCACAATGTATGTTTTCCATTTTCGTAGAAAACCTGTCCAACACACTGTCGTGACTCGTCGATCACACTAAAAACAATACCCAGTTGAGCTACATTCAAATTAAAGCAACGTTACTGAGGTCGGTTTACTCCCTACTATTCTCAACCCTTGTGAGCATGCACAAAGGCCTTGGCTTTGTGTACGATCCCGTCAATACGCACTATGTACATGAGGGTATCATAGCGCTTTGCTGGTCTATAGTGACACCATGAGTATACCAGAGATATAACACATAAAGTGTGTATCTGCAATCCATTTACTCAACAGAAAATTATATGAAGATATTATGAATAACAATAACAAGAACACATGCCAATACAATAAAAAGACACGGCAGTATGTGCTTTGAACCATAAAGGGTTCAGGCTCTTCGTATAAAGACTGCACCACGGACAGAGGCAGAACATTCTTCATCAGCATGACTGCAATGTTTTGGCTGCTATTGTGAAAATATAATTAATATTCTTTAACTGACTAGGATATAACATATCATTTTTGTTCATGCTCATATGACAATTCAATTGTGTACTGCAGTATTGTTTAATAGCAACTTTATTTTCAAATCAAATACATGTATTAAGAAATGAAATTAATCTTTATTTATTTGATCCAATGTTTATAAGGAGCAACTGTTTTTTTCTCAGAAACAAGGACTAAAAATATGCAAATTATTTGCTTAACCTTGTACTCAAGCAAAGGTTGCAATCTTAAAATTTGTCACTTCATTCATTCCATTGTAACCATAACCTTTTATAAGCCTTTCTGAAGAACCTTGTGAGTATCCCCATTCGTTTAACCTGTGTCTGAGAAGAATTCCAGGTCCTGCTGGGGAGTCAAACACCCAAGCCACAATCTGCCTTACATTTTTACACGTTGTCTCTGTGTCGTAAATGCTCAACAATGAGCAAGTCTTAAACAATGGATAATTACAGACCAACAATTGTTGTGTTGTGTCTCTGAAAATAGCAAGATTAAACTCAAGAGGGTGCCTACCTCAGGGGAAACATCAAGGTCTCCAAACACTTCTTCAAAGTCAGTAGGATTTTTTCTCAGGGTCTGGTCTGCAGGCAGTGTGTTGTCGTTGTAAGAAGTGACAAATTTAAAGTCACTTGTTCTAGATCCAGTGGTTAAATACGCATCATAATTATATGCGCTGCGTAATGTTCCTGTGCCGTCCACATCTGCGTAGTTTGGAGGGAGATAAGAGCTGGGAATAGCAACCGCTCCATCAAATAACAGTCTGGGCTTTCTCCTTCGACAAAACCTCACTCCCAGAATGATGATAATGAAAGTCAGGAAAAAGGTTGAGACGGATACCAGCGCGATGATCAGATAAGATGTTAATTTAGAACTGCTTTCGTCATAAGCCATGTCCTTCAGTTCGGGTACTTCAGACAAGTTATCGGAAATCAGTAAAAACATGGAACATGTAGCAGAGAGGGAGGGCTGTCCGTTATCCTTTACAGCTAATATAATGTTCTGTTTCATGTTGTCTGAATCAGAAATGTCTCGCTGGGTCCTGATCTCCCCACTGTGAAGATCGATTTTGAAAAGTCCCGGATCAGTGGACTTAATGATCTGATAGGACAGCCAGGCGTTCTGTCCAGAGTCCCCATCAACTGCTATCACCTTGGAAACCAGAGAACCTTCTTGTGCAGCTTTGGGTACCAGTTCAGTCATGAAGGGGTTTCCCTCCGGGGCGGGGTAAAGTATCTGAGGAGTGTTGTCATTCACATCCGTTATGAAGACACTCACAGTCACGTTGCTGCTGAGCGGAGGAGATCCGTTGTCTCGTGCCATTACATAGACTTTAAAGCTCCTAAACTGTTCATAATCAAACGACCTGACACTTTGGATCACTCCTGTGTCTCCATTAACAGATAGATAAGAGGAGACTGGAGCATCGTTGACTTCACCAGGTAAAAGAGAATAGATCACTGTACCGTTTTGTCTCCAGTCTGGGTCATGGGCCTTAACAGAACATAGGCTGTGGCCCGGTTTGTTGTTCTCAGGGACATAGCTGCTATACGACTGTTCCTCAAACACAGGTGGGTTGTCGTTGACGTCAGCTATTGAGATGTGAACAACTGTGACTGACGACAGAGGAGGAGAGCCCTCATCGGTGGCGGATATTGTAATGTTGTATTCAGACACCAGTTCCCTGTCTAGGTTTTCTGTTGTTACTAAAGAATAATAGTTTTTAATTGAAGGAATAAGTTTAAAAGGAACTTGTTTCTGAAGAGAACACCTAGTCTTTCGGTTTTTCTCTGAATCTCTATCCTGCACGTTAATAAGGCCCACCTCCGTACCAGGTGACACGTTCTCAGGTACGGGATTGGTCAAGGATTTCAATGCTATGACAGGGGCATTGTCATTAACATCGGTAATTCTTATAATAACCTTAGCGTCTGAAGACATACCAAATCCATCTTTTGCTTGAACAATAATCTCATATTTTGATCCCTCCTCGAAGTCGATACCACCTGCAACAAATATTTCTCCAGTCTGTCGATCAAGGGAAAAAAGTTTTCGTGACTTTTCAGACACCCGTCCTAGTTCAAATGTTACATATCCATTAACACCCTCGTCTGCGTCTGCAGCGCTAACAGTCACCACACGGGTCTTCAGGGGGGCGTTTTCAGGCAAACTCGCCTCATACACGGCCTGACAAAACACTGGGGCGTTATCATTAGCGTCCAACACATTGACGTCTATCGCTACTGCGCCTGATCTCTGAGGAGAACCGCCATCCAGGGCCGAAAGTAATAATTTGATTTCCTTCTGCACCTCTCTATCTAACTCCTTTTCTAAAATCAATTCACCATATTTAGTCCCATCACTTGACGTTTGTATATTGAAAACAAAGTGGTCATTCAGTTTAAGAGTGTAACTCTGAACACCGTTTTGGCCTATATCTTCATCATGGGCCGTGTTTATGCGATATCGAGCTCCTTTGTCAGCAGATTCACTAATTTCCAGCTTGATTATATCCGTTGGGAAACTCGGTGCATTGTCGTTTATGTCTTGTATCTGTAATGATACACGGTGTAATTCTAAGGGAGATTCCAAAATAAGCTCGAATGTAAGAACACACGACGGCTTTTCTCCGCATTGTTCCTCTCTGTCGATTTTCTCTGAAACAATGAGCTCACCGCTTTTTAGATTTACATCACAATACCTCTGTTCGTTTTCCTCTGTTTCAATATGAGCCTTCCTAGCAGATAATATGTCCAATGTAAGTCCCAGGTCCTTGGCGATATTCCCGATAACAGATCCGCGTTTCATCTCCTCTTGAACCGAATAGCTCAGGTCGCAATGAACGTAATGCAGCACAAATAATGAAAATACAAATAAACAAAGACCCATCCCGCAATATTCCATCCTCTTTATCCGAGTAATAGACAATATAAAGTCGATAGGTTCAGGTTCTCTAACAAAGCCCTAAGTTAATTGAATTGATGAAATATGTAGAAAGACCATCGGCCTTTGATAGCCTACCGCTATTCTACCAAACTCTGCTTTGTCCTGCTCTCGTCACGAGGTGGTGGGTGGAACGGCTGACTCTTATGTTATATTGCAAAACTACTCTATTGCAGGTGCATAGTGACCTCTTGAGTGGCCAGGGTGTAAAACACATTGAGAGGGGCTATAACTCATAACTCTTGGAACACCAAATAATCCAATGTTCAGTTCAGTAGTGCAGTCTACTTTTTTCTTTAAAGGACTTTGCATTAGGTCAACATGACATCACCCCATATGCAAACCATATGCAGGGAAAAGTTGACTCATTCAAATGAACCCTTATCAACCCATTTAGAAAATATGTAATTGAACTGTATTTTCCTAATGAAGAAGTTAAGACGTGTACAACTCTATAAAAACCATCAAGCACCATGGACAGAGACACAGCAAGGAATAAGGCAGTAGAATCAGTGAGCATAACCATCAGGTGTGTGCAGAATGTACAACCACATCTTTAAGTTACTCCTCCACATAGTGCTGCAGAGTGTACTGCCATGCTGGGATTAACAAACACATTTGCCCTGGGACTGAATACAACTTTTGGAGAGCAGGAGATGGACATTTCTAAGAGGCTGCATTCAAAACATCAGGAATAGTGGTGATGGACTAGGGGGAGTAGGCCTGAAGTTAGAATAACTTAACGTAGATGACAGAGCAACGAAAAATAATTTAAAATATACACGTTTATAAGTGTTGGTATACACATTCAGATCTGTGACCCTCATCACTGGACCACACACACACACACACACACACACACACACACGCACACACACACACACACATACACACACACACACAATCGATTGGTAAGTAAAAACCTGTTATTTCAGCCTTTTGCTTAGTGCAGTCCACATTGAAAATGTATTTCTAAATATTAAATAATATGATTCTCATAACCGAGGTACACTGCATTTTATTTAATATATTAAATAAAATATATATATACATTCTGCTTATTCATTATAATATAAACTTCATGATTGATTGCATTAACATTCAGTACTTTATTTTTAACATCCTTATAACATTATCAGAGTTTACCAGAGCTTTTCAATTGGTGCAGCTTTGATGATAATGCACAACTCATTTTATGAGGCTCAAACTGGTGCAACAGGGGCTGACAAATGGAACACAATGAGAGTAATGATTGAAGAAACAGTGTTTACTGAACTAATTTTCAGATGGACAGAAGAAGAAGTACAATATATTAAATACGATAGACTTACAATAAATGTCCTAATTGAAACATACGTGTTGAATCACAATTTGTTCAGCTAAAATGCCTACCTCAGGGGAAACATCAAGGTCTCCAAACACTTCTTCAAAGTCAGTAGGATTCTTTCTCAGGGTCTGGTCTGCAGGCAGTGTGTTGTCATTGTAGGATGTGACAAATTTAAAGTCACTTGTTCTAGATCCAGTGGTTAAATACGCATCATAATTATATGTGCTGCGTAAAGTTCCAGTGCCGTCCACATCTGCGTAGTTTGGAGGGAGATAAGAGCTGGGAATAGCAACCGCTCCATCAAATAACAGTCTGGGCTTTCTCCTCCGACAAAACCTCAATCCCAGAATGATAATAATGAAAGTCAGGAAAAAGGTGGAGACGGATACCAGCGCGATGATCAGATAAGATGTTAATTTAGAACTGCTATCTTCATAAGCTATGTCCTTCAGTTCGGGTACTTCAGCCAAGTTATCAGAAATCAGTAAAAACATGGAACATGTAGCAGAGAGGGAGGGCTGTCCGTTATCCTTTACAGACACTACAATGTTCTGTTTCATGTTGTCGGAATCAGAAATGTCTCGCTGGGTCCTGATCTCCCCACTGTGCAGATCGATTTTGAAAAGTCCCGGATCAGTGGACTTAATGATCTGATAGGACAGCCAGGCGTTCTGTCCAGAGTCCCCATCAACTGCTATCACCTTGGAAACCAGAGAACCTCCTTGTGCAGCTTTGGGTACCAGTTCAGTCATAAAGGAGTTTCGCTCTGGGGCGGGGTAAAGTATCTGAGGAGTGTTGTCATTTACATCCGTTATGAAGACACTCACAGTCACGTTGCTGCTGAGCGGAGGAGATCCGTTATCTCGTGCCATTACATAGACTTTAAAGCTACGAAACTGTTCATAATCAAACGACCTGACACTTTGGATCACTCCGGTGTCTCCGTTAACAGATAGATAAGAGGAGACTGGAGCACCGTTGACTTCACCAGGTAAAAGAGAATAGATCACTGTACCATTTTGTCTCCAGTCTGGGTCATGGGCCTTAACAGAACACAGGCTGTGGCCCGGTTGGTTGTTCTCAGGGACATAGCTGCTATACGACTGTTCCTCAAACACAGGTGGGTTGTCGTTGATGTCAGCTATTGAGATGTGAACAACTTTGACTGACGTCAGAGGAGGAGAGCCTTCATCGCTCGCAGATATTGTAATGTTGTATTCAGACACCAGTTCCCTGTCTAGTTCCTTTGTTGTTACCAAAGAATAATAGTTTTTAATTGACGGAATAAGTTTAAAAGGAACATGTTCCTGAAGAGAACACCTAACCTTTCGGTTTTTCTCTGAATCTCTATCCTGCACGTTAATAAGGCCTACCTCCGTACCAGGTGCTGCATTTTCTGGTACTGGATTGGATAACGATTTCAAGGCAATGACTGGGGCATTATCATTAATATCGGTAATTCTTACAATTACTTTAGCGTCTGAAGAAATACCAAATCCATCTTTTGCCTGAACAATAATTTCATATTTTGATCCCTCCTCAAAGTCTATATCACCTGCAACAAATATTTCTCCAGTCTGTCTATCAAGGGAGAACAGTTTTCGTGACTTGTCAGACACCCGTCCTAGTCCGTACGTAACTTCTCCATTAACGCCCTCGTCTGCGTCAGAAGCGCTTACGGTGATTACAGGGGTTTTAATCGCAGTGTTTTCAGGCAGACTGGCCTCATACACGGCCTGACTAAACACTGGGGCGTTATCATTAGCGTCCAACACAGTGACGTAAATTGCTACTGTGCCTGATCTCTGAGGAGAACCACCATCCAGGGCCGAAAGTAATAATTTGATTTCCTTCTGCTCCTCTCTATCTAATTCCTTGTCTAAAACTAATTCTCCATATTTAGTACCGTCACTTGACGTTTGTATATTGAAAACAAAGTGGTCATTCCGGTTAAGAGCGTAACTTTGAACACCGTTTTGGCCTATATCTTCATCATGGGCCGCATCGACGCGATACCGAGCTCCTTTGTAAGCAGATTCTCTGATTTCCAGCTTTATTCTTTCATTTGGGAAACTCGGTGCATTGTCATTTATGTCTTGTATCTGTAGCGATACTCGGTGTAACTCCAAAGGAGATTCCAAAAGCAGCTCGAATATAAGAACACACGACGGTCTTTCTCCGCATTGTTCCTCTCTGTCGATTCTCTCTGAAACAATGAGCTCTCCGCTTCGAAGACTGACATCACAATACCTCCGTTCGTTTTCCTCTGATTCAATACGAGCCTTCCTTGCAGATATTACATCCAATGTAAGTCCCAGGTCCTTGGCGATATTCCCGATAACAGATCCGCGCTTCATTTCCTCTTGAACAGAATAGCTCAGGTCGCCATGAACGAAATGCAGTCCAAACAATAAAAATAAAAAGCCACAAAGGCCCAACCGATTGTGTTCCATTGTAAAACAGAAAAATATACCATATAACTACTGTTTCGAGACTGCCAACAACGCTCTTATGAAATGGATTTAATCGAAGGAACGAAACGATCATTCGACTTAAATACTGCTGTAGAACGGTTTTCAAGCTTAGCCCTCTGCTTGCGTCAATAGGTGGTGGGTCGAAATGCTGAATATTGTATTTGTTGAACTCAATTGCTGGTGCAGAGCGACACCATGAGTCAGTATGCAGAATAACATATTGATATTGGACGCAAATCATATAACACCAAATAGGCCTACTATTGAATTCCGTTTTAATTTCAACGTCGTATTTTATGGTCTTTGAATGTAGCCTAAAAAAATAGAGAATACAGGCTTTGTTCAATGAAAAAAAAAAACATTTGATATTGTTAAAATTATCCATAAATAATACCAATTAAATGGTATAGTATTCACGAAGGCATTACAACGTTAAACCGCACTGAATGGACATGCCAACACCATGGACAGCGACATATCATTTAGTTGGTCAGTATTAACAGAGATCCATCAGACAGAGCTCAGCATGCAGGTCGTTCAACACCTCATTCAGTCCTTCACATATTATAGCAGTAACATAGTGGTTGGAGCAGCTAACATATAGTGTTATAATAATAAAGTCCTCAGTTAACAAAGAAAACTATCCTGAGTAGATGCTGAATCCTCTAAAAGCTCAACAACACGGTGGGACAAGTTACTGGGAAAGTAATAGGGGGAAGAAAAAATACAACAATACCGCATGGAAACAAGACAGGATGGAAGCAAGACATCCTTCACTGGTTCTTCAGTAACAAACTTGTTTCGTATCACAATAATGTTCATGAAATGGACGCCCTAATAATTGGATTGCACCATAATAATAACCAACGGTAGCAGATGAAAGGTACAAATATGCAAGATATGTAAAAACAATAGAATGATGTGTGACAGCAAAGACAACATTTATGAAAAAAGATGCATGATCCAATGTTGAACTGCCAAAGAGAGCGCCGAATATGAGCTGCTATAGAGAGAAGCTGAAAGACCATATTTCTTAGTGGAAACATAAGAGGAGTTAAACATATGTTATTTATTTACCTCAGGGGAAACATCAAGGTCTCCAAACACTTCTTCAAAGTCTGTTGGATTCTTTCTCAGGGTCTGGTCTGAAGGCAGTGTGTTGTCATTGTAAGACGTGACAAATTTAAAGTCACTTGTTCTAGATCCAGTGGTTAAATACGCATAATAATTATATGTGCTGCGTAAAGTTCCAGTGCCGTCCACATCTGCGTAGTTTGGAGGGAGATAAGAACTGGGAATAGCAACCGCTCCATCAAATAACAGTCTGGGCTTTCTCGTCCGACAAAACCTCAATCCCAGAATGATAATAATGAAAGTCAGGAAAAAGGTGGAGACGGATACCAGCGCGATGATCAGATAAGATGTTAATTTAGAACTGCTATCTTCATAAGCCATGTCCTTAAGTTCTGGTACTTCAGCCAAGTTATCAGAAATCAGTAAAAACATGGAACATGTAGCAGAGAGGGAGGGCTGTCCGTTATCCTTTACAGACACTACAATGTTCTGTTTCATGTTGTCGGAATCAGAAATGTCTCGCTGGGTCCTGATCTCCCCACTGTGAAGATCGATTTTGAAAAGTCCTGGATCAGTGGACTTAATGATCTGATCGGACAGCCAGGCGTTCTGTCCAGAGTCCCCATCAACTGCTATCACCTTGGAAAGCAGAGAACCTCCTTGTGCAGCTTTGGGTACCAGTTCAGTCATGAAGGAGTTTCCCTCCGGGGTGGGGTAAAGTATCTGAGGAGTGTGGTCATTTACATCCGTTATGAAGACACTCACAGTCACGTTGCTGCTGAGCGGAGGAGATCCGTTGTCTCGTGCCATAACATAGACTTTAAAGTTCTGAAACTGTTCATAATCAAATGACCTGACACTTTGGATCACTCCGGTGTCTCCATTAACAGATAGATAAGAGGAGACTGGAGCACCGTTGACTTCACCAGGTAAAAGAGAATAGATCACTGTACCGTTTTGTCTCCAGTCTGGGTCATGGGCCTTAACAGAACACAGGCTGTGGCCCGGTTTGTTGTTCTCAGGGACATAGCTGCTATACGACTGTTCCTCAAACACAGGTGGGTTGTCGTTGGCGTCAGCGATAGAGACTTGAATGTTTTTTAGCGAGGACAGAGGTGGAGAGCCCTCGTCGATAGCAGTAATTGTTATGTTATAATGTGGCATTAATTCGCGATCTAATTTATCGGTGGTCAACAGAGAATAATAGTTTTTGATAGAAGGAATTAGTTTAAATGGCACTTTTTGTGGAATGAAGCATAGGACCTGTCGGTTTTTCTCCGAATCTACATCCTCCACGTTAATTAGTCCAACCTCTGTACCAGGTGATACATCCTCAGGCACTGGATTGGTCAACGATTTTAACGATATAATAGGAGCGTTATCATTGTCATCAGTAATAAATATTATAACTTTTGTATCCGTAGAGAGACCTTAACCGTCTTTGGCCTCTATATATATTTCATGTTTCGATCCTTCCTCAAAGTCAATGTCACCTATAAAAGTAACCACACCTGTTTTCTGATCAAGTGAAAAAAGCTTTCTTGACTTCTCAGACATTTTGTTAAATCCATATGTAACCTCTCCATTAACGCCCTCGTCTGCGTCAGTAGCACTAACAGTGATCACTTGGGTTTTCATCAGAGAGTTTTCAGGTAGACTGGCCTCATACACGGCCTGACTAAACACTTGGGCGTTATCATTAGCGTTCAACACAGTGACGTTTATGGTTAGAGTACATGATCTCTGAGGAGAACCACCGTCCAGAGCCGTTAACAATAATGTCATTTGATGTTGTTCCTCTCTGTCCAATTCATGGTTTAAAATCAATTCGGCATCGTTGATTCCAGCACTTGCGGTTTGTGTATTTAAAACAAAATGTCTATTTTCCTGAAGAATAAAGCTTTGAACGCCGTTCTGGCCAATATCTGCATCATGGGCGGCGTTGACGCGGTAGCGAGCTCCTTTGTAAGCCGATTCTGTAATTTCCAGTTTTATTGTATCCTTCGGAAACAGTGGTGTGCTATCGTTGATGTCGTCGATTTTCAGGGATATATGATGTAATTCTAAGGGTAATTCCAATAGAAGCTCAAATTTGAGAATGCACAAAGCCTTTTCTCCACAGAGCTCTTCTCTGTCTATTCTCTTCGCAACAGTCAGGTCTCCGGTGCAAAGATTTATCTCACAGTACCCTCTGCTATTTCGTTCCGTCTCAATATGAGCTTTGCCAGCAGTCATTTTTCCCACATCAATCCCAAGACCAATTGCAACATTTCCAATGATAGAACCAAGCCTTGTTTCCTCCTGAATTGAATACTCCAGCTCGCCATTTGTGACGTGCAATAAAACAATGAAAACGATGATCGAACCGTAATATCCGCAATGTCTGTTCTCCATATTCGTTCAAAAGCTGTTCAATACACACTCGTCGATCACACTGAAAACAATGACCATTTGAGCTACACCCTATTAAAGCAACGCTACCGAAGTCGTTTTCCTCCCTACTTGTTTCAAACCTCGTGTGCGTGGATGCGAGCTTCGGCTTTGTGATCGAGCCCGTCATAAGCACAATGGACATGAGAGTCGGTATCACAGCGCTTTCCTGGTCTATAGTGGAACCATGAGTATACCAGATAACACGTCAAGCGTGTACATGCAATTTAATCTCTCATGGTAATAAAACAAATTAAAATGACAAAACCAAGACATTACAATACCAAGACAAAGCGGTTTGTGCTTTGAAAGATTGAATGATTCAGGGTCATAATACGTCAGCACCAGACAATTAGACAATCTTCAGACAATCTTCTGTACATCAGAATGACAGAAAATGCACTGTATTGGCTGCTACTCTGAATGGATTATCCTATCATATAGCTTGTATCATTTTCTGTATGCACATATGAAAGCTAAATCCTGAGGAATTTATCTAAATTGATTCCATTGTAACCATATATTTTCTAAATACCTTGACAATCCCAATTACTACGACCTGTGCTTGAAATGTATTCCGGGTAGTGCTCAAAATATGTCGAACACCCAACCGACGAACTGCCTTACATTCCTCGCTGCGTCGTCCATGTTGTAAATGCTTAACAATGAGCATTTGTAAAAAAATTGTAAAAAAATGAAATTGTTGTGTTTGGATCTCTGTACATATTAAGAAAAACATCTATAGTCAGCCTACCTCAGGGGAAACATCCAGGTCTCCAAACACTTCTTCAAAGTCTGTTGGATTTTTTCTCAGGGTCTGGTCTGCAGGCAGTGTGTTGTCATTGTAAGACGTGACAAATTTAAAGTCACTTGTTCTAGATCCAGTGGTTAAATAAGCATCATAATTATATGTGCTGCGTAAAGTTCCAGTGCCGTCCACATCTGCGTAGTTTGGAGGGAGATAAGAGCTGGGAATAGCAACCGCTCCATCAAATAACAGTCTGGGCTTTCTCCTCCGACAAAACCTCACTCCCAGAATGATAATAATGAAAGTCAGGAAAAAGGTGGAGACGGATACCAGCGCGATGATCAGATAAGATGTTAATTTAAAACTACTATCTTCATAAGCTATGTCCTTCAGTTCTGGTACTTCAGCCAAGTTATCAGAAATCAGTAAAAACATGGAACATGTAGCAGAAAGGGAGGGCTGTCCGTTATCCTTTACAGACACTACAATGTTCTGTTTCATGTTGTCAGAATCAGAAATGTCTCGCTGGGTCCTGATCTCCCCACTGTGAAGATCGATTTTGAAAAGTCCCGGATCAGTGGACTTAATGATCTGATAGGACAGCCAGGCGTTCTGTCCAGAGTCCCCATCAACTGCTATCACCTTGGAAACCAGAGAACCTCCTTGTGCAGCTTTGGGTACCAGTTCAGTCATGAAGGAGTTTCCCTCTGGGGCGGGGTAAAGTATCTGAGGAGTGTTGTCATTTACATCCGTTATGAAGACACTCACAGTCACGTTGCTGCTGAGCGGAGGAGATCCGTTGTCTCGTGCCATTACATAGACCTTGAAGCTCCTAAACTGTTCGTAATCGAAAGAGTGTAAAGTTTGAATGTCCCCAGTGTCTCCATTAATAGACAGAAAAGATGACGCCTGAGCACCATCAGCTTTACTTGGCAAAAGAGAATAAATGACTGTGCCATTTTGTCTCCAGTCTGGGTCTCTTGCAGAAACTGAACATATAATGTGACCAGATTTGACATTCTCAGACACATATGTGCTGTATGACCGTTCATCAAACACAGGCGGGTTGTCATTGATGTCCGCTACAGAGACTTGGATCGTTTTCATGGATGAGAGAGGTGGAGAGCCCTCGTCTCTGGCAGTAACTGTGATGTTATAATCAGGAATCAATTCACGATCTAGTTGTTCTGTGGTCACCAACGAGTAATAGTTTTTGATGGAAGGAATAAGTTTAAATGGGACATTCTGCTGAAAAAAGCAGTGGACCTGTCGGTTTTGTTCAGAGTCTCTATCTTGTACGTTAATAATGCCTACTTCTGTACCAGGTGACACATTCTCCGGTACGGGATTGGTTACCGACTTTAAAGTGATAAATGGGGCGTTGTCATTAGCATCGGTTACACTGATGATCACTTTTGCATCTGAAGAAATGCCATATCCATCTTTGGCCTCCACAAACATTTCATATTTGTTTTCTTCCTCAAAGTCAACGTCACCTATTACAGTAATCTCCCCCGTTGACTGATCAAGTGAGAATAATTTCCTTGAATCATCAGATATCTGACTAAATTCATATGTTACTTCTCCGTTAACGCCCTCGTCTGCGTCAGTAGCGCTAACAGTGATCACGTGGGTTTTCAACGGAGAGTTTTCAGGCAGACTGGCCTCATACACGGCCTGAAGAAACACTGGGGCGTTATCATTAGCATCCAACACAGTGACATCTATGGTTATAGTACCTGATCTCTGAGGAGAACCACCGTCCAGGGCCGTTAACAATAATTGCATTTCCTTCTGTTCCTCTCTGTCTAACTCCTTGTCCAGAACCAGTTCGCCATATTTAATACCTGAACTTGTAGTTTGAGTATTCAAGATGAAATTGCTATTTGGTTGAAGAACATAGCTTTGAACAGCGTTCTGGCCTATGTCTGCATCGTGGGCCGCATTTACACGATACCTCGCTCCTTTTACAGCCGATTCGCGAATATCCAGTTTGATTTTGTCCTTTGGAAATGTGGGTCCGTTGTCGTTCACGTCTTGGATCTGCAGTGTTATACGATGCAATTCCAACGGAGCTTCCAAAAGAAGCTCAAATTTAATAACACACAAAGGCTTCGCCGCGCATATTTTCTCTCTGTCCATTCTCTCCGCCACAACCAAATCTCCGCTCCGTAGATTAACATCGCAGCATCTTTTGTCGTTTCCTTCGGTTTCAATACGAGCTTTGCGAGTCGACAGCCTGCCAACATCAAGACCAAGATCCTTTGCTATATTTCCAATAACAGATCCCAGTTTAATCTCCTCCTGAACAGAATAAACCAAGTCGCCATTTGTGTATTGCAGAAACGCGCAGAAAAAGACAAACCAGGGAACAATGAACCCCTTGAAAAACATCGTCAGGAAAGCGTTAATTCCTATCGTAAAACGGCCCTTTTCCGTAAAAAATATAATATTCAAAACACATGAGGTATATTTCCATAAGCCAAAGAGCAGACAAGACGCGTTTGCCTCTGCAATATACTACAGTCTGCTGTACTGATTACACGTCGCATACCCACTTAGCTGGTTGATGTCAGAAAGTGATTGGTTTCATTGGTGCACAGTGACACCATGAGCACACAAATAACACAGCACGCTAAATCTGGCCTTTTCCATTTGAAATGTTCGTTCATGTTCCATTTAAATCTTGACACATGATAGTCCATAATGATCAACGTTACATCAAGTTGATTCTTTATCAAGTAACAATAGCAGTATCTTTAATGATATACATTATTATAATTTATTGAAGTGCCTCATGTGTTAAACACTTAATGTAAATGCTGCTTTAGAAAATAGAATATTCAAACCAAATATGAGGAGAACTGCATTCGATTGAAGGCCTGCCCAACGTTGGCAAGAAAGTTATGTCCAATTGCGAATAATTGAAATATTGAAAGGTTAATAAACAGTATAATATTGGCAACTTGCAACGACATGTTTCTACTGGCATTTATTAAATCAGTTTAACACTGACAATATAATTATTCATTTTTATTAAATGAAGGAATTGCATCACACACACGCGCACACACACCCACACACACACACACACACACACACACACACACACACACACACACACACACACAAAATAAGGTCGTCTTAATCAGTAAGCAACTTTTTGAGCCAGCATGCTAAACCAGCACATGCATTTTATATGAATTCAACCCATTCAGTCCTCACCACGTGATACTAGGCTGCTACCTTCTATGTTTCTAGGTCAATATGTTTAATGTGTCTTCTCTGGAAGTGTTGTGTTGTGTTTTTAATTAGTTGAAGATCAGACATTTAAGCAAATACAAACTTCTTCCATTTCGATGCAAAAAAGTAAACACTCCCATTCTAACATGTTATTCAATCTGCGATCGGAACCAATTCCAAGAAACGTTTTACCACAAAATAATAAGTTTTACCAAAAAATAATAATACGGAAAACATTAAGATATTTTACAATACGTACTTCATACGTCACTTTATAACGTGACGTATGAAGTACGCATTGCAAAATATCTTAATGTTTTCCGTTATTCATCTACTGAACCATGATGAATACATGTTCATAACCTAGGTTCTTGACATCACTTTTTAGGAAAACATGCTATTTTTAGGGATACGGAATGCGTTATGAGACAATGCATGAATTGCATTGTTGCACAGGTCCTTAAAATGGTGGCCTATACAATAAAGACCAGGTCACACTCTTCCGACCAAGGTTAGGTTATTGAGCACAAAGGAATCATAGATCTGTTGTCATTCAACAATGGCAAAAACAATATAAGGGCCGTTATTTGACTCTAACATGATAAAGGTCAAATAATAAATTAAACTAGTTTTAAACCAGAATTCATAATTTATTAATAATTCACAATCTGACCTTATTAACTTAATTTCCCCAAATTTAGATTGATCACACAAAGCAAATGTATAAAGTACATAAATGTATCATTCAAAATCAACATATTCAGCAGATTTGAATTGGACCAAAGCCTACCTCTGGGTTTCCCTCTGCGTCCCCGAACGCATTATTAAAGTCTGATTGTCTTTTCGACATGGTCTGGTCTGCGAGGAGCGTGTTGTCATTGTAGGATGTAGCAAACTTGAAGTCGCTGGTTCTAGATCCAGTGGTTTCATACAATTAGGCGTCGTAATTGTATGTGCTGCGTAAAGTTCCATTGCCGTCCACATCTGCGTAATTAGGTGGTAAATACGCGCTGGGTATAGCAACTGCCCCGGCAAATAACATTCTTGGCTTTCGCCTCCGGCAAAACCTTATGCCCAATAAGACAATGATACAAGTCAGGAAAAAGGTAGAGATTTACACGAGCGCGACGATCAAATTGTTTTCATCAAACGACATATCTTTGAGTTCAGGTTTGACATCAGCCAAGTTATCAGAAACAAGCAGAATCATAATACAAGTAGCCTAGAGCACACGACGCTGAAGTTAGCATCCGATTCGCAGCATCCGATTCTGCAGTTAAGGAAAAGGTTAAGGGATCCTTAACAAGCGGCATGGAGCGACTGATTATTCGTTGTTTAACCTCTTCAGTCGCAGTAAAGGCGCTTTAATTGGTCTAGATAATCTAAGAGAGTCTAAACCGTCTTTAGAACACAGTTTACAATTTATGTAATCTTTATTTGATTAGTTTAAATACCAAAAAGGGGAGGTTTCACTGCTTTTTTTGCATCTGGAGCATCTTAGACCTGGTCCTGATTGAAAACCACTACACCTAGACTCTTCAAATTGGGACTAGATTATCACAGTGAGTCTATACATTATATAAAACATAGTTTAAGATTTGTGAAACCGTTTCCCTATTTGTGAAAATGCAATAAAGACACATTTCAACGCTTTTTTGTGGTCCAGACCACATTAGAACTGGTCCTGATTGAAAACCACTACACCTACACTCTTCAAATCTGGACTAGATTATCAAAGTAAGCCTATACATTATATAAAACATCGTTTCAGATTTGTGAACCATTTTCCCTATTTGTGAAAATGCAATAAAGACACTTTTCAACGCTTGTTTGTGGTCCAAACCACATTAGAACTGGTCCTGATTGAAAACCACTACACCTAGACTCTTCAACTCTGGACTAGATTATCACAGTGAGGCTATACATTATATAAAACGTAGTTTCAGATTTGTCAAACCTTTTCCCTATTTGTGAAAATGCAATAAAGACACATTTCAACGCTTTTTTGTGGTCCAGACCACATTAGAACTGGTCCTGATTGAAAACCACTACACCAACACTCTTCAAATCTGGACTAGATTATCACAGTGAGGCTAAAAAATATTCAGATTTATAACACCCTGCGTACGCGCACCTCTAAGCAATCTTTGCTTTATAATTCACAGAGTGCCTACAAGTGTGCGCAGCTGAATCAGCTTTACGTTCCGCCCTGTACACTCCCCTTTTTAACCATAAATGGTCAATGCAAAGGACATCATGAATGCGAACTGCATATAAGACAGACTCAGATGCAAGTATAATGTCTTGTCGGAAACAATGGCAGAAGGACTGAGAAAAGCAAAAAGGTGAAATTTCGCGGAGGTTGAAGTGGAGACACTTCACTTTTTGGGTGAGGTGGAGGCCCGAAAAATGGTTTTGTTCGGCGGTCACGGGATTGGTATCACTAACAACAAAAAGCAGAGTGAGTGGCAACATATTGCTGCAGCAGTGAACTCTGTCAGTGGCACGGAACGCACAGTCCCAGAATTAAAAAAGAAGTGGTCTGACATAAAAGTACATATTTTTATGTACCAATAAATCGTTATGGTCCCTGAAGACCCTCTCCCTCCGAATCCTGCCATTTGCATGGTCCTCCAGCAGTGCCAGCAGTGCCATGGTGCAGCATTACACACGGGGCTCACGGGGGGGATACGGAAATAAGACTGACCGAGAACACCTTGGATTATCAGTTTGTAATCACCCACGTAAAATGTTCTTGAACATAACCCCTTTTTAATGCATGATTTGTCATGAAAAGCATCAAGAGGAACGGACAATAACATAACGATTGTGATGAGGAGTGTGTGGCTTGGTTTTCCACACTTGGGATTTAATTGACATTTGATTATGTGTTTACAGTGTCACATAAAAATATTATGTTATTGACACATATTGGACGGATGCTTTATTCCATGCAGTCGCGCCATCAGTGGGATCAAATATAGAGAATTTTGATTCTAAGGAGATGTTTCTGGAGCTATAACTGAGAAATAACGCAGTTGACTTAAATTATTCTGATTACATAGATTTAACGCATGATACGGGTTGAAATTAAATTCATGAAGGGCGATGATAAAACAAAATCGTTCTTCTCACTCTACATTTCTTCAGCCTGACTTCAGTTCACCACCACACCGTCTGTGTCGCCAATTCTCCTTTTCCTCCAAACCATGCGTACGCATGGGTCAGAGTTTGCTTAGGGCTGCGCACATTCTCAGTTAAGTTAGTTATTTATAGATCACAACCTTGGCGTGGAAAGTCACGTACGCCACTTTCAGCCCCGTTTTGTGCGTACGCAACGGTTATAAATGGTCCTGATTGAAAACCACTGCACCTAGACCAGTGGTTTCCAAACTGTGAGGCGCGCCTCCCCTGGGGGGCGCGACGTGAGAAAAAAGAAACCAGAAAAAGTAACAGAAAAAACTCAAAGACGAAGACGTGCTGTGTTCGAAATCGTTCCCTACTCACTCACTCACTATTCCCTATATAGTGTTTATGATATGGTGCACTATATAGGGAACGAACAAACGAGAATTCGGACACTACGCTGAACATTTCTAACGTAATTTGCGTCAGTAAATGCGCCGGGTATTTGTGTGACGCAGACAGATGCGCCCACATCATGTAAACAAACCGGGCACCCACGAGGTAAGCTGGAGGTTGTATTGATGTTGAATTGACGTTGATCAAGGTTTTTTTTTTATTAATTTTGAATGTTACATTTTCTATGTTCAATCCCAAATAAATTGTTGAGAAGCTTCTACTTCTCCTCCGGAAAAAAACACGACTGCATTACATTGTGGTATACGGGAGTAACATGTAGGGAACATCGTATGTTCACTCAAATTTTGGGTATTTTAAGCACACCACTTTATAGTGCGTGAAATTTACCACTGAGAATTCGCAGACCACTACAAAATGGCGAGCACCCTATATAGTGCACTATATTCGTGATGGGGAACGATTTCGAACACAGCTACGCAAACTCATTGCTCCCACTAAAGTTGAGGTGAGCTAAAAAGGAGGCTAAACTGGCACTTTACAGATTAAGATGTTCAAATGTATTTCAAAAACGTTAAGCACATACTTAGATAAAGATGTTAAAAGGTGTTAAGAAATGTGTTTAAAAACACAGATGTTTAGAATGTTTCAAAAATATGTATAAAATGTTTCAAAAAAATATGATCAGAGATCTTTAAAATGTGTAAAATATGATCAGAGATGTTTAAAATATGATCAGAGATGTTTAAAATGTGTAAAATAATTAAAAGATATTTTAAAACACAGGGATTTAGAAAAAAAATGGGGGGGGGGGGCTCAGCTGAAATTTGTTCTCTGAGGGGAGGCTCACTCTCTCATACTTTGAAAACCCCTGACCTAGACTCTTCAAATTTGGACTACATTATCACAGTGAGGCTATATATTATATAAAAAAATGATTCATATTTGTGAAACCTTTTTTTCTATTTGTGAAAATGCAATAGCGCTTTTTTGCCATCTCAATTTGAGGTAATTAATGTCACGTGTTGTAACTGATTCACGCTTGAAAGGTGGAAGGAAACCTGTTGGATAATAAAAAGCCGGCGGTGCTGAAGAGAGGATGGAAAAATGACAAAACGATGTGAAAGCTAACTCTCGTGAACGATGACATCATGCGCACACGCTGTGTTTGTTTATTTTTTTAGATTTACAATATTTTTTTGTATTTGTGTACTTTGTATTTCTGTTTGTGTATTTATTTTGTTTTTCACAGTGACGTTGCTGGAACCAGTTAAGGAAGAAAAAAACGTTAATCTGTCATAATACGTTTGGGAGCAGTTACACCTACCCTATCAAACTATAGTGTCTTCCTACCTATACACCTGCGTTCAGGTAAGAGCAGAGTGCCACCCAATGCCCACACAGTGAAACAACACATAAGTACATTAGATTTGGCTCACACAGAGATATTACAAAAATTCTGTTTCATGAGATAAAGAAATGGGATTACGGGAGTCTTTCATCTACGCCGTTGTTCACAATTAATTCCACCAGCTCTTCATTCTGAATGCGCCTGGCTTCAACAGCTTCTGCTGCTTTGTCCTAAAGCAGAAGAAGATTTGCATTGATTTTTATCGGTGGCTTATTGATGGCATGCAGGATTTAGATTATTTTGAGAAGTTAAGGCTTTCTATTTCCTGAATTAGTTGTTCAAACTTACTCTGACCATAACAATGTGGCCAACACGGGAGTTAGCCCCAAGTTTTTTTTGGATGGTCGTCTCTTTGATGACAGTATCTCCTCTTCCGGGCTTCTTGCCTTCTTCAAGGCCATCATATAAATATAGCCTCACTGTGATAATGTAGTCCAGATTTGAAGAGTGTAGGTGTAGTGGTTTTTAATCAGGACCAGTTCTAATGTGCTCTGGACCACAAAAAAGCGTTGAAATGTGTATTTATTGCATTTTCACAAATAGGGAAAAGGTTTCACAAATCTGAAACTATGTTTTTAATAATGTATAGGCTTACTATGATAATCTAGTCCAGATTTGAAGAGTGTAGGTGTAGTTCTTTTCAATCAGGACCAGCTCTAATGCGGTCTGGACCCACAATAGAGTTTGTTGTTCCCCTCGGCGTCGATACGGGCCTTTCGAGCAGATAATTTTCTGACATCAAGCCCTAAATCCTTGGCAATATTTCCGATCACAGATTCAGATTCCATCTCTTCTGGAAAGGAAAAGGACATGTCTCCGAAGACGAGGCCTACTCGCCGTGTCAGAAAAAAGAAGGTTGATAATCCTTTCAGCTTCATTCTTATAGATGTCCCCATGTTTCAAATTGCAAAAGGAATTACCTTCGAGCTCACGGTAAAATGTACAAGCCTCAACATATGGTCAAGTACAAGCTAGTTCGGAAATGATTCTGATTCTTCCACGGAGGTTTAGCTCTAGATTAAACCCACAAACTTAACAAAAAGAGAAGGTTGAGTTTTGTGGCGCTCTAGACTAGGGTCTGGCAGGCTAGATAATACAGGCAGACAGCGACACTATGAGTATAACTTAAATACTACAGAAGAGCTGGGCAAATATACAACTTTAAACAAAAACTCAAATGATAAAACAATAAACTAATAAAATAATATATATTATGAAACCCTAATAATAACCAGTGACACCGTAACTACACGTCTTTATAACTGCGGTTATTGTTTTTGTAAATTTGATTCTTTGCACACAGGAGGCTTATTTCCAGGAGTTTGGCTCGTGTTTCCTTCTCATTTCAGCTCCATGGTTAGAGATTGGACTTGAAACTGAGCGAGTAAAAGGACACAAAACCATATTTTAGAAAAGTGGATCAACCTAATTAGATGCTATTCAGTGTTTATAAATACATAGAGCAGAATACCAGTTTTAGACCACGGTTAAATCTGCTATACAGTCTATGCATAAAGTCAATTTCGACACCTATATATTTTGTAACAATAATCCTTGTTGCCTCAGTATGCCTACAGGTCACACCTTGAATGTCTTACAGGATTTTACTTGAATATAGTTATAAGATTCGTGATTGTTGTTACAGTTACATTACATTTTGTCTTTAAGAAGATTGGCTCATATCTAGCTAGGGTGAGTGTTGAAACTAAGAATTATAGTGTTTGGCATTGCAATTGGTTTTACTCACTTTAACCCTAGTACCTGCAGTGTTGGTTTTTGCTGTGTTGTTGATAGTAAGGTCGTTGAGTGTAGTTCGGTCACAAGGTGTGAACAATAGGCTTGATTGACTGGGCAGAGCTAATTGCATTCTAATTGGTTGTACTAACTTTAACCGTAGTACCTGCAGTGTTGGTTTTTGCTGTGTTGTTGTTGATAGTAAGGTCGTTGAGTGTAGTTTCGGTCACAAGGTGTGAACAATAGGCTTGATTGAGTGGGCAGAGCTAATTGCATTTCAATTGGTTGTACTAACTTTAACCCTAGTACCTGCAGTGTTGGTTTTTGCTGTGTTGTTGTTGATAGTAAGGTCGTTGAGTGTAGTTTCGGTTACAAGGTGTGAACAATAGGCTTGATTGACTGGGCAGAGCTAATTGCATTTCAATTGGTTGTACTAACTTTAACCCTAGTACCTGCAGTGTTGGTTTTTGCTGTGTTGTTGTTGATAGTAAGGTGGTTGAGTGTAGTTTCGGTCACAAGGTGTGAACAATAGGCTTGATTGACTGGGCGGAGCTAAGGCTGCCTGAGCTACCATGTGCATTTAAAGGCTAAGTGTTAGCAGCATCAGCTTTAGCGTCAGGACCCAGCAAACAAAGACCCGGGAAACAAAGACCAAGGGAGTCTCTCTGTGGGAGTCAAGACCCGGGAAACAAAGACCAAGGGAGTCTCTCTGTGGGAGTCCCTCGAGGAAGACCTTAGAGGCCACGGTATAGTAGCTATGTGTTGTAATTAAATTATCGTTAGAATCTCTACTCATAGACGACGCCGCAATAGATCCTCTGCTCGGCGTCGCAACCCATCCAATCTATGCCATTTACCCACCCTCGCCATCACTGACCTCGAAGTGATGGGAGGACTCTGGAATTGCCAGTCAGCGGTCAAAAAGGCAGACTCTATTTCGGCCTACGCGTCCCTCAATACCCTCCATTTCCTGGCCCTGACAGAGACTTGGATCACTCCAGAGAACTCTGCCACTCCTGCTGCCCTTTCCACTGTTTACTCTTTCTCACACACCCCTAGACCTTCGGGGCGAGGAGGAGGGACCGGACTCCTCATCTCTCCATTGTGGACCTATCAGGTCCTTCCACTAGAACACTTGGCCAGATCTGCATTTGAACTCCACGCTGTCACTGTCACCCTTCCTATTAATCTCTTCATTGTGGTAATCTACCGTCCCCCTGGTCCCCTTCGTGACTTCTATGACGAAATGGATGCCCTTCTCAGCTGCTTTCCTGAAAATGGCACACCACTCGTTATACTTGGCGACTTTAACATCCTGCCAGAGAAGTTGCACTCACCTGAATTAACCAACTTTTTTGCCACCTTTGACTTTACACTATCCCCTTCTCCTCCCACACACAGGGCAGGGAACCAGCTTGACCTGATATTCACAAGGTCCTGTGGCACCTCTGCTCTCTCTGTTACCCCACTCCCCGTGTCTGACCATCATTTTGTTGCTTTTTCTCTCCCCTTAAAGTCCTCTCCCCCCCTCCTTTCTAGTCCCCACATTGTCACCACCCGCCGCAACCTCAAAACTCTCTCTCCCTCTACGTTTGCCTCAACTGTTCTGTCTTCACTACCTCCTATTGAACAATTCTCTCAACTATCCACAGAGGATTCCTCTGACACCCTGCTATCCTCCCTCTCCTCCTCTTTGGACTCCCTCTGTCCCTTCCACTCCAGACCGGCACGATCTTCACCCACCCCTGCTTGGCTGTCTGAATCTCTGCGGACCCATAGAGCAGAGTTGCGGGCAGCTGAGAGGAAATGGAAGAAATCAGACTGTCCTAATGATCCATCTCACTATCTCCTTCTTCTCTCAGGTTTCACCTCCACTGTGTCAACAGCCAAATCTGCCTTCTACCGGACCAAAATTAACTCCTCCGCCTCAAACCCCAGGAAACTGTTTTCCTTGTTCTCTTCCCTCCTCAACCCTCCCTCCCCTCCTCCTCCTTCCTGCCTCACTGCTGATGACTTTGTTACCTACTTTACCCAGAAAGTAAAGGACATTAGCTCCTCTTTTATCACTGGCACCATCCTCCCTCCCCCGACCCCCACCTCTGTCTTTACCCAATTCATCCCTCTCACCTCAGACGAGGTCAACAGAATTATAACATCTAACCATGCCACCACCTGCCCCCTTGACACTATCCCTTCCTCCCTCCTCCAGGCTGTGTCAAACGACATCCTGCCATTTCTAACCGCACTTATTAAGTCCTCCCTCACTTCTGGCATTGTTCCAACGACTTTCAAGACTGCCAGAATAAAGCCTCTCCTCAAAAAACCAACGCTTGATACCACTGACATCCAGAATTACAGACCGGTATCTCTTCTTTCATTCCTCTCTAAAACATTGGAACTTGCCGTCGCTAACCAACTGTCCTCCTATCTCTCATCTAGCAACCTGCTTGACCCTCACCAGTCAGGCTTCAAAAAAAGCACACTCCACTGAGACGGCTCTCCTCGCAGTGACTGAGTCCCTCCGGGCGGCCAGAGTCTCGTCCCTCTCATCGGTTCTCATTCTCCTTGACTTGTCTGCAGCATTTGACACTGTGAACCACCAGATCCTCCTCGCCACTCTCGCCGAGCTTGGCATAGCTGAATCTGCCCTTTCCTGGTTCACGTCCTACCTGATGAATCGCACTTATCAGCTAACATGGAATGGCTCCTTGTCCAAACCTTGCACGCTTGATACAGGTGTCCCTCAAGGCTCGGTGCTGGGGCCTCTTCTGTTCTCCCTCTACACCAGATCTCTGGGCTCTGTAATTACATCCCACGGCTTTTCCTATCACTGCTATGCTGACGACACTCAGCTATTTCACTCCTTTCCCTCATCTGACAAAGCCCTGATTGCAACACGCATATCTGAATGTCTGGCAGAAGTCAGCACCTGGACAACTGCCCATCGCCTGAGGCTTAACCTCAACAAGACTGAGCTCCTCCTAATACCAGGGAAAGATTGCCCACACATGGACTTACTGGTCACTGTTGAGAACATCACTGTATCTCCTTCTCCAACTGCCAAAAACCTTGGTGCAGTGTTGGACAATCAGTTGTGCTGCACCGCAAACATCACTGCGGTGGCCCGGTCCTGCAGATTTGCACTTTACAACATCCGCAGGATCCGGCCCTTCCTCACAAGGGAAGCAGCTCAGCTTCTAGTCCAATCACTGGTCATCTCCCGCCTCGACTACTGCAACTCGCTCCTAGCTGGACTCCCTGCCTCTGCGATTAAACCCTTGCAGCGCATCCAGAATGCGGCAGCGCGCCTCGTGTTCAACCTACCAAAGTTCTCACATGTAACCCCCCTCTTCCGAGACCTCCACTGGCTCCCTGTAATAGCTCGCATCAGATTCAAGATGATGGTACTGGCATACAAGGCAGTCGATGGAACTGCCCCTGCCTACCACCAAGCATTAGTAAAGCCACACACCCCAGCTCGATCCCTCCGCTCAACTACCTCAGCTGGACGTCTGGTACCGCCATCGCTAAGAGCAAGCAAAGGTCGATCAGCAAAGTCACAACTTTTCTCTGTTTTGGGACCTCAGTGGTGGAACGAGCTCCCTACCAATGTCAGGACCGCAGAGTCGCTCACCAGCTTCCGCAAAAGACTCAAAACTCACCTGTTCAGAGTTCATCTCAACTCTGCATAGAAACCAATGCACAGCCACCATTGAATGTTGTACGTCCTGGCACTTGTACATTACACTTAATCAAGGTACTTAATTGTGTAGCATCTACAGTAGCTGCTATCGCTGCTTTACACGGGGAATGGGTTAGCCTAGCGATTGTAATACTTGCACTTGGTTCTATGAACGTCTTTACTGTACCGACAGCGATATATTGTTTTACTTCTTATGACAAATGTACTTATTGTAACAAATGCACTCATTGTAAGTCGCTTTGGATAAAAGCGTCTGCTAAATGCCCTAAATGTAAATGTAAAAAATGATTGTGAACACACACAAAATGTGGTCCCTCAGGGATTTTCAGGTTACTTTGGGGCAACAAAAGCAGCTTAGTCTCCGTTGTGGACCTAAACATGAACCGTGACCCTCCAGCCACAAACGCTAAGTCGACAATAAAGACATGTTTATTAATAATAATAAAAGTAATAATCATAAAAGCGCCCTACCTCTGTAATCTCATCCGTGTTTTGAAAGGCTTCATCAAAGTCAGCTGAAGATTTTCTCAGGGTCAGGGTCTGGTCTGCAGGCAGTGTGTTGTCATTGTAACCGCTGACAAACTTGAAGTCGCTGGTTCTAGATCCAGTGGTTAAATATGCATCATAATTAAATGTGCTGCGTAAAGTTCCAGTGCCGTCCACATCTGCGTAGTTTGGAGGGAGATAAGAGCTGGGAATAGCAACCGCTCCATCAAATAACAGTCTTGGCTTTCTCCTCCGACAAAACCTCAATCCCAGAATGATAATAATGAAAGTCAGGAAAAATGTGGAGACGGATACCAGCGCGATGATCAGATAAGATGTTAATTTAGAACTGCTGTCTTCATAAGCCATGTCCTTCAGTTCGGGTACTTCAGCCAAGTTATCAGAAATCAGTAAAAACATGGAACATGTAGCAGAGAGGGAGGGCTGTCCATTATCCTTTACAGCGACTACAATGTTCTGTTTCATGTTGTCAGAATCAGAAATGTCTCGATGGGTCCTGATCTCCCCACTGTGCAGATCGATTTTGAAAAGTCCCTGATCAGTGGACTTAATGATCTGATAGGACAGCCAGGCGTTCTGTCCAGAGTCCCCATCAACTGCTATCACCTTAGAAACCAGAGAACCTCCTTGTGCAGCTTTGGGTACCAGTTCAGTCATGAAGGAGTTTCCCTCTGGGGCGGGGTAAAGTATCAGAGGAGTGTTGTCATTTACATCCGTTATGAAGACACTCACAGTCACGTTGCTGCTGAGAGGAGGAGATCCGTTGTCTCGTGCCATTACATAGACTTTAAAGCTCCTAAACTGTTCATAATCAAATGACCTGACACTTTGGATCACTCCGGTGTCTCCGTTAACAGATAGATAAGAGGAGACTGGAGCACCGTTTACTTCACTGGGTAAAAGAGAATAGATCACTGTACCGTTTTGTCTCCAGTCTGGGTCATGGGCCCTAACAGAACACAGGCTGTGGCCCGGTTTGTTGTTCTCAGGGACATAGCTGCTATACGACTGTTCCTCAAACACAGGTGGGTTGTCGTTGACATCAGCTATTGAGATGTGAACAACTGTGAATGACGACAGAGGAGGAGAGCCTTCATCGCTGGCAGATATTGTAATGTTGTATTCAGACACTTGTTCCCTGTCTAGTTCCTTTGTTGTTACCAAAGAATAATAGTTTTTAATTGACGGAATAAGTTTAAAAGGAACATGTTGCTGAAGAGAACACCGAACCTTTCGGTTTTTCTCTGAATCTCTATCCTGCACGTTAATAAGGCCTACCTCCATACCAGGCCCTGCATTTTCTGGTACTGGATTGGATAACGATTTCAAGGCAATGACTGGGGCATTATCATTAATATCTGTAATTCTTACAATTACTTTAGCGTCTGAAGAAATACCAAATCCATCTTTTGCCTGAACAATAATCTCATATTTTGATCCCTCCTCAAAGTCTATATCACCTGCAACAAATATTTCTCCAGTCTGTCTATCAAGGGAGAACAGTTTTCGTGACTTGTCAGACACCCGTCCTAGTCCGTACGTAACTTCTCCATTAACGCCCTCGTCTGCGTCAGAAGCGCTAACGGTGATTACAGGGGTTTTGATCGCAGTGTTTTCAGCCAGGCTGGCCTCATACACTGCCTGACTAAACACTGGGGCGTTATCATTAGCGTCCAACACAGTGACGTCTATCGCTACTGTGCCTGATCTCTGGGGAGATCCACCATCTAGAGCCGAAAGTAATAATCTGATTTCCTTCTGCTCCTCTCTATCTAATTCCTTGTCTAAAACTAATTCTCCATATTTAGTACCGTCACTTGACGTTTGTATATTGAAAACAAAGTGGTCATTCCGGTTAAGAGTGTAACTTTGAACACCGTTTTGGCCTATATCTTCATCATGGGCCGCATCGACGCGATACCGAGCTCCCTTGACAGCAGATTCACTGATTTCCAGCTTTATTCTTTCAGATGGGAAACTCGGTGCATTGTCGTTTATGTCTTGTATCTGTAGTGATACTCGGTGTAATTCCAAAGGAGATTCCAAAAGCAGCTCGAATTTAAGAACACACGACGGCTTTTCTCCGCATTGTTCCTCTCTGTCGATTCTCTCTGAAACAATGAGCTCTCCGCTTCGAAGACTGACATCACAATACCTCCGTTCGTTTTCCTCTGATTCAATACGAGCCTTCCTAGCAGATATTACATCCAATGTAAGTCCCAGGTCGTTGGCGATATTCCCGATAACAGATCCGCGCTTCATTTCCTCTTGAACAGAATAGCTCAGGTCGCCATGAACGAAATGCAGTCCAAACAATAAAAATAAAAAGCCACAAAGGCCCAACTGATTGGGTTCCATTGTAAAACAGAATAATATACCATATAACTACTGTTTCGAGACTGCCAACAACGCTCTTATGAAATGGATTTGATCGAAGGAACGAAACGATCATTCGACTTAAATACTGCTGTAGAACGGTGTCCAAGCTTAGCCTTCTGCTTGCGTCAATAGGTGGTGGGTCGAAATGCTGAAGATTGTATTTGTTGAACTCAATTGCTGGTGCAGAGCGACACCATGAGTCAGTATGCAGAATAACATATTGTTATTGGACGTAAATCATATAACACCAAATAGTCCTACTATTGAATTCCGTTTTAATTTCAACGTCGTATTTTATGGTCTTTGAATGTAGCCTAAAAAAATAGACAATACAGGCTTTGTTCACTGAAAAAAAACAACATTTGATATTGTTAAAATTATCCATAAATAATACTAATTAAATGGTATAGTATTCACGAAGGCATTACAACGTTAAACCGCACTGAATGGACATGCCAGCACCATGGACAGCGACATATTGTGTAGTTGGTCAGTATTAACAGAGAACCATCAGACAGAGCTCAGCATGCAGGTCGTTCAACACCTCATTCAGTCCTTCACATATTATAGCAGTAACATAGTGGTTGGAGCAGCTAACACATAGTGTTATAATAATAAAGTCCTCAGTTAACAAAGAAAACTATCCTGAGTAGATGCTGAATCCTCTAAAAACTCAACAACACAGTGGGACTAGTTGTGACAGACTGGGCAAGTTATGGGAGGAAGAATAAATACAACAAAACCACATGGAAACAAGACAGGATGGAAGCAAGACATCCTTCACTGCTTCTTCAGTAACAAACTTGTTTTGTACCACAATAATGTTCATAAAATGGACGCCCTAATAATTGGATTGCACCATAATAATAACCAACGGTAACAGATGAAAGGTACAAATATGCAAGATATGTAAAAACAATAGAATGATGTGTGACAGCAAAGACAACATTTATGAAAAAAGATGCATGATCCAATGTTGAACTGCCAAAGAGAGCGCTGAATATGAGCTGCTATAGAGAGAAGCTGAAAGACCATATTTCTTAGTGGAATCATAAGAGGAGTTAAACATATGTTATTTATTTACCTCAGGGGAAACATCAAGGTCTCCGAAAACTTCTTCAAAGTCTGTTGGATTCTTTCTCAGGGTCTGGTCTGCAGGCACTGTGTTGTCGTTGTAAGAAGTGACAAATTTAAAGTCACTTGTTCTAGATCCAGTGGTTAAATACGCATCATAATTATATGTGCTGCGTAAAGTTCCAGTGCCGTCCCCATCTGCGTAGTTTGGAGGGAGATAAGAGCTGGGAATAGCAACCGCTCCATCAAATAACAGTCTGGGCTTTCTCCTCTGACAAAACCTGAATCCCAGAATGATAATAATGAAAGTCAGGAAAAAGGTGGAGACGGATACCAGCGCGATGATCAGATAAGATGTTAATTTAGAACTGCTATCTTCATAAGCTATGTCCTTCAGTTCTGGTACTTCAGCCAAGTTATCAGAAATCAGTAAAAACATGGAACATGTAGCAGAGAGGGAGGGCTGTCCGTTATCCTTTACAGACACTACAATGTTCTGTTTCATGTTGTCGGAATCAGAAATGTCTCGCTGGGTCCTGATCTCCCCACTGTGAAGATCGATTTTGAAAAGTCCCGGATCAGTGGACTTAATGATCTGATAGGACAGCCAGGCGTTCTGTCCAGAGTCCCCATCAACTGCTATCACCTTGGAAACCAGAGAACCTCCTTGTGCAGCTTTGGGTACCAGTTCAGTCATGAAGGAGTTTCCCTCTGGGGCGGGGTAAAGTATCTGAGGAGTGTTGTCATTTACATCCGTTATGAAGACACTCACAGTCACGTTGCTGCTGAGCGGAGGAGAACCATTGTCTTGTGCCATAACATAGACTTTAAAGCTCCTAAACTGTTCATAATCAAATGACCTGACACTTTGGATCACTCCGGTGTCTCCGTTAACAGATAGATAAGAGGAGACTGGAGCACCGTTGACTTCACCAGGTAAAAGAGAATAGATCACTGTACCGTTTTGTCTCCAGTCTGGGTCATGGGCCTTAACAGAACACAAGCTGGTGCCCGGTTTGTTGTTCTCAGGGACATAGCTGCTATACGACTGTTCGTCAAACACAGGTGGGTTGTCGTTGACGTCAGCGATAGAGACTTGAATGGTTTTAATTGAGGAAAGAGGTGGAGAGCCCTCGTCGATAGCAGTAATTGTAATGTTATAATGAGGCATTATTTCGCGATCTAGTTTATCGGTGGTCACCAGAGAATAATAGTTTTTGATAGAAGGAATTAGTTTCAACGGCACGTTTTGTTGAATAAAGCAGCGGATCTGTCGGTTTTGTTCTGAATCCATATCCTGCACGTTAATTATTCCAACCTCCGTACCAGGTGACACATTCTCAGGCACTGGATTGTTCAACGATTTCAACAATATGATTGGAGCATTGTCATTGGCGTCTGTAATAAATATTATAACTTTTGTATCTGTAGAGAGACCATAACCATCTTTGGCCTCTAAATAAATTTCATATTTCGACCCTTCTTCAAAGTCAATGTCACCTATAACAGTAACGTCACCTGTTTTCTGATCAAGTGAAAAAAGCATTCTTGACTTTTCTGACATTTTGTTAAATTCATATGTAACCTCTCCATTAACGCCCTCGTCTGCGTCAGTAGCGCTGACAGTGATCACGTGAGTTTTCAAATTAGAGTTTTCAGGCAGGCTGGCCTCATACACGGCCTGACTAAACACTGGGGCGTTATCATTAGCGTCCAACACACTGACGTCTATGGTTAGAGTACCTGATCTCTGAGGAGAACCACCGTCCAGGGCCGTTAACAAAAATTTAATTCCCTGTTGTTCTTCTCTGTCTAATTCTTTATTTAAAACCAATTCAGCATATTTGATTCCAGCACTTGTGGTTTGAGTATTTGAAATAAAATGTTTATTTTCCTGAAGAATATAGCTTTGAACGCCGTTCTGGCCAATATCTGCATCATGGGCCGCGTTGACGCGGTAGCGAGCTCCTTTGTCAGCGGATTCTGTAATTTCCAGTTTGATTGTATCCTTCGGGAACAGTGGCGTGTTATCGTTGATGTCGTCGATTTTCAGTGATATGCGATGTAGTTCTAATGGAGATTCAAATAGAAGCTCAAATTTGAGAAAACACGATGCCTTTTCTCCGCAGAGCTCTTCTCTGTCTATTCTCTTCGCGACGGTCAGGTCTCCGGTACGAAGATTTATATCACAGTATGCTATATTTCGTTCCGTCTCAATACGAGCTTTGCGAGCAGTCATTTTTTCCACATCAATCCCAAGATCCTTTGCTACATTTCCAATGATAGAACCAAGCTTCATCTCCTCCTGAATGGAATAGTCAATCTCGCCATTTGTGTTATGCAGTAAAAAAATGTAAACGAAGATCAAACCGTAGAATCCACAATGTATGATTTCCATTTTCGTAGAAAACTTGTCCAACACACTGTCGTGACTCGTCGATCACACTAAAAACAATACCCAGTTGAGCTACATCCAAATTAAAGCAACGTTACTGAAGTCGGTTTACTCCCTACTATTCCCAACCCTTGTGAGCGTGCACAAAGGCCTTGGCTTTGTGTACGATCCCGTCAATACGCACTTTGGACATGAGGGTATCATAGCGCTTTGCTGGTCTATAGTGACACCATGAGTATACCAGAGATATAACACATAAAGCGTGTATCTGCAATCCATTTACTCAACAGACAATTATATGAAGATATTATGAATAACAAAAACAAGAACACATGCCAATACAATAAAAAGACACAGCAGCATGTGCTTTGAACCATAAAGGGTTCAGGCTCTTCGTATAAAGACTTCACCACGGACAGAGGCAGAACATTCTTCATCAGCATGACTGCAATGTTTTGGCTGCTATTGTGAAAATATAATTAATATTCTTTAACTGACTAGGAAATAACATATCATTTTTGTTTATGCTCATATGACAACTCAATTGTGTACTGCAGTATTGTTTTATAGCCACATTATTTTCAAATCAAATACATGTACTAAGAAATAAAATTAATCTTTATTTATTTGATCCAATGTTTATATGGAGCAACTGTTTTTTCTCAGAAACAAGGACTAAAAATATGCAAATTATTTGCTTAACCTTGTACTCAAGCAAAGGTTGCAATCTTAAAATTTGTCACTTCATTCATTCCATTGTAACCATAACCTTTTATCAGCCTTTCTGAAGAACCTTGTGAGTATCCCCATTCGTTTAACCTGTGTCTGAGAAGAATTCCAGGTCCTGCTGGGGAGTCAAACACCCAAGCCACAATCTGCCTTACATTTTTACACTGTGTCTCTGTGTCGTAAATGCTCAACAATGAGCAAGTCTTAAACAATGAATAATTACAGACCAACAATTGTTGTGTTGTGTCTCTGAAAATATCAAGAATAAACTCTAGAGGGTGCCTACCTCTGGGGAAACATCAAGGTCTCCAAACACTTCTTCAAAGTCAGTAGGATTGTTTCTCAGGGTCTGGTCTGCAGGCAGTGTGTTGTCGTTGTAAGAAGTGACAAATTTAAAGTCACTTGTTCTAGATCCAGTGGTTAAATACGCATCATAATTATATGTGCTGCGTAAAGTTCCAGTGCCGTCCACATCTGCGTAGTTTGGAGGGAGATAAGAGCTAGGAATAGCAACCGCTCCATCAAATAACAATCTGGGCTTTCTCCTCCGACAAAACCTCAATCCCAGAATTATAATAATGAAAGTCAGGAAGAAGGTGGAGACGGATACCAGCGCGATGATCAGATAAGATGTAAATTTAGAACTGCTATCTTCATAAGCCATGTCCTTCAGTTCGGGTACTTCAGACAAGTTATCGGAAATCAGCAAAAACATGGAACATGTAGCAGAGAGGGAGGGCTGTCCGTTATCCTTTACAGCGACTACAATGTTCTGTTTCATGTTGTCGGAATCAGAAATGTCTCGCTGAGTCCTGATCTCCCCACTGTGAAGATCGATTTTGAAAAGTCCCGGATCAGTGGACTTAATGATCTGATAGGACAGCCAGGCGTTCTGTCCAGAGTCCCCATCAACTGCTATCACCTTGGAAACCAGAGAACCTCCTTGTGCAGCTTTGGGTACCAGTTCAGTCATGAAGGAGTTTCCCTCCGGGGCGGGGTAAAGTATCTGAGGAGTGTTGTCATTCACATCCGTTATGAAGACACTCACAGTCACGTTGCTGCTGAGCGGCGGAGATCCGTTGTCTCGTGCCATTACATAGACTTTAAAGCTCCTAAACTGTTCATAATCAAACGACCTGACACTTTGGATCACTCCGGTGTCTCCGTTAACAGATAGATAAGAGGAGACTGGAGCACCGTTGACTTCACCAGGTAAAAGAGAATAGATCACTGTACCGTTTTGTCTCCAGTCTGGGTCATGGGCCTTAACAGAACACAGGCTGTGGCCCGGTTTGTTGTTCTCAGGGACATAGCTGCTATACGACTGTTCCTCAAACACAGGTGGGTTGTCGTTGACGTCAGCTATTGAGATGTGAAAAACCTTGACCGATGACAGAGGAGGAGAGCCCTCATCGGTGGCGGATATTGTAATGTTGTATTCAGACACTAGTTCCCTGTCTAGTTTCTCTGTTGTTACCAAAGCATAGTAATTTTCAATGGAGGGAATAAGTTTAAAAGAAATTGTTTGTTGAATGGTGCAACGGACCTTTTGATTTCTTCCAAAATCTATATCCTGCAAATTTAAAAGTCCCACCTCTGTACCAGGTGACACATCTTCTGGTACAGGATTGGTCAACGATATTAAAGAAATGATTGGTGAGTTGTCATTCACATCAGTTATACTTATTATTACCTTTGTATCTGAAGATAGACCATAACTGTCTCTGGCCTCAACAAACATTTCATAGTGAATTCCATCTTCAAAATCTATGTCACCTATAACGAATATTTCACCAGACTGACTGTCAAGTGAAAACAATTTCCTTGATTTATCAGATATCCGGCCTAGTCCATATGTGACTTCTCCATTGATTCCCTCGTCCGCGTCAGTTGCGCTGACAGTGACAACGACGCACTTCAACGGAGAGTTTTCAGGCAGTCTGGCCTCATACACGGCCTGACTAAACACTGGGGCGTTATCATTAGCGTCCAACACAGTGACGTCAATGGTTAGAGTACCTGATCTGTGAGGAGAACCACCGTCCAGAGCCGTTAACAATAGCTTAATTTCCTTCCGCTCCTCTCTGTCTAACTCCTTGTCGAGAATCAATTCGCCATATTTACTGCCAGCACTTGTAGTTTGTATATTGAAAACAAAGTGGTCATTCCGTTGAAGAGTGTAACTCTGAACACCGTTTTGGCCTATGTCTTCATCATGAGCCGCATTAACGCGATACCGAGCTCCTTTGTCAGCAGATTCGCTTATTTCCAGCTTGATTTTATCCGCAGGGAAACTCGGTGCATTGTCGTTTATGTCTTGTATCTGTAGTGATACTCGGTGTAATTCCAAAGGAGATTCCAGAAGCAGCTCGAATTTAAGAACACACGAAGGCTTTTCTCCGCATTGTTCCTCTCTGTCGATTCTCTCTGAAACAATGAGCTCTCCGCTCGGAAGATTGACATCACAATACCTCCGTTCGCTTCCCACCGTTTTAATACGAGCCTTACGAGTAGATAATATTCCGACTTCCAATCCCAGATCCTTAGCGATATTTCCAATAACAGATCCACGCTCCATCTCCTCTTGAACAGAATAGCTCATGTCGCCATGAACGAAATGCAGTCCAAAAAATAAAATTAAAAAGACACAAAGGCCCAAATGACTGTGTTCCATTGTAATGCCAAATAAAATACCATATAAGTGTTTCGAGAATGCCAACAACGCTCTAAAGAAATGGATCTTAGCGAAAATATCATACGGCTTAAATACCGGCGTAGCACGATGTCCAAGCTTTGTAGCCTTCTGCTGGTGTCAATAGGCGGTGGGTGGAAATGCTGACCACAGCATTATTTTTAACTCAATTGCATGTGCATAGCGACATCATGAGTCAGTAGGAAGTACAACATATTATGAGTGGATGTATTTCAATTTACACCAAATATGCCTGCTGTTGAATTAAGTCATCGTTTCAGCTCCATTTTTGAAAGTCCGGGAATTTGGCAATTTTTATTAACAAACTTTAGGCTATTGTCAATCAATAACTGATTCAATGCTTACTAGTAAAACTGATTAATCAATATCAATTGAATAGCATGGTATTTACGAAGGCATTGCTATAGCAAACAGCACTGAAAGAAAATTCCATCACCCTGGACAGCGATACAGCATGCAGCAGGTCATGACAGAAATCCACCAGACAGAGCTAAGCATGCAGACTGTTACACACCACAGTCAGTCATCCCCATAGTTTAGCAGTAATATAGTGGTTGGAGCAGCTAACACATAGTGGCAAAATAAAGTCCTCAGATTACTCAGAAGGCTTTGCAGGGTACAGGTTGAAGCCTCCAAATACTCAACAACAAGGTGGTACTCGTGGTGACAGACTGGGCAAAGAGAAAGTTAGAGCAGGGAGAAAAACAAAAATGATACCACATAGAAACCAGACAGGATGTTTTATGTGACAGTAAAAGTGATTTTTGTGGGATATCTTCAAAAATGACATCACTCAAGTCCATGTAAAGATATTTGTCCCAAACAGTGTAGAGAGAAACAAAACTTTTTTGACTTCCTTCCGAAAATAAGTTAAGGTCTTTTTTTTTACTTTTACCACAGAAAGAAAAAAAGGTCTATTACATCCTTAACTTTATCTTCAGCAACAAATTACTTTGTTTCACAACCCCATGAAATAAACACAAATGCTGTAATAAAAGACTATAAATAGGAATGCAACATAAAATAGCCATCTTTATGCTCGATTAAATAATGAACATTTAAAATGTACGCAAAAATGATCTCACTGTGTGGGCCTGCAAGGACAAAAACATGTCTGAAAGAGCTCATTTGAACTGTCAAACCGTCCTTTACAAAGTAATTGCATGAGATAGAAATTAAAATGTTCTATTTTTTTTTGCTACAGTGCCTACCTCTGTTGTAACATCAAGGTCTCCAAACACTTCTTCAAAGTCGGTTGGATTTTTTCTCAGGGTCTGGTCTGCAGGCAGTGTGTTGTCATTGTAAGACGTGAGAAATTTAAAGTCACTTGTTCTAGATCCAGTGGTTAAATATGCATCGTAATTATATGCGCTGCGTAAAGTTCCAGTGCCGTCCACATCTGCGTAGTTTGGAGGGAGATAAGAGCTGGGAATAGCAACCGCTCCATCAAATAACAGTCTGGGCTTTCTCCTCCGACAAAACCTCAATCCCAGAATGATAATAATGAAAGTCAGGAAAAAGGTGGAGACGGATACCAGCGCGATGATCAGATAAGATGTTAATTTAGAACTGCTATCTTCATAAGCTATGTCCTTCAATTCTGGTACTTCAGCCAAGTTATCAGAAATCACTAAAAAAATGGAACATGTAGCAGAGAGGGAGGGCTGTCCGTTATCCTTTACAGACACTACAATGTTCTGTTTCATGTTGTCGGAATCAGAAATGTCTCGCTGGGTCCTGATCTCCCCACTGTGCAGATCGATTTTGAAAAGTCCCGGATCAGTGGACTTAATGATCTGATAGGACAGCCAGGCGTTCTGTCCAGAGTCCCCATCAACTGCTATCACCTTGGAAACCAGAGAACCTCCTTGTGCACCTTTGGGTACCAGTTCAGTCATGAAGGAGTTTCCCTCTGGGGCGGGGTAAAGTATCTGAGGAGTGTTGTCGTTTACATCCGTTATGAAGACACTCACAGTCACGTTGCTGCTGAGCGGAGGAGATCCGTTGTCTCGTGCCATTACATAGACTTTAAAGCTCCTAAACTGTTCATAATCAAACGACCTGACACTTTGGATCACACCGGTGTCTCCATTAACAGATAGATACGAGGAGACTGGAGCATCGTTCACTTCACCAGGTAAAAGAGAATAGATCACTGTACCGTTTTGTCTCCAGTCTGGGTCATGGGCCCTAACAGAACACAGGCTGTGGCCCGGTTTGTTGTTCTCAGGGACATAGCTGCTATACGACTGTTCCTCAAACACAGGTGGGTTGTCGTTGACGTCAGCTATTGAGATATGAACAACTTTGACTGACGACAGAGGAGGAGAGCCCTCATCGGTGGCGGATATTGTAATGTTGTATTCAGACACTAGTTCCCTGTCTAGTTTCTCTGTCGTTACCAAAGCATAGTAATTTTCGATAGAAGGGATGAGTTTAAAAGGAACGGTTTGCTGAATAGCGCAACAAACTTTTTGATTTCTCCCAAAATCTCTATCCTGCACGTTTATAAGTCCCACCTCTGTACCAGGTGACACGTCTTCTGGTATAGGATTGGTCAACGATATCAAAGATATTGCTGGTGAGTTGTCATTCACATCAGTTATTCTTATTATTACTTTTGTATCTGAAGAGAGACCATAACTGTCTCTAGCCTCAACAAATATTTCATATTTAGTTCCATCTTCGAAGTCTATGTCACCTGCAACGAATATTTCTCCCGACTGTCGGTCAAGGGAAAACAATTTCCTTGATTTATCAGATATCCGGCCAAGTCCATATGTTACTTCTCCATTGACACCGTCGTCAGCGTCCATTGCGCTTACAGTGACAATGAGGGACCTCAACGGAGATTTTTCAGGCAGACTGGCCTCATACACGGCCTGACTAAACACTGGGGCGTTATCATTCGCGTCCAACACAGTGACGTTTATGGTTAGAGTCCCTGATTTCTGAGGAGAGCCGCCGTCTAAAGCCGTTAACAATAATTGAATTTCCTTCCGCTCCTCTCTGTCTAACTCATTGTCGAGAATCAATTCGCCATATTTACTGCCAGCACTTGTCGTTTGAATATTGAAAACAAAGTGGTCATTCCGTTTAAGAATGTAACTCTGAACAGCGTTTGGGCCTATATCTTCATCATGAGCCGCATTAACGCGATACCGAGCTCCTTTGACAGCAGATTCACTGATTTCCAGCTTGATAATATCCGTCGGGAAACTCGGTGCATTGTCGTTTATGTCTTGTATCTGTAGTGATATACGGTGTAATTCTAATGGAGATTCCAAAAGTAGCTCGAATTTCAGAACACATGAAGGCATTTCTCCGCATTGTTCCTCTCTGTCAATTCTTTCTGAAACGATGAGCTCTCCGCTTCTAAGATTGACATCACAATACCTTCGTTCGCTTCCCACCGTTTTAACACGAGCCTTCCGAATAGATAATGTTCCGAGTTCAAATCCCAGATCCATTGCGATATTTCCAATAACAGATCCACGCTTCATCTCCTCTTGAATCGAATAGCTCATGTCGCCATGAACGAAATGCACTCCAAACAATAAAAATAAAAAGACACAAAGGCCCAATCGACTGTGTTCCATTGTAAAACAGAATAATATACCATATAACTACTGTTTCGAGACAACCAACCAAGCTCTTAAGAAATTGATTTGTTCGAAGTGACGAAAAGATCATTCGACTTAAATACCGCTGTAGAACGATGTCCAAGCTTTGTAACCTTCTGCTCGCGTCAATAGTGGGTCGAAATGCTGACGATTGTATTTGTTGAACTCAATTGCTGGTGAATAGTGACACCATGAGTCAGTAGGAAATATAACATATTGAGAGTGGACGTAAATCATGTTACACCAAATAGTCCTTCCATTGAATTTAGGTTTACTTTCCCCGTCGTTTTTTATGGACTTCTAATTGAACTGAAAAAGGAAACCATAAAGGCTTTGTTCAGCAATAAAACGAATTCATTGGAAATTAATACGAGTATGCATAAATAATACATATTAAATGGTACAGTATTTACGAAAGCATTACAACGTTAAACCGCACTGAATGGACATCCCAGCACCATGGACAGCGACATATAATGTAGTTGGTCAGTATTAACAGAGATCTATCAGACAGAGCTCAGCATGCAGGTCGTTCAACACCTCATTCAGTCCTTCACATATTATAGCAGTAACATAGTGGTTGGAGCAGCTAACACATAGTGTTATAATAATAAAGTCCTCTGATAACAAAGAAAACTCTGCTGAATAGATGTTGAATCCTCCAAACACTCAAAAACAAAGTGGGACTATTGGTTACAGACTGGGAAAGTTATAGGAGGAAGAATAAATACAACAATACCGCATGGAAACAAGACAGGAGGATTTATGTGACAGGGAAAGGTTTTTCTGGGATATCTTGAACCATCATATCTCCCTCACCCTTCAAGTTAAAGACATCTGTCCCAAACAGTGTAGCGACAATATCGTTCACTTAAAATTACGAGCAACTTTTTGCAATGACTTCTAAAAATAAATGAAGTGCTGCACATCGTACTCCACAAAAACAAATAATGGGCTGTTACATCCTTCACTGCTTCTTCAGCAACAAACTTGTTTCTTACCACATTAATTTTCATAAAATGGAGGCCCTTAAAAATGGATTGCCCCTTAATAATAACAAACGGTAGATGAAAGGTGCAAATATGCAAGCTATGCAAAACCAATAGAATCATGTGTGCCAGCAAAGACAACATTTATAAAAATAAGATGCATGATCCAATGTTGAACTGCCAAAGAGAGCGCAGAATATGAGCTGCTATAGAGAGAAGCTGAACGACTATAGTTCTTAGTGAGAACATATTAGGAGTTGAAACACACGTTATTTCTTTACCTCAGGGGAAACATCCAGGTCGCCAAAAACCTCTTCAAAGTCTGTTGGATTTTTTCTCAGGGTCTGGTCTGCAGGCAGTGTGTTGTCATTGTAAGACGTGACGAATTTAAAGTCACTTGTTCTAGATCCAGTGGTTAAATAAGCATCATAATTATATGTGCTGCGTAAAGTTCCAGTGCCGTCCACATCTGCGTAGTTTGGAGGTAGATAAGAGCTGGGAATAGCAACCGCTCCATCAAATAACAGTCTGGGCTTTCTCCTCCCACAAAACCTCAATCCCAGAATGATGATAATGAAAGTCAGGAAAAAGGTGGAGACGGATACCAGCGAGATGATCAGATAAGATGTTAATTTAGAACTGCTATCTTCATAAGCCATGTCCTTCAGTTCAGGTACTTCAGCCAAGTTATCAGAAATCAGTAAAAACATGGAACATGTAGCAGAGAGGGAGGGCTGTCCGTTATCCTTTACAGCGACTACAATGTTCTGTTTCATGTTGTCAGAATCAGAAATGTCTCGCTGGGTCCTGATCTCCCCACTGTGAAGATCGATTTTGAAAAGTCCTGGATCAGTGGACTTAATGATCTGATAGGACAGCCAGGCGTTCTGTCCAGAGTCCCCATCAACTGCTATCACCTTGGAAAGCAGAGAACCTCCTTGTGCAGCTTTGGGTACCAGTTCGGTCATGAAGTAGTTTCCCTCCGGTGTGGGGTAAAGTATCTGAGGAGTGTGGTCATTTACATCCGTTATGAAGACACTCACAGTCACGTTGCTGCTGAGCGGAGGAGATCCGTTGTCTCGTGCCATAACATAGACTTTAAAGTTCTGAAACTGTTCATAATCAAATGACCTGACACTTTGGATCACTCCGGTGTCTCCATTAACAGATAGATAAGAGGAGACTGGAGCACCGTTGACTTCACCAGGTAAAAGAGAATAGATCACTGTACCGTTTTGTCTCCAGTCTGGGTCATGGGCCCTAACAGAACACAGGCTGTGGCCCGGTTTGTTGTTCTCAGGGACATAGCTGCTATACGACTGTTCCTCAAACACAGGTGGGTTGTCGTTGACGTCAGCGATAGAGACTTGAATGTTTTTTAGCGAGGACAGAGGTGGAGAGCCCTCGTCGATAGCAGTAATTGTTATGTTATAATGTGGCGTTAATTCTCGATCTAATTTATCGGTGGTCAACAGAGAATAATAGTTTTTGATAGAAGGAATTAGTTTAAATGGCACTTTTTGTGGAATGAAGCATAGGACCTGTCGGTTTTTCTCCGAATCTATATCCTCCACGTTAATTAGTCCAACCTCTGTACCAGGTGATACATCCTCAGGCACTGGATTGGTCAACGATTTTAACGATATAATAGGAGCGTTATCATTGTCATCAGTAATAAATATTATAACTTTTGTATCCGTTGAGAGACCATAACCGTCTTTGGCCTCTATATATATTTCATATTTCGATCCTTCCTCAAAGTCAATGTCACCTATAACAGTAACCACACCTGTTTTCTGATCAAGTGAAAAAAGCTTTCTTGACTTCTCAGACATTTTGTTAAATCCATATGTAACCTCTCCATTAACGCCCTCGTCTGCGTCAGTAGCACTAACAGTGATCACGTGGGTTTTCATCAGAGAGTTTTCAGGCAGACTGGCCTCATACACGGCCTGACTAAACACTGGGGCGTTATCATTAGCGTCCAACACAGTGACGTCTATGGTTAGAGTACCTGATCTCTGAGGAGAACCACCGTCCAGAGCCGTTAACAATAATGTCATTTGATGTTGTTCCTCTCTGTCCAATTCATGGTTTAAAATCAATTCGGCATAGTTGATTCCAGCACTTGCGGTTTGTGTATTTAAAACAAAATGTCTATTTTCCTGAAGAATATAGCTTTGAACGCCGTTCTGGCCAATATCTGCATCATGGGCCGCGTTGACGCGGTAGCGAGCTCCTTTGTAAGCCGATTCTGTAATTTCCAGTTTTATTGTATCCTTCGGAAACAGTGGTGTGTTATCGTTGATGTCGTCGATTTTCAGGGATATATGATGTAATTCTAAGGGTAATTCCAATAGAAGCTCAAATTTGAGAATGCACAAAGCCTTTTCTCCACAGAGCTCTTCTCTGTCTATTCTCTTCGCAACAGTCAGGTCTCCGGTGCGAAGATTTATCTCACAGTACCCTCTGCTATTTCGTTCCGTCTCAATACGAGCTTTGCGAGCAGTCATTTTTCCCACATCAATCCCAAGATCAATTGCAACATTTCCAATGATAGAACCAAGCCTCGTTTCCTCCTGAATTGAATACTCCAGCTCGCCATTTATGACGTGCAATAAAACAATGAAAACGATGATCGAACCGTAAAATCCGCAATGTCTGTTCTCCATATTCGTTCAAAAGCTGTTCAATACACACTCGTCAATCACACTGAAAACAATGACCATTTGAGCTACACCCTATTAAAGCAACGCTACCGAAGTCGTTTTCCTCCCTACTTGTTTCAAACCTCGTGTGCGTGGATGCGAGCTTCGGCTTTGTGATCGAGCCCGTCATAAGCACAATGGACATGAGAGTCGGTATCACAGCGCTTTCCTGGTCTATAGTGACACCATGAGTATACCAGATAACACGTCAAGCGTGTACATGCAATTTAATCTCTCATGGTAATACAACAAATTAAAATGACAAAAACAAGACATTACAATACCAAGACAAAGCGGTTTGTGCTTTGAAAGATTAAATGATTCAGGGTCATAATACGTCAGCACCAGACAATCAGACAATCTTCAGACAATCTTCTGTACATGAGAATGACAGAAAATGCACTGTATTGGCTGCTACTCTGAATGGATTATCCTATCATATAGCTTGTATCATTTTCTGTATGCACATATGAAAGCTAAATCCTGAGGAATTTATCTAAATTGATTCCATTGTAACCATATATTTTCTAAATACCTTGACTATCCCAATTACTACGACCTGTGCTTGAAATTTATTCCGGGTAGTGCTCAAAATATGTCGAACACCCAACCGACTAACTGCCTTACATTCCTCGCTGCGTCGTCCATGTTGTAAATGCTTAACAATGAGCATTTGTAAAAAAAATTGTAAGAAAAAATGAAATTGTTGTGTTTGGATCTCTGTACATATTAAGAAAAACATCTAGAGTCAGCCTACCTCAGGGGAAACATCCAGGTCTCCAAACACTTCTTCAAAGTCTGTTGGATTTTTTCTCAGGGTCTGGTCTGCAGGCAGTGTGTTGTCATTGTAAGAAGTGACAAATTTAAAGTCACTTGTTCTAGATCCAGTGGTTAAATAAGCATCATAATTATATGTGCTGCGTAAAGTTCCAGTGCCGTCCACATCTGCATAGTTTGGAGGGAGATAAGAGCTGGGAATAGCAACCGCTCCATCAAATAACAGTCTGGGCTTTCTCCTCCGACAAAACCTCACTCCCAGAATGATAATAATGAAAGTCAGGAAAAAGGTGGAGACGGATACCAGCGCGATGATCAGATAAGATGTTAATTTAAAACTACTATCTTCATAAGCTATGTCCTTCAGTTCTGGTACTTCAGCCAAGTTATCAGAAATCAGTAAAAACATGGAACATGTAGCAGAAAGGGAGGGCTGTCCGTTATCCTTTACAGACACTACAATGTTCTGTTTCATGTTGTCAGAATCGGAAATGTCTCGCTGGGTCCTGATCTCCCCACTGTGAAGATCGATTTTGAAAAGTCCCGGATCAGTGGACTTAATGATCTGATAGGACAGCCAGGCGTTCTGTCCAGAGTCCCCATCAACTCCTATCACCTTGGAAACCAGAGAACCTCCTTGTGCAGCTTTGGGTACCAGTTCAGTCATGAAGGAGTTTCCCTCTGGGGCGGGGTAAAGTATCTGAGGAGTGTTGTCATTCACATCCGTTATGAAGACACTCACAGTCACGTTGCTGCTGAGCGGAGGAGATCCGTTGTCTCGTGCCATAACATAGACCTTGAAGCTCCTAAACTGTTCGTAATCGAAAGAGTGTAAAGTTTGAATGTCCCCAGTGTCTCCATTAATAGACAGAAAAGATGACGCCTGAGCACCATCAGCTGCACTTGGCAAAAGAGAATAAATGACTGTGCCATTTTGTCTCCAGTCTGGGTCTCTTGCAGAAACTGAACATATAATGTGACCAGATTTGACATTCTCAGACACATATGTGCTGTATGACCGTTCATCAAACACAGGCGGGTTGTCATTGATGTCCGCTACAGCGACTTGGATCGTTTTCATGGATGAGAGAGGTGGAGAGCCCTCGTCTCTGGCAGTAACTGTGATGTTATAATCAGGAATCAATTCACGATCTAGTTGTTCTGTGGTCACCAACGAGTAATAGTTTTTGATGGAAGGAATAAGTTTAAATGGGACATTCTGCTGAATAAAGCAGTGGACCTGTCGGTTTTGTTCAGAGTCTCTATCTTGTACGTTAATAATGCCTACTTCTGTACCAGGTGACACATTCTCCGGTACGGGATTGGTTAACGACTTTAAAGTGATAAATGGGGCGTTGTCATTAGCATCGGTTACACTGATGATCACTTTTGCATCTGAAGAAAGGCCATATCCATCTTTGGCCTCCACAAACATTTCATATTTGTTTTCTTCCTCAAAGTCAACGTCACCTATTACAGTAATCTCCCCCGTTGACTGATCAAGTGAGAATAATTTCCTTGAATCATCAGATATCTGACTATATTCATATGTTACTTCTCCGTTAACGCCCTCGTCTGCGTCAGTAGCGCTAACAGTGATCACGTGGGTTTTCAACGGAGAGTTTTCAGGCAGACTGGCCTCATACACGGCCTGAAGAAACACTGGGGCGTTATCATTAGCATCCAACACAGTGACATCTATGGTTATAGTACCTGATCTCTGAGGAGAACCACCGTCCAGGGCCGTTAACAATAATTGCATTTCCTTCTGTTCCTCTCTGTCTAACTCCTTGTCCAGAACCAGTTCGCCATATTTAATACCAGAACTTGTAGTTAGAATATTTAAGATGAAATTGCTATTTGGTTGAAGAACATAGCTTTGAACAGCGTTCTGGCCTATGTCTGCATCGTGGGCCGCATTTACACGATATCTCGCTCCTTTTACAGCCGATTCGCTAATATCCAGTTTGATTTTGTCCTTTGGAAATGTGGGTCCGTTGTCGTTCACGTCTTGGATCTGCAGTGTTATACGATGCAATTCCAACGGAGCTTCCAAAAGAAGCTCAAATTTAATAACACACAAAGGCTTCGCCGCGCATATTTTCTCTCTGTCCATTCTCTCCGCCACAACCAAATCTCCGCTCCGTAGATTAACATCGCAGCATCTTTTGTCGTTTCCTTCGGTTTCAATACGAGCTTTGCGAGTCGACAGCCTGCCAACATCAAGACCAAGATCGTTCGCTATATTTCCAATAACAGATCCCAGTTTAATCTCCTCCTGAACAGAATAAACCAAGTCACCATTTGTGTATTGCAGAAACGCGCAGAAAAAGACAAACCAGGGAATAATGAACCCCTTGAAAAACATCGTCAGGAAAGCGGTGATTCCTATCGTAAAACGGCCCTTTTCCGTAAAAAATATTATATTCAAAACATATAAGGTATATTTCCATAAGCCAAAGAGCAGACACGACGCGTTTGCCTCTGCAATATACTACAGTCTGCTGTACTGATTACACGTCGCAGACCCACTTAGCTGGTTGATGTCAGAAAGTGATTGGTTTCATTGGTGCACAGTGACACCATGAGCACACAAATAACACAGCAAACCAAACCTGGCCCTTTCCATTTGAAATGTTCGTTCATGCTCCATTTAAATCTTGACACATGATAGTCCATAATGATCAACGTTACATCAAGTTGATTCTTTATCAAGTAACAATAACAGTATCTTTAATGATATACATTATTATAATGTATTGAAGTGCCGCATGTGTTAAACACTTAATGTAAATGTTGCTTTAGAAAAGAGAATATTCAAACCAAATATGACGAGAACTGCATTCGATTGAAGGCCTGCCCAACGTTGGCAAGAAAGTTATGTCCAATTTCGAATAATTGAAATATTGAAAGGTTAATAAACAGTATAATAATGGCAACTTGCAACAACATGTTTATACTGGCATTTATTAAATCAGTTTAACACTGACAATATAATTATTCATTTTTATTAAATGAAGCAAGTGCATCACACACACGCACACACACACACACACACACACACACACACACACACACACACACACACACAAAATAAGGTCGTCTTAATCAGTAAGCAACTTTTTGAAGCCAGCATGCTAAACCAGCACATGCATTTTATATGAATTCAACCCATTCAGTCCTCACCACGTGATACTAGGCTGCTACCTTCTATGTTTCTAGGTCAATATGTTTAATGTGTCTTCTCTGGAAGTGTTTTGTTGTGTTTTTAATTAGTTGAAGATCAGACATTCATGCAAATACAAACTTCTTCCATTTCGATGCAGAAAAGTAAACACTCCCATTCTTACATGTTATTCAATCTGCGATCGGAACCAATTTCAAGAAACGTTTTACCACAAAATAATAAGTACGTAACGTGACGTATGAAGTACGTTTTGCAAAATATCTTGATGTTTTCCATTATTCATCTACTGAACCATGATGAATACATGTTCATAACCTAGGTTCTTGACATCACTTTTTAGGAAAACATGCTATTTCTAGGGATACGGAATGCGTTATGAGACAATGCATAAATTGCATTGTTGCACAAGTCCTTAACATGGTGGCCTATACATTGAAGACCTGGTCACACTCTTCCGACCAAGGTTAGGTTATTGAGCACAAAGGAATCATAGATCTGTTGTCATTCAACAATGGCAAAAACAATATAAGGGCCGTTATTTGACCCTAACATGGTAAAGGTCAAATAATAAATTAAACTAGTTTTAAACCAGAATTCATAATTTATTAATAATCCACAATCTGACCTTATTAACTTAATTTCCCCATATTTAGATTGATCACACAAAGTTAATGTATAAAGTACATAAATATATCATTCAAAATCAACATATTCAGCAGATTTGAATTGGACCAAGGCCTACCTCTGGGTTTCCCTCTGCGTCCCCAAACGCATCATCAAAGTCTGATTGTCTTTTCGACATGGTCTGGTCTGCGAGGAGCGTGTTGTCATTGTAGGATGTAGCAAACTTGAAGTCGCTGGTTCTAGATCCAGTGGTTTCATATAATTAGGCGTCGTAATTGTATGTGCTGCGTAAAGTTCCATTGCCGTCCACATCTGCGTAATTAGGTGGTAAATACGCGCTGGGTATATCAACTGCCCCGTCAAATAACATTCTTGGCTTTCGCCTCCGGCAAAACCTTATGCCCAATGAGACAATGATAAAAGTCAGGAAAAAGGTAGAGATCGACACGAGAGCGACGATCAAATACGAAGTCAGTTTCGAGTTGTTTTCATCAAATGACATATCTTTGAGTTCAGGGACATCAGCCAAGTCATCAGAAACAAGTAGAATCATAATACAAGTAGCCTAGAACACACGACGCTGAAGTTAGCATCCGATTCACAGCATCCAATTCTGCAGTTAAGGAAAAGTTTAAGGGATTCTTAACAAGCGGCATGGAGCGACTTATTATTCGTTGTTTAACCTCTTCAGTCGCGGTAAAGGCGCTTTTATTGGTCTAGATTATCTAAGAGAGTCTAAACAGTCTTTAGAACACAGTTTACAATTTATGTAATCTTTATTTGATTAGTTTAAATACCAAAAAGGGGAGGTTTCACTGCTTTTTTTTGCATCTGGACCATCTTAGACCTGGTCCTGATTGAAAACCACTACACCTACACTCTTTAAATCTGGACTAGATTATCAAAGTAAGCCTATACATTATATAAAACATCGTTTCAGATTTGTGAACCATTTTCCCTATTTGTGAAAATGCAATAAAGACACATTTCAATGCTTTTTTGTGGTCCAGACCACATTAGAACTGGTCCTGATTGAAAACCACTACACCAACACTCTTCAAATCTGGACTAGATTATCACAGTGAGGCTAAAAAATATTCAGACTTATAAAACCTTGTGTACGCACACCTCTAAGCAATCTTTGCTTTATAAATCACAGAGTGCCTACAAGTGTGCGCAGCTGAATCAGCTTCACGTTCCGCCCTGTACACTCCCCTTTTCAACCATAAATGGTCAATGCAAGCGACCTCATGAATGCGATCTGCATATAAAACAGACTCAGATGCAAGTATTATGTCTTGTCGGAAACAATGGCAGAAGGACTGAGAAAAGTAAAAAAGTGAAATTTCGCGGGGGTTGAAGTGGAGACACTTCACTTTTTGGGTGAGGTGGAGGCCGAAAAATGGTTTTGTTTGGCGGCCACGGGATTGGTATCACTAACAACAAAAAGCAGAGTGAGTGGCAACATATTGCTGCAGCAGTGAACTCTGTCAGTGGCACGGAACGCACAGTCCCAGAATTCAAAAATAAGTGGTCTGACATTAAAGTACATATTTTTATGTACCAGTAAATCGTTATGGTCCCTGAAGACCCTCTCCCTCCGAATCCTGCCATTTGCATGGTCTTCCAGCACTGCCAGCAGTGCCATGGTGCAGCATTACACACGGGGCTCACCGCTGTATTTATAGGGGTTACGGTAATAAGACTGACCGAGAACACCTTGGATTATCAGTTTGTAATCACCCACGTAAAATGTTCTTGAACATAACCCCTTTTTAATGCATGATTTGTCATGAAAAGCATCAAGAGGAACGGACAATAATATAACGATTGTGATGAGGAGTATGTGGCTTGGTTTTCCACACTTGGGATTTAATTGACATTTGATTATGTGTTTACAGTGTCACATAAAAATATTATGTTATTGACACATATTGGACAGATGCTTTATTCCATGCAGTCGCGCCGTCAGTGGGATTAAATATAGAGAATTTTGATTTTGAATTTTCATTTCGATTCTAAGGAGATGTTTCTGGAGTTATAACTGAGAAATAACGCAGTTGACTTAAATTATTCTGATTACATAGATTTAACGCATGATACGGGTTGAAATTAAATTTATAAAGGGCGATGATAAAACATAATCGTTCTTCTCACTCTACATTTCTTCAGTCTGACTTCAGTTTACCACCACACCGTCTGTGTCGTCAATTCTCCTTTTCCTCCAAACCATGCGTACGCATGGGTCAGAGTTTGCTTAGGGCTGCGCACATTCTCACGTCAAGTTATTTTTTTATAGATCACAACCTTGGCGTGGAAAGTCACGTACGCCACTTTCAGCCCCGTATTGTGCGTACGCAACGGTTATAAATGGTCCTGATTGAAAACCACTACACCTAGACCAGTGGTTTTCAAACTGTTAGGCGCGCCTCCCCTGGGGGGCGCGACGTGAGAAAAAAGAAACCAGAAAACGTAACAGAAAAAACTCAAAGACGAAGACGTGCTTTGTTCGAAATCGTTCCCTACTCACTCACTCACTATTCCCTATATAGTGTTTATGATATAGTGCACTATATAGGGAACGAACAAACGAGAATTCAGACACTACGCTGAACATTTCTAACGTAATTTGCGTCAGTAAATGCGCCGGGTATTTGTGTGACGCAGACAGATGCGCCCACATCATGTAAACAAACCGGGCACCCACGAGGAAAGCTGGAGGTTGTATTGATGTTGAATTGACGTTGATCAAGGTTTTTTTTAATTCATTTTGAATGTTACATTTTCTATGTTAAATCCCAAATAAATTGTTGAGAAGCTTCTACTTCTCCTCCGGAAAAAAACACGACTGCATTACATTGGGATTTACGGGAGTAACATGTAGGGAACATCGTATGTTCACTCAAATTTTGGGTATTTTAAGTCCACTTTATAGTGCGTGAAATTTACCACTGAGAATTCGAACACCACTACAAAATGGCGAGCACCCTATATAGTGCACTATATCCGTGATGGGGAACGATTTCGGACACAGCTACGCAAACTCATTGCTCCCACTAAAGTTGAGGTGAGCTAAAAAGGAGGCTAAACTGGCACTTTACAGATTAAGATGTTCAAATGTATTTCAAAAACGTTAAGCACATACTTAGATAAAGATGTTAAAATGTGTTAAATGTGTTTAAAAACACAAAGATGTTTAGAATGTTTCAAAAATATGTTTAAAATGTTTCAAAATAATATGATCAGAGATGTTTAAAATGTGTAAAATAATTATAAGATCTTTTAAAACACGGATTTAGCTCAGCTGAAATTTGTTCTCTGAGGGGAGGCTCACTCTCTCATACTTTGAAAACCCCTGACCTAGACTCTTCAAATTTGGACTACATTATCACAGTGAGGCTATATATTATATAAAAAAATGTTTCAGATTTGTGAAACCTTTTTTCTTTTTGTGAAAATGCAATAGCGCTTTTTTGCCATCTCAATTGGAGGTAATTAATGTCACGTGTTGTAACTGATTCACGCTTGAAAGGTGGAAGGAAACCTGTTGGATAATAAAAAGCCGGCGGTGCTGAAGAGAGGATGGAAAAATGACAAAACGATGTGAAAGCTAACTCTCCTGAACGATGACATCATGCGCACACGCTATGTTTGTTTATTTTTTTAGATTTACAATATGTTTTTGTATTTGCGTACTTTGTATTTCTGTTTGTGTATTTATTTTGTTTTTCACAGTGACGTTGCTGGAACCAATTAAGGAAGAAAAAAACGTTAATCTGTCATAATACGTTTGGGAGCAGTTATACCTACCCTATCAAACTATAGTGTCTTCCTACCTATACACCTGCGTTCAGGTAAGAGCAGAGTGCCACCCAATGCCCACACAGTGAAACAACACATAAGTACATTCGATTTGGCTCACACAGAGATATTACATAAATTCTGTTTCATGAGATAAAGAAATGGGATTGCGGGAGTCTTTCATCTACGCCGTTGTTCACAATTAATTCCACCAGCTCTTCATTCTGAATGCGCCTGGCTTCAACAGCTTCTGCTGCTTTGTCCTAAAGCAGAAGAAGATTTGCATTGATTTTTATCGGTGGCTTATTGATGGCATGCAGGACTTAGATTATTTTGAGAAGTTAAGGCTTTCTATTTCCTGAATTAGTTGTTCAAACTTACTCTGACCATAACAATGTGGCCAACACGGGAGTTAGCCCCAAGTTTTTTTTGGATGGTCGTCTCTTTGATGACAGGATCTCCTCTTCCGGGCTTCTTGCCTTCTTCAAGGCCATCATATAAATATAGCCTCACTGTAATAATGTAGTCCAGATTTGAAGAGTGTAGGTGTAGTGGTTTTTAATCAGGACCAGTTCTAATGTGCTCTGGACCACAAAAAAGCGTTGAAATGTGTCTTTATTGCATTTTCACAAATAGGGAAAAGGTTTCACAAATCTGAAACTATGTTTTTAATAATGTATAGGTTTACTATGATAATCTAGTCCAGATTTGAAGAGTGTAGGTGTAGTTATTTTCAATCAGGACCAGCTCTAATGCGGTCTGGACCCACAATAGAGTTTGTTGTTGCCCTCGGCGTCGATACAGGCCTTTCGAGCAGATAATTTTCTGACATCAAGCCCTAAATCCTTGGCAATATTTCTGATCACCGATTCGCATTCCATCTCTTCTGGAAAGGAAAAGGACATGTCTCCGAAGACGAGGCCTACTGGCAGTGTCAGAAAAAAGAAGGGTGATAATCCTTTCAGCTTCATTTTTATAGATGTCCCCATGTTTCAAATTGCAAAAGGAATTACCTTCAAGCTCACGGTAAAATGTACAAGCCTCAACATATGGTCAAGGACAAGCTAGTTCGGAAATGATTCAGATTCTTCCACGGAGGTGTAGCTCTAGATTAAACCCACAAACTTAACAAAAAGAGATGGTTGAGTTTTGTGGCGCTCTAGACTAGGGTTTGGCAGGCTAGATAATACAGGCAGACAGCGACACTATGAGTATAACTTAAATACTACAGAAGAGCTGGGCCAATATACAACTTTAAACAAAAACTCAAATGATACAACAATAAACATAATATAAATAAAAATAATATATATTATGAAACCCTAATAATAACCAGTGACACCGTAACTACACGTCTTTATATCTGCTGTTATTGTTTTTGTATATTTGATTCTTTGCACACAGGAGGCTTATTTCCAGGAGTTTGGCTCGTGTTTCCTTCTCATTTCAGCTCCATGGTTAGAGATCGGACTTGAAACTGAGCGAGTAAAAGGACACAAAACCATATTTTAGAAAAGTGGATCAACCTAATTAGATGCTATTCAGTGTTTATAAATACATAGAGCATATTACCAGTTTTAGACCACGGTTAAGTCTGCTATACAGTCTATGCATAAAGTCAATTTTGACGCCTATATATTTTGTACCAATAATCCTTGCTGCCTCAGTATGCCTACAGGTCACACCTTGAATGTCTTACAGGATTTTACTTGAATATAGTTATAAGATCCATGATTGTAAACACACACAAAATGTGGTCCCTCAGGGATTTTCAGGTTACTTTGGGGCAACAAAAGCAGCGTAGTCTCCGTTGTGGACCTAAACATGAACCGTGACCCTCCAGCCACGAACGCTAACTCGACAATAAAGACATTTCTATTAATAATAATAAAAGTAATAATCATAAAAGCTGCCCTACCTCTGTAATTTCATCCGTGTTTTGAAAGGCTTCATCAAAGTCAGTTGAAGATTTTCTCAGGGTCAGGGTCTGGTCTGCAGGCAGTGTGTTGTCATTGTAACCGCTGACAAACTTGAAGTCGCTGGTTCTAGATCCAGTTGTCAGATATCCATCGTAATTATATGTGCTGCGTAAAGTTCCAGTGCCGTCCACGTCTGCATAGTTTGGAGGGAGATAAGAGCTGGGAATAGCAACCGCTCCATCAAATAACAGTCTGGGCTTTCTCCTCCGACAAAACCTCAATCCCAGAATGATAATAATGAAAGTCAGGAAAAAGGTGGAGACGGATACCAGCGCGATGATCAGATAAGATGTTAATTTAGAACTGCTGTCTTCATAAGCCATATCCTTCAGTTCGGGTACTTCAGACAAGTTATCAGAGATAATCAGGTGCATGGTACATGTGGCAGATAAAGTCGGTTGACCGTTATCCTTTACAGCGACTACAATGTTCTGCTTCATGGTGTCAGTCTCGGAAATGTCTCGCTGGGTCCTGATCTCCCCACTGTGCAGATCGATTTTGAAAAGTCCCGGATCAGTGGACTTAATGATCTGATAGGACAGCCAGGCGTTCTGTCCAGAGTCCCCATCAACTGCTATCACCTTGGAAACCAGAGAACCTCCCTGAGCTGATCTTGGAATCAGCTCAGTCATAAAGGAGTTACCATCGATGACAGGGTAAAGTATCTGAGGAGTGTTGTCATTCACATCCGTTATGAAGACACTCACAGTCACGTTGCTGCTGAGCGGAGGAGAACCATTGTCTCTGGCCATCACCTTGAACTCAAAGCTCCTAAACTGTTCGTAATCAAACGACCTCAAAGTGTGGATGTCCCCGGTGTCTCCGTTAACGGAAAAATAGGACGACACCGGGCTGCCGTTGACTTGACCCGCTACAAGAGAATACACCACTGTACCGTTTTGTCTCCAGTCTGGGTCATGTGCTGCGAGAGAGCACAACCTATGGCCAGGTGTTTTTTTTTCCACCAGGTAGGCGTTGTACGACTGCTCCGTAAACACAGGTGGGTTGTCGTTAATGTCCCCCACGGTGAGGTGAATGTGTTTGGAGGAGGTCAGGGGTGGAGAGCCCTCGTCGGCAACGCGGACTGTGATGTTGTATTCAGGGACTAGTTCGCGGTCCAGCGGTTCCGTGGTCACCAGTGTATAATAGTTTTTGATTGAGGGAATCAGTTTAAAGGGAACCTTTTGCTGAATTGAACAGTGGACTTGTCTGTTAATCTCTGAATCTCTATCCTGCACATTAATGATGCCGACTTCAGTACCAGGGGGCACGTTTTCTGGTACTGGATTGGTCAGAGATTTAAGATATATCAGCGGTGCATTGTCATTAACATCTATGACATCTATAATAACTTTTGCATTTGAGGTGAGGCCATAACCATCCTTTGCTTCTATTCGCATTTCATATGTTGTTTCTTCTTCAAAATCGATAGAGCCCTTCACTGTTATTAACCCCGTTTTCTGATTAAGATTGAATAACTTGGCGGCCAAATCGGATATACGACCAAATTCATAAGACACCTCTCCATTTAGTCCTTCGTCTGCGTCAGAAGCAATCACTTCGGTCACTACCTTGTCTAGAGCTGAGTTTTCAGGCAGACTCACTCTATAGACAGCCTGACTAAACAATGGGGCGTTATCATTCGCATCCAATACGGTGACGTGAATAGTAATGCTGCCGGATCTCTGCGGACTACCGCCGTCCAGCGCTGTAAGCTCAAATGTCATCTCCTGCTGTTCCTCGCGGTCTAGTTCTCTGTACAATACCAATTCTCCATATTTACCACCATCCTGATTTGTACTGATTTTTAAATCGAAATGGTTATTTCTTTGCAGGGTGTAGCCTTGAACGCCGTTTTCCTTTATGTCTGCGTCATTCGCCGCAATAATAGGAAAACGGGCTCCTTTAACTGCAGATTCACTTATCTCTAACTTGACCAATTCCTTGGAGAATTTAGGTGCGTTATCATTGATATCTTGTATTTCAAGGGACACATGGTGCATCTCCAACGGTCCTTCCAAAACTAATTCAAAACGAACGTTACACTGAGTCTTATCACCACAAAGCTCTTCTCTGTCCATTCGCTCAGCAACAATCAAATCACCGTTGCTATTAATGTCACAATAGCGTTTACGGTTCCCCTCGCTATCAATCCGTGCCTTTCGAGACGAGAGTCGTTTCACATCTAAACCGAGATCCTTGCCAATATTTCCAATAACGAATCCAGGTTTGTGCTCCTCCACAATCGAATAATTCACGTCTCCATAAATGTAGTCCCAGGCCAGGGTAAAGAGAAGGACGCTGCGAAGCAGGCCAAGGAATCCAAATCCTTTGTCCCACATTATGACAGAATCCCGGTTGTGGGCCGCAGATTTATCTGCAACTAGATGTAAATCCGTTCTTATAAACGACCACGATTTTGTCCATGGGTAAATCCAGTCCCGACTATGCTGGTAAACCGTACCACAACTCTTGTCTATCTGAAGAACAGACCTCAAAAAAAGGTACTTAGGACAACATGGCTAGCAGGACACGGAATCTCATTCCGCTGGTGAACAGCGACACGGTGAGCCACGACTCGGTCGTTACAGAAATTACAACTGAAAGATCAACCACTAGAGAAGTAACCAGAAAACAACCTTCAAAAGATCCGACCTAGTTCAATCTCGTAGGCCCCAATCACTAAATAAATTTGCTTACTTCAACAAGCAACATACATTGGTTGAACTAGGCCATTCCATAATTGATTGCATTGGTTTCTAAATTCCAAAACGTATGTTGCTGATCAACATAGGACTACATTGATTTAAAGTGGCCCTATTTGCGCAATGTGTGTAGTTTAATATAAGAGGTTTATTAATTGACTTAATTGCTTCATAATATACTCTCACACTTGGCTTATTGTTCGGCGCAGGAGTTGACGCCACAATATAGGCCTCAATTATGGCAAATATAAAAATATCAAATACGATAACAAAATGAATATGAATGTCTTTAATATTAATAATAATATAAAAAAACAGATACGACATTATTTCGTATTTAAGAATACAATTAGGCCTATAAAAAACACATCCTTCACACACACAAATATGTGGCAACAAATTCTGATTGTTAATATAACGCAATACAATAGGCCTTATGCGCAACATTCTTCCGGGTTCTACAAAACAGTGGTCTTGGCTTCCGGTCGTCCGCTGCTCAATAAGCTGAGTTTATTATGGCGACCTTCTACAGCCGGTGTTTACAGGAGCTACCCCGAACAACTATTAGCGATGTGCACAGTATTGCCAAACGGACGTCCAGAGCCCCGGGGACTCTGTTAGACAAGGGATTTAAGTTTTACGCCTCCTCATTTATTCATAATTATGAAGGTATTTACATTTGTAGCTTTTGCTAATAGCGCTCGTTAGCGTTAGTTAACTGTAAGTAGCCTAGTTGTGTACTTGTATGCTATCAGTTAGTTTAGCAGTATTTTTGCTCACAGACAATTAAGACAATCAGATGAAGACTGCATTTTAGCGATGGGTTTATACTACCAACAGTATAATTACTACGATGTCCTGTGTGGTTAAGCTGGTCTTTGTCGACGTGGTACGCTGGTCGTATGTGTCTAGTAGACGCATAAGACCAGACACTACTATCCTAGTAGACTCTACTAGGATAGCTGCTAGGTTTAATGTCGACTAGCTGCTACCGTTCTGGCAGGTGTTTCAGATTTCTAAAACATTGATTTGTATAAAGACAACTGTGATGAATGAAATGATGCTGTATCTTTTTTTCCACCAGTTTCAAACAAAGACAGGTTGAGAGGTACTGTCACTGTCAGAGCAGCTTGTCACAGGTCCATGCAGAAGAATGAAAAACTACACAGCTTGAGCGTAGGCTATGTTCAGGGATGGGTTTGTTAAATTGTCTGTTTCAGTTCAATGACTGTACAGAATGCGTTCATCAAGCCTCTCAGAATGAATATATTTACACTGCAACTGCTTTCATTTGGCCACCAGCATGTTCTCAACTATGTAAACACCATATTCACAAATACAACACATTCTTCTGAGACACTTGATAAATGGCTATAGTCTACCTGTTAGTGAAAGAAGGTAATTTGTGCAAAGTTGATTGACAGTAAATATTTCTATCTACACATATTTGGTATACCTCTACTCGTATGGTTAACAATTTTTGTATACTAAACACACACACACTATACCGATAACATCATTAGGACACTTGCCATGACATTACATTCGAAAGCTATATATATGTGTTTCCTCCCCTTTTGCAATTGCTACTACTTGCAACTATTGACACCCTGTAGTGGCAGGCATTCCAGTACTGAGCAATATATGTTTATATTGTCCAATTGTCCAATTGTCTCTTTGTGTATTGTATACAGATAGTGCTTCGTGATTCAGATCCCGTCATCATGACCTCAAGTCAGTGTTCATGCAAAGCTGGCACAGCAGTATGCAATCACACTGCTGCACTGCTCTTTCAGACAGCTCATTACTCCGAGCTCAATATCCAGGTTGTCCCCCCTGTTCATGCCTGTACAGAAATGGAACAACAATGGCACAAGCCCAGAACTGCAGTAAGGGTTGAGGCAAATACACTGTATAATATGTATGTAATAGTTAGGCTATGTGTGCTGCAATAAAATAGTAATTTGCTAAAATAAAGTATAGTGATCTAAGGTTAGAAGCATTAGAGGTGCAGCGTAATATAATGGCGACTCTTTACTTCATAAGGGAGTAAAACCCGGGCCTGTAAACAGCATGATTGTTACAAGACCCAGGCTTTACAGGTGCATGGAAGGAGGAATCAGGTGAGGTGTAGTCACTGAGGTCATACATGTAAACATTAGCTGGGGCACAGCAGGTTATGATTTGTAACAATATCACTGTATTTGGAGGTCACGAGCAGTTACTGAAACCATTAGACTATGCATACCACATATTTTACTTTTATAATTGGAACCTTTTCATAGTAGAATATTACCTTTACCACTTTGTTTCATAGAAGTACACTCTCCAAGGGTGTGCATGGGCACCCTTTTGATATTGGGCTGCTATGCATTGAGGACACATACGAGGACTTTGCTAATGTTTCGGACCCATATCGCCCTAACTGACTCATCCTTTGGAAACTGGTGGAAACTTACGCTAGAGTTAAATTTCCCCGACACAGAACAGATCGGCACACAACAAAAACTGCTGTTCAGATGTTGCCGTTTCTGGTATTTTAACATTTTAACATTTGTGAAATTTTAATTTCACAAATGTTAAAATTAAATTTTAATCACACGAAATAGAAAACTAAATACTAAATAGAATACACTAAAGCGAAACTTAGAAGTTACCAGGAGATCACCTACCGCTGCAGTCAACCAGTGTACGGAAGTGAAAAGCGGAAATGATTAGACCCGTTTACACCTGTTTTCCGGTTCGAACGCTGGGCGCTCCGCATAACCCCTATTGTTAGTTATCGGCGTGACCTACCTGGGACGACCCGTCGGAGTCACTGAATGCTTCATCGAAGTCGGTTGGAGATTTCACCAGTGTCTGATCCGCAGGTAGCGTGTTTTGGTTGTAAGAACTCACAAACTTAAAGTCACTAGTTCTTGATCCTGTCGTCATGTATCCATCATAATTGCAAGCGCTGCGTAAAGTCCCCGTGACGTCCACCTCCCCGTAACTAGGAGGGAAGTATCCGCTGGGTATGGCCACGGCGCTGTCAAACAACGGCATTGGCTTCCTTCTGCGACAATACCTCACACCAAGAATAATAATGAGGAAAGTAAAGAAAAAGGTCGAGACAGACACAAGAGCTATGATCAGATACGAGGTTAATGTTGAACCATCTTCATGGGTCATATCTTTCAGTTCTGGGACTTCGGCCAAGTTATCAGATATAAGCAGGTACATGGAACAGGTGGCTGAAAGAGGGGGCTGTCCGTGGTCCTTTACTGCCACGATAAGGGTTTGTTTAGTGCTTTCTTGCTCAGAAACATCGCGCTGCATCCTGATTTCTCCGCTGTGTAGACCAATCAAAAACAGTCCTGGGTCTGTTGAATTGATGATGTGAAAAGACAGCCACGCGTTCTGACCAGAGTCCGAGTCGACGGCTATCACCTTAGACACCAATGACCCCCCAGCGGCTGATTTGGGAATTAGTTCAGTCATGAGAGAGTTAATGCCCGGCGTGGGGTAAAGTATCAGAGGGGGATTGTCGTTCACATCACTTATGTATACACTAAGGGTTACGTTGCTGCTAAGAGGCGGAGAACCGTTGTCTCTGGCCATTATTTGGACCTTAAAGCTTCTAAACTGTTCATAATCAAACGACCTCAGGGCTTGGATGGTCCCGGTGTCTCCATTAACCGTTAGATAAGAAGACAGCTGAATACCGTTCACCTCACCAGGCAAAATTGAATAAATGAGTGTGCCGTTCTGTCTCCAGTCTGGGTCACGAGCTGACACTGAACATAAACTACTGCCAGGTTGGTTATTTTCCGTCACATAGACACTATAAGCCTGCTTCTCAAAGGCAGGGGGGTTGTCGTTGATATCAGCTATAGATAATAGAAAGCTTTTGGACGACGATAGAGAGGGAGAACCGTCGTCAGTTGCAGTAATTGTAATGTTGTAATTGGACAGCTGTTCACGGTCTAGTTCTCCAGCAGTCACCAGCGAATAGTAGTTTTTAAGTGATGGAACCAAATTAAAAGGAACGTTTTGCTGAATGTAACATCGAACATTGCGGTTATTGTCAGAGTCCGCATCTTGCACGTTGAAGATGCCAACCTGCGTACCTGGTGGCACGTTTTCAGGTATAGAATCAGTCAAGGATTTCAGAAAAATCTCAGGTGCGTTGTCATTGACATCAGTCACGTCAATCATTACCGTTGCGTAAGATGCCAGTCCAAGTCCATCTTTTGCGCTAACTCGAATTTCATATGAAGTCTCTTCCTCAAAATCCAAATGCGCATTAACTCTCAGTTCCCCCGTTTTCCGATCAAGTGAAAACACATTATGATTCCCTGAGACGTGATCGAGTTCGTACACAACTTCCCCGTGAAGTCCTTCGTCCGCATCCGTCGCGCTAACGGTCACGACCACAGCGTCCAGAGGAGAGTCTTCAGGTAGACTGGCTTTATGGAGGTCATCGCTAAACACCGGGGCGTTATCATTAGCATCCAGCACTGTGACGTGTAAGGCTACAGTGCCTGATCTCTGAGGAGAACCTCCATCCAGGGCCGTGAGAATTAGATCGATTTCATGCTGAGTTTCCCGATCTAATTCCTTTTCCAAAACTAATTCACAGTATTTTCGCCCGTCTGATTTTGTCTCAACATTTAAAACAAAATTATCGTTTATCTGCAAAGAGTAGCTCTTTACAGCATTCTCTCCAATATCAGAATCATGCGCTTCGTCTAATGAAAAGCGAGCTCCTTTGTCTGTCGATTCTTGGATTTCCATTTTGATAAGATCTTTTTTAAACACCGGGTCATTGTCATTAATATCTTGTATATGCAGACTAATACGATGTAGCTCAAGTGGGTTTTCCAACACTAGCTCCAGTTTCACAATACACAAAGCCTTCCTGCCACACAGCGATTCTCTGTCAATTCTGTCAGCAACAATCAATTCGCCTTTTGAAATGTTTATCTCGCAATACCTTTTTCGGTTTCTCTCAACGTCAATCCGAGCTTTTCGAGTGGAAAGTGTACGCACATCCATTCCAAGATCTCGTGCAATATTGCCGATAACGGTTCCTTGTTTCATTTCCTCCGGGACAGAATAGCTGATATCTCCATAGGCAGATTGCAGTGCGAGGATGCAGAAGACAAAGGCTGCAAAGAAGGATCTCTCCCATTCCATCTTGAAACAAAGTAACACAAAGCCTCTAGGTATAGTATAGAGGCTCATCCAATTTAACATTTGCAGTGGGGTCTGCTAAATAATATTCGAAGAGAAGTCGCATCTATTGACCGTTTTTGTTGCTGTTTGTAAAAAGGTATGCTTCTCTTGTGTGAAGAGGGAGAGGGAGGCCGTCTTTATAGGTCTACCACGGTGAACAGCGACACTAGGAGTATCTGTTCGTTATAACAAGCTGTACAACACAGAGCCAGTCGAGAATGAGCACAACTACATTGTTAAAACCGATTTTGTACAACACATTCATTCAAAGTTATCTCATGAACTAAATAACCGAATTATTCATAAATAAATAAGGTGAATATGAAGAAGAAACTAGATGTCACCTCATCAACACAACCAACTGGTGATGAAGGAGCAAAAGGTAATCCACACACACATCCATCCGTTAGAGATCCAATACAAAACACTTTACACATTACTGAACACATTGCTGATTTGCTGAACAATCAACTCTCAGCATACAAGCAACTGCTATTCCAATGAAACAATTAACGCAAGTAAAATTATATTATTATATACGTTATGCAACCTTCTAATGCTAGAAATAGGGATTCAAATTCCAACAATTGAGCAAGATACTAAATGAGAGACATGACTAAGTAAGAGCCATTAACAGACTTCCAACAGACAAACTTGTTAAAATAAAAAGAGCATTCATCTAAAGCCACATATATGTTAGTGCATTCACTTTAGAGGCCATTATATATTACTTCTCTGATCCAATATTATAACTAGACCTGATGATAAGCCAAGTGAAATAATGGAGCATTTAGAGTGGGCTAGGCTTTGCAGCATATCAGTTAGACATGAATGTGTTTAAAATGGGAGTGCCTACCTCAGGGGAAACATCAAGGTCTCCAAACACTTCTTCAAAGTCTGTTGGATTTTTTCTCAGGGTCTGGTCTGCAAGCAGTGTGTTTTCATTGTAAGACGTGGCAAATTTAAAGTCACTTGTTCTAGATCCAGTGGTTAAATACGCATCATAATTATATGTGCTGCGTAAAGTTCCAGTGCCGTCCACATCTGCGTAGTTTGGAGGGAGATAAGAGCTGGGAATAGCAACCGCTCCATCAAATAACAGTCTGGGCTTTCTCCTCCGACAAAACCTCAATGCCAGAATGATAATAATGAAAGTCAGGAAAAAGGTGGAGACGGATACCAGCGCGATGATCAGATAAGATGTTAATTTAGAACTGCTATCTTCATAAGCCATATCCTTCAGTTCGGGTACTTCAGCCAAGTTATCAAAAATAAGCAAATGCATTGTGCATGTGGCTGATAGAGCTGGCTGTCCGTTATCCTTAACCACCACCACAAGGTTCTGTTTCATGCTGTCCGATTCAGAAATGTCTCGCTGGGTCCTGATCTCCCCACTGTGCAGATCGATTTTGAAAAGTCCCGGATCAGTAGATTTAATGATCTGATAGGACAGCCAGGCGTTCTGACCTGAGTCTGCATCCACAGCTATCACTTTAGACATGAGCGAATCTCCCTGAGCTGATCTAGGAACCAGCTCAGTCATTAAGGTGTTACTATCGATAGCGGGGTAAAGTATCTGAGGAGTGTTGTCATTTTCATCCGTTATGTAGACACTGACCGTCACGTTGCTGCTGAGCGGAGGAGAGCCGTTGTCTCTGGCCATCACCTGGACCTTAAAGCTCCTAAACTGTTCGTAATCAAACGATCTCACAGCGTGGATGACCCCCGTGTCTCCGTTAACGGACAGATAGGACGACGCCGGGCTGCCGTGGACTTGGCCCGTCAGAAGGGAGTACACCACAGTGCCGTTTTGCCTCCAGTCGGGGTCACGAGCAGCGACAGAACAGAGCGTGGAACCTTGCTTGTTGTTTTCAGTAACATAGGATTTGTAGTCATCCTTCTCAAACACAGGTGCATTGTCATTCACGTCTGCAATGGACAACTGGACACCCTGGGAGGAGGTCAGAGGAGGGAAGCCTTCATCCGTGGCAGTGATGGTGATATTGTAGTCAGATGTGGTTTCACGGTCCAGATGGTTTGTTGTTACCAGGGAATAGTAGTTTTTGATGGAGGGAACAAGCTTAAAGGGAACGTTTTGTTGAATGGAGCATCGGACCTGGCCGTTGTTTTCCGAGTCTCTATCCTGGACATTTATAATCCCTATCTCTGTGCCCGGTGACACGTCTTCTGGAAGTGGACTGTTCAGAGATTTCAGGAATATTCTAGGACTGTTGTCATTTACATCACTGATATCGATGGTGACTTTGCAATAAGAAGTGAGGCCTAAAGCGTCTTTTGCTTTAACCCGTAGTTCATAATTATTTGTTTCTTCGTAATCAATTGCACCAATAAGCTTTATTTCCCCACTTTTGTGATCAATTGAAAATATTTGCTCATCGTCATTTGAAACATGACCAAAGTCAAAGCTCACTTCTCCATGTATCCCCTCATCGGCATCAGTAGCACTTACTGTAACTACTACTGTATCCAGGGGGGAGTTCTCAGGCAAACTCGTTTTATACAAGGCCTGGCTAAACATTGGGGCGTTATCGTTAGAGTCTAGCACAGTGACATGTATTACTACAGTACCTGATCTCTGAGGAGAACCCCCATCAAAGGCCGTGAGAAGCAAATGTAATTCTTGTTGTTTCTCTCGGTCTAGTTTGTTCTCTAGTACGAGCTCCACCATGTTGTTATCGACCACTAAAACAAAATTGTCATTCTTTTGGAGATCGTACTTTTGAACCGAATTTTGGCCCGTATCTGAATCATGGGCCTCCTCTATTGAGAAACGGGTGCCTTTGTCTGCTAACTCATGTATTTCCATCTCAATCGAATCAGCTTTAAATTGTGGCGAATTGTCGTTGACGTCTTGAATGTGCAAAGTGACACGTTGAAGCTCCAAGGGATTTTCCAACACCAGATCCACCTTTATGACGCAAGACGCTTTCTTCCCACAAAGGCTATCTCTGTCGATTCTCTCCGCCGCAATCAGATCCCCGGTCGCTAGATTTATATCACAGTACATTTTTCGATTACCTTCAGCATCAACACGGGCCTTTCTAGACATGAGTCTCCCCACCCCGAGGCTGAGATCCTTGGCTATGTTTCCAATAACAGACCCACGTTTAAGTTCCTCTGGAATTGAATAGCTTAGGTCGCCATGAACGATATCCGTATGAATAAAGATAACAAGGCCGTAGAACATCAACAGCGAAGATAATCCTTTGTCTTCCATTTCGTTACCCAACCAAGTCGCCGATAGTTTGATCAATGAACAGAGCTTTCTTCAAATAATAAAACGTAATGAAATGTGTATCGACTACTGAGGTAGTCTATACTCCCGGTCGCAAGCTTATTTTTGGAGGAAAAAAGAACAAGGGGCGATGTGAGTCGACGCGCCCTCTTCCTATGCTGGTCAACAGCGACACGAAGAGTATATTTATGTTCTTGCAGATTTGATTAATATATGAACTAACTATATTCCCAAAGTATTAATATTTTGGCAAGTTATACATTTAATTTAACATTTATATAAAATATTTTGATAGTCAGGATCATACAGGATCATTTTGACAACATTATTAGTACAAATATAAAATATAGTGAAAATAATAACAATAATAATGATAGGAAGATAATATAAAATAAAAGAGTAACAAATATAATATTATAATATGTTATTCTATATCTTATATCTTATTCCTATTCCTATTCTTCTTATTATTATTAGAAGTAGTAGTAGTATTGTATATATAAAAAAATATTATTATAATTATATTTACGATTATTATAATTATAATTATGCTTTAAAATTGTCTGATAACAAAAATGAAATGCTTGATTTGATTTGCCTACCACGTTATTTCCATGATATTGTTTTGTTTTATATATTTGTGTTAGAGACAGGATATTGTTTTACGATGTATTGAAACCTCAGCACCATGGACAGTGGCATTAAGAAACCCGGAGTAACTCGATGTCGGTTCACGTGTACTGATGTTTTTTGGTATTTGTAGCAGAGATTGGACAAAGTCACTGTTTGGCAAGTCCCAAGCAAGTCCCAAGTCTTAGCAGTCAAGTCCGAGTCGAGTCCCAAGTCAAGACAGGGAAAGGCAAGTCGAGTCCAAGTCAAAGTCACACCAAAGCCAAGCCGAGTCCAAGTCCAAGTCCCAAACTTTTTCAAGTCTTGAACAAGTAACCATGTATTTTTACTTAATAATGTCATTATTAGGCTATTGTTCATAATTTCAACATATCACTCTAATGTACAGTCATTTCTTATCAATACAGTTATAATATATTCATTGTTTCTGTCTTCAAATGTGTTATGATATGCGCATGCGCCGAAATCCTCAAATCGTAGGCCAAGAGGTCGGTAAAAAACGCTCAATCTGGCAACACTGCTGAACGTCCTCACCTCCAGCGTCAACGTAAATCAATGAGACCAACTGAAACGAAGCCAATATGAAACTTAAACTGTGATTCTGAAGAAAGCATAAATGATATCGAAATTCAGTTTAGATATTATTGAAGATACGAGTGTGTAGATTTGTTATATTTTTTGAACGAATGGTTGAACAATGATTTAGTTACGATGTCTTAAGTGTCAGAGGCTGGCCATACGGCTTCAATGGGACCAACTCAAAACGCAGCTGATATGAAACTAAAACTGTTATTCTGAATAAAGTATAAACGATATCGACATTTCGTTTTGATATCATTGAAGTGTAGATTTGTCTTCGCTCGCTGTTTTTTTTCACCTTTCGGAAGTGAATGCGTCTTGGGTGTCTAGCCCTCTAGGCGGGAACTATAGGTTAGATATCTAAAACAATAAATGTTTTTGACTCAGGACATGTCGAGTCATTACAAGTCAAAGAGGCAAAGTCCGAGTCAAGTCTCAAATCAATAGCAGTCAAGTCTAAGTCGAGTCGCAAATCATGCGTAATTTTGTCAATTCGAGTTTGAAGTCATCAAAATCATCACTCGAGTCTGACTCGAGTCCAAGTCATGTGACTCGAGTCCACATCTCTGATTTGTAGTACCCCAGATTAAAAATCCCAGCCCAATATCGTATGCCACTTCAACCAATTATGAATTGCGCCACAATTAATGTGGACAATATGCCTATATACAAAACAAAAAAAAAGTATAAAAGTAATGCATCGACCATGTCCCTACACATTCCGGGAGTGTAATAAAATATCATCAACACTATACTTTGCAGCACACCGTAAGCGTACACAATTGTTTTCCTTCAGAATATCCACACTCATTATAGGCTACATGAAAAATGTTTGGGTGGTTGTCCTACCTCTGGTGACCCTTCTGAATCTCCAAACATATCCCCAAAATCAGATTTCCTCATTGTCAGGTCGGCAGGCAGCGTGGCGTCGTTGTAGGATGTGACGAATTTAAAATCACTGGTTCGAGACCCTGTAGTTAGATAACCGTCATAGTTGTAGGCGCTCCGCATTGTCTCTGTTCCGTCACCCTCTGCGTAACTCGGGAGATATGCGCCGGGAATTGCAACTGCGCCGTCAAAAATCATCCGTGGCTTCGTCTTGTGACAGAAACGGACACCCAGGATAATTATAATGAAAGTCAGCAAAAGCATGGAGACCAGCACCAGAGCGATTATCAGATAGAATGTCAGTTGGGAATTGTTGTCGTCATAGGACAAGTCTTTTAGCTCCGGAACCTCAGAGAGATTATCAGAAATCAGTAGATAGATGGTACACGTGACCGAATGGCTGGGCTGTCCGTTATCTTTCACTGCCACAATAAGATTGTGTTTCATGTTATCAGTCTCGGAAATGTCTCGCTGGGTCCTGATCTCCCCACTGTGCAGATCGATTTTGAAAAGTCCCGGAACAGTGGATTTAATGATCTGATAGGACAGCCAGGCGTTCTGTCCAGAGTCCCCATCAACCGCTATCACCTTGGAAACCAAGGCACCTCCGTGTGAAGATTTGGGAACCAGTTCAGTCATGAAAGAGTTCCCCTCTGAGGCGGGATACAGGATCTGAGGAGTGTTGTCATTTAGATCCGTGATAAAAACGCTGACAGTCACGTTGCTACTGAGCGGAGGGGATCCGTTGTCCCTGACATTCACACCGAACGTAAAGCTCCTGAACTGTTCATAATCAAACGATTTAACAACTTGTATTACGCCGGTGTCTCCGATAATGGACAAAAACGAAGAAACCGGGGCACCGTTGATTGCACCAGGTAAAAGAGAAAAAAAGACAGTTCCGTTTTGTCTCCAGTCTGGGTCTTGAGCTGTCACCGAACATAGGGTAGAGCCACGTTTGTTATTTTCTGAAACGTAGGCCTTGTATGCTTGCTCAGCGAACACCGGCGGGTTGTCGTTAACGTCCGCTACAGAAAGGTGAAAAGTCTTGGTGGACGTCATTGGGGGCGAGCCCTCGTCCGTGGCGAGGACTGTAACAGTGTAGTTGGTGACCAGCTCCCGGTCCAGTTTGTCAGTAGTTACGAGAGAATAATAGTTTTTAATGGATGGTACCAGTTTGAAGGGTACGCTTTGCTCAATCGAACAGCGCACTTGTCGGTTACTGTCTGAGTCTTCATCGTGGACGTTAATTATTCCCACCTCGGTACCGGGGAGGACGTCCTCTGCTATTGGGTTGGTCAGAGATTTCAGATAGATCTCAGGCGCGTTGTCGTTGACGTCAGTCACATCGATCATCAACGTGGAGTACGAGGCTAATCCAAGGCCATCTTTTGCGCTGATTTGAATTTCATATGATGACTCTTCTTCATAATCTATAGACCCAATAACTCTCACCTCGCCGCTTTTTGAATCTAGAGAAAACACATTACCGCTATCTGAGATGTGATCGAGGCCGTATGTCACCTCACCATTAACCCCTTCATCTGCATCAGAAGCACGAACTACAACTACTATAGTGTCTAAAGGAGCGTTTTCTGGAATACTGGCTTTATACGCGGCCTGACTAAACACCGGGGTGTTGTCATTAGCATCCAGCACCGTGACGTGGATGGCTACAGTACCTGATCTCTGGGGGGAGCCACCATCCACCGCCGTGAGAAGCAAATCAATGTGTTGGTGGTTTTCCCGATCTAACTCTTTCTCTAAGATTAGTTCGCAGTGCTTTCGTGCGCCAGACTTGGTTTCAAAGTTTAAAATAAAATGCTCATTTGTTTGTAAAACGTATCCCTGCACAGCATTGTCTCCTATATCCGCATCGTGTGCTCCGTCCAAAGAAAAACGAGCCCCTTTGGCTGTCGATTCACGTATTTCCATTTTAATGATGTCGTTTTGGAACAGCGGGGGATTGTCATTTATATCTTGGACATGAAGACTGACGCGATGCAGTTCCAACGGCACCTCCAATACAAGCTCCATTTTTAAAACACACGAGGGTTTCTTTCCACAAAGCGCCTCCCTGTCTATCCGTTCGGCTATGATCAACTCCCCTTTATTCACGGTTATCTCGCAGTATGGCTTGCTGGTTCCTTTCGTGTCGATCCGAGCCTTCCGAGCGGTCAATTCGTTCACGTCCAAACCAAGGTCTTTTCCAATATTCCCAATAACCATTCCTCGTTTCATTTCCTCTGTGATCGTGTAGCTTATATCCCCGTGCGCAAAATATATTGTTGGGAAAATGAAAGCAAAATTTAGGACAAAGCCCACCAATAATCCTCCTTTATATCCCATCATGAAAACGGAACGACAAAGCTACCTACCTAAACTGTATAAAACAATAAGCGAACAAGCAAATATACATAACGCGGCATAAATGCACGGCGTTTACTGCAGTCTCTTGGCCTGTCTTTGTTAGTCTGTGTGGGTGGAGAGAAAAAGCACTCGTTTTTCCCTCATCTCTTTCTACGTTGGTGGACAGCGACATGAGGAGCATTGAATAGACATTGCACTAAAACAATAGGCCTAAACACTAATCGGCTTGACAAGTTAGAACGCTTCATTAATGTGGCATACAATGACGAAACCTACTTGGCCAGTGGGAAATTGGATATACTACTTTGTTGTTGTTTACACATATTCAGTACCCTGTATGCACTAGTATGAAATTAGGCTGTGCCTATTAAAAAAAACATAGGCCCCTTTTCCATTTCTAAATCACCAACATGTATTTTACTTTAACATATTAAGTGCCTGACTGCCATGTTCAGAATAATATTATATTTCAGAAATCTCGTTTTCCATTTGGTTCATGAGCCATACAATTTAATCAACGTGTTATTGTAAAATGTACCCTCAAGACAGGAATACATGATTAAACGAATGCTGAACTAAAACTAATACCTACCAAAGTAGCTAATACCATTATGAACTCATATGTAGGGAAGCTGTTGGAGATCGATCTGTAATAAACCAAATGTACTTCAAATGTACTTAAAATATGTTGAAACCAAATAAAACAATTCAATAAATCCACGGCCAACATGAGTCCAATCCAAAATTAAGCTCAGCAACAAAACTGATCTGTGTGCATTCAAATCACCTGGAGCTCCTGATCAACGCCACAGGTGTATCCTGAATCAATAGAGCAAAATAAACAAGGACGAACATTCCAATACTCAGTTCGTCAAATATGAAGGAGTCCTACCTCACAGATCTCCTCGTTGTCTTGAAACGCCTCGGTAAAATCTGCAGACACTTTTTTCAAAGTGTGGTCAGCGGGGAGGGTGCAGTCGTTATAAGAATGGGCGAACTTGAAGTCGCTGGTTCTGGATCCCGTCGTCAGGTAGGTGTCGTAGTTGCACATGCTCCTTACGGTTCCCGTGCCGTCCAGCTCCGCGCAGTGTGGCGACAGATAGGCTCCGGGGATGGTGACCGCTCCATCAAACAACAGGCGGGGCTTCCTCCTCCGACAGAACCTCACGCCCAGCACCACCACGATGAAGGTGATGAAGAAGGTGGAGACAGACACCAGGGCGATGATCAGATAGGACGTCAGTTTGGAGCCGTTGACCTCAGAATATGTCTCTTTCAATTCTGAGACGTCCGCTAAATTATCGGAAAATAGTAAATGCACCGCACAGGTGGCTGATAAAGTTGGCTGGCCGTTATCTTTCACTGCGATAACGAGATTCTGTTTTGTGTTGTCAGATTCTGTAATGTCTCGCTTTGTTCTGATTTCACCACTGTGCAGACCGATAACAAATAGTCCCGGATCAGTGGACTTAATGATATGATAGGACAGCCAGGCGTTCTGTCCAGAGTCCCCATCAACTGCTATCACCTTGGAAACCAGAGAACCTCCTTGTGCAGCTTTGGGTACCAGTTCAGTCATGAAAGAGTTTCCCTCTGGGGCGGGGTAAAGTATCTGAGGAGTGTTGTCATTTACATCCGTTATGGAAACACTCACAGTCACGTTGCTGCTTAGCGGAGGAGAACCGTTGTCTCGTGCCATAACATAGACTTTAAAGCTCCTAAACTGTTCATAATCAAACGACCTCACAGCGTGGATGACGCCGGTGTCTCCGCTAACGGAAAAATAGGAAGACACCGGGGCACCGTTGACATTGCCAGGTAGAATAGAATAGGTAACGGTGCCGTTTTGTCTCCAGTCTGGGTCTCGGGCCTCGACGGATGACAAACTTGAGCCGGGTTTGTTATTTTCAGTCATGATGGCTGTGTACGACTGTTCCTGGAATGCAGGAGGGTTGTCATTGATGTCTGCCACAGATAGCAGAACCAATTTAGAGGTAGATCGAGGTGGAGAGCCCCCATCAGTCGCTGTGATGGTTACGTTGTAATCCCTTACTATTTCACGGTCCAGGTGGCCCGCTGTCACGAGTGAAAAATAGTTTTTGATGGAGGGGATCAATTTAAACGGTACGTCCTGTGGAATGGAGCACTGGACCTGCCCGTTCTTCTCAGAGTCCCTATCTTGAACATTAACAATTCCCACCTCTGTGCCATCTGGAATATTCTCAGGTATTGGGTTAGTGAGAGACTTAATAAGTATCATTGGACTGTTGTCATTCAAATCAATAATATCTACAATAACTTTGGAGTATGACGTGAGCCCTAATCCATCTTTTGCTTTTATTCCTAATTCGAAAGAATTTACTTCTTCAAAATCAGGTTCGCCAATTAGTCTTATTTCGCCTGTTTTATGATTTATTGAAAATATTTTTTCATCTTCCTCCAAAACATTCCCAAAATCATACGTTAGTTGTCCGTTTATTCCTTCATCTGCATCAGTGGCACTCACTGTGATTACTACGATATCTAAAGGAGAGTTTTCAAGCAGATTGGTTCTATAAACAGCCTGACTAAACACCGGGGCGTTATCGTTAGCGTCCAACACAGTGACGTGTATAACTACTGTACCTGATCTCTGAGGAGAACCCCCATCTAAAGCAGTGAGAATAATGCTCATTTCTTTCTGTTTCTCTCTGTCAAGTCTTCCCTCAAGCACAAGATCGACCTGGTTGTTATCAACAGCTAGAGAAAAATGCTCATTCTTCTGTAGATTGTACCTTTGAACTGAGTTCTGACCAATATCTGCGTCCCGGGCCTCTTCGATAGAGAAACGCGTCCCTTTCTCTGCGGACTCCCGTATGTCTAATTCGATCGTATCCGATTTAAATTGTGGTGTGTTATCATTTACATCCATAATCTGTATCGTTACATGCTGAAGCTCTAAAGGATTTTCCAAAACGAGGTCCATCTTTAGGATGCAAGAAGCTTTCTTCCCACAAAGACTTTCTCGATCTATTCTCTGCGATGTGATTAAATTCGCAGTAGTCGGATCAATCTCAACATATTTTTTGCGATTTCCATTCCAATCCACTCGGGCCTTTCGATATGATAGTATGCTGATATCAAGGCCAATATCCTTGGCTATATTTCCGATCACATATCCGTGTTTAATCTCCTCCGGAGTAGAAAAACTAAAATCTCCATACACAATGCTCATCGTTTGAACCAAAAAAGCCAAGCGATAAAGAATTCCATGGGACAAGAATCCTTTGTCCCCCATCCTCAAAACGTCGATACCTTTAGCACTTATATTCCTTGAATATGATTCAATATCACGGTAATCCAACTCTTGGTTTCCTCGGTGCTAAACAAACAATGAACCTTATGTAGCCTAAAGGAATTCCCATGAAAGACAGGATGCAAAGAGAAACGCCAAGGTGGTATGATCCTAATGGGTGCGTTCCACTCGTCCTATACTGGTATACAGCAACACGATGAGAATATGTGTTGTCTTTACACCTTCTTGAAACATGCATCAGGAATATTTGGGCCATCTCGCAAAATGACACATAATTATGAAACATAATTAGTAAAATTGATACTTTAAACATTGATTGCAATTAAAATAAGAATTGAAATTGAAATCAAATACCGAATAGTCTTAAATAAAATGAAACATGGCATAGCTTAATGATCACCCAATCCTTATATATTTTCATTTTGATTCAATTGAGCCGTTTCATGGTTAAAAACGAATAAGCCTAATGGACATGTAACCCAGGTTAACTGACCTAAAGAAATGGAAAGTTGATAATATACTTATAAATAATATATATATTATAATATTATAGTATTATAATAATATAGTGATATATGATATGATGTATATATGTATATATATATTTAGTGTAATACCCCTTTTTGCAAGTGCAGCCGTAGTCAACCAATCAGAGCGAAGTAGCATCACTTGCGAGTGATTGGGCGAGCGAGTGGAAGAGAGAGAGGAACGAGTACGAGGCAGTTTTTCTGCGGGTAAAAACTAGCGACACAGACGGAAAGCGAAGTAGAAGGAGAATAGAATGAAGAGAATAGAATAAAGAGTCAAAAGAGGATAGAGAAAAGAGGAAACAAAGCAAGGTTTTGGGGAGCATTGGGCCTCACTTTTCGTTTTGTTTTTTTGGATTGTTTCACGGGACTCTTGTTATTCGTTGGAGGACTCGGCCGGGTTTTTCTTATGAGGTGGAGATCGTGTGGTGGAACCGAGAAAAGAACAAGATGGCGAGCTACCTGTAAAAGACATCTTCGAGCCGTAGAATTTCATGCTGCAAGACCACCCTCCTGTCCACCATAATGCTGGTGTAGTTTATTTTTTTTACATATTAGATTTATTCCTTTTTTTGGTTTATATGGTTTATATGCCGAAATGTGTAATTGTAATATCTCTGATGTATGGATTCACCATTTTGTTTCTACATAAATGAACCACAGTTCAAGGTTACTTATCAGTCTTGGTGTGTCATAATTCATTCAGTCACATACTGCTCCTAAAAAAAACCTAGAATCTAGCCCTAGTTACATGTAAATATATGCAGTGCTACAGACAGATTCTGTGTTTGTTTCAGCAACAATCATTGGCATGGCAACGCATTGAACACATTTCACAATGTAACTTTCTTCTCAACGATTTTATTGCATAACCTGTCAAACTACAATGATCACCTAAAAGCCAGAAGATTGAGAAACGATAAGCTGAGAAAGATAAACAACTACAGTCAACATGCTTTCATTGAAATTTAACACAATTATGGTTCAGAAAACAAGAACACGCTAACACAATTTAGTAATACATGTTGAAACTTGAAACTGTGATCATAATAAAACAAATAAAAAATAAAAACAGTAGAACTACCTCTAACAGTATCAATATAATATAACCCTAAAATATACTCAAATAACTCTAATATTAATAGTAATAAGAAAAAAATGTATCATGAATATTATATGAATAGATGAATCTGCATTTACAATCAACATCTTTGTTTCACATTTGGGGTAGCAAGATCCCATAGCGCGTACATTTCATATGAACGAGGCCGTCATGAACAATAATACAAGGCATACATACAACAATACACACACAGAAGGACTTAACATCTCCTTGCATAATACTCAGCACTAAACCCCAGGGTAAGTTTGGTTTTAACTCAGACTCTCAAAATCCTCTGGAGTCATGACCAGGGTCGGGCCAGCCGGCAGCGTGTTGTCCGTGTAAGAACTCACAAACCTAAAGTCACTGGTTCTCGACCCCGTGGTCAGGTAGGTGTCGTAGTTGTAGGTGCTGCGTAGCGTCCCGCTGGTGTCCACCTCGGCGTAGTTGGGGGGTAAGTAGATGCTGGGTATGGCCACTGCTCGGTCAAAAAGCGGCCCTGGCTTTCGTCTGCGGCAAAACCTCACGCCAAGGACGATGACGATGAAGGCGATGAAGAAGGTGGACACCGACACCAAGGCGATAATGAGATAAGAAGTCAGTTTGGAGCTGTTGTCGTCGAAGGACTGCATGTTTTTCAGCTCTGGGACATCGGCCAAGTTGTCCGAAATCAGTAAGGACACGGAACAGGTGGTCGAGAGGGAGGGCTGTCCGTTGTCTTTAACCATGATCACAATATTTTGTTTCGTGTTATCAGAATCAGAAATGTCTCGCTTGGTCCTGATCTCCCCACTGTGCAGACCGATAGTAAAAAGTCCAGGATCAGTGGATTTAATGATCTGATAGGACAGCCAGGCGTTCTGTCCAGAGTCCCCATCAACGGCTAGCACCTTGGAGACCAAGGCACCTGCGTGTGTTGATTTGGGTACCAGTTCATTCATGAAGGAGTTTCCCTCTTGGGCGGGGTAAAGTATCTGAGGAGTGTTGTCGTTTACATCCGTTATGAAGACACTCACAGTCACGTTGCTGCTGAGCGGAGGAGATCCGTTGTCTCGTGCCATTACATAGACTTTAAAGCTCCTAAACTGTTCGTAGTCGAATGACCTAACGGTGTGAATTCTCCCTGTGTCTCCACTGAGGGATAGAAAGGAAGACACCGGGTAACCATTCACATCACTTGGTAAGAGGGAATACAGGACCTTGCCGTTTTGTCTCCAGTCTGGATCTCTGGCTGTGACCGAGCATAAAGTGGAACCCTGTTGGTTATTTTCCGCCACATACACGCTGTAGGACTTTCCCTCAAACACAGGCGGGTTGTCGTTGACGTCAGCGACGGAGAGTTGGATTGCTTTTGAAGAAGACAGAGGCGGAGACCCCTCGTCTGTTGCCGTGATTGTGATGTCATAGTCGGCCATCGTTTCCCGGTCCAGTTCGCCGGTAGTCACTATTGAATAGTAGTTTTTGATGGAAGGAACAAGCTTGAAAGGAGCGTGTGGCTGAATGGAAAGCTTCACCTGTCGATTAATACCAGAGTCTCTATCCTGAACGGTAATGATACCTACCTCCGTACCAGGGAGGACATTCTCTTCTATGGGGTTGACCAGGGATTTTAGAGCGACGACAGGGGTGTTGTCATTCACATCCGCTATTTCAATGATCAACGTGCAGAATGAAGCTAGGCCAAAGCCATCTTTTGCACTGATTCGAATTTCATAGTTGGACTCTTGTTCATAGTCGATTGGTGAAATGACTCGCACTTCACCAGATTTTTGGTTAAGGGAAAATACGTTACTGTTTTCTGAGACGTGATTCAGTTCATACATTACTTCACCGTTAACTCCTTCGTCGGCATCAGAAGCACTCACCGTTATGACTATAGTGTCAAGAGGAGAATTCTCTGGTAGAATGGCTTTGTAGACGGCCTGACTGAACACCGGGGCGTTATCATTTGCATCTAGCACAGCGATGATAATGCTTACGGTGGCTGATCTCTGAGGAGAACCGCCATCCACCACCATCAGAAGCAGATGCATCTCTTGTTCGGCTTCACGGTCTAATTCCTTTTCAAGCACTAACTCGCAATGCTTTCGTCCGCCTTGTTGTGTTTCAATATTCAACACAAAATGGTCATTGCTTTGTAAAGAGTAGCTCTTAATGGCATTCTCACCGATGTCAGCATCGTGCGCTTCGTCTAATGAAAAGTGAGCTCCTTTGTGAGTAGATTCATGTATTTCCATTTTCCTTACGTCCTTTTGAAATTGCGGGGAGTTGTCATTAATATCTTGAACATGAAGACTAATGCGTTGTAGTTCCAAAGGGTTTTCCAAAACAAGTTCCAATTGCAGAACGCATGAAGGTTTCTTTCCGCAAAGTGATTCTCTATCAATCCTGTGCGCAACGGACAAATCCCCATTGTTCACGTTAATGTCAAAGCATTGCATTTTGTTCTCCTCAGTGTCAAAATGTGCCTTTCGAGCAGCCAATCTGCCTCTATCCAGGCCGAGGTCTTGAGCAATATTTCCAATAACAGATCCCTTTTTCATTTCCTCGGGAAAAGAATAGCTCAATTCACCCGTAGCAGAATGCAATGTCGGTAGAATCAGACCGCAACTCAATAACATTGATATAAATACGTTGTTCCGCATTGTTGAGAAATCCCGTCACAAATAAATACAAAAATATCTGAATAGGCCTATATATGACGAGTTTAGGCAGACCACCAAAACAGAAAACTATTTCAATGTTGCTTCGGAGTCAAGTTTAGTAAAAGAGTCTCGACTAGAGTGGGTGGAGACACAAAGATGGAGTAATAAATTAAGCTCCCAGTTCTAGCATAGTAAACAGGGACACTAAGCGGTGTTCTTTGGTATGACATGACATTATACTGCCAATGCGTTATTGGAGCGATATGCATGGGCTAAACACGTGACACCGGGTGTCAGACGGTGTGGAGCATCCGGTGATCCATGCCTTATAATGCTACTCATAATTCATAATCACAAAATGTAATAGGACACGACGGACTGAATGCGGGCCGCTCCAGCACCATGGAGAGCGCCCGCCGTTCATGTATTTCGTCCCATCTTAACTTCAAGGATCGGGCATTATATGCAACAGCACATTAAGGGCTAACATAATAACAAATAATAAAATATAACAACACATATTGATATGTAATATATAATAATATATCCGATTTGATAGGTTGTTTATCATGCTAAAACCATGCTCATCGTCAACGCATAAAGGGTCAGACTTTTAAACACATGCATTAGATCATTTAAATAATAATGTAAAGGCTACATCTTATTAGAAAATAACGCACGCAAACATCCTTCTATCTGTGTAAGTGCGTGTGCATGTGTTGTCAGTTCTGTTCAATTCTGGAGGCAGCATAAATATAAAATGTAGACGGCAATGTTCTCCAGTATGCGGTCAGTAATCTAGAGTGAACCAGGGAGATGGTGGTCATAGGTCTAGCGTTACAGGGGAAGCCCACTCCTTACTTTGGTCGGCTCAGATTCATGGGGAATTTACTCTTGCCACAATCAGGCTATGTTGTATTTTTATTTTTATTATATTTATTCTAAAGCAGCATCCACACGGGAGCTGTGATAATCGTCACCTGACTGAAACAGTGGAATACATATTTTTGGAATGTTCCGAATATAGATAATCGACAGTTTTAAAGGAGCACTGACAAATGACGGGGAATAAATTAGTTTGATATAAATATTTCGTCGACCATCCACCATAGAGACAATATATTTACAGCCAAACATATAAAGAATATGCATAATTTAATTTAGAGTATACGGCTAGATAGTTTGGTTGATTTTTTGTTTTCGATCTATTATTACTCCGGGTCAAACGGTGGCGATAATGCACAGAAAACGTAATTTTTTCTCGCCAAAATACTAACTAACTCAAAGAAGAAGAAGTAGTACGCTCTCTTTAAACTTTGTTATCGCTGAAAAGGCCATGGAAGTGTTTAATGCCGTTGTGATGCTGAAATGGAACCTACAATCCACGAGCAAACAGGTGCCATACAGATCACACATTTGGACACGTCTTTATTTAAATAGGCCAACGTTTGATGATTGATTTAAGACCGGGCCACACAGCTGGTGGTTTCCTGAGTTCCAAACGGAACGCACAGCTTCACGTGCACACATTTTGTGAAATTGTACAATAGTTATCTCCTAATAGTTATATTGTACAATAGTTATCAGATTTTCTTTTATATGATCGTTCTCATTGTGCAATAAGTCACTATTTGTCCCCCATGTTAGGTATCCATTGTCTGTCATTTGTTTAGTTTATAATATATCATTTTCTATCTCTTATGCGTGTCGTTCAATATGGGCTTTTTAGATGGGGTAATGAATGGATTAAGTTGCTGGAACGAGATGCAGTGTGTGATTCAATCTGTTTCTGTTTGCTGTTTTTTACCGTATTGCTAACAGTGAACCTGTGTCTCTTGCTAGCCATGTAGGCTTACTCCAATTACTTAATACGATAATTGCCCTCCAATTACCTATCGATAATTGCCTTGCTCAAACTATCTCTGTGTGTGTGTGTGTGTGTGTGTGTGTGTGTGTGTGTGTGTGTGTGTGCGGAGTTCAACCAATAGGGTTTAGCATGTTGAAATAGGCTTTTTAATGCAATTTAAAATGCACTTTCCAACTCTTGCCAGCAGAGAGCGCCTTGGCTTTACCACACTGGGCCACCATCCTTAGCAAAGAGTAATAAAAAAAAAGAATCCTGGTTTTCATGTTTGTTCTTTCACCCCATTGTGCAGACACATATGTAAGGTGTATTTGCTATGAAACGGGAATTGTTGTTTATTTTAAAGGCACAGGATTGTTTCAGCAATCCTAAAATACGACCGCCACTCAATTATTTATTTTCATTGTAGACCTATATATTCTTATTCTGACAAAATATTAAACTTCCCCGATTAATCCGAACCTTTCCTTGTTATGAAGCCTTCATAACACGTGTGTTTCCAAAGTTGGCAGCCAAACATCTGCATATTGTGTTGTGAGTCCCACACAGTATGAAATAAGATGACATGACAATTGCAGTGTCTCACTAATACCACACGTGTAGGCCTATGTTTTGTAGCACCGTAAACACTATTCTAGTTCTCATTCATTCCAGGAATGATTAGTCGGATTATTATATATATTTTTTATACTCACTATGATAATAACAGAATATGGCTGTATGATGTTTCCTCTGCTGTGGATATTGTTTTGCTTATCTGTTTAACTGGGCGGTGCCTTTAGTCTTTTTACAGAGTGGGCACTAGGGGGATCCAGGAGGATTCTGCAACACCACAATTGCAATATGACATTGTTAGTTTTGGAAGAACTGGGATAGCATTGTGAAGTAATTTGATTCTGTGTTCTATTGAACTCCTGATTAATTGTGACGACATAGTTGAAAGCATTCAAATTTTACCATGTCAACAAACTCCTACATTATAATGACTTATTATTATGTATTATTAGTAATACACTTATATTGCCTAATATCGTTTTTTAACAATAAACAAACATTTAAAGTGCAAAATTGGTTATATTAATCACTGAATGTGCATTGCAATTGTATCTTGTATAAGAAGCAATAATTGAAAGCAGAGCAAACTGTCATTATAAACTTGTATGATGAGTAGTGTGGAGGACATATACAGTGTGTAGGTAAACACGTAGTAGGTAGGCCTATATGTGTACCTTAAAATAGAATCGCTCCATGGCTGCATGGAGCGAATCAACATAATAAAACATGCAAAAAATAAACATGAAATACAAATCACTTGGGACAGCAGTTCAGTGACAGCAGGTTATTCAACTGTCAATGCACACTATAATATGTAACATGTTATACCATCTAGTGAAGTGAATACTAAATGCTACAGAGAGCCAGATGGTGCCTTTTCAAAAGGTGCTGTAAAGATTTCATTGGTGACTGTCTGTCCTCTACAGGTTTAAAGATGAAGGCCAAGGTGGACATTTGCCATTGGCTGAATCCATCGACATGCTGCAAACGTGCCACCATTGTGCAGATAGAGGTTGAGCACGTGTGCCTGGGAGCCTGCCGACAGAAGGGGGCGCTTCAGAGGTTTGTCTTAACCCCAGTTTTTGACGGTAATTTGAGGAGAATTTTTGCTGCAGGAGCTTTTCTGCCATGCTCAGTTTTTACTCTTAAATGCCATATATTAAACCAGTTAGCCATACAGCCTTTTCATCATAGCTCAGGTAATTGATTACCTGCTCTTCCCGAAGGGTCCATCTGCTTTCTTAGAAGCAAGCATTTTCATAAAGAAAACATTTTAATGAAAAATGTAAAATGCAAAACAAATTATTATTGATAAGCGAATAAGAAAAAGGATGAAATATTCAGCAGTGAATGTGGCGTTAAACACTGCCTTATTAGCTCACATGAAATCTTATTAGAACTAGTGCTACCTGCAGGAAGATTAGAGCAGTGGTAGCTGGAGCCGCCTCCTGCTCTGTGGCCCATGGGAAAGGCAGGGCCGCCAGCCCAATCCTCCTCCCCTGCAGCAACATACAGCCTCTTTAGTGGCTTCTATTTATGGAGCTGAAGCACAAATCCCATTGACCTTGATCTTTAACAGCCATGACAACATGAGGTATAGACAGGACATAGCCCTACGATTAATTCCCCAAAAATAACTCATTCATGCATTATGTTTTATAGAATTGTCATTTTCTGTAGCTGTATACTTTGAGCGGCTGAATTGTTTCATATAAAATACATTCTTTGAACGATTTAACTTTGCAATTCGTGTGTGTCTAATGAGTAACACTCAGTCATAATAAATACAAAAGCTGAGCAACTTACAGGTTTGCTAAATGAGACAGGCATCCGGTCACCTTCCTTAACTATTTGGGAAGCCAATATTGTGACGGAAAAAAGTGCATATGTGTAGTTGAGGCATTTGCTCACCAAAATAAGAGCGCACAATCACAGTAGGGGATCACATGTGATAACAAAACGAAAGCAGTGGAACCGTGTCACTTCCTTAGCTCCTTGATTCGGGCTCGTTGCAGAAGGTCAGGATCGAGGCGTCCAGCATCAAGCTTGAGGTCATCCATGTTCGAGTCATAAGCACATGTCCGTCTTGGCGTCACATGCGTCACCAGTACTAAATTATGTCCCTGCATATCTATGGCTACAATACTGAAATAGTGCCACCTGTTAAATGATAATCATCATAGTGACATTAACGTTCAGGAACAGTGTACTGCAGGATCACTCGCTCCAAAAACGCTTTTTAGCGACGTGAACCATCCGTCTATGAGGTCAAAGCAGTAGGATCACTATGCTGGTGCATGGGAGTCCAGTAATAATATCATCTAATGCATCGAAAGACATCTAATGCTCTGCATGTTCTGTTTGAGACATCTCGCATGTCAACATGGGCTGCTCAAAGAGCATCTGACCTTCAGTTGTCAGGTGAATAACTCGTGTGTCTATTTCATATGTTACTGCTGCCACATTCAGTCAGCCCATACATATTCATTGCTTTTCATGAAAACTGTGTTAAAGTGTTTGGCTGAAAACTAGAAAAGTGTGTTGCATAAGGAAATACATACATAGTAGACATGATGAATTTGACAGGCAGGCATGCTAATGGAAGTGACGGACATATATGTGTTAGTTCTTAATGGGCTACAGACTTTTCAAGTGTTTGGCGGTGTAAATCTTTGTGTGAACGTGTCTCCTGAGTAAACAACATAAATATACAGACATTCTTTACATCACTCAGCAACTACAACCCAAACCACTGGCATGTCTCTTGATTACAGTCCTCGGCTGGCACAGTCTGCATCTGGAGACTTTAGCTGCCTCTTCGATGGCTACACTTCACAAGTGCAGCTTTTATCGCTAACAGCAACATTTACGACTCAAGATGTTAAAGGTTTACTTTGTCGTTATTATAACTGTGTATTGATAATTGCCTATGCTAAAACTATCCAGTAAAGTGTGTGTGTGTTTGTGCATGTGTGTTTGTGAGAGAGACCCTGCAGTCCTTCAATATTTTCATTAACTGCCTTGAACCCCATGGCTCTCATAAAAATAAGTCTTGGCACTTCCGTTGGCAAAAAGTTGGATTTATTACACATATTAATCTGTCCTTCATCCGTCAGTTCACAAAGTGGCCATGTATGCTTGCCTCAGCAGATTGGTAGTACTCAGTCATGTATCGGGCCCAGGTCCTTACTTCTCTGTACAACCCCAGCTCTATAGCTCTGGTTCTACGATGTCTGTACAGCAGTGTGTGCTACTCCACGACATCTGGACACAACTGCACATGGACAGTGCTCTTGTTGCATGATTTATTTTCACTGTGTCCTTTATTTGTTTCATGCTAATTCCCCAAGCACTTTTTTTCAAAGGTGCAAAAAAAATAAAGGTATTATTCAAGTATTGCTTGTCTGGTCTGTTAGCTTGTAGGTTATCTGTCAGTTCAGGCCAGTTAAGGCTTAATAATAACTAAACATGCCTAGATTATTAATTACATAGTGAGAAAAATTGTTATTTGTTGAAATTAATACAGGAAAGAATTCACACCAACCCGTCTCCACTAGCCACCTCTGTTTTAAGAGTATAGGTCTGTTACCATAGAAACCCATCCTCTACAAATTGTAACCATGGAAACCTTTTGTCCGTCTCTTGGGAAGGGGGCATATAGCCAGGTAAAATAACTATGTGAACCCTTGAACTCTTGTGCCTGCCTTTCTCCAGCCCGCCTGGGAGCATGACTCAAACCAAGGGAGGGCAATGTACTATTTTGAGTACTAAATATACCATTAACACATTTGTGACAGACATTTTACAACAAATCACATTTGATAAGCGAATAACATTTGCCACAACCTCGATTTATTTATTTTGTCTTTGTTGGAAACCCCTACAATACATACAAAGTAATTGGTAATTTGAACGCTTTGTGAGGTTTCAGATCACATCCTCTTTCCTTTTACAATATTCATTGAGGGATCGACACGTCAGCTCATTTGAATCATGCTGTGAAAATGCTTTGTTTCACACATTCCTATAAATAGTTCATTACGTTCTCATAGTAGGTGATATTTTATAATGTGGACGTTTGAAGGGCTGACGAGTTGAAGTACTAATGAGCAGGGACATTTGTTCATAACTAGGCCAGCATGATGGATGCCTCCTTTATATTTGTTATTTTGTTCCGGAGAACAACCTTCCCACTGGGGCTAGAATCAATCTCCCCTGCCAGCGCCACTCCATTAAATTAAATAAATGTGGGGTTGGAAATCTTCCGTTCCCTGGGGACACTCTGGGCAATATGTGACCATGACTGTGGCACACAGACACAGCTCGATCAATAGGATACGCAGGTCTCTCGCCCACTCTCTTCACTCCCTCTCTCTCCCTCTCTGTCTGAGTGGCCTGAGCTTTTCTGACTCCTTGTCAGTTCTGTGAGCGTGGGGGTGTGAGGGACATCGGGGTGAGACAGTGTGGAGTGTTGGCATGTGAGACAGCACAGAGCCTGGAGCTCGAGATGGGCCTGACTGGTCTGCTCTCACTGCCGTGCAGAGATGCACTCCTGCTCCCCTCTTCAAGGCCAGCGCCCGGCCCTGCCATCTCTGCCCTGTGTATTTCTCCCCCCCCCCCCCCCCCCCTCCCCCCCCCCCCAACTACAGCCATGAGGTTAACATTTTCTCTCATTACGATTGCTTCGAGATAACAACGATATTCAGCACGTAGTTAAATGTATTATAGATAAATGTGGGATTTATTCCCTGAATCAAACCCAAGCCCAAATGAGATTCTAAACCAATATCCGATCCATTAGCAATTATCTTTATGTTATATGAATGTATGGTTTATGACTTTCCATTATGATGTGTTCAAATGCAACAATTCCAATACTCATTTTTAGAAAGAAAACTTTATTAGTGATTTTAGAAACAGAACACATTATCACGGTATCCATTTAGACCAAATAAAAAAAAAAAGCCAAAAATAAAATGGATTTACTACTTCACCGTCACAGTTGATGAGTGGGTGAAAAAAGGTTTTACAACAGATCTGTGCTGATCCATTTGGGTCCAGCACATTACCACCATTTTGTCACCACCATACATTAGGAAAGAATGACAGCCCAAATGCTTACTAAATACAAGCATACACTACATATATGTATATTTTTTTGTACATTGTTTTGTTTTTGTCTTTTTTTTTTAATTTTGTCCTTTTTAAAGTAGGCTGTAAGGGGAGGAGATCATACATAGTTCAGTTACAATATAACAGTGTTAGTAAGATCGTCATGTCAAAGCCAGACACAAAAGAGTGATTGTTTTTTTTCTTTTCTTCTCTTCTCATTTGCAAAAAAAACGTAACTCATATTTGGGGGAAAAGGGAACAAAAAGAATAAGGGCTCAGGAGCAAATATTTCACACTACAGCATTTACAAATATCTAACAAGGTTTAGTTAACAAACAACGCCACGGTCTGTGGGGTGTGTAGGAGAGTACTAGGTAGGAGATGTTTGGCAGAGGCAGAGGTTATACATACACAGGTCTCCTGTGTGAGTCATGAAGTCAGATCATCATACAAAAAGAATCATAAAATCATAGCCATCTATTTATTTATATATATATTTCTCTATATAGTTTTGTGTTTTTTTACTTTGAGAGCAGTACATGCAGCAGCCACTTAGTGGAGTGACGTCATACTGAGCCATAAAACATTGTGGGGTGGGAAGGCGGGGGGGTTGGCTTGCAGAACATACAGGCAGGGGGATGGTGGGATGATGGGGTACAGGAAGTGACCCCAGAATGGGGTAACGCCCATTTCTCCTATCGGCCCCCCCTGTTTCAAAGTCTCCCGAGAGGGGTTGACAGGATAGGCTTCAGGGTGGAGACCCCTGGACGCTTGCGTGTATTTTACAGGTGTTTTGCATTGAGTGATCTAGACGTTTCTATTAACAGAGTACGCTACAATTAGGGCGTGTATATATAAAAGCCTACACATCACGACCGACTTTAATTTTGTTTTAAGCAACAATCCGAAAGGAATCAATCAGGCGCCAAAATAAAGGTCTACATTGTGGTACATGAGAGGAGGAGGGCCAGCCCATAGCACCCTCCCCACCACCTAAATCAGGATCTCCACCCTGGCCTTAAGGAAGCCCTATCCCATCTGGTCCCCTCTCATCCGTGTCTACACGAACAGGGAAGGAGCGCTGGTCCTCAGCATTGACGAGGCTAAAAGCGCTGACCACTTTGCACTTGAGAGGGACGTCTGACAAAGACAAAACAATGAATGGCCTCCAATACCGACCCCGGGGCCCCGTCCACATCACTCCATGCCGTGTTCCCAGCACACCACAATGTTCTCAGAAGGCCCTCCTCGAGACCCCCAGCAGGGGCCGGGAGTTGGAGCGGGGTAGGGGTGGGTGGAGCTAGGGTTGAGTTAGGTTGACAGGGTATTATAACCAGCGCCCCACCGTCAATATGCAATCATCACCCAGGTAACGGCAGGACGGGGTGGGGGGGGGGGGGGGGCAAGCAGAAGCGTTGTATTTAAAGCTATAGAAAAGAGAGGAAGTAGGAAATCGTGGCTGTTCACTGAAAACGAGTTAGCAGAGATCAAGTTCACACGTTTCACCATCACATAAAGTAGGCCGTTGGTGGGAGGATGGGGGTGGAGGTCGGGCAGGATGCAGGAGGGAGGACGGGGAGAAGGCTGGGTGACGGGATGTTGCTGTAGCTAGAGGGGGGGGGGGGTAAGGATCACTGGTGATGTCAAGGTAGCCAGGCGAGGGCGGGTCGCTGCCAAACATTCAGAGCATCAGGGTGTAGCAGAGTGGCTGTGGGGGGGGGGGGGGGGAAGGCATATCAAAAGCGTTTCACCAGGTCTTCCACAGAGTGCCCTTCACACAGGGCCAGCTCGGCGGGGGCTCCGCTCCCCAAGGCTCCGCAGGAGGTCCGCCTGCGTCTCCCCAGCCCACCGATGCGTGAAGCGGGGTTCAGGCTGAGGTGTGCTCCTCTCCGTGTCCTTTCAGAGCCGTCGGGCGGACGGACTGAGGAGCAGTGGCCCCCTGGGGGGTCGGCACTGCTTCCACCCTGAGAGAGCACACGAGCACACTGCCACGGAGACTGTGCAGGGCAAGGAACTTGCAGTGTCTTATTTTGAAGCGTATCTCGTAAGTGGTGTTAGTCGGAATTGGGTTTGTTGTCTCCTTTTCACATCTCTCTTCATAGGTCTCCAGAGCGTTCACGCCGAGTTGGACATAATATCAGGTGTCTGGTGTGTCTAGATATAAATGTGTGCATGTGTGTGTGTATGTCGCACTGTTTGTGCACTCGTGTGTGTGTGTGTGTGTGTGTGTGTGTGTCTTCCTAGCCTTCCAAGAGTATACTTTTGTGGTACACTTCAGAAAGTGGCAGCAGTGTCGATATAAGCCTCTGCCTAAGTGACTCTCTCTCCCGTGCTATTTACAAGTAGTGTGTGTCCCGCTTCGAAATCACATTGCATCGTTCATAAATGCGTGTCATCTGCCTGCCTTTCTTTTTCTTTTGCTCCTGACGTATTTTTTTTTCGTTTCTGTCGTTTTTCATGGCTGGCACGAAGCATGTTGTGGTCGTTGCTGTTGATACAAGGAATACGCTTTCATCTCAAAGAGCAGTGTTTGTACATCATGGTTGGGGCGGAGGGCGGAGGTAATACAGAGGTGCCAACATGCCCACTGAGTGAAAAGGCAAAACTCCCAGCAGTGGAGGGCATAGCAAGTCGATTACATCAAGGTGGACGGCCGGTAGCCCTGGTTAAATCTGTTGAATTTCAAGCCATGCGCGATTATTCATTTTCCTCGAGACAGGAGCGGCACTAACGTAAATCTCGGTTAGGGTTGGATTGCCAGCAGTAGATAATAGAGGCCGAGATCTTAAGTATTAAGGGATGTGTCTATGTGATACAGTAGAACCGGGGGAAACCTGTAGAACTGTAGTGATTTGTATTTTTTCTTATCTTTCTTTCCCCCCTGCCGGTGGATCATGAGTTGGTACCTCTGTTTTAACAACAGCCCTTCCCCCAGGTGACGCGTCCCCCCCGCCCACGCCTCTAGTCATCGCCGTCGTCCTTGCCCTTGTCCTTCTTGTCCTTCTTCTCCTTCTTCTTCTTCTTCTTCTTCTTGGCCTCCTCCTTCTTGCCGAAGGTGATGAAGTCGCTCTTGTCGTCCTCTCCGCCCTGGTTCTGCCTGATGGAGATGATGGCCGGGGAGCCGGGGATGATGAAGGCCTCGGGGGGCACCTCGCCGGGTTTCAGGTGCTGCGGGGGACCGCCGGGGACCCCCGGAGGACCGTAGCGGAAGTGCCAGCTGTTGCTGTCCACCCCTGCTCCCATCGGGGGGGACACCTCTCCCCCGTCACCGTCTGGTGGAGAAGCAAGGCGGAGGGGTGTTAAAACATGAGCCTTTAGTTAGTCGTTCTACACCTCATCTGTGCGCTGGGTCATTCTACTGCAATGCATCATTAAAAGGTCCGGTCTATATTAGGTACGATCTACCTACGATCGAGCGATATAGTTCTGACGACGCTGTAGGGACTGGCACGATAGTCGGTGGGACATCTGCCAGTGTTGTTTCAAAGCACCGGAAAACAAATATTATATGACCTATTTAATAGTCCTGCCAGTGCCTTTGATCAAGGCACCAGCAGTAGACCTGGAGTTGGTCGCTAGGCTGCCCACTGCTCCTGCTAGTGACGGGTCATATGCAGAGATCTGATTTTGTTGAATTTGTACTGAAAAACATATATTTTTCTTCTTCCAAGCGGTAATAACTCTTGAAGTATAACCCTTCTATGTAAGTTATTAAGTACCAGCAGGTCAACCCAGCCAATCACATAAACAAGCGGATGAACATGGCTGTAGAAAGTAAATAAAAAGTATCCTAAATGCTAGCTAAAACACCATGTCGGGAGGGAACCAAACCAGTCACCATAATGTGAGTTGTGATATTGTGATATGTGATATGTGATATTGTGATATGTGATATTAATTTCATTGTTCACGATGTTGGCACTTTAATGGCAACGATTTTCATAGGTTCGGATATTAAAAGAAATGTGGACCTCCATCACAATCAGACAGCCGATTGCTGAATGCAGATCAGGTCAACAAAATGGTGCAGTGCGTTACTCTGTGTGTGCGTGTGTGTGTGTGTGTGTGTGTGTGTGTGTGTGTCTTTCTCATTGCTCAAGGACACACATTGTGTTTATTTTTACGTCTCACTGCGTGTACCCTCCTGCCATCACGCAGGTGGATCGCCCGGAGTTGTCCACAGCGCAGGTGTGATGCTGCCTGCTCCACACTACACTCTAATCTATTAGCTCTCCATCTTACGAATCCATTACAGAGCGATGTCTGGCCCCACTCCGCCACCGGCCCCTCAATCTCCTCAGAACCAGAGACCCCACACCCTCCATGTCTCTCCAGACCAATCCATCATGTCAGGGGGAGATGGGGAGTGGCAGCCACAAATCACGCCGTATTAAATAGATTGTAGAGTTATTTTGTGGCAGCTGTATTATCAAGTCATTGGAGAGAGAGAGAGAGAGAGAGAGAGAGAGAGAGAGAGAGAGAGAGAGAGAGAGAGAGAGAGAGAGAGAGAGAGAGAGAGAGAGAGAGAGAGAGAGAGAGAGAGAGAGACCATTCTCTCATTCTAAACAAATACATTAATTAATAATGTATTTGGTGCTCTGAGATAGACTTGGTAACTTCAACAACAAAGTTCCACATGCAACCAGCCCAACCCACCCAATCACGTTGCTGGCTTCCTCCCAGCACTGACCTACTTGGTGCATGTCCCTGAGACGCTCACGATTTATTTCTTTGCCTCTTTTATCCTGAGTTATGTCCGAAAGGGAGATGAATTGAACGGGTGTCCACCCAACCAGAAGGAGCGGTGTCTGGCTGACGGAGCGGTGCCCGTGTGATACCCAGGGCCCAGAAGACTCTGTCTCACTTCATGTTCCCCTGGTCTGACCCATTCCACTTCCCCTCGCCACTATATACACACACCCGCCTTTCTGTCTGAAATTATAGATTGCGCTGACCGCTATTACACCTATAACCACGTTACCTGCTAAATACGGTATGTCTGTATTGGAAAACAGTAGTGGAGCTAAGTCATAAGAACAGGTCGGTTATTTCTAGCAAACTATTAGGGGAAATTGAGATACGCACACCGTCTTTTCTTTGTCTTTGTTGGATTTGTTCCCTTTGCTTGAAATTGATCTATTAATTTATAATATTTTTTTAAATAAGACTTAAATCTGAAACCTATATGATGTCTGCTAATAGATAATAATAATAATAGTAGGTGTCTGCAGGGTAGCGGATGAGGCATCTGAGGTAGCGGGAGCTCCAGTGGTGCATGGCGGCATTTTAAGAGACATAACCTTGCCATCACCCTGGGCAGTATCGAGTGTGAGTGTGACGAGCTGAACCAAGAATGGACTTCTTTCATGTTTTGATTCTCGTTCAGTCTTTTTAAAAAGGACACAAAATGGCCCCGGTTGCTAAGTTATACAGCGTATGCAATGGAAAAATACCAGATTCCATCTGCAAAAAAGTCTCTTTGGCATTCACCGGCTGTGACACATGGCTGAAGGAGAATCAGATTGGCTTTGACAAGAGACGATAGAGCAGAGGAGATAAGGATGTGGCAGCGCAGGAAGTGGGGCCACACTACCTTCCTGCTTCCTCCAACATGGGGATAGCCAGTGTCAAACACGTCCTCAGCTGACGTTCTAATCAGGGTGATTACACTCAAGTGGACGAGGTAGACAACGCCATTGCACTCTGCACAGTACTGTGGCTGCAAAGTGACTCTACTCTCCAACGGTCTGATTTGGCCTCTCTGTAATTTACTGTCTGCAGCATCTTGGGGGGGGGGGGGTGGGGTGTTGGTAGGTTGGGCACCCGCAGCAGTCCCTGTGAGTCGTGTCCTGAGTCATGTCTGGAGAGAGGTCAGCGAGGTTGCTCCCTAATGCAGCCGGGTCAAATGCATTAGAGCTGTGGGTCGGGCGAGGGAAACTGCTGAATGGGACACACTGTGAAATACTGTTCCACTGTCAAAATACGGTCTAACAGAATAGATCACTCTGAAACTCTGTCCTATCCCTTTGAAAACTCCTTTTTATGAACCTTCGTATTTGTGCCCAAAAGTCAAGAGCCTTTTGCTAGGCTGTTGCATGTGAATGAGACTGCATCTTGCTGTTCATCTTCGTCTTATTTATATCGTGTTCCACATTTGCCCTTTATCACCGCTTATATCTCGCCATTTCCTTCCCTTCAGGACTGAAACAATAAAGGCCAACGCCTATAGCTCGATGCTGAGACCCACGCAGTCACTGCTTCTGTCTGATTTGTCGATGGCTGTTGCAGAGCAAAATCTTTCTCCTCTCCTTCTCACACAATGTCTCTGCTCATCGTCTTCTGCTGCTCTGCCTGCACGTCTCGACTCCTGCTGACCTTTTCGTCTAATGTGGCGTGAGAGGCAAAACGCCCGTCCTCAGTGAGTCGAACAACGGTTATGGTAACGTTCAATTGATTTGCAATCAGCGATCACTTATTGTCACATGGTCAACTTGTTTTTCATGGTGATCTTAGTTTCCAGTGGACCTCACTTAAACGTTTTCTCTGTGTGAGCTGCTTACGCCGCTGTCAATCGCCTGCATCCTGTGCATCTCATTCTATCCCTTATCTTGCATTTTGTATCAATGAACGTCACAATCATCCATCAGCTTTACTTAGGGAGTTTTCATTGTTGTAGCCCTATTCTAACCCTCACTGCTCCTCGCCTGGAGTTCAATCTTTTGGCAAGTCTAAATCTTTGTTCGTGTGTGTGTGTGTGTGTGTGTGTGTGTGTGTGTGTGTTTGTGTGTGTGTGTGTGTGTGTGGTTTTAAGCTGGGTTCTCCACTCATCTGTACTATTCAAGGTTTGTATCCACAGCCACTTTAATGCTAGCAGCTCCACTTTCCCATGTCTAGTTCTGCATTCATCCCCTCGTCTGGCCCTGCCATCGGCTGGTCCAGGGGAAGCGCAGTGAAGCGCACTGCAGCGTTACATAACAAGACCGGGGAGAAGGAGGAGGAGGAGGAGGAGGAGGAGGAAGGGTGGTTAGGAGGTACGCACGGTTGTGCATGGGAAACATGATCCCTATCACTAAAAGACAATGGGGAAAGAGGAGTGGGATTGTCAGTAGAAGAACTCAAGAGTCAAGTGCTTTTCTTCTATATTCAGCGTATTCAGTGACAGATTATCGGAAATACTCAACTGGAGCCCCACCCCTTTATCCAGAAATACGGAAATTCTAATTGTGTGTGTATGTCCCTGTTTTTTCATAAGGAAGTTGGTTTTCATATCTCTATATATTTCCTCACTGTTGGTGGTAAGACATTGCTTTTGTGTGTGTGTGTGTGTGTGTGTGAGATCCCATAAGAGTCAGCTGACAGGTGACGGAGGCCATCTATCCCTCTAGCTTCACCCTGATCAGCCTCACTATGAGAGAGTCTGCCAAGTGTTCGTTGAAGTATCGGTATCTATATTAACGTGGATGAGTGTTAATGAGTTAATGTGTCTATGTGCTAAGAGACACCTAGCATCACTTAATCAGTAGGGTGGTTTTTAATGGCAAGCATCTAGTCATTAGTCGATGAGAGGATTCATTCTGCCAAGGCACAGAGACGGAGAGGGCGAGAGTCAAGAAGGAAGAGTGGAAGGGTATCTGAACATGTTTTAATATAAGCCAATTGGCAAATTTAACGTTAAGGCTTTTCCTTATTGACAGAACACTCACGCTCACACCCTCAGACGTACAGTACAGACGTCAACTTCATCAATATCGCTGCATTTGTGTATTGACTGCATTGCTGTCCCTGATAGATCAATTGAAAAAATGTAATGCAATGTTTCAGTGGCTGTTCCTGCTAAACTGTCAGGGTAGAGATAAATCAGGAGAGATTTGGCTTATTATGTTTCAACATTAGTGTCCTTTCTTTTCCTCTATCGTCTTATCGATGGGCTCCCAGTACCTGAAAACAGGTACTCCTGCATACCCTACAGATGATCGATGTATCTGGTAGTTTGGACTCAACGTCTCCCGGATACAACATCTTAAGGGTGAAATGTTTTTACTATATTTGGGCCTTTCAAAAACTAACAGTCAATGTTCTGGTCAGGTGGAGTCATGAAAACCCTGTTAAACGGCTGTATCTCGACAAATGATGCGGTTTGCTGGTCCGCTTAACAAAGTTCTGCAGGCACCTGAGTACCTCCGGCCTCAGGTTTTTGCTGGAGCTTACTTTGTCTGGATATTTCCAGAATCTCCACTTTTAATGCAGTAGCTTCTCTTAGCATGTCACCTTTAAATGTAGGTCCTCATTTTGAGTACATGATGTGGTGGACAATAAAAGGTTTGAATTGATCGCAATCAATCCATGTCAATGTGTGTGTTTATTGTTGAATGTAATTATAGTGCAGATAGGCCATTGATGAAAATACTTCCACCCCTGCAGTAAAGCACAGCCGAGATGTATGTGGGTCGTTGTCCTTCCCTCTCTCCTTCTAACACAGATTCCCTAGCTCTCGCCCCGTCCAATCTCTAATGTGCTATACACCTTCATCCCTTTGAGTGTTGCATGTTGAAAAGTCTCTCACATCGGTGCTTACGGTTTCCAAACGTACACATGAACAGTGTTCCATACGCCCCCTCTAGCTACATCAAGTTTCTTCACTTCCCTATTCAGTATACACTGTTTTGTTTTGTTTAAATTTTGCATTCATTTCCAAACCTCTTCTAATGATTTCCCGAGTGGCCCCTATCTTTCAGTACTGGGCCATATGCTTGTACCCCCCTCTCCCAGTGCCTCATGCCTGTCCAAGCATCCCATTTTTCATCCATGCTCCATCTCTCTCTCTCCCTCTCCACACACCCAACACCCCTCTCTCTCTCTCTCTCTCTCGCTAGCCAATCTGTATGGCCATGAATGGTTGCCGTGGAAACTACATCCTCCAGTGAAGCAGTAGGACATGGGAGTCAGGGTGACAATGCTGTTGCTGATGGAGAATAATGCAGCTCTCTCTCTCTCTCTCGTGTTTGCTTCAGCCATTCTGCCCTAGCAACAGCACCATAACCCTTCCTCAACAACTCTCTCTCTTTCAACATCTGCCTCACCTATCCTCACTGGCCTCTTCATCCATCACGTTTCTGGACCGATCACCATGTTATCCCTGGCTGGTTTCTCTCTTTTCCTGCCTTTGTTTCTCTTCCCTCCTCACCAGTGTGCACTGCACTAAGTGTCGAGATTGTGAGAGAGAGAGAGAGAGAGAGAGAGAGAGAGAGAGAGAGAGAGAGAGAGAGAGAGAGAGAGAGAGAGAGAGAGAGAGAGAGAGAGAGAGAGAGAGAGAGAGAGACCCTGATTCTGTTAATGTAAGTCTGTTAATCTGGGCGTGCACTGCGCTCCATCTGCCACGGCCGCTGCAGCACACGCACACACAATAAATCCACACACACAATAAATCACAGCAACCCAAAACAGCCCCATGCCTCCGTGCACGTGTACAGAGAGCGGTGCCGCAGCATTTTGAACCAGAGGAAAAGGAACCGGGGCGTTGCCTGCTGAAGCTGGTTTGTAGCAGGCTCACAGCCAGGTACAAAACAGGAATCTGAACCTGCTCCATCGCCTGTGCTATCGTCTTCCATCTGTTCCATCGTGTTACTTACTATACATAGAAGTGTTACTTCTATAACCATGAACACAGATACATTGAAGTCCTCAACCGTTTTAGACGTTGGGCAAATGGGTTTATTTTTGTGATGGGGAAGCAATCTTCAGCAAGTTTATTCCTACGATTTGTATTGCTATATCAGCTAGAGCAGAACAGCTAGCCTGATGCGTACACAGATTCCCAGTACCTCCACCACTCTCTTCCTTAATACAGCTGTAAATCTCTCTATATATCACTACCCGTCCCCCTCTCTCTACCCCGGTATGTTCAAGCACCTGCAGCCTGACAGTTCTCAGCCTATAGGCAGGAAATCGATGGCTGAGTAAGTGCATATGTGTGTGTGTGTGTGTGTGTGTGTGTGTGTGTGTGTGTGTGTGTGTGTGTTGGCATTACGGTGGATCTGAAAAGACCATTAGGGAGTGTTTGGGCAGTTTGTCAGGTTGTCGGCCCCTTGCCTCCTGTACACAAGAGCACATCAACCGGGTCACATGGGCAGCTGTAAGTGCCACAATATGGCCTTTTTCTTTTTCCTGAACTGTAATTGCAGTTGTCATCCTCGCCCACATTGTCCACCCCTCTGTCCCGCCCTTTTCGTCTCCCAACACAGGCTAGCTTCCCTGGTCTCCCAACACAGGCTAGCTTCCCTACTGTCTTCCAGCACAGGCTGTCTTCCCTAGCGTCTCCCAACACAGGCTAGCTACCGTAGCGTCTCCCAACACAGGCTAGCTTTCCTGGTCTCCCAACACAGGCTAGCTTCCCTAGTGTCTCCCAACACAGGCTAGCTTCCCTAGCGTCTCCCAACGCAGGCTAGCTTCCCTAGTGTCTCCCAACGCAGGCTAGCTTCCCTAGCGTCTCCCAGCACAGGCTAACTTTCTTAGTGTCTCCTAGCAGGTCGGCTGACCTTCCAGAACCAGCCAGGTTGTCTGTTCACTTGGCGTGCTTTGCATGTATTGTTTGGCCCCTTCATGTTATGGCCTGGTCTGGAGACAGTGTACCGTTCCGCTGCTCAGAGCCAAGACGCACATCTAGTATAGGCGGCCCAGGTTATTTATGGTCAGAAGGAGGACACAGCCGAGCGGTTCAGTGTGTTGGGAGAGTCGTACTTTGCTGACTCATCTAATGATAGAGGGATCGTCTGATTTATTCCCTTATGACCTTTTTGTGCTCATAATCTCTGGAGATAATCCAAATAAACTGTACACTATGTCCGTCCTCCTCGATAACTCTCTTTGCCTTGTCCGCCTTCCTGTTGCAGAGCGCCCAGATAGCCATCTACGCCTACGCAACAGCTGCCATTTCCTCTCCTCACAGCACATCACGGTAGTGACAAACGTAGACCGTGGCTTCATATTCGCTATCTTTCTATTCCATGGCGATATTACATCCCTCTGGTCTGATACAGCTTTTAGAAGATGTCAAAACGATTACAGCTGAACTCAGAAGCTGCCCCTGTTATAGAGCGGCCCCTATCTGAGGCATGGTATGTGGCGTGTCTATTGAAAATGAACAATTCTTCTTTGAATTATCGGTTCATTGCAACTGCCCACAAAAGGCACTGGTTGTGTTTTGGTTCATGTCAGGTAGGGTTTAGTGTGTGTGTGTGTGTGTGTTGGGTCCAAATCAGGTCAGTCAGTGAACTTACCGGCAGCACTGGACACTGTTGGCCAGTTCTGGACCAGGACCCCCTGGGCTCCCTGCATCACCGCAGACTCCTCCATGTGCACCGAGCTGGAAACAGACAGCCACACAAACACGACTGGTTACACACCGCAACCCTCCTATCAGACTGCACGAACAACACCGCAAACCTCATCATTTTCAAAGTCCCATCAAAAGCTCAATGCTCCCAACATGGTCAGTCAGATGATGAACAGCATTACCAAATTAAACTCTGATAGTGAGGATGACAGCGTGAAGAGCAACGGGTGGCAATTTGAGATGAGGATTAAGATTATCACCCTGCGTGTTCATACCATTCTCTGGTGTAGAGATTACAGATGTTATTGCTCACTGGAGGCCAGTGCAATTTCAAAAACAACCAAAGCCAAGATGGCTTACTGCATTTACAACCTGAGGTGCTATGAGCACCCCTTTTCCCAATGGTCCCTTTTCTCTTTTATTTCTTAAGGACCTGGATACTGGTGAGGGGTGTGTTTGTGTGTGTCTGAGTGAGTGATCATGCTTGTTTTGGTGCATGTGTGCATGTCCACGTGAACTACTTAGAACATGCCCCAAAGATTGACTGGACGTAAATCTGCTAGTACGATTATATAACCCAGGGGTTTAGCCCTCAATCTCAACCCCAGCCTGTTACTGTTTCATTTTAATCTGCCTCTGCACTCCCTGTCCCCCCAATTCGGAACCAGGTCTCCGAAAGCTTATACGTCTGTTAGGGTTAGAAGAGCACTGTTGGTTGGCTGGCTGTTTTCATTCAAATCATTGTCTCTCCCTCAAAGAAGGAGATTCTAAAATAACACGCACAACGCAAGCACCATTGAATCAATTCCATTACTCTGTGATTTAAATCGATTGGCTGTCGTGAAAGAAAGATGATTAAAAAAAGAGCCAGTTAGGGAGGTGATACGAAGGGTAGTGAAACATGAAACCCTAGTGTGTGTGTGTGTGTGTGTGTGTGCGCGTGTGCGTGTGTGTCTTCCCAAGGTCAGACAACCACAGATTGCTCCCCATCCCCCCGGCTCCTATTCCATCCCTGCTCTCTCCCGCCCCCACCCCTTCTCAGTGCATCATCTGCATCATCTCCTCGCCGGTTTTCACACTGTTAAATGTTCCATGTCATATGACTAAGAACGTGTTGCACACGTGAGCCCACTGATCTCTGTGTGTCTCATCGTCGTTACGGAGTATAATAGGGTTGTGATGAGACGATGGAGGCCATTTTAAGTGCTTCCAATGCACTGAGGTCGTAGAGATGCTCTCATTAATTATTCATGTCAAACACGGGACAAATAACATGCTGCTTCGATCCTTCCTCTCCCCTCTCCGCTTTACCGTCCCAACCCCACATGCCCTCTCCAGATGGTTGTTCCCCACACATTTCGGTTTGTTGCTCGTTGCAGTGATGAGGGTGGGAACGGAGCCATGCTACCCACCACCAATGTTTTGTGAATCAAATGGTCAGGCATTTCAAATCTCTTCTTCTTTTGGAGTATGACTTATGATGATTCAGGCTTTGGTTTCTAAAATCCCCTATAAACCCTTTCAACAAACTCTAATCATACCAGAGTCTATAAGCATGTGAGCGGACACCCCAGGCTGGTAATGGAGTTCTGAGGGGGTTGGAGGAAGTTGAAAACACTTCAGTGCTGACATCTGACGGAAACCGACTTAATACATTTGAGTGATTCAGCCAAGCATATTAACCCTCATTAAGCCCTGCTGTAATTATAAGGGACTGTAACACTAATGACACTCGGATGCTGTGCACTCATATTTATTTGACACACACACACACACACACACACACACACACACACACACACACACACACACACACACACACACACACACACACACACACACACGTAGGTTGTACATGGTTACTTGTACAGATTAATGCATGATTTTTTTACTCTATGAATCAAACAAAGCTCATAGGATGTGGCCAGTCAATGTAGACTGCAGTCTAGACCAGGACAGATGCTGAGACAGTGTGGTGCATTGTGTCATCTATCAAGCTCTTCATCTCCTCTGCCACAGCAGTTCGGATATACTGTGGGCTTTGTGTGTGTGTGTGTGTGTGTGTGTGTGTGTGTGTGTGTGTATCTGTACATGTATAACACAAGGGGAAATGACAGATGACCTACTTAAGTTTTGCCTGGACAAAAGGGACTGGTTGGCTAGCCATCGTCAATATGCATGACATCACCGGCCTGTGTGTGTGTGTGTGTGTGTGTGGTGTGTGTGTATCATGGGTGTGTTGGTGGTACAGTACCATTAAACTGCCTCTTAACAGTGGGGTTTATTTCATTCACTTGGCTGGCTCCATCATGCTAGGCCTGCCACAGCTCGTTAACCGGGCCCCTATCAGCTTTAACGAGGCCCCTGGTTCGGGCCGGGGCCTCACTAACCTCACGACAGGTATAAGGCTCATTGGCTCATGGGGAACTTGCCCCATGCCCCCCCCCCCCCCCCACCCCACCCCGCTACAACACACACAGGAATGTGGAGTTGCTGTGTACCTGACCACTTCCTCTCAGACCATCGCTGCCCATCTGTTAAAGCCCCCCCTCCTTGGGCAATGAAGAGCAGCATGTCCTCTTTACTCCCCGCTTGTTAAATGTGCTCGCCCAACCACTACGCTTTCCAATGCTCGTTTTGAGATGAAAAACATGTTCTGATCTCAACACTGTGATATCATGATTTGTGCAGTTTATCATAATAATAATAATAATTGTACACTGAGCAGTTATTTTGTCTTTTGTGACAGAATGTATGTAAAACAGAGGGAGGAATTGTACAGCAAATGTGCCTTTTAACACCACATACTAATAAAATAATAATAACATCATGGACAACGATAGGACTCGGGTGAACTAGGGCCAACAGTTCTGGACGACTACTGCGGCAAAATACAAACGGGGATTTGCGTGCTTACCTCTGCATTACACCTCCGGCTCTCAGGGAGGCTGAATACCGCCAGTCTGCATTAGGTGCCCTGGGCTGCAACACAGAGAAACGGAGAAGGATTGTAGTCTTAAGTACCACTGAAGAGATCCCCCGTTTCAGGGGAAAAGAAAACTCATTCAATACCTTCTCATTAAAAAGTGATGGTAGAAAAGTGTACAGCGTGCACACACACACACACACACACGCACACGCCTTTGCCCACACACACATAGACACAGACGTGAGGATGTTGACAGCTTGCCGTGGGTCTGTGGAGGGAAACATGGTGATGAGTTAAAGCCTGCCAACACCCCCCCCCGCCCCCGACCCCTGGAGAGAGAATGACTTTGAAGACGCTCTGCCCCGTGGCCCGGTGACCCCGTCTCTCTTCACACACACAGACTCATACTCTCTCTTCCCCCGTCCCAGGTGGGGCTCTTCTGCCCAATCATGCCTGTTGTGTTACCATGGCGACCTGGCTGCGATAAAAGTGCTTATGGACTCCATTAGAGGCTGCAGCTGCTCCATCTCCCTCTCCTCCGCTCTCTCAATGCATCCCTGCTATTTTCCATTATGCTTTCAAAATGAGAGGGACGCCTTCGTCGAAAGAATCTGCCGAGCCAACAGGATGATTTTGAGGTACTGTTGCACTAATGGCTTCATTTACAGTACCGATGCCAGCTCCGGAACCCACCTAATGTGCTGCCTCTCTGTACTCACCCCTCACCCCCTTGGCTCTTATGCTCCCTCTCCCTCATTTCATCATCCTTGCCTCGTTTCAAATCCTTGCGTGGCCCAGCCAGGCGGCTCGCCTGGCTGGGTCTGACAGGTCTCACCATGGTAACCGTGCAGTGCTCCCTCCTCATTGCCACACCCACCCCCTCCTCAAACCCCATCCCTTGTTTTCTATTTCCTCTCAAGGACACAGGTGGTGAAGGGGGGAGCAGATGGATGGGGGGTGAGATACCAGCTAAACTGCACCAGCTCTGCACCTGGTCACACACTCATTGTGACATCTGCATCACATAACATAGAGCCAAGTAGAGGGAGAATTGCCTCCACATAATGCATCGGCCTGTCTGCTGGCTATGTAGAGTATTTTTCACTGTGCAGAGTGAGACTCTAATGCCTGAAAGGAGATATATCGTGGTGGTGCTCTGCTGGACAGGGGCTGAAGCTGACCGATGGATGTGGTCAATGGATGGACGCGATGCTGGATGAATCCACTACATGCAATTTCAGAGCGGAATTAAATGAGCCCTTGTTCAACCGCAGGGACCAAGTGAGCTTATATTTGCATTCATTCTGACCCTGTGGCTCACTGTGAGACAGAACACTACTTCATCTTGGTCCAACGTAGTCCATAATGAGAACCATTAACATCTACCATGTTTGCCCGCTGTGGAAGTGGAATCGACCTCGTCGGATCTGTAGCGGACTTTCATCAGCTTTGAAATCCAATATCTGTGGCCTAATGAGAAAAGCCTGGTGTGTCTTCTGTCATTACTCACAGCCAGCAGGGACCTATGGTGTCCATGTGACGGACAATGTAAGAAACTAGCAAAACGATATCGGTAGCTGTAGTTCCAGAAACAAATAGTGATAAGGAGTGTTTACTAGATAAAGCATTTGGTTGGCTTCAACGTAACAGCAGCCGTAGGCACACGTTGGCTCATCCTTCGGATGGTTAGCAAATGCAGATGCTTTCGGAAGCATCTGGATTGTAGAAATGTCCAAAACAGACCCATTCCCAAAGGAACACAGAGCCTGCATTCCTCGCAGATAAGGACTTAGGACATTTAGGAAAAACACACTAGCCTCCCACACCAAGGCAATGTAAATACAACATGTATTCCTCTGAAAATAAATAAACAGAAAACATGGCTTTTTTTCATTTGAAATGGCTAAACATAATAGGTTGGAGAGGGATCAAGCAAACAAGGAACTCCCAGGGGGGCTCCATGTCTTCTGGGCTATTGTCTGGTTGGGTATTGTTCCCTGTATCAGGGAATCAACAAGGCAAATACACTGGCCTCTCCCCTCCCTTTTCCAAGTCTTTTTTTCTCCCTCCCACTCCCTCCCTCCCTCTCTGCCTCTAAGTGGCCCCTCCCTGCATGGATACAGGGCTCACAGTGCTCGCCATCAACATGTTATCCAATCACATCGCCCCGCCCGCCTGCTCAGCCCCTAACCAATCCAGGCGGTGTTGGGGACCGTGCCGTTGCCACATAATCACACAGCGAGAAGAAACATGACTGGCATTTAATGAGCAGACTGCCAGCGGACAACGGAACAAGTATTTACACGTTAATCGTCTTGTTTGTGATTTTAGTTTTATTTTGCCCCGTTTTAAACAAGGCAATAAATAACCCTGCAGAGCTGGCTTACGGAATAATATTGTTAACATCATCCATATCATTAGGCATTGATTTGTTTGAATGTGGCTGTCTTAATTCCCTCAACGACTGCCTGGGAGGCTGGAGAGACCACTAGACTAGTGGAACCCAGAACCTGATGCCCAGGCAGACCACTACATGACCTAGGAGCAAGTCAGGCTGGACATAGCACTACATGACCCAGGAGCCAGCCACTCTGGAGAGACCGCTACATGACCTAGGAGCCAGCCACTCTGGAGAGACCGCTACATGACCTAGGAGCCAGCCACTCTGGAGAGACCGCTACATGACCTAGGAGCCAGCCAGGCTGGAGAGACCGCTACATGACCTGGGAGCCAGCCAGGCTGGAGAGACCGCTACATGACCTAGGAGCCAGCCAGGCTGGAGAGACCGCTACATCACCCAGGAGCCAGCCAGGCTGGACAGACCAATAAGGGACCCCAAAACCAGATGCCCAGGCAGGCTGGGCAGACAACTACGTGACATAGCAGGCAGGCACAAAGCCTACAGCATGCCACATAAAAGTAGTGTGTACAAGAAACATACGGAAAGTACTAAGAAATAAATGCTTGAATCTAAACTAAGCATATGTGTAGCCAATGTCCTTTTTAGCATAGCAACATAAATCAAGCTTAGAGTGTAGACGATCTGTACTATGATTCGATGAAGAATGCATTGTAGAGATTCTAACAGGCTGACGCATAGAGTGAAGAGTGAGAAGGAGGGAGAGATGGAGCGAGATCATTTCGAGGCATTTTCCATACGACAGCCTGAATCATCATATATATATATGACAGCTCCATGGTAAACTACGCCGACACTTCCATGGAGTGTGTGTGCCCTCCCACTCAGTGAAAGCTCTTGATCTTTCCTTCCTACAGCTCCGCCAGGAAGACTACTTTTCAATGTCAGCATCCCTTCTTGCAATCTTTTTCAAGTCATGACCATATTTGATAACCACAATATTATGCAACCACCCATGCATTCATCCATTCATTCACCAGCATGATTTAGAAACCTATTTGAAGGCAAAGCACATTGTAAGAAGTAGAATATTATTTTTGTTGTTGCTGTATTTAGAGTATAAATAACTACTGAGGGAATGTTAAACGGCCAATTCTTGACTAAAAACGAAATACCTTTAATGCTTCAAGCGATCTATTTAACTTCAGATGGCGGCTGATTGAATGATAAACATCAAGCGGGCCTATCTCATAGTATTCATATGCCCCTGTATAATAATAAAGAAGCAGATCTCCGATGGCACACACCTGAATGGCGGCGGCATCTGGCATACTGAGTCTCCTTACAAACATTTGGCTGTGTCCACTCTGACTGGTGACGTAGCCCGAGCCCCAGGTCCCGCTGTGGGGCCGGCCCGTGTTGTAGAACATGAAGGTGTCGCTGCCCGACGTGGCGGTCAGACACGTCTTGTAGCAGTACGTCTTGGTCATGGAACCGTTGCCCCGCACCTCGATGTAGCGAGGCTCTACCTTGAGGTCCCGCCGCAACGCCACATTGTTGTTAGGTTGTCCTGCCACCAGTCCGCCTGTGGCTCCTCCTCCTCCTCCTCCTCCTCCTCCTCCACCTCCTCCTCCTCCACCTGCAGAAACAGCCGCCAAGGACTGGGCCTCCGCCATGGCCTTCTTGGACACGCAGCAGGGGCAGCAGGAGCCGGGCTGGGTGCAGTAGGCATGGCAACGCACGATGGCCAGCACGAAGATGGTGACAAGGAAGACGAAGGTGGTGGCACTCAGGGCGATGATGAGGTAGAGGGTGACGTTGGAGAACCTGAGGCGACGGCTGGGCCGGGTGACGCGCTTGGGGTCGGGCCCCACCTTGGGCGGCAGTTCCAGGACGTGCACGTGCAGGGTGGCGGTGGAGGTGAGCACCGGCAGGCCGTGGTCGCGCACGTGCACCGTCAGCGTGAAGGAGGTGGCGTTGTCCTCGATGACGCGCCGCGTGGTCCGGATCTCGCCCGTGTGCTCGTGCACCTTGAAGAGGTCCACGTCAGTGCTGGTGGGGTCCAGGACGTACAGCAGCCAGGCGTTCTCCCCGGCGTCCCCGTCCCAGGCCAGCACCTTGGTCACCAGCACGCCGGCCTCCGCGTTCTTCATCAGCGTCTCGGTGATGCGCGTGCCGTTGGCGGGCGGGTGCATGATCTTGGGCGGGTGGTCATTCTGGTCCATGATGTAAACGTAGATGGTGGCGACGCGGGACATGTGCGGCACGCCATTGTCCTGCGCTTTGACCTGGAAGTGAAACTCCCGGAGCTTCTCAAAGTCGAAGGCCCGCAGGGCGAAGGCCTCACCCGTGTCGGGCTTGATGCTGACGTAGCTGGCCACGGGGATGCCGTGGTTGTTGTCGTTGAGGACCGTGTAGGTGATGCGGGCGTTCTCTCCGGCGTCCTCGTCGGAGGCCTTGACCACGCACAGGGAGGCGCTGGGCGCGTTGTTTTCTGGCACGTAGACGGTGTACGACGTCTGCTCGAAGCGGGGCGGGTTGTCGTTCACATCCGCCACCTCCACTTTGAACGTCATGCGGGAGGACATAGGCGGAGAGCCTTCGTCGACGGCGATGACCGTGATGTTGTAGGACGAGACCGACTCCCTGTCCAGGAAGGCAGCGGTGACGACGGTGTAGTGGTTGCGGAAGGATTTGATCCTGAAGGGCAGGCCGGGCATGATCTCCAGGGTCGCCTGTTTGTTCTTTCCCGAGTCCCGGTCGTTGACGCTGATCAGCGCTACCACGGTGTCGGGCCGGGCGTCTTCGCGGACGGGGCTGGAGAGAGAGGACAGCACGATATCTGGGATGTTGTCGTTCACATCCAAGACCTCCACCACCACCTTGCAATGGACCGCCACCGGAGACGGCCCTCGGTCCATGGCCTGGATGTACATCTCATATGAGTTGGTCTCCTCATAGTCAATGTTGTTCTTCACCCTGATCTCACCTGTGTTGGTGTCCAGAGAAAACATCTGTCTGACTCTCTCCGGTGTGTAGCTATTGAAAGAGTAGAACACCTCCCCGTTGGAGCCCTCATCACGGTCCGTGGCGTTCAACCGGATCACCAGGGCCCCCCTGGGGGAGTTCTCGGATAGTTTCACTTTGTACACAGAGTTGTCGAAGGCGGGAACGTTGTCATTGGAGTCCAACACGCGTATGTTAATTTTGGCTGTGCCAGTACGCTGTGGTGTGCCGCCATCAACAGCTAATAGGATGAGTTGGTGAGAAGACTTATGCTCTCGGTCAAAAGGCTTCTTGAGGGTGAGTTCAATGTGCTTACTGTTCGATAGGGGTTTGATTGAGTCCAGCGCCAGGTGGTCGTTTGGACTGAGGCGGTACAGTTTCACCGAGTTGGTACCGTCATCCGCATCCTGTGCGCCCTCGAGGCTGAAATGGGTGCCAGTGACCGCAGACTCCGGTACCTCAAGTTGATATTCATCTCTGGGGAATTGTGGCGCGTTATCATTCACATCAAGGATTTCCACTGCTACGTTGTGCGTTTCCAATGGACTTTCAACGACTATTTCCAGGTTTCGAAAGCAGGTGCCGCCGAATTCACAAATTGCCTCTCTGTCAATGCGTTCACTCACCAATAGCTTTCCACTTTTGTGATTGATGGTGAAATATCTCCGTCCACTGTCCGAGGTGATTCTCATTCGTCGTGTGGAGAGCGTTCGCGGGTCTAAACCCAAGTCCCGCACAATGTCACCGACCACAGCACCGCTCTCCAACTCCTCCGGAATAGCGTACTGTATTTGTGCATTTGTAAGGCCACTGAATACAAAAATCATCAAATATAAATAAAAAGGCACATTCGTCTTTAGGCTCTTACTGCATCGCGAAGCCACGGCCATCGCAAGCAGGCAGTGTTTGCAGACGGGATAAAGAAACCTGTCCGCCTTTTTAGCTCGCTGTGCGCACTCACCCGCCTCATTAACATTGGGAGAAGGGTCCGTTCATTCCAAATATGTGCAGGACCACCGACAAATCCTTTCGTGTACACGTGCCTGTTTCAACGGAAAAGGTCTTTGCATGTCCATGTTTTCCTTTGTCTGTAAGGTCTATGTTTTTTTTCTTCCTCTCGCTGCTCGGCGCGCGGCTCTTGTTTCCCTGTCTCCGTGGTGCTGCCTGCTGCGCGCTCCCTCGCCTCTTTCTTCCTCTCGGTGAGCGACGGGGGAGGGGGGAGCCGCTCGTTCGTGTTGGTTACATCTCAGTACCTCCGTTAAAAGCGTAAAATGTGAACTAAACGTTGGCTCATGACATAAAACTATGTTTTATTTGCGTTGCGTATGTATTCGTTGAGGCTGTTTTAGAAACACCGACTTCGATAGAGGCATTCGGGTCGCGTCGGATTTTTTCAGTGAGAGGATGGACTGCCACCGCCCTTTTTTTTTTACCGAGCCCGTAAGGTGACACGGGGGAGGGAAAATGGAGGATAACTAATGGGACATCATTTTCCGTCGTTTATTTGTGTTCTCTGGTAACACTTTTGCTAGAGAAGACAGATAATGTATGAATAATACATGCATGAATAATCTGTTTTTTAAATAAGCATTATATTTGCGCAGCGCGTTTCTGAGGGTAAACATGGTAAATGTTGTTTTCAGTTTTGGCCCATTCCCAATTTGCCCCGACCTACCCACTCGATTTTGCGCGTTCACGCGTAGGGAAGGGCTGTCCCAATAGTCGTTTCATTGAGGTGTAGGGCTAAGGAGAAGGGCTAACTAACCCTTTAAAATAAGATTTTGGAGATGCACACTCATAAACGATTTTAATGAGAAAATAGAAAATCAAGAGAAATCCTAGGCAAGATGGTGGCAAAAGATGTGACAGGATCGAAAACCACATTTCACTGTATCCTATTTAAGGTAAAGAGCTGTTAAGCCACAAGTGAACATTCCAGTGGCCTACGACGATTATAGGTGTTACATGCATGGATTATTTTAAGGGAATAATTATTGGGGAAAAAGGTGAGGGGTGCTTTGCCTCATATTATTAAATGCTCTGATACACAGATTCTCATTTGTGTTCATGAAGGCACAAACCTCCCTGGAAGCCAGATATTGGCTAACCACCCTTCAGAAAAATACTAAAGTTCAGAAGGACAACAGCAAACACGTTAGATCACATGACACACATGCATTCACTCAGACAGACACATCTCAAAGCAGATATTCATTTTCTGTGCTACAGGCTTCAAATGTCAGCCTAAAGACTGTCTAATTAGCTGTATTTGTTCCATGTTACTTAAACATACTTGTATCGGCAGTGTAACATTAGTGAGTCAATGTGATACATTGTCATGCATTAGTCTAATTACCGCACTACTAGAATACATTAATAGCCATTTGGTGGGTTATGCATGTCCCCATTCATTGCAAAGCTTAATTTCAACCCAAATATAACATTAATTGCCAAATATGGTCGCAGGTGGTCAGGAAACAACATCCCTAGCTGAGTGAATAACCTGGCTGCTTCTCATTTTGTAATTACTACAGTCTCTGAACGCATGTACCTCAATAATCTAGATTCTGTTCAATTTGGTTGGGTCATACTCCGACGGCAACAGAGCTTGCTTGACAACCTTACAGTCCTCTGGGTAAACACAGTGCAGGAAACATTGTGCCATGCCTGATACCAGTTAGACATCATCAGGAACATCTGTATTGCGGTTACTGCTTCTGTTTCGGCCTGCCGTTCTAAAGCCTTGAGTGAAATGAAAACAAAACCGAATAGAGTTAACTGTCAATACAATGACCCAACATTCAATGTCGCTCTCTTTGTCTTTGAAAGTGTGCGTGCAACGCCATGGCCTATCTGATATTTTTATCTGAGCCCCTTTTGCTCTAAATCATTTGACATAAATCAACCGACACGCTGGTGCAAGTCCGCCTCCTGGCTCGTCTCCGTGTGCTCACCGCGGAGAACAGGCAGCTCGTTCCACCCACGCCCGGCCAGCCCTGTGCTGCCGACTGCAGCTGGCAACCAGACAGGGAAGTGGACTGTGAGTCACTGGGTGGTGCCAATAGATGAATACAAGTAGAGATACCAAAGTGCCTCTTTTTACAAACACGCGCACGTGCACACACACACACACACACACACACACACACACACACACACACACACACACACACACACACACACACACACACACACACAGACACACACACACACACACACACACACACACACACACACACACACACACACACGCGCTAGCGAAACGAATGCATAGGCTTATGTAAAGTCTCCATATGTTGAGCTGGTGGCTGCATGAGTAGATGATTTTCAGTGTGTATTTTCACCTTCACTGAGCCTTGGAAAAGTCTAAATGTTATTTTTTACTGAACTGATGCAAGCAAGTATTTCATGAAGCGGCCGTGCTAGTGCTGACATTTACCACGGTCCCCCAACAGGGCCGTCTGCACCTTTGAGGCAGCATGAGGAAACCAACAAAAGGGCCCCTGTTATCTCGTCAATTACACACGCCGCTGGTTTTACACCTAGCCCGGTGGCCTTTCACATCTAGCTGCCTCGCTATTTCCCTGTTTGGAATAACTGCCCCTTTATTGTGAGGCAGGTTCTCCAAAATCTTACTCGTTCTGTCTTAACACATTCTCCATCCCTTCCTCTCTCTCCTTTAGACTCTCTCTGTGTGTTTGAATTACCTGTTGGGGCGACGCCCATCTGCTCCAGTGTTAACTGCGAGGCACAGAGCTGTGGATTATTTTGGTTTTCACTCAAGGGGCTGCAGATGAAGTTATCTCCGCTAATCCACCTGAGGAACAACAGACGGCCGTTCTGCTACAGCAGGCGCTGATATCACAGGCGTAATTGGCTGCCGAGTTCCCTCCTCCTTTCTGTTTCCCTGTTGTGTTCTCATCCTTTGCTCAATTAGCTCGTTCCTCGAGTTCCCCTGCCCCTCAAACTGGTGTTCTGCTGAGGGGGTTTCACACCGACTACCAGCTGTGTGTGTGTGTGTGTGTGTGTGTGTGTGTGTGTGTGTGGGTGTGTGTGTGTGTGTGTGTGTGTGTGTGTGTGAGACAGTTGGTGGGGCTGGTACTGAAGTAAGTACAGTCAGTAAGTTAAACATTTCTGACTCCACTTCGGCAGGGCAGGACCTTATTGCTGCCGGAATATTAACACTCTGCGTATCTATTATGCAAGATGGTCACAATATTCATGACTCTCTGCTCACAGAGGCTCAATCTCATTAATACAGTAATCGTTGGCACTATAAAACCCATTTGTATTTTCTCCAATGAGCGTCTGCTATGCCACATGCAGCAGACCTCGACCCTCTGTGCTTTCTGTGATGCAGAGGGAAAACTGAGAGCTGTAGCGAAGCAGACAGACCTGATGCTGAATTAGAGGGTAAGATAATGTTTTAATGACACACACATGTCAAAATGTAAAAACACAACATAAAAACCTGGCAACCACACGCCAATGACAGAGGGGGACATACGTTTGTGTGAAGGGTGTGAACATATCTTCCACTTTTAGTGCCCTCTGACTTTCCCAAATCTACCCCTGTAACTAAAGAAGATAAAGTCGGCAATGAGACGAGACAGCATTAATAATGAGGTGACTTTCATCAAATATAACATAAATTAACATTGCTTTAATCAAAAGAGGATGACCCCAGAACTGGCACGCTGATTATAGATGGACATCTGTTATACTGTGTGTATACAAATATGTGTATACTTAAAAAATGTATGTAAATCAGTTCAGGGCGGGAGGGTTAAAATGTGGATGTAACGTTTGCAAGTGAGCAATTCTAAGTGGAAGAGGGAACCGTGTCTAGGTTCAATTTATTTGTAGCTAGTGATGGAGACAGATTTTCTAATCAAATCGGCATATTTGTGAGTGAGGGAATTAGAGAGAAGGACATGCAAGCTTTGACTAGGCGGGTTGCTAATAACAATGTCTGTGTTGCCTAAAAACCGAACTTATTGGCACATATAATAGAAAAATCATTTGTAAACCTCTTTTACAATTATTTATTTTACTTTGATTATTGGCTGAAACAGCGTCACTAGCCACATTGCTACTTCTGCTGCGTGGGTAATATTGTGACATCAGGATGTCTGGAACAGGGTGGAAGCAAACAAAACCATACGTGATTATGTATTACTAATACTAACGGAACAAGTATTATCTGGCTTATGGTTCTCCAACGCTGCAAAAATTGTGAAATTGTCCCCTCTATTGGTGGATATGGGTACTTCCACGTGTTGAGAGAGAGAGAGAGAGAGAGAGAGAGAGAGAGAGAGAGAGAGAGAGAGAGAGAGAGAGAGAGAGAGAGAGAGAGAGAGAGAGAGAGAGAGAGAGAGAGAGAGAGAGAGAGAGAGAGAGAGAGAGAGAGAGAGAGAGATGGGGGGGGGGGGGGCAGGCTTTGGCTGCAATAGTAAGAGCATGGGCTCCCCCAGGGGCGAGAGGAGAAAGGACAGTGTAACAGATGAGGCAGGACAAGCTATTCACTACAGCAGCCTCTCCCATTATTGAAACAGCTATCATGCAATATGCAATGTGTCATCTTCCATTAGTTTAACAATAAAGCCACGTTGTTTGTGGTTATTTAGGAAAATTGTTTTCTTAAATAACGGCAGTCATTTGAATGGGTCCTGTTTTTTGATTTGTCTCGTCTGCTGGCCATTTCAATGCGACATGTTCTTCACACCGATTGTGCCGCATGTCAATCCTACTCAAATTGTACACTTTAGACTCTGATGTAATCACACCATTCCCTCGGGTTCTAGTGCCAACCCACCCTGGAGATTTTAAGAAACTGGTTATTAATGTTACACTTTCTTTGTGGATATATAGGTACTGTATAGGACGGCTAATGTCAAATGTCTAAAGTGTGAGCGTGTAGCTTCAATTAGGATGTTGAAAGGGAATTTAATCCAAACAAGGAAAGATTGAGTTGTTTTTCTGTCACACTTGTGAACTCATTCCTGTCCACAGAGGATGGAGAGACGTCACTCAGCATATCCACACTCAAAGCCAAATGACAACGTTCAGCTTTCTATGACACATTAATTAAGAACTAATGGGCTCGGAGAAAGATTGTCAGAAGTGAGAGGTACAACAGCACACGAGACTATACACCCCCTGAGTCAAATTAGGGAATGAGTATAAGTTATGTCACGTGATGTTCTTTGTTATGATTTACAGCTGATTATAACAGTGAGTGTTGATGTGACACACAAAAAACATGTGTGATCATCTTCAGCTGTGTCCTGATTTAAAGTGTGAACACTCTTTTGTTGTATTAACAGTACATGTGGTATCCAGTGCCATAGTGCAATGCGTTCCACGCACAATTTACTGTGTGTGTGTGTGTGTGTGTTAATTCAAGGTAAACCCTAAATCCATGTTCTTTTCATGGATTACAAGAAGTAAAGAAAACACCTGAATTACTGCAGTCCTTTTTTAAATGAAGGTACCTAGGAGTATTCATCCCAAATAGTGGAGGGATAATCTGGTCCCAGTAACGGGTGAATTCATATCATAATTAACTGTAAGACCCAAAGGGTTATCATCAAAGTATAACTAGCATAATACATTTGAGCAACAACCACAATGAATCACATCCTCCTATAGATTTATAATCCAAAGACAGTCTCAACACCTCGATGCCTCTACCACGTAGCCCAGCAGGGAAGAGGGCACACTGCTTACTTGGCATATTCCCCGCGTGCCATCCCTTTCATGTTAAAGGGCATGAAGGACCTAACAGCCGCAAGGAAAGATGGCTCCCTCGAGAGCCCCTTCGTCGGTTAAACAGTGCCTCGCCTGTTCCGGGCTCTGCCTGTGCGTACGTAAAGCAGATTCGGAGCGCGTTGGCAAACAAAGCTATCGCGGCCAGAGCAGGCAGGCTTTGCTCACACGTCCCTCTCAGGGCTCCCTGGCTTTGTGTCCTCACCGGAGAGGGAGCGAGAGAGATAGGGGGAGAGAGAGAGAGATAGAGAGAGAGAGACAGGGAGAGAGAGAGGGAGAGAGAAAGGATGCCTTTGGATGCTAGCCGCTGTTTGGAGCATGACAAAGCCCATCTAACGGGGAGAAACAACATCCCCAAGCCACACCAAACATAACAGCGTTGGAATAGAGAACTGGAAGTCAGTGGGACAGGGGGGGGGGAGAGCTGGGGAGAAACAGGAAGGGTGGGGTGATAAATCCGTCCCTTTTCATCTGTGACCAATGCTAATCCTCTGCTGTTCTCAATCAGCTGCTGGGGACATATTTAACGTTTTTTATTTGTGTATTTTCTTTCGTCACTCTTCTTCTTGCTATCTCATGCTTAATGCTTGCTTCTAAGGCTCTTGGTTCCACTCTTGGTCTCGGCTGAATGTACTAAATGCATTTTTGTCCTAATATTTATTCTCACATATTCACATTTCTTTCCTTTTACAAGACCTCACTTTCTCTCCCCTTCCTTTCAGCTGGATAGCTTCTCATGCTGTCATCTCGGGAAGCTTACATGTGCCTGTTTGTCTCACTATCATGCGATGTGCGTTAGTGCCATCTGGTAATATCACACACTGAGGTAGGAGATGGGGGTGGGTGTGCACACTGGCAGCTCCCTGGAAACGCACGAGCACATTACTTCATTACTGCTCAGGATGGTCTCCATGGCAACCTTGTCTGGAAGAGCCAACCTCACAAAGGACACACCCTTGTAGGGAGGGGAGGGGTGGTGGGGTGGACAACAGGAAGTGTACACAAGGGCACACACAGGCTAAATGAGCCTATAGCAGCATACTGCCCCTACCGCAACAGAGATGAGGGAGAGAGAAATATGAAAAAATATATAGCTCCTGTGGCGACCAATAGAAAATTATTAAAGCTCATTCAACCGTGCCGTTTATTTGTGTTGTTGTAGAACCTAACGTGTATTACTCGTTGTTTGTGACTACATACTGTAGAACAATTAATGGTGTAGCCTACATCAGAAATGATCACCAATAAATGTCACCTTTCCCCTGCTCCGTCAATGCAGTGCTGCTTAGCCGGCAGAGCACTCTGCCGCCTCGAGCAGGCTAATGCAGAGAATTAATTATTGAGTGCATTTGCGGCAGTGAAGTCAGCAGGGTTCGAAAAGCTTTTTTATGTAACGCTTGCCAACTCGTCTTGCCGTCGTGAAATCCGCACAACTATACACATAACAGTAGGCTACTACTTTGAGTTGTTGTTCGTCTTCCCAATCACCACCGTTTGACAACGGCTCGCACGCAACCCACAGTGACCTGAGGCAGGGACGGTTAAGCCTCTGCCTTATTTCCTGGGATTTTTTTCCGGTCATAGCGGCTTAACTGAGATTGACAGTAGAAATGCTTGTGCCACCATCAGCCCCGCCCAACTGCAGAGCTGGGGACGAGGGAGAGCCAAATCGAACTCTCAGCGTAGATTCGCCGGTACTGAAAGCTCCCTGCTGCTGCAGCGCATAGCGGAAAATTACCGACCCCTCCCCCCTCGACTTTGACTTCAGAGCTGCAGCATAGACAGCACTATTTTCAGCCACAAACGCACAGAAAGAGCCCCGAGCATTGTTAGGGGGAAATATGCAGAGAAGAGAACGACGCGGCATTCAGAATCGAACAGTTTGTGCCTCGTACTGGTGGCGAATGACAGCAACACTTTCATTCAAGTCAAGCGATGCGCGCTGCCATTTTTAAAGCACGCGCTGACCCACTTACACAAACCACGACCTGCCGTATGCAAAGCTCATAGGAGCACACAGAACAACGCTGGTTGGGACACACCACATTTAACGAGCTCAACGAAGACTTTGGCTGAATAATGCAATGCGTGTTTATACTGGGCCACTCCCTGAAATAGGGTCATGGTGTGGTGTCCGAATGACGGCATCGATGAATCACAGCCTTGCCAGTATGACGGATAACAATGACTTCTATAATAAACGATATCAAGAAAACATTTCTTAAATAAAATGCAAATGTTTCAAGTTCATAATTTATACAACACCAACTATAGTACAATGCATTAAATGCTGCGATATTTAATCTGTATTTGTATTAGAAAATAATTAAATGTACCACGGTTATTTCTGTACGATTCCCTACAATAATGCTCGATCACGCACCGTTTCATAGGCTATTGATATGTTTATGTGCAGTTATGGATGCATGTCTACACCGTGTTGGGGCAAATAGAGAGCATGTCTGGAGAGAGCATAGCTAATTCCCAGTAACTGGTCTCAGCTGCTCCCTTGCAGAGGGAGGCGGGGGAGGGGCGGGGAGAGGGGGATGGAAAGAGGCTTGTCAGAGGAGAAAGGGAAAACGGCACACGAGAGAGCGCGTGTATTCACCTAGTCAGCCCAGCAACCTAGGTGCTGTACAACAAATGTGCTTCGTATAAGAATGCTAATAGTCACAAATCAGTTACATGTCCAACGTAAAATATGTAGTAGTGCCTTGGTGCTTTTCATTTATATTAATTGATGTATAGTTCCTGGAAGTAATGCTTTACAGCTATAGGCCTTTATGATTTGACGTAAACTCAACAGGAGAAAGAAAAAGAAAATCAAGTGGAACTCAGAAACACAAGAGGGAGAAAGCATGAGGCTAAGAAGAAGCAGGGCTCCAGCATGGCAGGGGGAGTAACACAGAGTCAACACTGATAATGGAAGCTAGAGGAGACTACACCCTAACCACTGACAGATACACTGCACTGACAATGGAACAGCATGGCGTGCTTTTATGACTGAACCCTTATTACTGAGAATTGCACAATGTTTTATAATCTAGTAAAAGGTTAAATAAAATGTAGTAGTGCTGGTAAGTTAGTAGCTTAGAATTTGAGTTAATAAAAAAGACAATAACATTTGTATTGTTATTATGATTAGCAGAATACTAGTTCAATTATGATTTATGTAGGAATATGTTGATTATTATTAGTGGTAGTAGTAGTAGTAGTAGTAGTAGTAGTAGTAGTAGTAGTAGTAGTATACTACTACTATTCTAGTAATGGACTACCGCTTCCACTACCTCTAATCATCGTATAGTAGTAGTAGTAGTAGTAGTAGTAGTAGTAGTAAAGCCTACAACAGACATGGAAGTAGACAGCTGAAATACCCCCTCGGTATTCTTATAACCATATGGATTTAACAAGGTAATGCTTACTTTTTGCAGTACATCTGGAATCACAAATACAGCCCAACAACCTTGCGGAAAGCTTGCTAGAATCCTCCACACTATCAGAACCATGGACAGCTCATCATAGAGGCTGAAGGATTACAGTCTGCAAAACCAATGACCCTTAAAACTCTCAAAGTACGGATATCAAGGGTCGAAGCCATGTGGACTAATGGTCAATAAAAAGGTTGAATTCAGTTGAATTCAGGTAATTCAGATACCAATCGCAGAAAGGTAATTTAGACGCATTATATTCATTTTTTTCACATATGATGGCAGATAAACAAACAATAAGTGGTGGGCTTTCCAAGACAACATACCTTGTCTTTGTTGGGTAATGTCTGAGTCATGCCATAAGTGTCTCCTCCATTTATACTGATCAGTTCTCCATCAACATGTGGGAATTGAGGAGGGAACACTACTACGTCACTCTTCAGTGTGTCTGAGCTGAAACACACGTCATACTGCTGAGTAGATTTAGAGTAAGACCAGCTCCCGTCAGGGTGGGTGGTGATCATCGGGGCGCTGTACCTGCTGAAACTGTTGTCTGTCCGATGGCATTTGACTGCTATTAAACTGATGAGACTCAGTAGAAAGATCACTGACACCGACGCAATGGCGATCAGCAAATACAGGTTTAAAGCAGAGAAGCTGTCCTCCTTTAGCGGCACGTGTCTGAACTGAGTCTGAAGGTCTCCTGTGTTTTCGACCACAACGACATCAATAGACACAGTAGCAGTCAGGGAGGGCTCTCCGTTATCACAAACCAACACCAATAACGGGTGAGTTTTCAGGTCATTGTCAGTCATCCGTCTCTTAGTCCTGATTTCACCGGTGCTGGTTCCGATCCGAAAGAGATTGGTTGCTTTGGGTTCAGAGATGTGATAAGAAAGCAATGCATTGTAACCAGAGTCTGCGTCTACGGCCCTGATTTTAGCCACATAGTATCCCGCTTCAGCAGAGTAGGGAATGTTCTCACTGTTAACGGAGCCGTGTTCAGAATAGGGGGCTAAAATCCCGGGACTGTTGTCATTCTCATCCAGGATGAAAACATTGACTGTCACGTTACTGCTGAGGGGGGGAACTCCAGAGTCTGTGGCCTGAACTTTAAATTGAAACGTTGTGATCTCTTCATAGTTGAAACTTTTTAGGCTGACGATGTCCCCCGTCTCTGAGTTAATGTTTAACATCGATGCTATTTGGTTAATTTTGTTATCGTTGTCCAATAAAGAAAACGTGACTTTGGCATTTTCATTGACATCGTCGTCATCGGCTTTCATTGTATAAATTACAGTACCAAAGTTGCTGTTTTCTTTCACAAAAATATGAACAATCGATTCTGAAAAATGTGGAGGGTTGTCATTCACATCAGATATCAGTACGGCGATAACGCTGGTACTCGTAAGGGGCGGATTGCCTTCGTCCGTCGCAATTATGGTGACATTATATTCTGAGGCCTTTTCTCTGTCAAGCGCCCCATCTACCACTAAAGAATAATGATTTTTGTATGTATTTTTTATTACAAATGGTACATTATCAGTTAACCTTGCATCAACCATGCCGTTTTTACCGGAGTCGTTGTCTTTTACAGTTATTAGGCCGACCATTGTATCGGGCGACGCATCTTCCCTGATCGTGTCTACTAATGAAGTGATAGATATTATTGGTGGATTGTCATTCACATCCGTGACTTCGACCAATACTTTGCAATGTGAAGCTCTTGTAGTTGATCCTTTGTCCTTTGCTTGCACACGCATTTCAATTGCATTGTTTCTTTCATGATCTAATGTACCTTTTACTGTTATCACTCCGGTCGCCGAATCGATGGCAAATACGTCAACAATATTATCATTATCGTGGTTGATAAATGAATACACAATTTCAGAATTTAAGCCTTCATCTAAATCATTTGCATGTACTGTAAGCACGCTCGTACCCTGCGGCGTGTTTTCAAACACCTTGGCTTTGTATAGTGGTTTGTCAAAGAGGGGGACATTGTCGTTAACATCTTCTACATTAACGGTGATCTGTAAGGTTCCAGATCTGGGAGGTTTGCCTCCGTCTTCTGCGGTCAGTGTTAGTTTAACAACCGACTGCTTTTCTCGATCTAAAGCCTTTTGCAGGACTAACTCAGCAGACGTGCCGTGCTCTCCACTATTCAGTACATCCAGGGAGAAATGGCCGTTCTGACTGAGTTTGTAGCCCTTCACCGAGAAACTACCGACGTCCGCGTCATACGCTTGAGGAAGTGTGAATCTTTCCCCTGGAAGAGACGACTCTGATACATCCAGTGATGATTCTGGTATCCGAAATAAGGGTGCGTTGTCGTTTATATCCAATATTTGAACCTCAAAGCGATATAGATTCAGCGGGGAGTTCGCAATGGCCTCCAATTCTAGAGAACACTTCGCGTTACGAGAACAGAGCTGGTCGCGATCTATTCGGTCTTTAACGAGGAGAACCCCCGTCTTTCCATTGATGTCGAAATACCTCGCATTAGGTCCAGAGATGTGAAAACCCCGAGACGCCAAGCGTAGGATGTCCAGATGCAAATCCTTCGCTAAATTCCCCACAATAGTTCCTGCCTTCGACTCCTCAGACACAGTATACGCAATGTGTGTCGCTTGGATTTTTGGAACGTGTAATAGCAAAATACAAAAAACAATTAAAACCGCAAAAATATTCCATTGTTGAAGCATCCTGATTATAACCTTTCGGTAGAATAGTTTTCAGAGATACATTAATTCGCAGTGGTACTGCTGAATATAGTCCCGCAACCCAACCACCCATGACACACCACCAGACAGTCAGTCCATTCTCACCAGCGAACAAAGCCGGCTGCGCTCTCTCGTGCACGGTAAGGGAGGAGCTACTGACATAAAAAAAAGTGTGTCCACAAACGAGATGACAGTGGCGACTTGTGGAAATAAAGAAAAGTGAAATACTTCTAAAGAATTGGAGATAACTTGGCACTAATGGGATTCATATCTTCCATTACTGTTTCGTCACAGTCCTAATCAGGCATAATCACATTAAACAATTTAGCAGCCTTCCTTATGCTTGGATTTAAATGTTTTTATACAAGCCTTGTTGTTTTATGAGTGAAAAACTACTGTAATGGAGCTAAAAGGTTGGATGAGTGTCAGCAACTGAAGAGAAAATTGCAGAGCAAGCAAAAGCAAGCGAAGGTCAAGGCATTGTTACATGCCTAATGGGAGATATTTTACACACTTTTTTGAGGTTACCTCTTCCTTATCACTGCACAACTACAGAGCTTCATGTGTGAGATGTAGTACAAACGAAGTTCAGGACCTTGAATCGATCACAAATTTAAAAATAAAAATGGTTTGGTTACATTGTGTGCCCAAAGAGAATCACAACAAATGAAACCAACTGAATTTCAGCATGTCAAATCTTACCTTATCTTTATTTGGTAAAGTCTGAGTTCTGCTTAATGTTTCTCCTCCGTTTATACAGATCAGCTCTCCATCAACAGGCGGGAATTGAGGAGGGAACACTACTACGTCACTCTTCAGTGTGTCTGAGCTGAAACACACGTCATACTGCTGAGTAGATTTAGAGTAAGACCAGCTCCCGTCAGGGTGGGTGGTGATCATTGGGGCGCTGTACCTGCTGAAACTGTTGTCTGTCCGGTGGCATTTGACTGCTATTAAACTGATGAGACTCAGTAGAAAGATCACTGACACCGACGCAATGGCGATCAGCAAATACAGGTTTAAAGCAGAGAAGCTGTCCTCCTTTAGCGGCACGTGTCTGAACTGAGTCTGAAGGTCTCCTGTGTTTTCAACCACAACGACATCAATAGACACAGTAGCTGTCAGGGAGGGCTCTCCGTTATCACAAACCAACACCACTAACGGGTGAGTTTTCAGGTCATTGTCACTCATCCGTCTCTTAGTCCTGATTTCACCAGTGCTGGTTCCGATCCGAAAGAGATTGGTTCCTTTGGGTTCAGAGATGTGATAAGAAAGCAGTGCATTGTAACCAGAGTCTGCGTCTACGGCCCTGATTTTAGCCACAAAGTATCCTGCATCAGCAGAGTAGGGAATGTTCTCACTGTTAACGGAGCCGTGTTCAGAATAGGGGGCTAAAATCCCGGGACTGTTGTCATTCTCATCCAGTATAAAGACGTTCACTGTAACGTTACTGCTGATGGGAGGAACTCCACCATCGGTGACTTTAACTTTTATTTGAAACGTTTTAACTTCTTCGAAGTTAAAGGATTGCAGAGTGACAATATCTCCCGTCATGGAGTTGATGTTAACAATGGAGGAAATCTGAGTACTCTTTGATGAAATCCCTAACAGCGTGTACGATACTTTTGCATTATCATCTGTATCGGGGTCCACTGCACTGATGGTGTAGATAGTAGCTCCAACTGGACTGTTCTCCTTCACATAAACACTAATGACTGGATCTGGGAATCGAGGCGCGTTGTCATTCACGTCAGAAACGTGCACAGCGATAACACTGGTGCTCGAGAGAGGCGGACTCCCTTCATCACTGGCTATGATGGTGACGCTATACTCGGAGGCATGCTCTCTATCGAGAGACCAATCCACAATTAATGAATAATAATTTTTGTAGTTTCGTTTTAATTTAAATGTCACCGATCCTAATATTTTGCAATTTGTACGACCATTACTTCCGCCATCTTTATCATTCACGGTAACCAGAGCGACCACCGTTCCTAACTGAGCATCCTCTTTTACTGGGCTCATAAGAGACGTGATGATAATCTCCGGAATGTTGTCATTTATGTCGATTACTTCCACCAGCACTTTGCCGTGCACACTACGAGACGGCGTGCCTTTGTCTTTCGCCTGTACACGAATGTCATAAGCAGGGTTTTTCTCAAAATCAAGTTCGCCTTTTACCGTTATTTCCCCTGTCCGTGAATTAATAGAAAGTATCTGTTCCGGATTGAAATTTCCCCTTTCGATTAACGAGTATACAATCTCAGCGTTTATCCCTTCGTCTAAATCTGACGCAGATATTGTTAATATGGAAGTCTGAAGTGGAACGTTTTCATTTACCTGGGCCTTGTAAAGAGTTTGACTAAATATGGGAGTGTTATCATTGAAATCAATTACGTTTACATTAATTTTTAGAGTCCCTGATTTTTGTGGCTGTCCTCCGTCGAAAGCGGTTAAAACAAGGTTGATGACGGACTGCTTTTCTCGGTCTAAAGCTTTTTGCAATACTAAATCTGCGGATACACCCTGGTCCTCCCCTCTCTGTACATCCAGCAAGAAATGTTCATTCTGGCTCAGTCTGTAGCTCTTAATAGAGTTGCTGCCCGTATCTCCATCGTTCGCTATTGGTAGTAGATATCTTTCACCAGTGGAAGTTGATTCCGAAATGTTTAATATCCGCACTTTTTCGCGGAAGAATGGCGCGTTATCATTAATATCCACAATGTGAACCTCTAAGCGCCGGATTGCTCGACATTGCCTCAACATTCAACGAGCATTTTACCAGGCTAGGACAGAGCTCTTCGCGATCTATTCTTTCGCCAACATAAAGCGCACCGGTTTTCCAATCAACTCCAAAATAGTTATTTGAGTGTCCTGGCAAAACCCGCAAGTCTCTGTATTCCAAATCTTTGAGGTCAATGTTTAAATCCTTAGCGAGTTTTCCCACGACGGAGCCTTTGTCTACCTCCTCGAGTACAGAATAGGAAAGCTGAGCTCCCGACCAGTCGGTGAAAAACAGTGAAGCACATATTTGTATCCAAAGCCATGTACATCCGAATCGGTATTCCATTTCTAAGCCACAATGAAGTCGGATATCAACAACATACGCATTACATTACACGAACGTTTAAGTCTAGATAGCTGTTTATAGCGCACAGCTCTTCCCTCGCTGCTTCCCCATTATTTGTGTTTCTCTACACAAAGCTGTAGTGGACCACGGCCGCCTCGTCATACAGAGGAGGAGTCTGGTTATCGTACGGATGAAACTCGTTGGGAGTGTTCTCCATAGCGACATCATCTGTCCATATAATGTCTATGCTTAAATCGCAATGATTTCGATGAAATTAATGTATTTGTACATTTTCCAGCAACATCCCACGAAATAGTACATATAACGGCAGATAAGGATGAAAAAAAAATATGTTGGGGAATCAGCATTTAATAATTTGACAAGTGGACTGTCTTAAAGAAATGATTGCATTATGTAACAGGATCCTGAAAACAGCCATCATGGCGGAGTCACATAATATCTCATGTACAGTATCATGGACAGCGTTCTTACTGTCGACGCTCGCAGAGCGGCGGCTCCCTCTTTTACCTTCATAGTTATACCTTGTGATCTAAAAGCTCAGATTGCTAATCTACCACTTAAACCAATAGCATGTATAGATGTTCACATATAAATAACGACACGGTGTCAGCAGCGTTACGATACACTGTCATCTGCTATTGTTCGAATAAATGTTTTGCATTGATCCCATATTTAAAGAAAAACTACATTCGTGTTTGGACATAGAATTTCTAACACAAAAGGGAAGATATCATACAATTGTAAGTGTTCATACAACAATGTTTACTTTTGCTCGATAAAAAAGGGTTTATTGAATCTAGAAACAAAGTTTGATGAGGACATATTCATAGTATTTGAAACCAACTCATGGAAATCTTACCTTGTCTTTATTTGGTAAGGTCTGAGTTCTGCTTAAAGTGTCTCCTCCGTTTATACTGATCAGTTCTCCATCAACAGGTGGGAATTGAGGAGGGAACACTACTACGTCACTCTTCAGTGTGTCTGAGCTGAAACACACATCATACTGCTGAGTAGATTTAGAGTAAGACCAGCTCCCATCAGGGTGGGTGGTGATCATTGGGGCGCTGTACCTGCTGAAACTGTTGTCTGTCCGGTGGCATTTGACTGCTATCAAACTGATGAAACTCAGTAGAAAGATCACTGACACCGACACAATGGCGATCAGCAAATACAGGTTTAAAGCAGAGAAGCTGTCCTCCTTTAGCGGCACGTGTCTGAACTGAGTCTGAAGGTCTCCTGTGTTTTCAACCACAACGACATCAATAGACACAGTAGCTGTTAGGGAGGGCTCTCCGTTATCACAAACCAAGACCACCAACGGGTGAGTTTTCAGGTCATTGTCACTCATCCGTCTCTTAGTCCTGATTTCACCGGTGCTGGTTCCGATCCGAAAGAGATTGGTTCCTTTTGGTTCAGAGATGTGATAAGAAAGCAGTGCATTGTAACCAGAGTCTGCGTCTACGGCCCTGATTTTAGCCACAAAGTATCCTGCATCAGCAGAGTAGGGAATGTTCTCACTGTTAACGGAGCCGTGTTCAGAATAGGGAGCTAAAATCCCGGGACTGTTGTCATTCTCATCCAGGATGAAAACATTAACGGTGGCGTTGCTGCTAAGGGCAGGATTCCCAGTGTCGGTGGCCTGAACTTTAAAAGTGAACGTTTTAAACTCTTCAAAATTGAAAGAGCAAAGATTGACAATTTCTCCTGTTTCTGAATTAATATTAACAAGGGATGAAATTGGAACAATTCTTGGTTGTTTTTCTACCAATGTGTAAACTAATCTTGCATTCTCCTCTAAATCAGGATCATATGCTTTAATAGTGTAGATCATGGCTCCGACCTTACTGTTTTCCTTAACATACACATTAATCACTGGCTCGTGAAAAACGGGCGCGTTGTCATTTACATCAGCGATTTGTATGCTAATGACGGTGGTGCTGGACAGAGGCGGCGTCCCGTCATCCACGGCTTCAACTGTGACGTCGTAAAAGCCGGCGCTCTCCCTGTCTAGAGGGGAATTTACGACTAATGAATAATCATTTTTGTAATTTGACTTTAACTGAAAAGGAACGGATCCTAACAGTTTACAGTTTGTCATGCCATTATGTCCCCCGTCGTTGTCACTCACTGTCAACAAGGCAACAATTGTCCCCATTTCTGCGTCTTCCTTCACGGGGGACATCAGTGACGTCACAGATATGTCCGGAGAATTATCGTTGACGTCAGTGATCTCGATCAGTAGTTTAGCATGAGCGCTGCGAGGCGAATTTCCCTGGTCGACTGCTTTTATCCGTACTTCATAGGCAGGTCTGTCCTCATAATCTAATCGTCCCTCAACTGTTATTTTCCCCGTTTCCGAATCAATACGAAAGGTATCTGATTGGTCGATATTACCCCGTTTAATGAAGGAATACAAAAGCTTACTATTCAGTCCTTCATCTTTATCGGTTGCATTTAGCTGTATCACTAGTGTTCCAACCAGTGCATTTTCAGCAACACTGACTTTATACAGTGACTTGCTGAAAATAGGCGAGTTATCATTAGAATCAATTACATTCACAGTTATTTGAGACGTTCCTGATTTGGGAGGTTTCCCGCCGTCCAACGCGGTCAGAATAAGTGTAATAACCGGTTCTTTCTCTCGATCTATCGCTTTCTGTAAAACTAACTCCGCAGAAACACTATGCTGCCCGCCGCTCTGTACATCGATTGAAAAATATTCATTCGAACTGAGACTGTATGTCTTTATAGAGTTACTGCCTATATCTGCATCAACTGCTAGAGGAAGAAAAAAACGTTCTCCTGTTGCTAAGGATTCTGAAATGTTAACATTGTACGACTTTTCAGCGAACGTTGGCGAGTTGTCATTAATGTCTAAAACATTGACTTCAATGCGGTGTGCAGTGACGGGATTGCTTAACACAGCTTGTATTCTGAGGGAACATTTGACAGTGTTCGGACACAGCTCTTCCCTGTCTATACTGTGATCAACAAAGAGGTTGCCAGTCCGTAAGTCCGCGTTGAAATATGTCTTACGGTATCCAGAAACAATGCGTAGATCCCTTGACGGCAATTCCTGCACATTGAGTTTTAAATCCTTCGCGAGATTCCCAACTACGGTGCCTTTGTTCGCATCCTCTGAAATGGAGTATGATATCTGAGCGTCAGACCGGCAAACGAGACAAAGCAATACAACGAGATGAGCCCAAACATATCCTCTTTGTTCTCGAAACGGCATCGTTGTCCGAGAAAAATATTAAATCACAACAACCATCTATATCCAGTGTTTCAGATCGATCCGTCTTATACGTGGTTCACCCGACGTAATATCCAGTCAGCTCCGCGGCTGCAAATACACAAGCGCTTTGAATACTCTCTCGACACAAATGGTCGATGACCGACGTTTACAAAAGGGAGGAGTTTTAGACGGAGGCCATCCATGGATTTCCACAGTCTCGAGTGACACCGAGTGTTCAATAAGACGAAAGAGGATGCATTCATTAATCTTTTTTTTGTTCATGAATATTCCTTCATAATTATGACTGACAGCTTGTTAACGTAACATAGTCAATTAAAACGTTGCAGATCGTCTTTAATGAATAGCAATGGTTGAAAATGTTCTTCAAGATAAGCGAATAAGCACCATGGAGAGGTCTATTGCTATCATGGATGGGTGGTTTCGTTAAAGATATCATGCACATTGCTCATGTGTATGTTATGCAAAAATGTACTTTTAAGTCAAACGGGAGGTACACTGTGTTTCCAGATCAGCCCAGAAATATATTATGCTATTCAGTGATGGATTTACAGAAATACAGACACATTGCTCCAATATCACATACCTTGTCTTTGTTGGGTAAGGTCTGAGTTCTGCTTAAAGTGTCTCCCCCGTTTATACTGATCAGTTCTCCATCAACAGGCGGGAATTGTGGAGGGAACACTACTACGTCACTCTTCAGTGTGTCTGAGCTGAAACACACGTCATACTGCTGAGTAGATTTAGAGTAAGACCAGCTCCCGTCAGGGTGGGTGGTGATCATTGGGGCGCTGTACCTGCTGAAACTGTTGTCTGTCCGGTGGCATTTGACTGCTATTAAACTGATGAGACTCAGTAGAAAGGTCACTGACACCAACGCAATGGCGATCAGCAAATACAGGTTTAAAGCACAGAAGCTGTCCTCCTTTAGCGGCACGTGTCTGAACTGAGTCTGAAGGTCTCCTGTGTTTTCAACCACAACGACATCAATAGACACAGTAGCTGTCAGGGAGGGCTCTCCTTTATCACAAACCAACACCACCAACGGGTGAGTTTTCAGGTCATTGTCACTCATCCGTCTCTTAGTCCTGATTTCACCGGTGCCAGTTCCGATCCGAAAGAGATTGGTTCCTTTGGGTTCAGAGATGCTATAAGAAAGCAGTTCATTGTAACCAGAGTCTGCGTCTACGGCCCTGATTTTAGCCACAAAGTATCCAGCTTCAGCAGAGTAGGGAATGTTCTCACTGTTAACGGAGCCGTGTTCAGAATAGGGGGCTAATATCCCGGGACTGTTGTCATTCTAATCCAGGATAAAGACGTTCACTGTTACGTTACTGCTGAGGGGAGGAACTCCATCATCGGTGGCTTTGACCTTGATTTGAAACGTTTTAACCTCTTCAAAGTTAAAGTATTGCTGACTGAATATATCTCCCGTCACTGAGTTGATGTCAACAACGGATGAAATCTGAGTACTTTCCGATGAAATCCCTAACAGTGTGTATGATACTTTTGCATTATCATCTGTATCGGGGTCCACTGCATTGATGGTGTAGATAGTAGCTCCCACTGGACTATTCTCCTTCACATAAACACAAATGACTGGATCTGGGAATCGAGGCGCGTTGTCATTCACGTCAGAAACGTGGACAGCGATAACACTGGTGCTCGAGAGAGGCGGGCTCCCTTCAACACAGGCTATGATGGTGATGCTATACTCAGAGGCATGCTCTCTATCGAGTGGCTCATCCACAATTAATGAATAATAATTTTTGTAGTTTAGTTTTAATTTAAATGGCACCGAACCTAATATATTGCAATTAGTGATACCGTTACTACCTCCATCTTTATCATTCACCGTAACCAGAGCGACCACCGTCCCTATCTGAGCATCCTCTCTTACAGGGCTCATAAGAGACGTGATGATAATCTCCGGAATGTTGTCATTTACGTCGGTTACTTCCACCAGCACTTTGCCGTGCACACTACGAGACGGCGTGCCTTTGTCTTTCGCCTGTACACAAATGTCATAAGCTTTATCTCAAAGTCGAGTTTGCCTTTTACTATTATTTCCCCTGTCTGTGAATTAATCGAAAATATCTGGTCTGGATTAAAATCCCCCCTTACGATAAACGAGTATATCATATCGCCGTTTATTCCCTCGTCTAAATCTGACGCAGATATTGTTAATATGGAAGTCTGAGGGGGAGCGTTTTCATTTACCTGGGCCTTGGAAAGAGTTTGGCTGAATATGGGAGTGTTATCATTCACATCCATAATGTTAACAACAATTTTTAGAGTCCCTGATTTATGTGGCTTTCCTCCGTCGAAAGCGGTTAAAACAAGGTTGATGACGGACTGCTTTTCTCTGTCTAAAGCTTTCTGCAACACTAAATCTGCGGAAACACCCTGGTCCTCCCCGCTCTGTACATCCATAGAGAAATGTTCATTCTGGCTCAGTCTGTAGATCTTAATAGAGTTGCTGCCTGTATCTGCATCCTTGGCCATTGGGAGTAGATATCTTTCACCAGAAGAAGAGGATTCCGAAATGTTTAATATCCTTAGCTTTTCACGGAAAAATGGAGCGTTATCATTAATATCCACAATGTTAACCTCTAAGCGATGCAAATGCACCGGATTGCTCAACATAGCCTCTACATTCAACGAGCATTTTACCAGGCTAGGACAGAGCTCTTCGCGATCTATTCTTTCGCCAACATAAAGCGCACCGTTTTTTAAATCAACTCCAAAATAATTCTTTGAGTGTCCTGGCAAAACCCGCAATTCTCTGTATTCCAAATCTTTGAGGTCAATGTTTAAATCCATAGCGAGGTATTCCCACAACGGAGCCTTTGTCTACCTCCTCGAGTACAGAATAGGAAAGCTGGGCTCCCGACCAGTCGGTGAAAAACAGTAAAGCACATACTTGTATCCAAAGCGATGTACATCCGAATCGGTATTCCATTTCTAAGCCACAATGAATCCGGATATCAACAACATACGCATTAAGATACACAAACGTTTAAGTCTAGATAGCTGTTTATAGTGCACAGCCGTTCCCTCGCTGCTTCCTCATCATTTGTGTTTCCCTACACAAAGCTGTAGTGGACCACGGCCGCCCCGTCATACAGAGGAGGAGTCTGGTTATCTTACTGACGACACTCTGTGGGTCTGAGAGTTCTCCATAGCGACATCAACTGTCCATATAATGTCCAAGCTTAAATCGCAATGATTTCAATGCAAGTGATTTTTTCTATTGTCAAGGTCCAGATACAACCCACGTATGAGCTAATATTAAGGCAGACAAGGATGACCATATATTGTGTTGGGGAATCTGCAATTAATATTTTTTCACGTAGGCGGTCTAAAAAAATTGATTGAAATATGCAACAACAAGAAAATCCTGAAAACAGCCATCATGGTGGAATCACATGACGTCTCACATCCGGTACCAGGGAGAGCGTTTTTTCTGTGGACGCGCGCAGAGCGGCAGCTCCCTCGTTTACCTTCATCATTATACCTCATGAGATCCCACAGCTCCGAATACTGATCTACAACCTCAGCCCCTGGCATGTAAAGATGTTCACATTTAAATAACGAGATGGTGCGGGTAGCAATACGACGCATTGTCAGCTGATACAAGCCTAACGTTTTTGTATTTTATCCATTTCATTTAAACACCACTTTTATGTTAAGAGGTATGCCCATTAACACAAAAAGTGAAACATGTATCAATATCATTGTCATGTGTATACATAAATATTAACGTTTGCTGCATAAAAAAGGGAATTATTGAATATTGAAACAAAGTGCAATGAGAACATACATTTATCTGTTGTATTTAAAAGCATCTCATGGAAATCTTACCTTATCTTTATTTGGTAAGGTCTGAGTTCTGCTTAATGTGTCTCCTCCGTTTATATTGATCAGTTCTCCGTCAACAGGCGGGAATTGTGGAGGGAACACTACTACATCACTCTTCAGTGTGTCTGAGCTAAAACACACGTCATACTGCTGAGTAGATTTAGAGTAAGACCAGCTCCCATCAGGGTGGGTGGTGATCATTGGGGCGCTGTACCTGCTGAAACTGTTGTCTGTCCGGTGGCATTTGACTGCTATCAAACTGATGAGACTCAGTAGAAAGATCACTGACACCGACACAATGGCGATCAGCAAATACAGGTTTAAAGCAGAGAAGCTGTCCTCCTTTGGCGGCACGTGTCGGAACTGAGTCTGAAGGTCTCCTGTGTTTTCAACCACAACGACATCAATAGACACAGTAGCAGTCAGGGAGGGCTCTCCGTTATCACAAACCAACACCACCAACGGGTGAGTTTTCAGGTCATTGTCACTCATCCGTCTCTTAGTCCTGATTTCACCGGTGCTGGTTCCGATCCGAAAGAGATCGGTTCCTTTGGGTTCAGAGATATGATAAGAAAGCAGTGCATTGTAACCAGAGTCTGCGTCTACGGCCCTGATTTTAGCCACAAAGTATCCCGCTTCAGCAGAGTAGGGAATGTTCTCACTGTTAACGGAGCCGTGTTCAGAATATGGGGCTAAAATCCCGGGACTGTTGTCATTCTCATCCAGGATGAAAACGTTCACTGTCACGTTACTGCTGAGGGGAGGAACTCCATCATCGGTGGCGTTGACTTTGATTTGAAACGTTTTAACCTCTTCAAAGTTAAAGGATTGCTGACTGACAATATCTCCCGTCACTGAGTTGATGTTAACAACTGATGAAATCTGAGTACTTTTCGATGAAATCCCTAACAGTGTGTATGATACTTTTGCATTTTCATCTGTATCGGGGTCCACTGCACTGATGGTGTAGATAGTAGCTCCAACTGGACTGTTCTCCTTCACATAAACACTAATGACTGGATCTGGGAATCGAGGCGCGTTGTCATTCACGTCAGAAACGTGCACAGCGATAACACTGGTGCTCGAGAGAGGCGGGCTCCCTTCATCACTGGCTATGATGGTGATGCTATACTCAGAGGCATGCTCTCTATCGAGAGGCCCATCCACAATCAAGGAATAATAATTTTTGTAGTTTTGTTTTAATTTAAATGGCACAGATCCTATTATTTTACAATTAGTTAGACCATTATTTCCGACATCTTTATCATTCACGGTAACCAGAGCGACGACCGTCCCTATTTGAGCATCCTCTTTTACTGGACTCATAAGAGACGTGATTATGATCTCCGGAATGTTGTCATTTACGTCGATTACTTCCAATAGCACTTTGCCGTGCACACTACGAGAAGGTGTGCCTTTGTCTTTTGCTTGAATACGAATGTCATAAGCACGGTTTTTCTCAAAATCGAGGTCCCCCTTTACCGTTATTTCTCCTGTTTGTGAATTAATATACAGCAAAACCCCAGGGTTAAATTTTCCCCTCTCGATAAACGAGTATATAATTTCACCGTTTATACCTTCATCTAAATCCGTAGCAGTTATAGTTAATATGGATGTCTGAAACGGAGCGTTTTCAGGGACCCGAGTCCTGTATAACGACTCACTAAATACGGGATTGTTGTCATTCACATCATTGACGTGAACGATTATTTGTAACGACCCCGATCGTGAAGGCTTCCCTCCATCGAAAGCAGATAATGTCAGATGGACAGTCGCCTGCTTTTCCCTGTCTAAAGGTTTCTGCAAAATCAACTCAGGAGAAATACTTTCCTCTTCCACACTTTGCACATCTAGTGAAAAATATTCATTTGGGCTCAGTTTATAGCTCTTTATCGAGTTACTGCCTATATCTGGATCGTTGGCTATAGGGAGCAGATACCGTTCACCAGTGAAAGAGGACTCCGAAACATGTAATGCCTTTACCTCTTCTTCAAAATGTGGTGCATTATCATTCACATCCACAACCTGAATTTCTATTCGATGTAAATGCGCAGGATGGCTTAATGTTGCCTCTATATTCAAAGAACATTTCAAGTTATTCTGGCAAAGCTGCTCTCGATCTATTCTATCAATAACGGAAAGAGCACCGGTTTTCAAATCCACGTCAAAATAAGACTTAGCGTTTCCTGATGTGATCCGTGTTTCCCTGTATTCCAGTTCTTGAAGGTTGATATTTAAATCCTTGGCCAGATTCCCCACAACCGTGCCTTTGTCCACTTCCTCGGAGACCGAGTAGGAAAGCTGAGCTGATGACGCGTAAAACGAACAAAGCAAAGCGACCATTTGTATCCAAAACGTGACTGCTATTCCTCGGCCCTCCATCGCTGTTACGACCGAAGTCAAACCGAATAAATACATATTTCAAAACAACACCTGTCCGGGGAAATAGTATAGACCACTACTCCAAGCGCTGTCGTCAGCATCTCATCGCCACTCGCCTTTCTCCTCTCAAAGCATCGCTGGGTAGGCCTACTTTTCAGCAGAGGAGGAGTCTGCTATGAAGAAAACCGGTCACTAGCGACACCAGGCGTCAGTTCTAAGAACACATGTAAAGATACAGTAATTCATATAAAACGGAAATAAATACCAGTACTGTTATTTTTGGTCAATTGTACTGTTATCTAGAAAAAAACAACTGAAGAATTGTTGTCAAAGTTTAACATGAGAACAAATAACAATCAATACTGAGTGTAGCGACTACAGGAAACAAACTCAAAGTCACTGAGAGGCTGAGATTGGGCCTGGTTGCTAGATTAGCTGAGATCCCCAAAATACGTTTAAGTAACTTTTATTAAGGAAAATAATCAACTTATTAGAACGTAAACAATGTGTTTTAGTTAAGGTAGACCAAAATCAGCGACCAATTCACTCTCCCTTGAACAGGTGCTTCATATTAACTATGATGTCACTGCCCATAACCATGTGACCCATCAATATAACACTTTGAATACCACAATAATAAAAAAAAAATAACTGACCTCACGAATAACAATACCAAAAATGGTAGCCATCAAAGAGCTTATTAATATTATGTTCATTCATTCCTTATGTTCATTCATTCCTGGCTCCTGCACTAAGTGACATACCTCTATGTCCACAGCAGGAGTGATTTCAATGTAATAGAAGAGAGATGCATTAAATAGAGAGAATATCATGAAAGTAACACGATAAATGACTCATGGGTGGAACAGCCTATTTAACACATGTTTAGGATGTTGTTTAACTATTGAAACAAGATCTCCAGTCACAGAAGAAGTATGTGCTCAAGAGGGCAAGACCAGACACAGGCTTTAGGCTTTAGGCTTCAAACAAAAATGATTATTATGTTGTTCAACAAATAGTTGAAGAGTCAATATGATGGCATATATATCTTACCTTCTCGTGATTGGGCAAAGTCTGAGTCCTGCTTAAAGTGTCTTCTCCGTTTATACTGATCAGTTCTCCATCAACAGGCGGGAATTGAGGAGGGAACACTACTACGTCACTCTTCAGTGTGTCTGAGCTGAAACACACGTCATACTGCTGAGTAGATTTAGAGTAAGACCAGCTCCCGTCAGGGTGGGTGGTGATCATTGGGGCGCTGTACCTGCTGAAACTGTTGTCTGTCCGGTGGCATTTGACTGCTATTAAACTGATGAGACTCAGTAGAAAGATCACTGACACCGACGCAATGGCGATCAGCAAATACAGGTTTAAAGCAGAGAAGCTGTCCTCCTTTAGAGGCACGTGTCTGAACTGAGTCTGAAGGTCAACTGTGTTTTCAACCACAACGACATCAATAGACACAGTAGCAGTCAGGGAGGGCTCTCTGTTATCACAAACCAACACCACAAACGGGTGAGTTTTCAGGTCATTGTCACTCATCCGTCTCTTAGTCCTGATTTCACCGGTGCTGGTTCCGATCCGAAAGAGATTGGTTCCTTTGGGTTCAGAGATGTGATAAGAAAGCAGTGCATTGTAACCGGAGTCTGCGTCTAAGGCCCTGATTTTAGCCACAAAGTATCCCGCTTCAGCAGAGTAGGGAATGTTCTCACTGTTAACGGAGCCGTGTTCAGAATAGGGGGCTAAAATCCCGGGACTGTTGTCATTCTCATCCAGGATAAAGAAGTTGACTAACGTTGCTACTGAGTTGAGGATCACTAGAGTCTGTGACCTGCGCTTTGAAGCTGAACATCTTTATGTCTTCATAATTAAAAGACTGCAATGTGACAATATCACCAGTCTCGGAGTTTATATTCACAGCTGATAACACTGGAATGTTAGTGGAGAGACTGCTTATTAACAAATAGGTTATTCTTGCGTTATACTCCGAATCCAAATTCATAGCATTTACTCTATAGACTACGGTACCTACGTCACTATTCTCCTTCACATACACATTCAAAAAGGGATCCACAAAGTGCGGCGCGTTGTCATTAACATCAGAAACATACACCATCAAATAACTGCTGGTGGAGAGAGGCGGGTCCCCGCCATCGCTGGACGAGATGGTGACGTTATACTGTGTAGCCGTCTCTCTGTCCAGAACCCCGTCTACCACTAAAGAAAAGTCGTTTTTATAGTTCGTTGCCAGCTTAAAGGGAAGAACACCCGCTAGCGTGCAGGTGGTGAGGCCATTCATCCCAATGTCCTTATCGCTTACGGTTACCAGAGCAATCACAGTTCCCCTTTCCGCGCTTTCTTTCACAGGGTTCCTAAGGGAAGTGATCGATACCTCCGGTGCGTTGTCATTGGCGTCTACCACCTCTATCAGTAGTTTACTATGAACACTGCGAGATCCAGGGCCTTTATCTCTGACCTGGACTCTTATGTCGTATGCAGGTATCTTTTCGTAATCCAAGATGCCGTTAACTTTGATTTCCCCTGTATTTGCATTGATATCAAATACAGTGGAAGGATCTACACTACCCCGTTTAATGAAAGAATACAGGAGCTCACCGTTGACTCCTTTGTCCAGATCTGATGCGTTTAGTTGTATAAGCCTCGTTCCATTTGAAGCATTTTCATTCACCCTCGCCTTATACAACGACTTACTAAACACGGGCGTGTTATCGTTCACATCAATCACATTAATTATTAGCTGCATTGTCCCCTTTTTGAATGGTTTTCCTCCGTCTACTGCGGTTAAAGTGAGTGTGATAACCGACTGTTTCTCCCGATCTAAAGCTTTCTGCAACACCAGCTCAGCGGACACGTTTTGCTCTTCGCCACTCTGTACGTCGTGGGAGAAATGTTCATTCTGGCTTAACTTGTAGCCCTTAACCGCGTTACTCACTATGTCTGTGTCAAATGCTATTGGAAGTAAATATCGCTCTCCCAATGATATCAACTCAGAAATGTTAAAAAACAGACGTTTTCTCCTCGAAAGTGGGTGCATTATCATTTATATCTAGGATATGAATTTCAATGCGATGGACGTTAACTGGATTGCTCAACAAAGCCTGAATTTTAAGCAAACATTTCTCCAGCTCGTTGCAAACATCCTCTCTGTCTATTCTGTCGGCGACCAAAAGGTTTCCAGTCCATAAATCCACATCAAAGTATATTCTACTGTACTCCGATACAATTTGGAGTTCTCTGGACTCCAAAGCATTCAGATTCAGTTGTAAATCCTTTGCAAGATTTCCCACAGTTGTTCCTTTCTTCATCTCCTCCAAAATAGAGTAAGAAATCTGAGCTGTACCGCAGTGACAAAAACAAAGCAAGATAAAGAATTGAATCCAAAAATATTCCCTCCGTGCTATGGCCCCCATAACTACTGATATTCGGAGGGGATATATAACTTATAATATAAGTTCTTATTGGTATGGTATGGTCCGTCATAGAGATCTATGTGAGCGCTTCAACTCCACTAGCAATGCCATTATATGTGTGGTCTGGCTACATTTACTAGCTTGTGACGCTGTCCAATCAACAAGCAGTCAGGGGCGTTTCAAGGCGCAACACTAGCTTATCCGGGCTCTGGCGCCACCACCCGTTGAATGGTCACACACACACACACACACACACACACACACACACACACACACACACACACACACACACACACACACACACACATACACACACACAAAGACACACACACACACACGATTGCCAGTAGATAGAAGTATATGATGCAATTATATGACATTAATGATCCCTTTTTGCATTCGGCAAAATGGGATGAAGTCTAAAAGCATTAGCTTAACCAAACTACACATCAATCAAAGCCTACCATCACAGAAAAGCAATTGTAATCCAAGCATAACAGGCTCAGAACCTATTGACATCTTATCATTGTCAAAGTGTATCACAACACTTTCAAAGAGCAAGCTAAATACATACAGGATAATTCTAGATCAGGACATAATATAACGTCACAAAAACCATCTACTTGCCCTTCAAAGTGACATCACAAATGCAAAATTACATTGCGAAGACATGGCAAATGTATTATATTCAACCTTTAAATTAAATGAAAAGTGTGGCACTTAACATACCTTCTCGTGATTGGGTAAAGTCTGAGTCCTGCTTAAAGTGTCTCCTCCGTTTATACTGATCAGTTCTCCGTCAACAGGCGGGAATTGAGGAGGGAACACTACTACGTCACTCTTCAGTGTGTCTGAGCTGAAACACACGTCATACTGCTGAGTAGATTTAGAGTAAGACCAGCTCCCGTCAGGGTGGGTGGTGATCATTGGGGCGCTGTACCTGCTGAAACTGTTGTCTGTCCGGTGGCATTTGACTGCTATTAAACTGATGAGACTCAATAGAAAGATCACTGACACCGACGCAATGGCGATCAGCAAATACAGGTTTAAAGCAGAGAAGCTGTCCTCCTTTAGCGGCACGTGTCTGAACTGAGTCTGAAGGTCTCCTGTGTTTTCGACCACAACGACATCAATAGACACAGTAGCAGTCAGGGAGGGCTCTCCGTTATCACAAACCAACACCACCAACGGGTGAGTTTTCAGGTCATTGTCAGTCATCCGTCTCTTAGTCCTGATTTCACCGGTGCTGGTTCCGATCCGAAAGAGATTGGTTCCTTTGGGTTCAGAGATGTGATAAGAAAGCAGTGCATTGTAACCAGAGTCTGCGTCTACGGCCCTGATTTTAGCCACAAAGTATCCCGCTTCAGCAGAGTAGGGAATGTTCTCACTGTTAACGGAGCCGTGTTCAGAATAGGGGGCTAAAATCCCGGGACTGTTGTCATTCTCATCCAGGATAAAAACGTTAACAGTCACGTTGCTGCTCAGTGGAGGAACCCCAGAGTCTGTGGCCTGAACCTTGAAACTGAATGTTTTAAACTCTTCAAAATTGAAAGACTGAAGGCTGACAATGTTGCCTGTTTCTGAATTAATATTAACAAGGGATGATATTTGAACATTTCTTGTCTGGATAGCTTGTAATGAATACGTTATTTGCGCATTTTCATTGACGTCAGGGTCGAATGCTGTCACTTTGTAAATGGCAACGCCTACACGATCATTCTCTTTGACATAAACATTGTAAACTGGTTCTCTGAAGCGAGGCGGGTTGTCATTCACGTCAGAAAGTTGAACGATAACAAGGCTGGTGCTAAAGAGGGGTGGGATCCCTTCGTCTGTCGCGGCGATGGTTATATTGTATTTATTCGTGATTTCTCGGTCAAGAGTCCCATTAACGATCATTGAGTACTCATTTTTGTAGTTCAGCTTAAGCGAAAATGGCACAGAACCAATGATTCTACAATTAGTTTGTCCATTTTTTCCACTGTCTTTGTCCAACACATTAATTAAAGCAACAACTGTGCCTCTCTCGGCATCCTCTTTGAGAGGACTGTTTACCGACGTAATTGATATTTCTGGTGCGTTATCGTTCACATCGACAACCTCCACGAGCAGTTTAGAATAACCGCTGCGAGGGGAAGCACCTTTATCCGTAGCCTGTACACGGAGCTCGTACGCTGCGTTTGTCTCGTGATCCAAGCTCTCTTTGACCGTGACTTCTCCACTGAACGCATCGATATTGAATTTTTCATTGGACTTTACATTTCCACGTTTCATGAAGCTGTATATAATTTCGGCATTTGACCCTTCGTCCAAATCTGTGGCGTCCAACTGAATAATAGTTGTACCTGCCGGTACGCTTTCGTTAACACGTATCTTATAAAGCATTTTTCCAAAAGCAGGAGTATTATCGTTGACGTCTATTATGTTCACGGTAATTTTCAAAGTGCCTGATTTAACAGGTTTTCCTCCGTCGATAGCGGTCAGTGTAAGCTTAATGACTTGCTCGTGTTCGCGGTCTAGGGCGTTTTTGAGAACTAACTCAGCAGACACGGTCTCCTCTCCACTGCCCTGTACATCGAGAGAGAAATAATCGTTTTGGTTTAGTTTGTAGTTATGCACTGAATTGCTGCCTACGTCTGGGTCGATCGCAGCTGGGAGGGGGTATCTTTCTCCTGTCGAAGATAATTCAGAGATGTTAAATGCGTGGTTTTGTTCCAGAAAAACGGGCCCGTTGTCATTTATATCCAAAACAGTAACTTCTATTCGGTAAATATTCCTCGGATTGCTTAATACAGCTTGTATTTTTAAAATACATTTGGCCAAGTGCGGACAAAGCTCTTCACGGTCGATTCTCTCGCTAACCATCAAAGCTCCCGTTTTTAAATTTGCATCGAAATGTTTCTTACTATGACCAGATACGATCTGAACACCCCTTGATTCAAGTTCGCGTACATTTATATTTAAATCCTTTGCGAGATTTCCAACAGCTGTGCCTTTGTCTGCCTCCTCGGAAACGGTATAGGATAGCAGAGCGACAGAACACTCAAATAGACAAAGCACGAGAAGAGGAACAATCCAAACGCTTCCTCTGCGATCGCCACGGCCCATCTCTGTCATCGAACGGGACCGGAATCAAAAAATATTCACATCGATTCCACAAAACGCGTAATAATCCATCAAATGACCATCCCATAGAGCGCTGCACTACCATCTACATTCGAATCAAATGAGGACTTGCTACACACTGTGACGTATTTGAATCCTCGTCCGAGAGGAGGGGCTTTGAAATGACCACAGCGATGTATCCCACGGTCTCGAGCGACACCGTGTGCTTAATTCCCGTGGACGCGGAGTCTACACTTTGGGAAACGTTGATAATTAAAAACATGAACTTTGTAAATCTATAAGATACCTGCCAACGGTGTTATAAAGAGGTTAGGCGATGGGTTAAGGTTTGGGTTAAACAACCCAGTCACACGGAAATACGACACTGTCACGTCATTCATTCTATTCATTCGTGATCTGGGACACGTCATTTCATTTTTTTTGTGCCAAAAAAGCACAAATTTCATGGCTACGTCCGCTCGCGACACTGAGGCATCGACGCGGACTTTCATTCACACAGCCTACAAATAAACAAGACAATAGATGGCTAACTAAAATAAACGTTAAGACATCGACCTACAATTCTAAAAAGAAGAGATTAAGCAGCTACCTTTTTGTCCGTCGCGCTTACAGAGCAGCCCACCTGCATTAAATATATCCGTGAATTGTCACAATTTCTCAGAATCAAAGGTGAAAGTAGAAACGGGTGGCCAAAAGCTGCCATATTGTTAGTTTTCACAGACAATGTTTCTGTGTTTGAGTTGTAAAATCTTGAAAAAAATGAGAAAAATAAACAATAAATTATCTCTAGGCCTAGGGACGTTATGTACATGAGTTTGAAATTTGGGCTTTTTTGGCACGAAAAAAAATTAATGACGTGTCCCAGATCACGAATGAATAAATTAAATGACGTGACAAGTTCACGTATTTCCGTGAGACTGGGTTGGGGTAAAGTATGTATTGACATAGGCCTAAATATAAATGTAGCTATATATTAGGCTGAAACGTGCTTAGAATGTACAAAATAAAACATACATATTATTTATTATATAATAATCGAATTATATTCGAATGTAATGTAATAATCACCTCACGTTCAAACATATGTTTTGAGGTTGAAGAACTTCTGGAATATATTTACCCTATAGAACTAATGTTTCACACGACCGCTTTCAGCACCTTGGACAGAGACGTACCATGTATCACAACAAGGCCTGCGCTGTAGATAAACGGCCAACTATGGAACACTTGTCAAACATGAACAAATGAACAACTACACTATATGAAAGACTACTATATCATATTCTTACCTTGTCTTTGTTTGGTAATGTCTGAGTCATGCCATAAGTGTCCCCTCCGTTTATACTGATCAGTTCTCCATCAACAGGCGGGAATTGAGGAGGGAACACTACTACGTCACTCTTCAGTGTGTCTGAGCTGAAAAACACGTCATACTGCTGAGTAGATTTAGAGTAAGACCAGCTCCCGTCAGGGTGGGTGGTGATCATTGGGGCGCTGTACCTGCTGAAACTGTTGTCTGTCCGGTGGCATTTGACTGCTATTAAACTGATGAGACTCAGTAGAAAGATCACTGACACCGACACAATGGCGATCAGCAAATACAGGTTTAAAGCAGAGAAGCTGTCCTCCTTTAGCGGCACGTGTCTGAACTAAGTCTGAAGGTCTCCTGTGTTTTCAACCACAACGACATCAATAGACACAGTAGCAGTCAGGGAGGGCTCTCCGATATCACAAACCGACACCACAAACGGGTGAGTTTTCAGGTCATTGTCACTCATCCGTCTCTTAGTCCTGATTTCACCGGTGCTGGTTCCGATCCGAAAGAGATCGGTTCCTTGGGGTTCAGAGATGTGATAAGAAAGCAGTGCATTGTAACTGGAGTCTGCGTCTAAGGCCCTGATTTTAGCCACAAAGTATCCCGCTTCAGCAGAGTAGGGAATGTTCTCACTGTTAACGGAGCTGTGTTCAGAATAGGGGGCTAAAATCCCGGGACTGTTGTCATTCTCATCCAGGATAAAGAAGTTGACTGTAAAGTTGCTACTGAGTTGAGGATCACTAGAGTCTGTGGCCTGCGCTTTGAAGCTGAACATCTTTATGTCTTCATAATTACAAGACTGCAATATGACAATATCACCAGTCTCGGAGTTTATATTCACAGCTGATAACACTGGAATGTTAGGGGAGATTCTGCTTATTAACAAATAGGTTATTCTTGCATTATCCTCAGAATCCAAATCCATAGCATTTACTCTATAGACTACGGTACCTACGTCACTATTCTCCTTCACATACACATTCAAAAAGGGATCCGCAAAGTGTGGAGCGTTGTCATTAACATCACAAACATACACCATCAAATAACTGCTGGTGGAGAGAGGCGGGTCCCCGCCATCGCTGGACGAGATGGTGACGTTATACTGTGTAGCCGTCTCTCTGTCCAGAACCCCGTCTACCACTAAAGAAAAGTCGTTTTTATAGTTTGTTTCCAGCTTAAAGGGAAGAACACCCGCTAGCGTGCAGGTGGTGAGGCCATTCACCCCACTGTCCTTATCGCTTACGGTTACCAGAGCAATCACAGTTCCCCTTTCCGCGCTTTCTTTCACAGGGTTCTTAAGGGAAGTGATCGATACCTCCGGTGCGTTGTCATTGGCGTCTACCACCTCTATCAGTAGTTTACTATGAACACTGCGAGATCCAGGGCCTTTATCTCTGACCTGGACTCTTATGTCGTATGCAGGTATCTTTTCGTAATCCAAGATGCCGTTAACTTTGATTTCCCCTGTATTTGCATTGATATCAAATACAGTGGAAGGATCTACACTACCCCGTTTAATGAAAGAAAACAGCAGCTCACCGTTGACTCCTTCGTCCAGATCTGATGCGTTTAGTTGTATAACCCTCGTTCCATTTGAAGCATTTTCATTCACCCTCGCCTTATACAACGACTTACTAAACACGGGCGTGTTATCGTTCACATCAATCACATTAATTATTAGCTGCATTGTCCCCTTTTTGAAAGGTTTTCCTCCGTCTACTGCGGTTAAAGTGAGTGTGATAACCGACTGTTTCTCCCGATCTAAAGCTTTCTGCAACACCAGCTCAGCAGACACGCTTTGCTCTTCGCCACTCTGTACGTCGAGGGAGAAATGTTCATTCTGGCTTAACTTGTAGCCCTTAACCGCGTTACTCACTATGTCTGCGTCAAATGCTATTGGAAGTAAATATCGCACTCCCAATGATATCAACTCAGAAATGTTGAAAACAGACGTTTTCTCCTCGAAAGTGGGTGCATTATCATTTATATCTAGGATATGAATTTCAATGCGATGGACGTTAACTGGATTACTCAACAAAGCCTGAATTTTAAGCGAACATTTCTCCAGCTCGTTGCAAACATCCTCTCTGTCTATTCTGTCGGCGACCAAAAGGTTTCCAGTCCATAAATCCACATCAAAGTATATTCTACTGTACTCCGATACAATTTGGAGTTCTCTGGACTCCAAAGCATTCAGATTCAGTTGTAAATCCTTTGCAAGATTTCCCACAGTCGTTCCTTTCTTCATCTCCTCCAAAATAGAGTAAGAAATCTGAGCTGTACCGCAGTGACAAAAACAAAGCAAGATAAAGAATTGAATCCAAAAATATTCCCTCCGTGCTATGGCCCCCATAACTACTGATATTCGGAGGGGATATATAACTTATAATATCCGTTCGTATTGGTATGGTATGGTCCGTCATAGAGATCTATGTGAGCGCTTCAACTCCACTAGCAATGCCATTATATGTGTGGTCTGGCTACATTTACTAGCTTGTGACGCTGTCCAATCAACAAGCAGTCAGGGGGCGTTTCAAGGCGCATCACTAGCTTATCCGGGCTCTGGCGCCACCACCCGTTGAATGGTCACACACACACACACACACACACACACACACACACACACACACACATACACACACACAAAGACACACACACACACACACACACGATTGCCAGTAGATAGAAGTATATGATGCAATTATGTGACATTAATGATCCCTTTTTGCATTAGGCAAAATGGGATGAAGTCTACAAGCATTAGCTTAACCAAACTAGACATCAATCAAAGCCTACCATCACAGAAAAGCAATTGTAATCCAAGCATAACAGGCTCAGAACCTATTGACATCTTATCATTGTCAAAGTGTGTCACTACACTTTCAAAGACAAGCTAAATACATACAGGATAATTCTAGATCAGGACATAATACAACGTCACAAAAACCATCTACTTGCCCTTCAAAGTGGCATCACAAAAGCAAAATAACATTGCGAAGACATGGCAAATGTATTATATTCAACCTTTAAATTAAATGAAAAGTGTGGCACTTAACATACCTTCTCGTGATTGGGTAAAGTCTGAGTCCTGCTTAAAGTGTCTCCTCCGTTTATACTGATCAGTTCTCCGTCAACAGGCGGGAATTGAGGAGGGAACACTACTACGTCACTCTTCAGTGTGTCTGAGCTGAAACACACGTCATACTGCTGAGTAGATTTAGAGTAAGACCAGCTCCCGTCAGGGTGGGTGGTGATCATTGGGGCGCTGTACCTGCTGAAACTGTTGTCTGTCCGGTGGCATTTGACTGCTATTAAACTGATGAGACTCAATAGAAAGATCACTGACACCGACGCAATGGCGATCAGCAAATACAGGTTTAAAGCAGAGAAGCTGTCCTCCTTTAGCGACACGTGTCTGAACTGAGTCTGAAGGTCTCCTGTGGTTTCAACCACAACGACATCAATAGACACAGTAGCTGTCAGGGAGGGCTCTCCGTTATCACAAACCAACACCACCAACGGGTGAGTTTTCAGGTCATTGTCACTCATCCGTCTCTTAGTCCTGATTTCACCGGTGCTGGTTCCGATCCGAAAGAGATTGGTTCCTTTGGGTTCAGAGATGTGATAAGAAAGCAGTGCATTGTAACCAGAGTCTGCGTCTACGGCCCTGATTTTAGCCACAAAGTATCCCGCTTCAGCAGAGTAGGGAATGTTCTCACTGTTAACGGAGCCGTGTTCAGAATAGGGGGCTAAAATCCCGGGACTGTTGTCATTCTCATCCAGGATAAAAACGTTAACAGTCACGTTACTGTTAAGCGTGAGGGCTCCAGAGTCCGTGGCCTGGACCTTAAAGCTGAATGTTTTAAACTCTTCAAAATTGAAAGAACGAAGGCTAAGAATGTCGCCTGTTTCTGAATTAATATTAACAAGGGATGATATTTGTAAATTTCTTGTCAAGAGAGCTTGTAATGAATACGTTATTTGCGCATTTTCATTGACGTCAGGGTCGAATGCTGTCACTTTGTAAATGACAACGCCTACACGATCATTCTCTTTGACATAAACATTGTAAACGGGTTCTCTGAAGCGAGGCGGGTTGTCATTAACGTCAGAAAGTTGAACGACAACAAGGCTGGTGCTAGAGAGGGTTGGGATCCCTTCGTCTGTCGCGGCGATGGTTATATTGTATTTATTCGTGATTTCTCGGTCAAGAGCCCCATCAACGATCATCGAGTATTCATTTTTGTAGTTCAGCTTGAGAGAAAATGGCACAGAACCAATGATTCTACAATTAGTTTGTCCATTTTTTCCACTGTCTTTGTCCAACACATTAATTAAAGCAACAACCGTGCCTCTCTCGGCATCCTCTTTGAGAGGACTGTTTACCGACGTAATTGATATTTCTGGGGCGTTATCGTTCACATCGACAACCTCCACGAGCAGTTTAGAATAACCGCTGCGAGGGGAAGCACCTTTATCCGTAGCCTGTACACGGAGCTCGTACGCTGCGTTTGTCTCGTGATCCAAACTCTCTTTGACCGTGACTTCTCCACTGAACGCGTCGATATTGAATTTATCATAGGAGTTTACATTTCCACGTTTCATGAAGCTGTATATAATTTCGGCATTTGACCCTTCGTCTAAATCTGTGGCTTCCAATTTAATAACAGTTGCACCTGCCGGTACGCTCTCGGTAACACGTACCTTGTAGAGTGTTTTACCAAACGCAGGCACATTGTCGTTTGCGTCTATTACATGAACAGTGATCTGCAATGTCCCAGTTTTAACAGGTTTTCCTCCGTCGATAGCAGTCAGTGTAAGCTTAATGACTTGCTCATGTTCGCGGTCTAGGGCTTTTTTGAGAACTAGCTCAGCAGAAACGCTCACCTCTCCACTGCCCTGTACATCTAGAGAGAAATAATCGTTTTGGTTTAGTTTGTAGTTATGCACTGAATTGCTGCCTACGTCTGGGTCGATCGCAGCTGGGAGAGGGTATCTTTCTCCGGTCATAGATGATTCAGAGATGTTAAATGCATGGTTTTGTTCCAGAAAAACGGGCCCGTTGTCATTTATATCTAAAACACTAACTTCTATTCGGTAAATATTTCTCGGATTGCTTAATAAAGCTTGTAATTTTAAAATACATTTGGCCAAGTGCGGGCAAAGCTCTTCACGGTCGATTCTCTCGCTAACCATCAAAGCTCCCGTTTTTAGATTTGCATTGAAATGTTTCTTACTATGACCAGATACGATCTGAAGACCCCTTGATTCCAGTTCGCGTACATTTATATTTAAATCCTTTGCGAGATTTCCAACAGCTGTGCCTTTGTCTGCCTCCTCGGAAACGGTATAGGACAGCAGAGCGACAGAACACTCAAATAGACAAAGCACGAGAAGAGGAACAATCCAAACGCTTCCTCTGCGATCGCCACGGCCCATCTCTGTCATCGAACGGGACCGGAATCAAAAAATGTTCACATAAATTCCGCAAAACGCGTAATAATCCATCAAATGACCATCCCATAGAGCGCTGCACTACCATCAACATTCGAATCAAATGAGGACTTGCTACACACTGTGACGTATTTGAATCCTCGTCCGAGAGGAGGGGCTTTGAAATGACCACAGCGATGTATCCCACGGTCTCGAGCGACACCGTGTGCTTAATTCCCGTGGACTCGGAGTATACACTTTGGGAAACGTTGATAATTAAAAACATGAACTTTGTAAATCTATAAGATACCTGCCAACGATGTTATAAAGAGGTTAGGCGATGGGTTAAGGTTTGGGGTTAACAACCCAGTCTCACGGAAATACGATACTGTCACGTCATTTATTCTATTCATTCGTGATCTGGGACACGTCATTTCATTTTTTTGTGCCAAAAAAGCACAAATTTCATGGCAACATCCGCTCGCGACACTGAGGCATCGACGCGGACTTTCATTCACATAGCCTACAAATGAACAAGACAATAGATGGCTAGCTAAAATAAACGTTAAGACATAGGCCTACAATTCTAAAAAGAAGTGATGAAGCAGCTACCTTTTTTCCGTCGCGGTTTGCCTACAGAGCAGCCCACCTGCATTAAATATATCCGTGAATTGTCACAATTTCTCAGAATCAAAGGTGAAAGTAGAAACGGGAGGCCAAAAGCTGTCATATTGTTAGTTTCGACACAATTTTTTTCTGTGTTTGAGTTGTAAAATCTTGAAAAAAATGAGAAAAATAAACAATAAATTATCTCTAGGCCTAGGGACATTATGTACATGAGTTTGAAATTTGGGCTTTTTGGCACGAAAAAAATTAAATGACGTGTCCCAGATCACGAATGAATAGATAAATTAAATGACGTGACAAGTTCACGTATTTCCGTGAGACTGGGTTGGGGTAAAATATGTATTGACATAGGCCTAAATATAAATGTAGCTATATATTAGGCTGAAACATGCTTAGAATGTACAAAATAAAACATACGTATTAGTTATTATATCCTAAACGAATTATATTCGAACGTAATGTAATAATCACCTCACGTTCAAACATATGTTTTGAGGTTGAAGAACTTCTGGAATATATTTACCCTATAGAGCTAATGTTTCACACGAACGCTTTCAGCACGTTGGACAGAGACGTACCATGTATCACAACAAGGCCTGAGCTGTAGATGAACGGCCAACGATGGAACAATTGTCAAACATGAACAAATGAACAACTACAATATATGAAAGACTACTATATCATATTCTTACCTTGTCTTTGTTTGGTAATGTCTGAGTCATGCCATAAGTGTCCCCTCCGTTTATACTGATCAGTTCTCCATCAACAGGCGGGAATTGAGGAGGGAACACTACTACGTCACTCTTCAGTGTGTCTGAGCTGAAACACACGTCATACTGCTGAGTAGATTTCGAGTAAGACCAGCTCCCGTCAGGGTGGGTGGTGATCATTGGGGCGCTGTACCTGCTGAAACTGTTGTCTGTCCGGTGGCATTTGACTGCTATTAAACTGATGAGACTCAGTAGAAAGATCACTGACACCGACGCAATGGCGATCAGCAAATACAGGTTTAAAGCAGAAAAGCTGTCCTCTTTTAGTGGTACATGTCTGAACTGAGTCTGAAGGTCTCCTGTGTTTTCAACCACAACGACATCAATAGACACAGTAGCAGTCAGGGAGGGCTCTCCGTTATCACAAACCAACACCACCAACGGGTGAGTTTTCAGGTCATTGTCACTCATCCGTCTCTTAGTCCTGATTTCACCGGTGCTGGTTCCGATCCGAAAGAGATTGGTTCCTTTGGGTTCAGAGATGTGATAAGAAAGCAGTGCATTGAAACCGGAGTCTGCGTCTACGGCCCTGATTTTAGCCACAAAGTATCCCGCTTCAGCAGAGTAGGGAATGTTCTCACTGTTAACGGAGCCGTGTTCAGAATAGGGGGCTAAAATCCCGGGACTGTTGTCATTCTCATCCAGGATAAAGAAGTTGACTGTAACGTTGCTACTGAGTTGAGGATCACCAGAGTCTGTGGCCTGTGCTTTGAAGCTGAACATCTTTATGTCTTCATAATTAAAAGACTGCAATGTGACAATATCACCAGTCTCGGAGTTTATATTCACAGCTGATAACACTGGAATGTTAGGAGAGTGACTGCTTATTAACGAATAGGTTATAATGGCGTTATCCTCCGAATCCAAATCCATAGCATTTACTCTATAGACTACAGTACCTACGTCACTATTCTCCTTCACATACACATTCAAAACGGGATCCGCGAAGTGCGGCGCGTTGTCATTAACATCAGAAACATACACCATTAAATAACTGCTGGTGGAGAGAGGCGGGTCCCCGCTATCGCTGGACGAGATGGTGACGTTATACTGTGTAGCCGTCTCTCTGTCCAGAGCCCCGTCTACCACTAAAGAATAGTCGTTTTTATAGTTTGTTTGCAGCTTGAAGGGAAGAACACCCGCTAGCGTGCAGGTGGTGAGGCCATTCACCCCACTGTCCTTATCGCTTACGGTTACCAGAGCAATCACGGTTCCCCTTTCCGCGCTTTCTTTCACCGGGTTCCTAAGGGAAGTGATCGATACCTCCGGTGCGTTGTCATTGGCGTCTACCACCTCTATCAGTAGTTTACTATGAACACTGCGAGATCCAGGGCCTTTATCTCTGACCTGGACTCTTATGTCGTATGCAGGTATCTTTTCGTAATCCAAGATGCCGTTAACTTTGATTTCCCCTGTATTTGCATTGATATCAAATACAGAGGAAGGATCTACACTACCCCGTTTAATGAAAGAATACAGGAGCTCACCGTTGACTCCTTCGTCCGGATCTGACGCGTTTAGTTGTATAACCCTCGTTCCATTTGAAGCATTTTCATTCACCCTCGCCTTATACAACGACTTACTAAACACGGGCGTGTTATCGTTCACATCAATCACATTAATTATTAGCTGCATTGTCCCCTTTTTGAAAGGTTTTCCTCCGTCTACTGCTGTTAAAGTGAGTGTGATAACCGACTGTTTCTCCCGATCTAAAGCTTTCTGCAACACCAGCTCAGCGGACACGCTTTGTTCTTCGCCACTCTGTACGTCGAGGGAGAAATGTTCATTCTGGCTTAGCTTGTAGCCCTTAACCGCGTTACTACCTATGTCTGCGTCGAATGCTATTGGAAGTAAATATCGCTCTCCCAGTGATATCGACTCAGAGATGTTGAAAACAGACGTTTTCTCCTCGAAAGCGGGTGCATTATCATTTATATCTAGGATATGAATTTCAATGCGATGCATGTTAACTGGATTGCTCAACAAAGCCTGAATTTTAAGCGAACATTTCTCCAGCTCGTTGCAAACATCCTCTCTGTCTATTCTGTCGGCGACCAAAAGGTTTCCAGTCCTTAAATCCACATCGAAGTATATTCTAATGTACTCCGATACAATTCGGAGTTCTCTGGACTCCAAAGCATTGAGGTTCAGTTGTAAATCCTTTGCAAGATTTCCCACAGTCGTTCCTTTGTTCATCTCCTCCGAAATAGAGTAAGAAATCTGAGCTGTACCGCAGTGACAAAAACAAAGCAAGACAAAGAATCGAATCCGAAAATATTCCCTGCCCGCTATGGCCCCCATAACTACTGATATTCGGAGGGCATATATAACTTATTATGTCCGTTCGTTTTGGTATGGTATGGTCCGTCATAGAGATCTATGTGAGCGCTTCAACTCCACTAGCAATGCCATTATATGTGTGGTCTGGCTACATTTACTAGCTTGTGACGCTGTCCAATTAACAAGCAGTAAGGGGGCGTTTCAAGGCGCAACACTAGCTTCTCCGGTCTCTGGCGCCATCACCCGATGAATGGGCACACACACACACACACACACACACACACACACACACACACACACACACACACACACACACACACACACACACAATTACACACGCACACACACACACACACGATTGCCAGTAGATTGAAGTATGTGATGCAAGTATGTGACATAAATGATCCCGTTTTGCATTAGGGCAAAATGGGATGAAGTCTACAAGCATTAGCTTACCCAAACTACACATCAATCAAAGCCTACCATCACAGAAAAGCAATTGTAATCCAAGCATAGCAGGCTCAGAACCTATCTACATCTCATCATTGTCAAAGTGTATCACAACACTTTCAAAGAGCAAGCAAAATACATACAGGATATTTCTAGATCAGGACATAATATAACGTCACAAAATCCCTCTACTTGCGCTTCAAAGTGGCATCACAAAAGCAAAATAACATTGCGAAGACATGGCAAATGTATTATATTCAACCTTTAAATTAAATGAAAAGTGTGGCACGTAACATACCTTCTCGTGATTGGGTAAAGTCTGAGTTCTGCTTAAAGTGTCTCCTCCGTTTATACTGATCAGTTCTCCATCAAGAGGCGGGAATTGAGGAGGGAACACTACTACGTCACTCTTCAGTGTGTCTGAGCTGAAACACACGTCATACTGCTGAGTAGATTTAGAGTAAGACCAGCTCCCGTCAGGGTGGGTGGTGATCATTGGGGCGCTGTACCTGCTGAAACTGTTGTCTGTCCGGTGGCATTTGACTGCTATTAAACTGATGAGACTCAGTAGAAAGATCACTGACACCGACGCAGTGGCGATCAGCAAATACAGGTTTAAAGCAGAGAAGCTGTCCTCCTTTAGCGGCACGTGTCTGAACTGAGTCTGAAGGTCTCCTGTGTTTTCAACCACAACGACATCAAGAGACACAGTAGCTGTCAGGGAGGGCTCTCCGTTATCACAAACCAACACCACCAACGGGTGAGTGTTCAGGTCATTTTCACTCATCCGTCTCTTAGTCCTGATTTCACCGGTGCTGGTTCCGATCCGAAAGAGGTTGGATCCCTTGGGTTCAGAGATGTGATAAGAAAGCAGTGCATTGTAACCAGAGTCTGCGTCTACGGCCCTGATTTTAGCCACAAAGTACCCCGCTTCAGCAGAGTAGGGAATGTTCTCACTGTTAACGGAGCCGTGTTCAGAATAGGGGGCTAAAATCCCGGGACTGTTGTCATTCTCATCCAGGATGAAAACGTTAACAGTGGCGTTACTGCTCAGTGAAGGGACTCCAGAATCGGTGGTCTGAACTTTGAACTGAAATGTTTTTCTCTCTTCATAATTAAAAGACTGAAGGCAAACTATTTCGCCGGTATCGGGATTGATATTAACCATTGACAACACAGGCACTGACACGTTATTAATTATAGCATACGTTACTTTTGCATTTTCTCCTACATCTGCATCAGAAGCGGTTACTGTATGAATGACTTGATCCGTCGGGCTGTTTTCTTTTACATAAACATTTATGACCGGATGACGAAACCTCGGTGGATTGTCGTTAACATCAGAAACGTGGACGGTGATCACATTGGTACTAGAGAGAGGTGGAGACCCCTCGTCCGTAGCTGTGATGGTGACGTCATACTGAGAAACGCTCTCTCTATCAAGAGCACCGTCAACCAGTAGAGAGTAATAATTATCATAGTTTAACTTTAATTTGAAAGGCACAGAGCCAGTTATTCTATAATTTGCATGCCCATTTTTGCCTCCGTCTCTATCTGTCACAGTGACCAAAGCCACGACTGTACCTAATTCAGCGTCTTCTTTAACCTGATTCAGGAGAGATGATACAACTATTTCTGGTGTATTATCGTTTACATCGATGACTTCGACTAAAATCTTGCCATGAGCAATACGAGGAGGTGTACCTTTATCTCTTGCTTGGACGCGAATATCGTACGCTTGTTTTTCTTCAAAGTCAATGTTTGATTTTACTGTGATAACACCGGTCTCTTCGTTGAGGGAGAATTTATCACTGGGGTCTACGCGCCCCTTTGCTGCAAACGAGTAGACAAGCTCACTATTCACCCCGTCATCCAGGTCAGTAGCGCTGAGAGTTAATAACGTTGCTCCTATTTCAGCATTTTCAACAATCTTCGCTTTGTAGAGAGATTGACTGAACAAAGGGGCATTGTCATTTACATCAATAACGTTCACAATTATTTGCAATGTCCCTGATCTGGGAGGTTTACCACCGTCTACAGCGGTCAGAGTCAGCGTGACTACGGCCTGTTTCTCTCGGTCTAAGGATTTCTGCAACACCAACTCAGCAGACAGACCGTCCTCGCTGCTTTGAACATCTAATGAGAAATATTCATTTGTGCTCAATTTGTAAGTCTTTAGTGAGTTACTGCCTGTGTCTGTGTCATGACCAATCGGCAACGGATACCTGTCCCCAGAAAATGATAACTCTGACATTTCGATTACCTTAACCTCCTCCATAAACGATGGTGAATTATCATTTACATCGAGAATATCAATTACTATTCTGCGAAGATCCCGCGGATGACTCAACATGGCCTCTACGTTTAAAGAGCACTTTACCGTGTTAGGACAAAGCTCCTCTCGGTCTATCCTCTCGTTAACGTTTAGATATCCACTTTTCAAATCAGCCTGAAAATACTGCATTTTGTAACCTGAATGGATTTCAAGATTCCTGGATTGCAATTGCTGGAGATTGAGGTTTAAATCTTTGGCGAGGTTCCCGACTACGGTTCCTTTGTCCACCTCTTCGGAAACAGAGTAGGATATTTGTGCAATGGACCATTCACAGAAACAAAGCAAAATGGAGAGTAATATCCACACATGATCGTATCGTTGCCAAGCAGCCATCGCCAAAATATCAAAAGAGACAAATCCTCGATCCACGAAACATGAGGAATATCCAATGTTATTCCACGGTCCAACACTACTCGCTACGACTTCATCCGAATGTTTCCGGGCACCACAAAGCACTACAGACAGACGCCGTCGGTGAAACAGAGGAGGAGTCTTCATGCTCTGTTTCACCACGGTCTCCAGTGACGCCACATGTCTGTCATGAACAAATACAATTTCATAACAATTTATTCGGCAATGGTCTATAAAGTTAATGTGCCGAACACTATGGAAGAAAATATAACTTTTTTGTTTAACCTATTGTATTATATATTATACACATGTAGGAACAGAGCTGAGCAAACGTTGGTTCTTAATCATATTTAACGTCAGTCAATTGGCTTTTAATTTCAAAAATATTCACAAAGACAGCATCTTGATAGGTTGTTTACTTTGTTAACCATTCACCAAGGATCCTTCATTGCCTATATTGGAAGCAAATAGGCCCATCAAAAGTGTAACGGCACATTTACGTATTTTTCTGTACACAACTAAAAGTGACGTGTTAACGAAATAGCAATACCTCTAATACCATATCAATAACAATCATCAAAAGTATTGTTATTATGATTATTAATAATTATATTATTTGGTCGCCGTTGTAGATAGCTGCTTTTGTAGGTGTCGTGTGAAAGATCCCTAAACAAGCAACTCAAATTGCAACAGTAGCCTATGCAAATAATGCAGTAATACATTCAACAATATAAAACCAAAATTATTTGTTTATTTGTACACTTCTCATAATCAAACAGAATATATAGAAGAAAGAGCTACATTTGTCCAACAAACAAGCCTTCAAAGTATTGTTTCAGCACCATTGACAGCGTAACGTAATTTCAGATGAGGGTGATCCAATACAAATATTAAGTGCAAATCATTAGCATAATCAAACGTGAACGTGTACATGTCCTACCAACTCTATATTTGGTAAGGGCAGAGTTCTGCTCAAAGTGTCTCCTCCGTTTATACTGATCAGTTCTCCATCAACGGGCGGGAATTGTTTTGTATTGAGCAAAATGGGATAATGAAAAGCATATGCTAACCCAAACTAGACATCCATCAAAGCCTACCATCACCGAAAAGCAATTGTAATCCAAGCTCACAGGCTAAGAGCAACAACTCTTTCATAGAGCAAGGTCAACAAATACAGGATGTTTTCTTGATCAGGACATAATATTACGTCACAGAATCCCTCTTCTTGCTCCTCAAAGTGGCATCAAAAGTGAAATAACATTGCAAACAAAGGCGAAATATATATTGAAACTTTAAATGAAATGAAAAATGTGGCTGATTAGCACTTAACATACCTTCTCGTGATTGGGCAAAGTCTGAGTTCTGCTTAAAGTGTCTCCTCCATTTATACTGATCAGTTCTCCATCAACAGGTGGGAATTGAGGAGGGAACACTACTACGTCACTCTTCAGTGTGTCTGAGCTGAAACACACGTCATACTGCTGAGTAGATTTAGAGTAAGACCAGCTCCCGTCAGGGTGGGTGGTGATCATTGGGGCGCTGTACCTGCTGAAACTGTTGTCTGTCCGTTGGCATTTGACTGCTATTAAACTGATGACACTCAGTAGAAAGATCACTGACACCGACGCAATGGCGATCAGCAAATACAGGTTTAAAGCAGAGAAGCTGTCCTCCTTTAGCGGCACGTGTCTGAACTGAGTCTGAAGGTCTCCTGTGTTTTCAACCACAACGACATCAATAGACACAGTAGCTGTCAGGGAGGGCTCCCCGTTATCACAAACCAACACCACCAACGGGTGAGTTTTCAGGTCATTGTCACTCATCCGTCTCTTAGTCCTGATTTCACCGGTGCTGGTTCCGATCCGAAAGAGATTGGTTCCTTTGGGTTCAGAGATGTGATAAGAAAGCAGTGCATTGTAACCAGAGTCTGCGTCTACGGCCCTGATTTTAGCCACAAAGTGTCCCGCTTCAGCAGAGTAGGGAATGTTCTCACTGTTAACAGAGCCGTGTTCAGAATAGGGGGCTAAAATCCTGGGACTGTTGTCATTCTCATCCAGGATAAAAACATTGACAGTTGCGTTGCTGCTCAGGGGAGGAACCCCAGAGTCGGTGGCCTGAACTTTAAAGCTGAACGTTTTAAATTCTTCAAAATTGAAAGACTGAAGGTTGACAATTTCTCCTGTTTCTGAATTAATATTAACAAGGGATGAAATAGGAACAATTCTTGGTTGGTTTTCTACCAATCTGTAAACTAATCTGGCATTCTCCTCTAAATCAGGATCATATGCTTTAATAGTGTTGATCATGGCTCCGACCTTACTGTTTTCCTTAACATACACATTAATCACTGGCTCGTGAAACACGGGTGCGTTGTCATTTACATCAGCGATTTGTATGCTAATGACGGTGGTGCTGGACAGAGGCGGCGTCCCGTCATCCACGGCTTCAACTGTGACGTCGTAAAAGCCGGCGCTCTCCCTGTCTAGATGGGAATTTACGACTAATGAATAATCATTTTTGTAATTTGACTTTAATTGAAAAGGAACGTATCCTAAAATTTTACAGTTTGTCATGCCATTCTGTCCACCGTCGTTGTCACTCACTGTCAACAAGGCAACAATGGTCCCCATTACTGCGTCTTCCTTCACGGGGGACATCAGTGACGTCACCGATATTTCCGGAGAATTATCGTTTACGTCATTGATCTCAATCAATAGTTTAGCATGTGCGCTGCGAGGCGGATTTCCCTGGTCAACTGCTTGTACTCGTACTTCATAAGCAGGTGTGTCCTCATAATCTAAACGTCCCTCAACTGTTAACTTCCCCGTTTCCGAATCAATACGAAATGTAGGCCTATCTGATTTGTCGATGTTACCTCGTTTAATGAGGGAATACAAAAGCTTACTATTCAGTCCTTCATCTATATCGCTTGCATTTAGCTGTATCACTAGTGTTCCAACCAGTGCATTTTCAGCAACATTCACTTTATACAATGATTTGTTGAAAATGGGTGAGTTATCGTTTACGTCAATAACATTCACTGTTATTTGTATTGTTCCTGATTTAGGAGGCTTCCCTCCGTCCAACGCGGTCAGAATAAGATTAATAACCGGTACTTTCTCTCGATCTAATGCTTTCTGTAACAACAACTCCGCAGAAACACCATGCTTCCCTCCGTTCTGTACATCGAGGGAGAAATATTCATTCTGACTCAGTCTGTATGTCTTCACAGAGTTACTGCCTATATCAGCATCAACTGCTAGAGGAAGAAGAAAACGTTCTCCGGTTGGTAATGATTCTGAAATGTTAACATTGTACGACTTTTCAGCAAATGTTGGCGAGTTGTCATTAATGTCTAAAACATTGACTTCAATGCGGTGTGCAGTGACGGGATTGTTTAACACAGCTTGTATTCTGAGGGAACATTTGGCAGTGTTCGGACACAGCTCTTCCCTGTCTATCCTGTGATCAACAAAGAGGTTGCCGGTCCGTATGTCCGCGTTGAAATATGTCTTACTGTATCCAGACACAATGTGAAGATCCCTTGACGCCAATTCCTGCACATTAAGGTTTAAATCCTTCACGAGATTCCCAACTACGGTGCCTTTGTTCGCATCCTCTGAAACTGAATACGATATCTGAGTGTCAGACCGGCCAACGAAACAAAGCAATACAACGAGATGAGCCCAAACATATCCTCTTTGTTCTCGAAAAGGCATCGTTGTCCGAGAAAAATGTTAAATCACAACCACCATTTAAATCCAGTGTAATGGATCGGTCCGTCCTACATGTGGTTCACCCGACGTAACATCCATTCAGCTCTGCGGCTGCAAATACACAAGCGCTTTGCATACTGTCCCGACACAAATGGTGGATTACCGACGTTTACAAAAGGGAGGAGTTTTAGACGGAGGCCATCCATGGATTTCCACGGTCTCGAGCGACACCGAGTGTTCGATGAGACGGAAGAGGATGTATTCATTAATCTTTTTTTTGTTCATGAATATTCCTTCATAATTATGACTGACAGCTTGTAAACGTAACAAAGTCAATTAAAACGTTGCAGTTCGTCTATAATGAATAACAAAATGTGGTTGAAAATGTTCTTCAAGATAAGCGAATCAGCACCATGGAGAGGTATATTGCTATCATGGATGGGTGTAGTTTAAAGTTATCATGCACATTGCTCTTGTGAATGTTATGCATGCAAAAATGTCCTTTTAAGTCAAATGTGAGGTACACTGTGTTTCAAGATCAGCCCACAAATATATTAAACTATTCAGTGATGCATGTACAGAAATACACATACACATTGCTCCGATATCACATACCTTGTCTTTGTTGGGTAACGTTTGAGTTCTGCTTAAAGTGTCTCCTCCGTTTATACTGATCAGTTCTCCATCAACAGGCGGGAATTGAGGAGGGAACACTACTACGTCACTCTTCAGTGTGTCTGAGCTGAAACACACGTCATACTGCTGAGTAGATTTAGAGTAAGACCAGCTCCCGTCAGGGTGAGTGGTGATCATTGGGGCGCTGTACCTGCTGAAACTGTTGTCTGTCCGGTGGCATTTGACTGCTATTAAACTGACGAGACTCAGTAGAAAGATCACTGACACCGACGCAATGGCGATCAGCAAATACAGGTTTAAAGCAGAGAAGCTGTCCTCCTTTAGCGGCACGTGTCTGAACTGAGTCGGAAGGTCTCCTGTTTTTTCAACCACAACGACATCAATAGACACAGTAGCTGTCAGGGAGGGCTCTCCGTTATCACAAACCAACACCACCAACGGGTGAGTTTTCAGGTCATTGTCACTCATCCGTCTCTTAGTCCTGATTTCACCGGTGCTGGTTCCGATCCGAAAGAGATTGGTTCCTTTGGGTTCAGAGATGTGATAAGAAAGCAGTGCATTGTAACCAGAGTCTGCGTCTACGGCCCTGATTTTAGCCACAAAGTATCCCGCTTCAGCAGAGTAGGGAATGTTCTCACTGTTAACGGAGCCATGTTCAGAATAGGGGTCTAAAATCCCGGGACTGTTGTCATTCTCATCCAGGATAAAAACATTGACTGTAACGTTGCTACTGAGTTGAGGATCACCAGAGTCTGTGGCCTGCGCTTTGAAGCTGAACATCTTTATGTCTTCATAATTAAAAGACTGCAATGTGACAATATCACCAGTCTCGGAGTTTATATTCACAGCTGATAACACTGGAATGTTAGGAGAGAGACTGCTTATTAACGAATAGGTTATTCTTGCGTTATCCTCCGAATCCAAATCCATAGCATTTACTCTATAGACTACGGTACCTGCGTCACTATTCTCCGTCACATACACATTCAAAAAGGGATCCGCGAAGTGCGGCGCGTTGTCATTAACATCAGAAACATACACCATCAAATAACTGCTGGTGGAGAGAGGCGGGTCCCCGCTATCGCTGGACGAGATGGTGACGTTATACTGTGCAGCCGTCTCTCTGTCCAGAGCCCCATCTACCACTAAAGAATAGTCGTTTTTATAGTTCGTTTCCAGCTTAAAGGGAACAACACCCGCTAGCGTGCAGGTAGTGAGGCCATTCACCCCACTGTCCTTATCGCTTACGGTTACCAGAGCAATCACGGTTCCCCTTTCCGCGCTTTCTTTCACCGGGTTCCTAAGGGAAGTGATCGATGTCTCCGGTGCATTGTCATTAACATCAATTAATTCTATAAGTAGTTTACTATGAGCACTACGAGACATATAACCTTGATCTTTAACCTGAACTCTGATATCGTATGCAGGCATCTTTTCGAAATCCAAGATGCCGTTAACTTTGATTTCCCCTGTATTTGCATTGATATCAAATACAGAGGAAGGATCTACACTACCCCGTTTAATGAAAGAATACAGGAGCTCACCGTTGACTCCTTCGTCCAGATCTGACGCATTTAGTTGTATAACCCTCGTTCCATTTAAAGCATTTTCATTCACCCTCGCCTTATACAACGATTTGCTAAACTTGGGCGTGTTATCGTTCACATCTATCACATTAATTACTAGCTGTATTGTCCCCGTTTTAATAGGTTTTCCTCCGTCTATGGCGTTTAAAGTGAGTGTGATAACCGACTGTTTCTCCCGATCTAAAGCTTTCTGCAACACCAGCTCAGCGGACACGCTTTGCTCTTCGCCACTCTGTACGTCGATGGAGAAATGTTCATTTTGGCTTAGCTTGTAGCCCTTAACCGAATTACTCCCTATATCTGCGTCGAATGCTATTGGAAGTAAATATCGCTCTCCCAGTGATATCGACTCAGAGATGTTAAAAACAAACGTTTTCTCCTCGAAAGCGGGTGCATTATCATTTATATCTAGGATATGAATTTCAATGCGATGCATGTTAACTGGATTGCTCAACAATGCCTGTATTTTAAGCGAACACTTCTCCAGCTCGTTGCAACGCTCCTCTCTGTCTATTCTGTCGGCGACTAAAAGGTTACCAGTCCTTAAATCCACATCGAGGTATCTTCTACTGTACTCCGATAAAATGCGGAGTTCTCTGGACTCCAAAGCATTCAGATTCAGTTTTAAATCCTTTGCGAGATTTCCGATTGTCGTCCCTTTGTTCATCTCCTCCGAAATAGAGTAAGAAATCTGAGCTGTACTGCAGTGACAAAAACAAAGCAAGACAAAGAATCGGATCCAAAAATATTCCCTCCCCGCTATGGCCATCATAACTACTGATATTTGGAGGGCATCTAAAACTTATAATGTCCGTTCGTTTTGGTATGGTTTGGGCCGTCATAGAGATCTATTTGAGCGCTTGAACACCTCTAGCAATGGCATCATCTGTGTGATCTAGCCACATTTACTAGCTTGTGATGCTGTCCAATCAAAACGCAGTATGGGGGCGTTTCAAGGGGCAACACTACGGCTTCTTTGGTCTCTGCCGCCACCACCCGTTGAATGGTGACACACGCACGCACGCACGCACACACACACACGCCCACGCACACACACACACGCCCACGCACACACACACACACACACAATTTCCAGTAGATACAAGTGTATGATTCAATTACGTGACATAAAGGATCCCGTTTTTCATTAGGAAAAATGGGATAAAGTCTAGAAGCATATAGGCTTACCCAAACTAGACATCCATCAAAGCCTACAATCGCAGAAAAGCAATTGTAATCCAAGCATCACAGGCTCAGCGCCTATTGGTGGAAATTGTATGATTTTCAAAGTGTATCACGACTCTTTTAAAGAGCAAGCTAAATACATACAGGATATTTCTTGATCAGGACATAATATTATGTCACAGGATCATTCTACTTGCTCCTCGAAGTGGCATCACAAAAGCGAAAAAACATTGCATTGACAGTACAAATATCTTATATTTAACCTTTTAAATTGAATGAAAAGTGTGACTGAATAGCAATTTACATACCTTCTCGTGATTGGGCAAAGTCTGAGTTCTGCTTAAAGTGTCTCCTCCATTTATACTGATCAGTTCTCCATCAACAGGCGGGAATTGAGGAGGGAACACTACTACGTCACTCTTCAGTGTGTCTGAGCTGAAACACACGTCATACTGCTGAGTAGATTTAGAGTAAGACCAGCTCCCGTCAGGGTGGGTGGTGATCATTGGGGCGCTGTACCTGCTGAAACTGTTGTCTGTCCGGTGGCATTTGACTGCTATTAAACTGACGAGACTCAGTAGAAAGATCACTGACACCGACGCAATGGCGATCAGCAAATACAGGTTTAAAGCAGAGAAGCTGTCCTCCTTTAGCGGCACGTGTCTGAACTGAGTCTGAAGGTCTCCTGTGTTTTCAACCACAACGACATCAATAGACACAGTAGCTGTCAGGGAGGGCTCTCCGTTATCACAAACCAACACCACCAACGGGTGAGTTTTTAGGTCATTGTCACTCATCCGTCTCTTAGTCCTGATTTCACCGGTGCTGGTTCCGATCCGAAAGAGATTGGTTCCTTTGGGTTCAGAGATGTGATAAGAAAGCAGTGCATTGTAACCAGAGTCTGCGTCTACGGCCCTGATTTTAGCCACAAAGTATCCCGCTTCAGCAGAGTAGGGAATGTTCTCACTGTTAACGGAGCCGTGTTCAGAATAGGGGGCTAAAATCCCGGGACTGTTGTCATTCTCATCCAGGATGAAAACGTTAACAGTGGCGTTGCTGCTCAGTGAAGGAACTCCAGAATCTATGCCCTTAACTTTGAAGTGAATTGTTTTTCTCTCTTCATAATTAAAAGACTGAAGGCAAACTATTTCACCAGTTTCTGAGTTGATATTAACCATTGATAACACAGGCATGGACACGTCATTAATTATTGAGTATGTTACTTTTGCATTGTCGCCTAAATCTGCATCAGTAGCGGTTACTGTATGAATGATTTGATCCGTCGGGCTGTTTTCTTTTACATAAACATTAATGACCGGATGAGGAAAACGCGGTGGATTGTCATTAACATCAGAAACCTGGACGGTGATCACATTGGTACTAGAGAGAGGTGGAGACCCCTCGTCCGTAGCTGTGATGGTGACGTCATACTGAGAAACGCTCTCTCTATCAAGAGCACCGTCAACCAACAAAGAGTAGTAATTCTTATAGTTTGACTTCAGTTTAAAAGGAACAGAGACAGTTATTCTACAATTTGCATGTCCATTTTTCCCTCCGTCTCTGTCTGTCACAGTAACCAAAGCCACTACTGTACCAAATTCAGCGTCTTCTTTAACCTGATTAATGAGAGATGAGACAACTATTTCTGGTGAATTATCATTTATATCGATCACCTCGACTAAAACCTTGCCATGTACAAAACGAGGAGGAGTTCCTTTATCTTTTGCTTGGACGCGGATATCGTAAGCTTGTTTCTCTTCAAAGTCAATGTTTGATCTTACTGTAATAACACCGGTCTCTTCATTAAGGGAGAATTTATCACTGGGGTTTACCCGCCCCTTTGCTGCAAAAGAGTAGACAAGCTCACTATTCACACCGTCATCAAAGTCAGTAGCGCTCAGGGTTAATAACGTGGCTCCAATTTCAGCATTTTCGAGAATCTGCGCTTTGTAAAGAGTTTGACTGAATAGTGGTGCATTGTCATTTACATCAATAACATCAATATTTATTTCCAATGTCCCCGATCTGGGAGGTTTACCACCGTCAACAGCGGTAAGAGTCAGTGTGATTAAGGCCTGTTTCTCTCGATCTAATGCTTTCTGCAGCACCAACTCAGCAGACAGACCGTCTTCACTGCTTTGAACATCCAAAGAAAAATATTCATTTGCACTCAATTTGTAGGTCTTTAGTGAGTTACTGCCTGTGTCTGCGTCATGAGCAGTCGGCAACGGATACCTGTCCCCAGAAAATGCAGACTCGGACATTTCGATTATCTTAACCTCCTCAATAAAAGAAGGTGAATTGTCATTTACATCGAGAATATCAATTTCTATTCTGCGAAGGTCTTGCGGATGACTCAACATGGCCTCTACGTTTAAAGAGCACTTTACCGTATTAGGACAAAGCTCCTCTCGGTCTATCCTCTCGTTAACGTTCAGAAATCCACTTTTCAAATCAGCCTGGAAATACTGAATTTTGTAGCCTGAATGGATTTCAATATTCCTGGATTGCAATTGTTGAAGATTGAGGTTTAAATCTTTGGCGAGGTTCCCGACTACGGTTCCTTTGTCCGACTCTTCGGAAACAGAGTAGGATATTTGTGCAACGGACCATTCACAGAAACAAAGCAAAATGGACAGTACAATCCACACATGATCGTATCGTTGCGAAGCAGCCATCGCTAAAATATTAAAAGAGACAAATCCTCAATCCACGAAACATGAGGAATATCCAGTGTTATTCCACGGTCCAACCCTTCTCGCTACGACTGCATCCGATTGTTTCCTGTACCACAAAGCACTACAGACAGACGCCGTTGGTGAAACAGAGGAGGAGACTCCCGCCTTCATGTTTTACCACGGTCTCCAGCGACACCACCTGTCTGTTATGAACAAATACAATTTCTTAAAAAAATTTTTGGCAACGGTCTATAAAGTTAATATGCCGAACCCTATGGAAGAAAATACAACTTATTTGTTTCGTGTAACCTATAATATTATATATTATGCGAACAGAGCTGAGCAAACATTTATTCTTTTTCACATTTCATTTGTCAATTGGCTTTTAATTTGAAAAATATTCACAAAGACAGCATCTTCATAGGTTGCTTACTTTGTTAACCATTCAGTCAGGATTGGATATAGATAACAACGAGAATTTGTGGCACATGGCTTACTAATATTAAGTCTGATGCTAATGTTCACTCAGCAATGCCTAGTCATTTGGGAAGGCAATGGCACATAAAAGATATAACGGCACATTGACGTTTTTGCTGTTCCCAACTAAAAGCAACGTGTAAACAGTTAACGAAATAACAATACCTCTAATACCATGACAATAATAATCATGAAAAGTATTGTGATTATGATTATTAATAATTATATTATTCGGTCGTCGTTGTAGACAGCAGTGTTTTTTTGCACCGTGTGAAAGATTCCTAAACGAGCGACTAAAATTGCCACAGTAGCCTATGCTAATAATGCAGTACATTCAACAATATAGAACCAATTATATTTGTTTGTGTGTAGTAGGCTACACTTCTCATTATCAAACAGAACAGATAGAAAAAAGAGCTACATTTGTCCCACAGCCAAGTCTTCAAAGTATTGTTTCAGCACCATGGACGGCATAACGTAATTTCGGATGAGGATGGTCCAATACAAAAAGTAAGTGCAAATCACCAGCATAATCAAACATGAAGATTTATATGTCTTACCTTCTCTGTATTTGGTAAAGTCAGAGTTCTGCTTAAAGTCTCTCCTCCGTTTATACTAATCAGTTCTCCATCAACAGGCGGGAATTGTTTTGCATTGAGCAAAATGGGATAATGAAAAGCATATATGCTAACCAAAACAAGACATACATCAAAGCCTACCATCACAGAAACGCAATTGTAATCCAAGGGTCACAGGCTAAGAACAGCAATTCTTTCAGACAGCAAGCAAAATAAATACAGGATGTTTCTTGATCAGGACATAATTTTACGTCACAGAATCCCTCTACTTGCTCCTCAAGGTGGCATCACAAAAGCGAAAAAACATTACAAAGACAGGACAAATATATTATATTTAACCTTTTAAATAAAATGAAAAATGTGGCTGATTAGCACTTAACATACCTTCTCGTGATTGGGCAAAGTCTGAGTTCTGCTTAAAGTTTCTCCTCCATTTATACTGATCAGTTCTCCATCAACAGGCGGGAATTGAGGAGGGAGCACTACTACGTCACTCCTCAGTGTGTCTGAGCTGAAACACACGTCATACTGCTGAGTAGATTTAGAGTAAGACCAGCTCCCGTCAGCGTGGGTGGTGATCATTGGGGCGCTGTACCTGCTGAAACTGTTGTCTGTCCGGTGGCATTTGACTGCTATTAAACTGATGAGACTCAGTAGAAAGATCACTGACACCGATGCAATGGCGATCAGCAAATACAGGTTTAAAGCAGAGATGCTGTCCTCCTTTAGCGGCACGTGTCTGAACTGAGTCTGAAGGTCTCCTGTGTTTTCAACCACAACGACATCAATAGACACAGTAGCTGTCAGGGAGGGCTCTCCGTTATCACAAACCAACACCACCAACGGGTGAGTTTTCAGGTCATTGTCACTCATCCGTCTCTTAGTCCTGATTTCACCGTTGCTGGTTCCGATCCGAAAGAGATTGGTTCCTTTGGGTTCAGAGATGTGATAAGAAAGCAGTGCATTGTAACCCGAGTCTGCGTCTACGGCCCTGATTTTAGCCACAAAGTATCCCGCTTCAGCAGAGTAGGGAATGTTCTCACTGTTAACGGAGCCGTGTTCAGAATAGGGGGCTAAAATCCCGGGACTGTTGTCATTCTCATCCAGGATACAAACGTTAACAGTCACGTTACTGCTTAGCGGGGGAACTCCGGAGTCCTTGGCCTGAGCTTTGAACTGAAATGTTTTTTTTTCTTCATAATCAAAAGATTGAAGGCAAACTATTTCGCCAGTCTCCGAGTTGATATTAACCATCGATAACACGGGAAAGGACGCGTTATTAATTATAGCGAAAGTTACTTTTGCATTTTCGCCTACATCTGCATCAGTAGCGGTTACTGTATGAATGACTTTGTCCGTCGGGCTGTTTTCTTTTACATAAACATTTATGACCGGACGAGGAAAACGCGGTGGATTGTCATTAACATCAGAAACCTGGACGGTGATCACATTGGTACTAGAGAGAGGTGGAGACCCCTCGTCCGTAGCTGTGATGGTGACGTCATACTGAGAAACGCTCTCTCTATCAAGAGCACCGTCAACCAACAAAGAGTAGTAATTCTTATAGTTTAACTTGAGTTTGAAAGGCACAGAGCCAGTAATTATACAATCTGCATGTCCATTTTTTCCTCCGTCTTTATCAGTCACAGTCACCAAGGCCACGACTGTACCTAATTCAGCGTCTTCTCTAACCTGATTCATGAGAGATGAAACAATTATTTCTGGTGAATTATCATTCATGTCGGTCACCTCTACCAAAACCTTACCATGTGCAATACGAGGAGGAGTGCCTTTATCTCTCGCTTGTACACGAATCTCATAAGCTTGATTTTCCTCAAAGTCAATGTTTGATCGTAATGTGATAACACCAGTTTCTTCGTTAAGGGAGAATTTATCACTGGGGTCTACCCGCCCCTTCGGTGCAAACGAGTAGACAAGCTCACTATTCACCCCGTCATCCAAGTCAGAAGCGCTTAACGTCAGGACTGTAGTTCCAATTGCAGCACTTTCAACAATCTGTGCCTTGTATAAAGATTGACTAAATAAAGGAGGATTGTCATTTACATCAATAACGTTCACTATTATTTGCAATGTCCCCGATCTGGGAGGTTTACCACCGTCTACAGCGGTCAGAGTCAGGGTGACTACGGCCTGTTTCTCTCGGTCTAAGGATTTCTGCAACACCAACTCAGCTGAAAGACTCTGTTTCTCGCTGCTTTGAACATCTAAAGAGAAATGCTCATTTTGGCTCAATTTGTAAGTCTTTACTGAGTTACTTCCTATGTCTGAGTCATGAGCTGTTGGTAATGGATATCTCTCCCCTGGATATGTGGACTCATACATATCGATTATCTTTTCCTCCTCCATAAACGATGGTGAATTATCATTTACATCAATAATATCAATTTCTATTCTGCGAAGATCTCGAGGATGACTCAACGTGGCTTCTACGTTTAAAGAGCACTTTACCGTGTTAGGACAAAGCTCCTCTCGGTCTATCCTCTCGCTAACATATACAAATCCACTTTTCAAATCAGCCTGGAAATACTGCAATTTGTAACCAGAATTGATTTCAAGATTCCTGGATTGCAATTGTTGAATATTGAGGTTTAAATCTTTGGCGAGGTTCCCGACAACGGTTCCTTTGTCCACCTCTTCGGAAACAGAGTAGGATATCTGTGCAACGGACCATTCACAGAAAAAAATCAGAACGGAAAGTACAATCCACACATGATCGTATCGTTGCCAAGCAGCCATCGCCAAAATATCAAAATGGGTAAATCCTCGATCCACGAAACATGAGGAATATCAAGTTGTATGCCACGGTCAAAGCCTTCTGCTACGACTTCATCCGACTGTTTCCTCGTACCACAAAGCACTACAGACTGACGCCGTTGGTGAAACAGAGTAGGAGTCTTATGCCTCTATATTTTACCACGGTCTCCAGCGACACCACATGTCTGTTATGAGAAAATAAAGGTTCATAAAAAGGTAGCTGACAACTGGCTTTAATGTTAATGTGACCAACCATGTGGAAAAAAATAATATTTTTTGTTCCATGTGACCTGTAATATTATTTGTTATCAAAATATAGGAACATAAGTGAGCTAACGTTGGTTCTTTATTATATTTAACGTCAGTCAATTGGCTTTTGATTTGAAAGAAATTCACAAAGACAGCATATTTTGACTGTTTGTTTACTTTGTTAACCATTCATTTTGGATTAATAATAATGTGCTGCAAATGTCAGAGTAATCTTTTTTCTAAACTATGCTAATGTATATTATCTCTAACTATTTATTTTGGAAAAAAATATGCCCATCAAAAATGTAATTGCATATTGACGTATTAGTTGTTTATGACGTAACGTGTCAACCGTTTACGAAATAGCAACACATCTATAATACCATAATAATCATGAAAATTATAGTGATTATGAATATGATTATTATTATTGTTAATAATTATTTTATTCGGAAGCCGTAGTAGACTGGTGGGTTTGTATTCACCGTGTGAAGAAACGCTGAACAAGTGACTAGAATTGCAACAGTAGGCTGCCCTAGGCTAATAATGCAGTAAATCAACATTATCAAACTGATAATATGTGTTCATGAAACGCTCCTCATTATCAAATAGAATACACAGAAGAAATAGCTGCATTTGTTTAACAGCTGAGACTATAAAGTATTGTTTCAGCACAATGGACAGCATAACATAGTATCAGATTTGCATGATCCAATACAGATAGTAGGTGCAAATCACCAGCATAATCAAATGTGAACGTTTATGTTTCTTACCTTCCCTGTATTTGGTAAAGTCCGAGTTCTGCTTAAAGTGTCTCCTCCGTTTATACTGATCAGTTCTCCATCAACAGGCGGGAATTGAGGAGGGAACACTACTACGTCACTCTTCAGTGTGTCTGAGCTGAAACACACGTCATACTGCTGAGTAGATTTAGAGTAAGACCAGCTCCCGTCAGGGTGGGTGGTGATCATTGGGGCGCTGTACCTGCTGAAACTGTTGTCTGTCCGGTGGCATTTGACTGCTATTAAACTGATGAGACTCAGTAGAAAGATCACTGACACCGACGCAATGGCGATCAGCAAATACAGGTTTAAAGCAGAGAAGCTGTCCTCCTTTAGCGGCACGTGTCTGAACTGAGTCTGAAGGTCTCCTGTGTTTTCAACCACAACGACATCAAGAGACACAGTAGCTGTCAGGGAGGGCTCTCCGTTATCACAAACCAACACCACCAACGGGTGAGTTTTCAGGTCATTGTCACTCATCCGTCTCTTAGTCCTGATTTCACCGGTGCTGGTTCCGATCCGAAAGAGATTGGTTCCTTTGGGTTCAGAGATGTGATAAGAAAGCAGTGCATTGTAACCAGAGTCTGCGTCTACGGCCCTGATTTTAGCCACAAAGTATCCCGCTTCAGCAGAGTAGGGAATGTTCTCACTGTTAACGGAGCCATGTTCAGAATAGGGGGCTAAAATCCCGGGACTGTTGTCATTCTCATCCAGGATGAAAACGTTAACAGTGGCGTTACTGCTCAGTGAAGGAACTCCAGAATCGGTGGTCTGAACTTTGAACTGAAATGTTTTTCTCTCTTCATAATTAAAAGACTGAAGGCAAACTACTTCGCCGGTATCGGGATTGATATTAACCATTGATAACACAGGCACTGACACGTTATTAATTATAGCGTACGTTACTTTTGCATTTTCACCTACATCTGCATCAGTAGCGGTTACTGTATGAATGACTTTATCCGTCGGGCTGTTTTCTTTTACATAAATATTTATGACCGGATGAGGAAAACGCGGTGGATTGTCATTAACATCAGAAACGTGGACGGTGATCACATTGGTACTAGAGAGAGGTGGAGACCCCTCGTCCGTAGCTGTGATGGTGACGTCATACTGAGAAACGCTCTCTCTATCAAGAGCACCGTCAACCAGTAGAGAGTAATAATTATCATAGTTTAACTTTAATTTGAAAGGCACGGAGCCAGTTATTCTACAATTTGCATGCCCATTTTTGCCTCCGTCTCTATCTGTCACAGTCACCAAAGCCACGACTGTACCTAATTCAGCGTCTTCTTTAACCTGATTCATGAGAGATGATACAACTATTTCTGGTGTATTATCGTTTACATCGATGACTTCGACTAAAATCTTGCCATGAGCAATACGAGGAGGTGTACCTTTATCTCTTGCTTGGACGCGAATATCGTAAGCTTGTTTCTCTTCAAAGTCAATTTTTGATTTTACTGTGATAACACCGGTCTCTTCGTTTAGGGAGAATTTATCACTGGGGTCTACGCGCCCCTTTGCTGCAAACCAGTAGACAAGCTCACTATTTACACCGTCATCCAAGTCAGTAGCGCTGAGAGTAAATAACGTGGCTCCTATTTCAGCATTTTCAACAATCTTCACTTTGTAGAGCGATTGACTGAACAAAGGGGCATTGTCATTTACATCAATAACGTTAACAATTATTTGCAATGTACCCGATCTGGGAGGTTTACCACCGTCTACAGCGGTCAGAGTCAGCGTGACTACGGCCTGTTTCTCTCGGTCAAAGGATTTCTGCAACACCAACTCAGCAGACAGACCGTCTTCGCTGCTTTGAACATCTAATGAGAAATGTTCATTTTGGCTCAATATGTAAGTCTTTAATGAGTTACTGCCTGTGTCTGCGTCATGAGCAGTAGGCAAAGGATATCTCTCTCCGGGATAGGACGACTCGGGCATTTCGATTATCTTAACCTCCTCTATAAAAGATGGGAAATGATCATTCACATCGAGAATATCAATTACTATTCTGCGAAGATCTTGCGGTTGACTCAACATGGCCTCTACGTTTATAGAGCACTTTACCGTGTTAGGACAAAGCTCCTCTCGGTCTATCCTCTCGTTAACCTTTAGAAATCCACTTTTCAACTCAGCCTGAAAATACTGCATTTTGTAACCCGAATGGATTTCAAGATTCCTGGATTGCAATTGCTGGAGATTGAGGTTCAAATCTTTGGCGAGGTTCCCGACTACGGTTCCTTTGTCCACCTCTTCGGAAACAGAGTAGGATATGTGTGCAATGGACCATTCACAGAAACAAAGCAGAACGGACAGTACAATCCACACATTATTGAATTGATTCCAAGCAGCCATCGTCAAAATATCAAAAGAGACAAATCCTCGATCCACGAAACATGAGGAATATCCAACGTTAGTCCACGGTACAACCCCTCTCGCTTCGACTTCATCCGAACGTAATCGTACCACAAACCAGTATAGATTGACACCGTTGGTGAAACAGAGGAGGAGTCTTCCGCCTTCATGTTTTACCACGGTCTCCAGCGACACTACGTGTCTGTTATGAACAAATACAGTTTCAGAAAAAAAAAAATTGCAACGGTTTGTTAAGTTAATGTGCCGAACCCTATATCGAAGGAAATAATACTTTTTTTTTTCGTGTAACCTATAACATTATATATTATACAAATATAGGAACAGAGGTGAGCTAACGTTTGTTCAACATCATATTTAACGTCAGTCAATTGGCTTTTAATTTGAATTTTTTTCGCAAAGACAGCATCTTCATAGGTTGTTTACTCTGTTAAACATTAACTAAGGATTGATAACAACGGGATTTTGTGGCACATGTCTTAGTAATATTTTGTTTAATGCCTATACTTGCCAATGCCTATCGTGGAAGCACATAGGCACATCAACAATGGAACGACACATTTACGTTTTTGCTGTTTACAACTAAGAGTAACGTGTCTACAGTTAACAAAATAACAATACTTCTAATACCATAACAAAGATAGTCATGACAATTATCGTGATTATGATTATTAATCATTATATTATTTGGTCGCCATTGTAGACAGCTGTGTTTGTATGTACCGTGTGAAAGATCCCTAAACAAGCAATTCAAATTGCAACAGTAGCCTATGCTAATAATGCAGTAATACATTCAACAATTTAAAACCAATAATATTTGTTTGTGTGTACACTTCGCATTATCAAACAGGATAGATAGAAGAAAGCTTTGCATTTAGCCAACAGCCATGTCTTCAAAGTATTGTTTTAGCACCATGGACAGCATAACGTAATTTCAGAAGAGGATGATCCGATACAAACAGTATGTTCAAATCACCAGCAAAATAAAACGTGAAGGTTTATATGTCTTACCTTCTCTGTAGTTGTTAAAGTCAGAGTTCTGCTTAAAGTGTCTCCTCCGGTTATAATTTATACTGATTAGTTATCCATCAACAGTCGGGAATTGTTTTACATTGACCAAAATGGGAAGAAGAAAAGTATACATGCTTACCCAAACTAAGCAACAACTCTTTCATAGAGGAAGCTAAATAATTACAGGATGTTTTCTTATTCAGGACATAATATTACGTCACAGAATCCACTTGCTCCTCAAAGTGGCATCATAAAAGCATAATTACATTGCAAAGACAGGAGTAATATATTATATTCAACCTTAAAATGAAATGAAACGTGTGGCTGATTAGCACTTAACATACCTTCTCGTGATTGGGCAAAGTCTGCGTTCTGCTTAAAGTGTCTCCTCCGTTTATACTTATCAGTTCTCCATCAACAGGCGGGAATTGAGGAGGGAACACTACTACGTCACTCTTCAGTGTGTCTGAGCTGAAACACACGTCATACTGCTGGGTAGATTTAGAGTAAGACCAGCTCCCGTCAGGATGGGTGGTGATCATTGGGGCGCTGTACCTGCTGAAACTGTTGTCTGTCCGGTGGCATTTGACTGCTATTAAACTGATGAGACTCAGTAGAAAGATCACTGACACTGACGCAATGGCGATCAGCAAATACAGGTTTAAAGCAGAGAAGCTGTCCTCCTTTAGCGGCACGTGTCTGAACTGAGTCTGATGGTCTCCTGTGTTTTCAACCACAACAACATCAATAGACACAGTAGCTGTCAGGGAGGGCTCTCCGTCATCACAAACCAACACCACCAACGGGTGAGTTTTCAGGTCGTTGTCACTCATCCGTCTCTTAGTCCTGATTTCACCAGAGCTGGTTCCGATCCGAAAAATATTGGTTCCTTTGGGTTCAGAGATGTGATAAGAAAGCAGTGCATTGTAACCCGAATCTGCGTCTACGGCCCTGATTTTAGCCACAAAGTATCCTGCATCAGCAGAGTAGGGAATGTTCTCACTGTTAACGGAGCCGTGTTCAGAATAGGGGGCTAAAATCCCGGGACTGTTGTCATTCTCATCCAGGATAAAAACGTTAACAGTAACGTTACTGCTTAGCGGGGGAACTCCAGAGTCCGTGGCTTGAACTTTAAACTGAAATGTTTTTTTTTCTTCATAATTAAAAGACTGAAGGCAAACTATTTCGCCAGTCTCCGCGTTGATATTAACCGTCGATAACACGGGAAAGGACACGTAATTAATTATAGCGAATGTTACTTTTGCATTTTCACCTACATCTGCATCAGTAGCGGACACTGTATGAATGACTCGATCCGTCGGGCTGTTTTCTTTCACATAAATATTTATGACAGGGTGAGGAAAACGCGGTGGATTGTCATTAACATCAGAAACGTGGACGGTGATCACATTGGTACTAGAGAGAGGTGGAGTCCCGTCGTCCGTTGCTGTAATAGTGACGTCATACTGAGAAACACTCTCTCTATCAAGAGCACCGTCAACCAACAAAGAGTAATAATTCTTATAGTTTAACTTCAGTTTGAAAGGAACAGAGCCAGCAATTATACAATTTGCATGTCCATTTTTTCCTCCGTCTCGATCAGTCACAGTCACCAAGGCCACTACTGTACCTAATTCAGCGTCTTCTTTAACCTGATTCATGAGAGATGAGACAATTATCTCTGGAGAATTATCATTTATATCGATGACCTCTACCAAAACCTTACCATGAGCAATACGAGGAGGAGTGCCTTTATCTCTCGCTTGTACACGAATCTCATAAGCTTCATTTTCTTCGAAATTTATTTGGGATTTAACTGTGATGACACCAGTCTCATGATTAAGTATGAAGGGTTCACCGCTGTCTTTATGTCCCTGTCCTGTAAACGAATAGATAATATCACTATTTACACCGTCATCCAAGTCAGTAGCGCTAAGTGCTAATAACGTGGCTCCTATTTCAGCGTTTTCAATAATCTGCACTTTGTAGAGAGATTGACTAAACACGGGACTGTTGTCATTCACATCCATTACGTTAACGGTTATTTGCAATGTCCCTGATCTGGGAGGTTTACCCCCGTCTACAGCGGTCAGAGTCAGTGTGATTACGGCCTGTTTCTCTCGATCTAATGCTTTCTGCAACACCAACTCAGCAGAAAGACTCTGTTTCTCGCTATTTTGAACATCTAAGGAGAAATATTCATTTGTGCTCAATTTGTAAGTCTTTACCGAGTTACTACCTGTGTCACTATCGCGAGCAAACGGCAATGGATACCTCTCACCAGGATATGAGGATTCAGTCATATCAATTATCTTTACTTCTTCCGAAAACAATGGAGAATTGTCATTTACATCGAGAATATCAATTTCTATTCTGCGAAGATCTCGCGGATGACTCAACATGGCCTCTACGTTTAAAGAACACTTTACCGTGTTAGGACAAAGCTCCTCTCGGTCTATCCTCTCGTTAACATATAGAAATCCACTTTTCAAATCAGCCTGAAAATACTGCATTTTGTAACCAGAATTGATTTCAAGATTCCTGGTTTGCAATTGTTGAGGATTGAGGTTTAAATCTTTGGCGAGGTTCCCGACTACGGTTCCTTTGTCCACCTCTTCGGAAACAGAGTAGGATATCTGTGCAACGGACCAATCACAGAAACAAAGCAGAACGGAAAGTACAATCCACACATGATCGTATCGTTGCCAAGCAGCCATCGCCGAAATATCAAAAGAGATAAATCCTTTATCTACGAAACATTCGGAATATCCAATGTTAGTTCACGCTCCAACCGTTCTGATACGATTTCATCCGAATGTTTCCTGGACCACAACGCTCTACAGACTGACGCCGTTGGTTAAACAGAGGAGGAGTATTTTGCCTCTATATTTTGCCACGGTCTCAAGCGACACCACGTGTCAGTCATGAGAAAATAAAGGTTCATAAAAAGGTATCTGACAACGGGCTATAATGTTAATGTAACCAACCATATGGAAAAAATAATATTTTTTTGTTCAATGTAACCAATAATATTATGTGTTATAAAAATGGAGGAATATAAGAAATCTAACGTTGGTTCTTTATTATACTTACAGTCAATCGATTGGCTTTTCACTTGAACATCTTCCAGAAAGACAGCATATTGATATATTGTTTACTTTGTTAACCATTCATTTAGGATTAATAATAACGTGGATGTGTGGAAAATGTCAGTGTAATCTTTTTCTAAACTATGGTAATGCAAATTCTAACATGGCTATGTAATGGAACATTGATGTAGGCCTATTTGTTGTTCATGACTTGAAGTACCGTGTCAAACTTTTACGAAACAACAACACCTCTATAATACCTCTATGATACCAACGAAAAGTTTTGTGATCATGAATATGATTATTACTATTGTTAATAATTATTTTATTTTGTAGCCTTTGTAGACTGTTGTGTCTGTATGCACTGTGTGAAGCAACACTAAATAAGTGACTCAAATTGCAACAGTTGGCTACCCTGTGCTTATAATGCAGTAATACATTCAACATTATAGAACGCATAATATGTGTTCATGTGTATAACACTCCTCATTATCAAATATAATAGATATAAAAAATAGCTGCATTTGTGTGATAGCTAAATCTTTAAGGTATTGTTTCAGCCCCATGTATAGCATAACGTAGTTTCAGATGAGGGTAATCCAATACAAACAGTAAGTGCAAATCACCAGAATAATTAAACATGAACGTTTATGTGTCTTACCTTCTCGTGATTGGGCAAAGTCTGAGTTCTGCTTAAAGTGTCTCCTCCGTTTAAACTGATCAGTTCTCCGTCAACAGGCGGGAATTGAGGAGGGAAAACTACTACGTCACTCTTCAGTGTGTCTGAGCTGAAACACACGTCATACTGCTGAGTAGATTTAGAGTAAGACCAGCTCCCGTCAGGGTGGGTGGTGATCATTGGGGCGCTGTACCTGCTGAAACTGTTGTCTGTCCGGTGGCATTTGACTGCTATTAAACTGACGAGACTCAGTAGAAAAATCACAGACACCGACGCAATGGCGATCAGCAAATACAGGTTTAAAGCAGAGAAGCTGTCCTCCTTTTGCGGCACGTGTCTGAACTGAGTCTGAAGGTCTCCTGTGTTTTCAACCACAACGACATCAATAGACACAGTAGCTGTCAGGGAGGGCTCTCCGTTATCACAAACCAACACCACCAACGGGTGAGTTTTCAGGTCATTGTCACTCATCCGTCTCTTAGTCCTGATTTCACCGGTGCTGGTTCCGATCCGAAAGAGATTGGTTCCTTTGTGTTCAGAGATGTGATAAGAAAGCAGTGCATTGTAACCAGAGTCTGCGTCTACGGCCCTGATTTTAGCGACGAAGTATCCCGCTTCAGCAGAGTAGGGAATGTTCTCACTGTTAACGGAGCCGTGTTCAGAATAGGGGGGTAGAATCCCGGGACTGTTGTCATTCTCATCCAGGATACAAACGTTAACAGTCACGTTACTGCTGAGGGGAGGGACTCCAGAGTCCGTGGCCTGAACTTTAAACTGAAACGATTTTAATTCCTCATAGTTAAACGATTGAAGGGATGAAACCTCTCCAGTTTCTGAATTAATATTCATCATTGAAGAAAGTGGCAAAGGTGAACCACTGCTCGGCAAAAACGAATACTTCACTTGACCGTTTTGATCGACGTCAGCGTCAACTGCAGAAACCGTCTTAACAACGACCCCCACCGGCCCGTTCTCTCTGACGTACACGTTCAGCACGGGCTCCGTGAAGCGGGGCTCGTTGTCGTTGACGTCCGAAACGTAAACGGTGACGACGGCAGTGCCCGAGAGAGGCGGGGACCCTTCATCAGTGGCTATAATAGTCACCGTGTACTGGGAGACGGTCTCCCTGTCCAGAGGTCCGTTAACCGCTAAGGAATAATAGTTTTTGTAGTTCGTCTGAAGTTTAAATGGTGGATCATTGGCGATAACCACTTTTACCACACCGTTTATTCCATCGTCTTTGTCAAAGACGGTCACCAGAGCAATAGCGGTGCCTATTTTAGCGTCCTCTTTCACTGCGTTCATGAGTGACGTCACGGTGATCTCCGGAGCGTTGTCGTTGAGGTCCACTACCTCTACGAGTACTTTACAGTGAGCTGACATCGGAGGCTGGCCTCTGTCACTGGCCTGCGCGTGGATCTCAAATGCAGGGTTTTGTTCAAAGTCTATTGGACCTTTGATTGTAATTGCACCGCTTTTTGAATCAATATCAAATAAATTTAAAATATGATCCTGGCCTTTACGCCTCAGAGAATATTCGATTTCGCCATTTACACCTTCATCTGAGTCTGTTGCTTCGACGATGACTACTGTTGTTCCTGTAGGCACATTTTCTATAATTTGTGTTTTGTACAGTGATTTACTGAATATTGGAGGATTATCATTGTTGTCTAAAACATTAATAATGATTTGTGACGTCCCTGATTTAGGAGGATTTCCTCCGTCTACTGCAGTCAACGTGAGCTTTATCAGAGCCTGTTTCTCTCGGTCTAGCGCCTTCTGAAGAACTAACTCAGCAGACGGACTGTCTCCCCCTTTATGAATATCCAACGAAAAATGATCATTCGCACTGAGCTTGTACGTATTCACGCCGTTATTGCCAATGTCTAAATCCGATGCCTCTACAAGGCCGAATTTTACTCCTGGGAAAGTACTCTCGGCGATGTTAATAGACTGTAACATCTCTGTGAAAAACGGTGCGTTATCATTAATGTCTAAAACATTCACTTCTAATCGATGAAGTTCTAGAGGATCGTTGATAACTGCCTCCACGTTTATGGTGCATTTTCTTGCTTTGGGGCACAGCTCCTCCCTGTCGATCGGTTCTTTGACAAAGAGAACACCAGTCTTTAAATCTACATCGAAATGCCTTTTCTTTGAACCGGTGACAATCTGAAATCTACGCGAATCCAATTCCTGCAGGTTGAGGTTCAGATCCTTCGCGAGGTTTCCAACAGACGTCCCGGGGTTTGCCTCTTCAGAGACAGAGTAGGAGAGCTGCCCGTACGCTGCTGTACAACACAAATCCAGTAACACAAGCGCTATGTGTATTCCAACAGAGCCCCTTCGAATAGATACAGTCATTGTACCATCTGACACGGACAAACGATAACTAAAAATCCGGTAAATCCTCCAAAGTAATCCAGGAAAAGAGAGTAAATCCAACGAGTCTACATGCCCTTCTTATTATTTATAGTGAAACGATGGATGCCTTGCAGTTCATTCTCCTTCTGCATTTCTGGTAACAAAGCCCAGAGAGTCGTCGTGAGCCGGGGAGTGGCCTCAGCCCTACGTTACAATTCGTTCAATGTTGTGGTCTATAATGCCCCCCTCTGGTCACCTGATAGAAGTGCATCGAACCTTCACAGCTGTCACACTAAACGTTGCCAAATTAGCCATTTCCAAAAAAACAAAGACACGATTCCAAGAGGAAGCAAATCAATATTAATGTATTTTTCCCAGTGATTTCCAATACCAAACAACAAAATGCAACACAGAATAGATTGCCACGTCGCCATACAGAAATATTCTGAATGCTAATCGTTTAAAACTGAGCAGCTAACAGACTGAAAACCCAGTCAAATGTGAGGCTTTAAGCAAACAACCATGTTATGAAATGGCCGATCATGGAAGGTTAAATCTCCACTGTTTCTCAAACCTAACTGTTGTTTGAGTTGAACCACGTCCCCAGCAGCAGACAGAACGCATGCAGCTGGTTCAGGACAAGCATACTCCGACCCACTGGTTCAGGTTCGGCAAGTTCAGGACCCTCATGTTCAGAACCATGGACAGCGGTACCTAAGCATTAACTGGGATGTGTTGGGAACGTATAACATGTCTATGGGTAATCGAAAGAAAGCTTTATCATATCACAGCTTCTTGTTGCCCATGTTTGTAACACTGCAATCGCAATGAATTCGCAAACCAAAGTATGTTGCAATAAACAACGTAGTAACTACTTAGTTTCCTGAAACTACATTAACTATTCAGCGAACAGGCAATGCACGTTACTATCCGGAAAAAAAACGATTGCATGTCCTATTTGCAATTATTATGCAATTATGCAACTATTTTTCCGAAGTACAATTGGCCAATATGTAAGTATTTTACATTAAGTATTCTCTTCATTTTCACAGCAATATAATATAATACAGGTTGTATTCATTACCACATACAGCGAATTATTGTCAGCCAACACCACTTCAAAAATGATCAACCCTAGGTGACAAATTACATTATAGCCAGTTCAACACATTAGGTTATATTATTTCTGTCGATTGGTGTTCCAAGGGGAAAATAACTTCAAGGCATGGTATTCATTAACAAATAGAATCACAGTAGAAAGCTTGAAATCATAACAAATACATGTTCCAGGTCATGTTCAGGGCTTTCATGGTCATCATTGATGAGGGGTATTTGAGAAAAGATACAAGAATTTCTATAACTGCATTTGTTCAATTTGGGAAAAACTTTTGTTAGAGGAAACTCAAGGGTGAAAGGCACTTTTTTAAACGTGCAAAATTTGTGACTTATAATATGATGTGTTTTATTCTTACCTTCTCGTGATTGGGCAAAGTCTGAGTTCTGCTTAAAGTGTCTCCTCCATTTATACTGATCAGTTCTCCATCAACAGGCGGGAATTGAGGAGGGAACACTACTACGTCACTCTTCAGTGTGTCTGAGCTGAAACACACGTCATACTGCTGAGTAGATTTAGAGTAAGACCAGCTCCCATCAGGGTGGGTGGTGATCATTGGGGCGCTGTACCTGCTGAAACTGTTGTCTGTCCGGTGGCATTTGACTGCTATTAAACTGACGAGACTCAGTAGAAAGATCACTGACACCGACGCAATGGCAATCAGCAAATACAGGTTTAAAGCAGATAAGCTGTCCTCCTTTAGCGGCACGTGTCTGAACTGAGTCTGAAGGTCTCCTGTGTTTTCAACCACAACGACATCAAGAGACAAAGTAGCTGTCAGGGAGGGCTCTCCGGTATCACAAACCAACACCACCAACGGGTGAGTTTTCAGGTCATTGTCACTCATCCTTCTCTTAGTCCTGATTTCACCGGTGCTGGTTCCGATCCGAAAGAGATTGGTTCCTTTGGGTTCAGAGATGTGATAAGAAAGCAGTGCATTGTAACCAGAGTCGGCGTCTACGGCCCTGATTTTAGCCGCAAAGTATCCCGCTTCAGCAGAGTAGGGAATGTTCTCACTGTTAACGGAGCCGTGTTCAGAATAGGGGGCTAATATCCCGGGACTGTTGTCATTCTCATCCAGGATGAAAACGTTAACAGTGGCGTTACTGCTCAGTGAAGGTGCTCCAGAATCGATGCCTTTAACTTTGAACTGAAATGTTTTTTTTTCTTCATAATTAAAAGACTGAAGGCAAACTAATTCGCCAGTCTCTGAGTTGATATTAACCATTGATAACACAGGCATGGACACGTCATTAATTATAGTGTACGTTACTTTTGCATTGTTGCCTAAATCTGCGTCAGTAGCGGTTACTGTATGAATGACTCTATCCGTCGGGCTGTTTTCTTTCACATAAACATTTATGACCGGATGAGGAAAACGCGGTGGATTGTCATTAACATCAGAAACCTGGACGGTGATCACATTGGTACTAGAGAGGGGTGGAGACCCCTCGTCCGTAGCTGTGATGGTGACGTCATACTGAGAAACGCTCTCTCTATCAAGATCACCGTCAACCAACAAAGAGTAGTAATTCTTATAGTTTGACTTCAGTTTAAAAGGAACAGAGCCAGTAATTCTACAATTTGCATGTCCATTTTTGCCTCCGTCTCTATCTGTCACAGTTACCAAGGCCACGACTGTACCTAATTCAGCGTCTTCTTTAACCTGATTCATAAGAGATGAGACAATTATTTCCGGTAAATTATCATTTATATCGATCACCTCGACCAAAATCTTGCCATGTCCAATACGAGGAGGCGTACCTTTATCTTTTGCTTGGACACGAATATCGTAAGCTTTATTTTCCTCAAAATCAATGTTAGATTTTATTGTGATAACACCGGTCTCTTCGTTGAGGGAGAATGTATCACTGGGGTCAACGCGCCCCTTTGCTGCAAACGAGTAGACAAGCTCACTATTTACACCGTCATCCAAGTCAGTAGCGCTGAGAGTTAATAACGTGGCTCCTATTTCAGCATTCTCAACAATCTGCGCTTTGTAGAGAGATTGACTAAACACGGGACTGTTGTCATTCACGTCCATTACGTTAACGGTTATTTGCAATGTCCCTGATCTGGGAGGTTTACCCCCGTCTACAGCGGTCAGAGTCAGTGTGATTACGGCCTGTTTCTCTCTGTCTAATGATTTTTGCAAAACCAACTCAGCAGAAAGACTGCTGTCTCCACTGCTTTGAACATCTAAAGAAAAATGTTCGTTATGGGTCAATTTATACGCCTTTACAGAGTTTTTACCTATATCCACATCATGAGCAGTTGGCAATGGATACCTTTCCCCGGGATATGAGGACTCAGTCAGATCAATTATCTTAACCTCATCCATAAAATATGGTGAATTATCATTTACATCGAGAATATCAATTTCTATTCTACGAAGATCTCGTGGATGACTTAACATGGCCTCTACGTTTAAAGAGCACTTTACCGTGTTAGGACAAAGCTCCTCTCGGTCTATCCTCTCGTTAACACATAGAAATCCACTTTGCAAATCAACCTGAAAATACTGAATATTGTAACCCGAATTGATTTCAAGATTCCTGGATTGTAATTGCTGGAGAATGAGGTTTAAATCTTTGGCGAGGTTCCCGACTACGGTTCCTTTGTCCACCTCTTCGGAAACAGAGTAGGATATCTGTGCAACGGACCATTCACAGAAAAAAAGCAGAACGGAGAGTACAATCCACACATGATCGTATCGTCCCAATGCAGCCATCGCCGAAATATCAAAAGAGATAAATCCTCGATCCACGAAATATAAGGAATATCCAGTTTTATGCCACGGTCCAACCCTTCTCCTACGACTTCATCCGAATGTTTCCTGGACCAGAAAGCACTACAGACTGACGACTTAGGTTAAACAGAGGAGGAGTCTTCTGCCTCTATATTTTACCACGGTCTCAAGCGACACCACGTGTCCGTCATGAGGAAATAAAGGTTCATAAAAAGCTATCTGACAATGGGCTATAATGTTAATGTAACCAACCATGTGGAAAACATGAATACTTTTTTTGTTCCTTGTAACCTACATTATTATGTGTTAATTAAGGAACATAATTGGTTCTTTATTACATTTAACGTCAGTTATTTGGCTTTTGACTTGAAATAATTTCAGAAAGAAAGCATCTTGATATTTTGTTTACTTTGTTAACCATTCATTTAGGATTAATAATAACGGGGATGGGTGGAAAATGTCACAGTAATCTTTTTGCTAAACTATGCTAATGTCAATTCTCCCATGGCTATTTATTTTGGAAGCAAATGTGCCCACAAAAAATGTAATGGCACATTGACGTATTTGTTCATGACTAGAAGTAACGTGCCAACCGTTTACGAAACAACAATATCTCTATAATACCTTCTTAATACAAACAACAATAATAATCAGAAGTTTTGTGATCATGAAGATGATTATTATTATTATCATTTGTTAATAATTATTTAATTTGGTAGCCGTTGTAGACTGGTGTGTTTGTATGCAATGTGTGAAGAAACGCTAAATAAGTGACTCAAATTGCAAGAGTAGGCTACCCTGTGCTTATAATGCAATAATAATTTCAACATTATCAAACGCATAATATGTGTTCATCTATCTATAGAATAGATAGAATAATTTGCTGCATTTGTTTAATAGTCTTTAAAGTATTGTTTCAGCAGGGACAGCATAAAGTAGTTTTGGATTAGGATGATCCAATACAGACAGTAAGTGCAAATCAACAGAATAATCAAATATGAACGTTCATGTGTCTTACCTTCTCGTGATTGGGCAAAGTCTGAGTCCTGCTTGAAGTGTCTCCTTCATTTATGCTGATCAGTTCTCCATCAACAGGGGGGAATTGAGGAGGGAACACTACTACGTCACTCTTCAGTGTGTCTGAGCTGAAACACACGTCATACTGCTGAGTAGATTTAGAGTAAGACCAGCTCCCGTCAGGGTGGGTGGTGATCATTGGGGCGCTGTACCTGCTGAAACTGTTGTCTGTCCGGTGGCATTTGACTGCTATTAAACTGACGAGACTCAGTAGAAAGATCACTGACACCGACGCAATGGCGATCAGCAAATACAGGTTTAAAGCAGAGAAGCTGTCCTCCTTTAGCGGCACGTGTCTGAACTGAGTCTGAAGGTCTCCGGCGTTTTCAACCACAACGACATCAATAGACACAGTAGCTGTCAGGGAGGGCTCCCCGTTATCACAAACCAACACCACCAACGGGTGAGTTTTCAGGTCATTGTCACTCATCCGTCTCTTAGTCCTGATTTCACCGGTGCTGGTTCCAATCCGAAAGAGATTGGTTCCTTTGGGTTCAGAGATGTGATAAGACAGCAGTGCATTGTAACCAGAGTCTGCGTCTACGGCCCTGATTTTAGCCACAAAGTATCCCGCTTCAGCAGAGTAGGGAATGTTCTCACTGTTAACGGAGCCGTGTTCAGAATAGGGGGCTAATATCCCGGGACTGTTGTCATTCTCATCCAGGATAAAAACGTTGACTGTCACGTTACTGCTGAGGGGAGGAATACCGGAGTCCGTGCCCTTAACTTTGAATTGAAACGTTTTTAACTCTTCGTAGTCGAAAGATTGGCGACTGATAATATCGCCAGTTTCTGAATTAATATTGACCATTGTAGAGAGAGGTAGTGAGGAAACACTGTTTGTCAAAAGTGAGTAACTTATCTGACCGTTTTGTCCCACGTCAACGTCAATTGCCGACGCGGTTTTAATAATAACACCTACATGGCTATTCTCTTTGACATAAACGTTCATCAGAGTCTCCGTGAAACGGGGCTCGTTGTCGTTGACGTCAGCCACGTGCACTGTGACAACGGTGGAGCTGGAAAGAGGTGGGGTCCCTTCATCAGTTGCTACGATATTCACCTTGTGATGAGAAATCGTCTCTCTGTCGATGAGCCCGTTAACTACCAGCGAGTAATAGTTTTTATAGTTGGTTTCCAACTTGAATGGCACGTCGTTGGTGATCACAACCCTAACTACGCTGTACTTTCCATCGTCTTTGTCGAGAACAGAGACCAGAGCAATAGCGGTGCCTATTTTAGCGTCTTCCTTTACTGTATCCATCAATGACGTCACGGTGATCTCCGGAGCATTGTCATTGAGGTCCACTACCTCTACGAGTACTTTACAGTGAGCTGACATTGGAGGCTGGCCTCTGTCACTGGCCTGCGCGTGGATCTCAAACGCGGAATTCATTTCAAAGTCTATTGGACCTTTGATCGAAATTGCGCCGCTTTTAGAATCAATATCAAATAAATCAAATATGTCATCCTGGCCTTTACTTCTTAGTGAGTATTCAATATCACTATTCACACCTTCATCTGCGTCTGTTGCATTTAATATAATTATTTTAGTTCCAGGAGGCAAGTTTTCCAAAATCCGCGTTTTGAACAGTGAATTACTGAAAAGTGGGCGGTTATCATTAATATCTAAAACGTTAATAACGATCAGTGATGTTCCTGATCTGGGAGGATTTCCCCCGTCAACTGCTGTCAGTGTGAGCTTAATAAGGGCCTCTTTCTCCCGATCTAACGCCTTCTGCAGCACTAACTCGGCGGACACACTCTTACCTCCTTTATGTATTTCCAAAATAAAGTAATCATTCGGACTGAGCGTGTATGTACTCACACTGTTTTTACCTACGTCCAAATCAGATGCTTCAATAAGTGCAAATTTGGCTCCGGTTAGAGTACTTTCTGGGATGTCGAGGGATTGTACATTTTCTACGAAAAAGGGTGCATTATCATTTTGATCTACAATGTTGACCTCTAAATGATACAATTTCAATGGACTATTGATCACGGCCTCTATGTTTACGGTGCATTTTGTAGCCTTTGCACAGAGCTCCTCACGGTCGATTCTTTCATTGACAAACAGAGAACCAGTTTTGAGATTCACCTCGAAGTATTTTCGCTTTGAGCCAGAAACGAGTTGAAACGTACGGGATTCCAGATCCTGAATGTTGAGGTTTAGATCCTTAGCAATATTTCCAACAGAAGCGCCCGGTTTTATCTCCTCGGACACCGAATAGGAAAGCTGCCCGCATACCGTTTCCCAAAAGCATCCGACAAGCGTAACCACCAGATATATCCAAATATAACTCATTTTCCTCATGGGCAGTGACATAATTCCATCCGAAACGAACAGAGAATGGGTCGAAATATCGCTTTAATCCCGTTATTCCAGGAGAAGTCGTCCCTCAAATATAGATGTATAATCAGGAGCACTGCCAACATAACGGCCGCAATTCTCTTTATCCTTCTGCTCGCCTTTGGAACAAAGCCCAGAGAAACGCAGTCGTTTCTCAGACCTGGGTAGAGTTTCACGTAGATCTAGTCGTCAAAATGTTATGGTCTACAATGTCCCCTTGTGGACACTTGACGCAGGTACACTCAATTTTCCAAAACAAACGAGAATGGAATTTGTTCCATTCTCTTGTAATACTAGATTAACTGTGTACTGACCATCAAAATGTAACACTATGAAATCGGACAAAAAATGGAAAAATGCAAAAAATAATTGCTTAAACTCTGATATTTGATGAATAAGTTACATGCCTCCAGCGAGTAAATTATGAACAGCAAATTATTGCTTTCCATTGTGAGGATGAATCATTCCAGTCTAGAGGAACGCGGTTACAAGCCTATTGAATCCCATTTCAGAACCAAGGACAGCGGTCCATCTATTGGTTACCATAGCCATTGATAAAGGAGCCTTGTTTACTCAATAATAACAAATCATTGACAATGTGTTAAAGAAAAAAGTCTTATAATGCAGTAAACCTTAGAATTACATGTAATTGATGGTTTGACATTTGCTGTAAAACAGTTTAGATCATGAGAAAAGTAAAAATGCCCAGTCGAATGTTATGACGTGAGTGTCTCCTCAGTTTATACTGATCAGTTCTCCATCAACAGGAGGGAATTGAGGAGGGAACACTACTACTACTACTGAATTCGCAAACTAAAGTTATCTTGCAACAAACAACGTAGTAACGACAAAGTTACCTGACACATGAACTAACAGGCATTGCAAGTTACTATCCGTACAAAACGATTGCCTGCCCTATTTGCAATAACTATTTTTCCGTAGTGCAATTGGCCAATGTTTTAGTGTTTTACATGAAGTATTCTCTTAATTTTCACAGAACTATAATACAGGTTGTATTCATTACCACATACAGCGAATTATTGTAAGCCAACACCACTTTAAAGATGATCAACCCTAGGTGAAAAATTACATAATAGCCAGTTCAACACATTAGGTTATATTATTTCTGTATTTTACATGTGATTGGTCTACCAAAAGAAATATACCTTCAATGCATGGCATTCATTATACAAATAGATTAACTGCTGAAAGCTTGACGTCAAAACGAATACATGTTCAAGGTCATTTTCAGGGCTTTCATGGTCATCATTGATGAGGGGTAGTTGAGAAAAAGGACTGTAAATGCATTTGCTTAATAGCGGAAAAACTTTTGGTAAGAGTTTGATGTGTTTGATTCTTACCTTCTCGTGATTGGGCAAAGTCTGAGTCCTGCTTAAAGTGTCTCCTCCGTTTATACTGATCAGTTCTCCATCAACAGGCGGGAATTGAGGAGGGAACACTACTACGTCACTCTTCAGTGTGTCTGAGCTGAAACACACGTCATACTGCTGAGTAGATTTAGAGTAAGACCAGCTCCCGTCAGGGTGGGTGGTGATCATTGGGGCGCTGTACCTGCTGAAACTGTTGTCTGTCCGGTGGCATTTGACTGCTATTAAACTGACGAGACTCAGTAGAAAAATCACAGACACCGACGCAATGGCGATCAGCAAATACAGGTTTAAAGCAGAGAAGCTGTCCTCCTTTAGCGGCACGTGTCTGAACTGAGTCTGAAGGTCTCCTGTGTTTTCAACCACAACGACATCAATAGACACAGTAGCTGTCAGGGAGGGATCCCCGTTATCACAAACCAACACCACCAACGGGTGAGTTTTCAGGTCATTGTCACTCATCCGTCTCTTAGTCCTGATTTCACCGGTGCTGGTTCCGATCCGAAAGAGATTGGTTCCTTTGGGTTCAGAGATGTGGTAAGAAAGCAGTGCATTGTAACCAGAGTCTGTGTCTACAGCCCTGATTTTAGCCACAAAGTATCCCGCTTCAGCAGAGTAGGGAATGTTCTCACTGTTAACGGAGCCGTGTTCAGAATAGGGGGCTATAATCCCAGGACTGTTGTCATTCTCATCCAGGATAAAAACGTTAACAGTGGCGTTACTGCTAAGCGGAGGAACTCCTGAGTCTGTGGCCTGAACTTTAAACTGAAAGGTTTTTAATTCCTCATAGTTAAATGATTGAAGGGTTAAAACATCTCCAGTTTCTGAATTAATATTCAACATTGAAGAAAGCGGCACAGCTGAACTACTGCTCGGCAGAAACGAATACTTCACTTGACCGTTTTGATCGACGTCAGCGTCAACTGCAGAAACCGTCTTAACAATGACCCCCACCGGCCCGTTTTCTCTGACGTACACGTTCAGCACGGGCTCCGTGAAGCGGGGCTCGTTGTCGTTGATGTCCGATACGTGAACAGTGACGACGGCAGTGCCCGAGAGAGGCGGGGACCCTTCATCAGTGGCTATAATAGTAACGGTGTACTGGGAGACGGTCTCCCTGTCCAGAGGTCCGTTAACCACTAAGGAATAATAGTTGTTGTAGTTCTTCTGAAGTTTAAATGGTGGATCATTGGCGATAACCGCTTTTAACACACCGTTTATTCCATCGTCTTTGTCAAGTACGGTAACCAGAGCAATAGCGGTACCTATTTTAGCGTCCTCTTTCACTGCGTTCATGAGTGACGTCACGGTGATCTCCGGAGCGTTGTCGTTGAGGTCCACTACCTCTACGAGTACTTTACAGTGAGCTGACATCGGAGGCTGGCCTCTGTCACTGGCCTGCGCGTGGATCTCAAACGCAGAGTTTTGTTCAAAGTCTATTGGACCTTTGATTGTAATTGCACCGCTTTTAGAATCAATATCAAATAAATCTAAAATAAGATCCTGGCCTTTACTCCTGAGTGAATATTCAATTTCGCCATTAACACCTTCATCTGCGTCTGTTGCTTCGAGGATGACTACTGTGGTTCCTGAAGGCACATTTTCTATAATTTGTATTTTGTACAGTGATTTACTGAATACTGGAGAATTATCATTGTTGTCTAAAACATTAATAATTATTTGTGACGTTCCTGATTTAGGAGGATTTCCTCCGTCAATTGCGGTCAACGTGAGCTTTATCAGAGCCTGTTTCTCTCGGTCTAGCGCCTTCTGCAGAACTAACTCGGCAGACGGACTGTCTCCCCCTTTATAAACATCCAGCGAAAAATAATCAGTAGGACTGAGCTTGTATGTATTCACGCTGTTCTTGCCAATGTCTAAATCCGATGCCTCTACAAGGCCGAATTTTTGTCCTGGGAAAGTACTCTCGGCGATGTTAAGAGACTGCAACATCTCTGTGAAAAACGGTGAGTTATCATTAATGTCTAAAACGTTCACTTCTAATCGATGAAGTTCTAGAGGATCGTTGATAACTGCCTCAACGTTTACGGTGCATTTTCTAGCTTTGGCGCACAGCTCCTCCCTGTCGATCCGTTCTTTGACAAAGAGAACTCCAGTCTTTAGATCCACCTCGAAATGTCGTTTCTTTGAACTGGTGACAATCTGAAATCTACGCGAATCCAATTCCTGCAGGTTGAGGTGCAGATCCTTCACGAGGTTTCCAACAGACGTCCCGGGGTTTGCCTCTTCAGAGACGGAGTAGGAGAGCTGCCCGTACGCTGCTGTACAACACAAATCCAGTAACACAAGCGCTATGTGTATTCCAACGGAGCCCCTTCGAATAGATACAGACATAGTACCATGCGAGTCCGACACGGCCAATATGTCAAAATTAGAGAAATGCTCCAAAATAATCCAGGAAAATATGGTAAATCCAACGAGTGTACATGCCCTTCTTATTATTTATAGTGAAACGATGGATGCCTTGCAGTTCATTCTCCTTCTGCGTTTCTGGTAACAAAGCCCAGAGAGTCGTCGTGAGCCGGGAGTGGCCTCAGCCCTACGTTCCAATTATTTCAATGTCGTGGTCTATAATGCCCCCCTCTGGTCACCTGATAGAAGTGCGTCAAACATTCACAGCTGTCATTCCAAACGTTGCGAAATTAGCCATTTCCAACGAAACGAAGAAACGATACGAACGGGAAGCAAATAACCATTTATACTATTTGATTCTTCTCAATGCTGTCCAATGCCAACCAATCAAATGCAGCACGAAAAAGATTACCAAGTGGCCAGACCCACAGTATTTGAAATGTATAGAACTACAGGGATAAGGCTATTTTCGCAGATAGCTCATTGTTTCAAAGTGCACTGCTAACAGACTGGAAACTAACTGCAATGATTAGGCTTCAAAATAACCACCATTTCATCCGATGGCACATCATGGACGGTAACATCTCCAATGTTCCACAAACCTCACTGTTGTTTGAGTGGAACCACGTCCCCCTGCAGCAGCAGACAGAACACATGCAGCTCGTTCAGGACCAGCATATTCAGGCCCCGCATGTTCAGGACCATGGATAGCGTCTATAAAATACAACGCGGATGCGTTGGGAACGTATCACATGTCTCTATCCAGTCGAAAGACAACTTTATCGTATAGCAGCTTTGTCTTGGCCATGCTTGTAACACTGCAATCGCAAATGAATTCGCAAACCAAAGTAATCTTGTGACAATCAACGTCGTAACTACTAAGTTGTCAGACATACATGTATGGGGTCAGAACAGTCTCATTAATTATGAATGCACAGAGAAGGATTCACAAATGTATTTTGTGATTTATATATAAATTACTCTCTTCTCACAAATACATTTCAATGCACACACACATGGATATCGGCATGTATAAATGTAAAATAAATCCATAAACAAAAATAGGTTTCACAAACACATTTCTGATCCACACACAAATGTGTCTTGTTTTAAATAAATGTAATAAAAATCCATAAATATATGAATTTAAAAATATTTGCAATTTCCATCAAAATTTATTTGGATGTTGTTACATTTATATACAAACTATTAAACTTGAATTTACAAGCCGCTTTTCATTTGTGAACTTCTTGTCATTTGTGTGTGAACTGGTCTGTATTTATATGTGGATTTTTGAGACACTCCTGACGTGGCTGGATTAACAAATGCATTTTTCTTCAATAAGGAACTATCTGTAGCCAATCAGATGCCTCCCTCGTTTTCGGCCAATCACATGACTGCAGTGACTGGGTTTTTAGATTGTCGGTGCCGTTTACTACTTTAACGTACCGACAATCCCAAACCCAGTCGAAACTAGATGGAAAAAGTGTGTAGTTCAAAACGTGACGCAGCTTTTACTTCTTCGCCACCTAGAGATTGTTATGTACGATCATTCAACAAAACCATTATTTCCCCTAGACTTTTGACCGAGGGAACCGGGAGGCTCGGAGGCTGGACTTATTCTTCAGAGGTCGGGACAGCAGTCATGTGATTGGCTGAAAACGAGGGATGCATCTGATTGGCTACAGAGAGTTCCTTGTTGAAAAAAATGCATTTGTGAATCCAGTCATGTCAGGAGAGTCTCAAAAATCCACATATAAATACAGACCAGTTCACGCACAAATGTAAACAAGTTCACAAATGAAAAGCGTCTTGTTAATTCAAGTTTAACAGTTTGTATATAAATGTAATAACATCAAAATACATTTTTTATGAAAACTGCAAATATTTTTTTTATTAATATATTTATGGATTTATATTACATTTGTTTAAAACAAGACACATTTGTGTGTGGATCAGAAATGTGTTTGTGAAACTTATTTTTCTTTATGGATTTATTTTACATTTATACATACCGATATCCATTTGTGTGTGCTTTGAAATGAATTTGTGACAAGAGAGTCATTTATATATAAATCACAAAATACATTTGTGAATCATTTTCTGTGCATTCATTATTAATGAGACTGTTCTCATATACATGAACTAAACAGCAAACAGGCAATGCACGTTTCTATCCGTACGAAACGATTGCATGCCCTATTTGGAAAAACTATGTTTCCGTCGTGCAATTGGCCAACATTTTTGTGTTTTACATTAAGTATTATCTTCTTTTCACTTAACTAAAGTATAGGTTTTATTCATTACCATATACAGCGAAGTATTGTCAGCCAACACCTCTTTAAAGATAATCAATCCTAGGTGACTAATGACTTAAGCACTTTAGGTTATATTATTCCTGTCTTTTACATGTGATTGGTATACCAAGAGGAAAATGCCTTCAAGGCATCGTATTCATTATACAAAAATATTAACCATAGAAAGCTTGACTCAAAACCAATACATGGTCAAAGTCATGTTGTGGGCTTTCATGAGCAACATTGATGAGAGGAGGTTTAGAAAAGAGACTAGAAATTATGTAATTGCATTTGCTTAATAGCGGAAAAAACTTTTGTAAGCGGAAACTCTGGTGAGAATTGCACTTTTTCAAGCATGCAACAGTTGTGATTTGTAGTATGTGTTTGATTCTTACCTTCTCGTGATTGGGCAAAGTCTGAGTCCTGCTTAAAGTATCTCCTCCATTTATACTGATCAGTTCTCCATCAACAGGCGGGAATTGAGGAGGGAACACTACTACGTCACTCTTCAGTGTGTCTGAGCTGAAACACACGTCATACTGCTGAGTAGATTTAGAGTAAGACCAGCTCCCGTCAGGGTGGGTGGTGATCATTGGGGCGCTGTACCTGCTGAAACTGTTGTCTGTCCGGTGGCATTTGACTGCTATTAAACTGATGAGACTCAGTAGAAAGATCACTGACACCGACGCAATGGCGATCAGCAAATACAGGTTTAAAGCAGAGAAGCTGCCCTCCTTTGGCGGCACGTGTCTGAACTGAGTCTGAAGGTCTCCTGTGTTTTCAACCACAACGACATCAATAGACACAGTAGCTGTCAGGGAGGGCTCTCCGTTATCACAAACCAACACCACCAACGGGTGAGTTTTCAGATCATTGTCACTCATCCTTCTCTTAGTCCTGATTTCACCGGTGCTGGTTCCGATCCGAAAGAGATTGGTTCCCTTGGGTTCAGAGATGTGATAAGAAAGCAGTGCATTGTAACCAGAGTCTGCGTCTACGGCCCTGATTTTAGCCACATAGTATCCCGCTTCAGCAGAGTAGGGAATGTTCTCACTGTTAACGGAGCCGTGTTCAGAATAGGGGGCTAATATCCCGGGACTGTTGTCATTCTCATCCAGGATAAAAACATTGACTGTCACGTTACCGCTGAGGGGAGGAACTCCAGAGTCTGTGGCCTTAGCTTTAAACTGAAACGTTTTGAGCTCCTCATAATTAAAAGACTGAAGGTTGGTGATTTCTCCCGTGTGTGGATTCACGTTAATCATTGAAGACAGCGGCATTGCATTCCTATTGCTGTTTAGAACTGAATAGCTCAAGAGGCCGTTTTCACCGACGTCCGCATCAACTGCAGATATCGATTTAATGGTGGATCCTATTGGGCTGTTTTCCTTCACATATATGCGAACCGAGGGCTCTGAGAAGCGCGGAGCGTTGTCGTTAACATCGGAAACATAAACGTTAATAAAGCTTCGGCTGTACTGACGCGGAATCCCTTCGTCGTTAGCCGTGATTGTGACGTTATACTGGGAGGCGCTCTCCCTGTCTAGTGGCCCGGCAACAACCAACGAGTAATAGTTTTTGTAATTGGATTCCAATTTAAAAGGAATATTTTTCGTGACGTCACACTTCACTTCACCATTACGTCCTCCGTCTTTATCGGAGACAGACACCAGAGCAATCGCTGTGCCCACTGGGGCGTCCTCTTTGACCCTGTCTAGTAATGACGTCACTGTAATTTGAGGCGCGTTGTCATTCACGTCCATGACTTCTACGAGCACTTTACTATGAGCGGACATCGGCGGCTGGCCTTTGTCTCTGGCCTCGACGCGTATCTCAAAAGACTTTTTTGCCTCAAAGTCAAGGTTTCCTTTCAACGTAATAACGCCCGTGTCGGGGTCAATTTGAAAAATGTCAAGCACGCGGTCTTGATCTTTGCTTCTGAGAGAATATACGATCTCACTATTATCGCCTTCGTCTGCGTCCGTGGCGTTTACTGCCATTACGGTTGTACCTGGGCGCGAGTTCTCAGCTATTTGAGTCTTGTATAGAGATTTGCTGAATATTGGAAGATTGTCGTTTATATCTAGGACATGAATAATAATCAGCGAATTACCAGATTTTGCGGGTGTACCCCCATCAAAAGCAGTTAGTGTTAGGTTTATTACAGCTTGCTTTTCTCTGTCAAGACCTTTCTGTAAAACTAATTCGGCCGACACCGCCGATTCTGCTTTATGCACTGCCAAGGTGAAATATTCATTTGGGCTTAATTTATACGTATTGACTCCATTCTTCCCAACATCTGCATCGGTCGCCTCAGATAAGGCAAATCTCACTCCTGGTAACGTGCTTTCTGCTATATCTAAATTTTGCAATGGTTCTGTAAACAATGGGCCATTGTCATTTGCATCTAAAATGTCTACTTCGATACGGAAGAGCTTCAATGGGTTGTTTATGACGGCTTCTACACTCACTGTACATTTCGGTTCCTCAGCGCACAACTCCTCTCTGTCTATCCTCTCATTGACAAAGAGAACACCCGTCTTGAGATTGACCTCGAAATATTTCCTCTTCGATCCAATAACCACCTGGAACATGCGTGACTCCAGCTCTTGGAGGTTTAGGTTCAGATCCTTAGCGAGATTTCCAACCGTAGTCCCTCGGTTTACCTCCTCTGAGACCGAATACGACAGCTGCCCGACCACCGCACCCGAGATCAATCCCAGCAGGATGAACAAAAGCTGAAGCCACAAATATGTCTGTCTGCATTCAACACGATCCATAACAATTCCTTGTTTCAGTGAAAATGTATCCAAATTGTAAAAAAAAGTGTATAGTGCATGGCCAATATATCAGTTGAAATAATCTGTAAATATTGATTTTCCTTGCTTCTACCACCCTCCTTCACTCATCCTTCTTCTCTTTGTAACAATGCATGTATAAATGTCCCAGCCAGTCTGACAAAAGGAGGGGCCTAGACAAGCTAAGGCGTCCTCTCGGTTTAAGTAGATCCACAGCGACACTACGTGGCACAGCAACGCATGTGGAGGCACACTGTAGCCTTTTAAGCTTCCCATGTGCTGTTTTCAGAAATAGCCACATCCAATGATAGAGAAACATTAATGCATTATATTTATATTCAGTATTGTGTCATCGTTTTTCATTACCATACAACATTATTAATTTAGTTTAAGATAGACTCTGACGACATGATAATGAGGCCATTTAATGTATTTCCCTCAAATATTGCTCATCCGTGGAAAGCAAAATGCCTCATTGTCGTATTTCAGAACCACGGACAGCACTATCTGTGTGTCACCGGCAATAGAACGCATTCATTACAGAGCATGCTATAACAAGCCTGACTACAGCCCACTTGTCTGTCTGTCTGTCTGTCTGTCTGTCTGTCTGTCTGTCTGTCTGTCTGTCTGTCTGTCTGTCTGTCTGTCTGTGTGATGATTTTACGAACGCCCTCTGCTCTGTAATCCCTGGATTATGTGATAGGTGCAGAACCCCCTGCCCTATTTTCATATGGTAACATGATTAGAAAATATTAATAATAACGGTATCCTGAGACATAAGCACCCCCCCCACACACACACACACACACACAGCCATACACACAGTCTCTCACTCACTCACTCACTCACTCACTCACTCACTCACTCACTCACTCAATCACAAACACGTGCACGTATACACACACACACACACACACACACACACACACACACACACACACACACACACACACACACACACAGAATTGCCCTAAATCCCAATAACCATAAAAGCTAAGAAGATAATCTAGGATTGGAATCGCCTGACGTTTCCGTAATGTATTACAATGGGCCACAATGAACAGTGAGCAAAATGTTTCGCTCTCTCTGGCTCTCTCTGGCTCTCCTTTAGAGAGCTCAAAACACACACACACACACACACACACACACACACACACACACACACACACACACACACACATACACACAAACTGCAGGGCGGTATAATCAAATGACTGGACTCTACAGACCAAGGCTACTATACTACTCCCGGACGTGTACTCGGGCATTCCTTCATCCCCATGCTGCTAGATACCACTCCTGCCACCCCTCCAGTCCCTAGCCCAGTTACGTGTGTTTTGTGTGTGTGGTACAATCCAGCACCAAACTATGCCACCGACCAATCAATCTGCACCCTATATCCACAACAAGTCCATTCAATCACCGCTTGACCCACATGTGCGGGTGCTGATGGAGGTTGTTTCATTGATTCCCAGCCCTGGGGAGAAGTAAACATACAGTGAGTCAGGCACACTCACCCGACTGGGGAGAGAGAGAGAGAGAGAGAGAGAGAGAGAGAGAGAGAGAGAGAGAGAGAGAGAGAGAGAGAGAGAGAGAGAGAGACCAATCCCCATGGGCTAGAGGAGAAAGGACAGTTTAACATATTAGGCAGGACAAACTTTTCGCTACAGCAGCTTCTCCCATTCATATTGAAAGTGCTATCACGCTGCACGCAATGTGTCATCTTCCATTAGTTTAACAATAAAGCCACGTGGTTTTTGGCCATTTAGGAAAATAGTTTACCTTGTCATTGAATTGGCGACGTTTTCTTTTGTTCTACGTAATATTTGTGATACTGTAATGCTTTGGCAACACTGGTTTGGTTAACCAAAATAGTCATGCCAATAAAGCTTTTTGAAATATTTATGTGCCTTTTTTGGCTTTTTGTCTTGTTATGTTGTGTTGTTATTGTTGCTGTGTGATACATGTGAGCATACCAAAACACATCCCTATCAACTGTATTTTCTATATTGTTGAAATGGCTATAATAAACTTGATACTTGATACTTTATTTTGTTTTATTTTAATGATTATTTGTAACCTATAATGTGTTTTATGTAGCTTCTCTTTACATTCATTTAATTTTACTATAATATTACTATTATTTCTATATGTAAATATGTACATCTGTAAGTTATGATATATTATTATAGGTTGTTATGTGTACATATTGTTCTGACGTTCTCTTTCGTTATTATACATAATATTTGTAGCACTGTAATGCTTTGGCAACACTGTTTGGTTTACCACAATAGTCATGCCAATCACTCTTTAAAACAAAGGGCGCTATATGATTATGATAATACACTGGAATGTATTTCATAAATAGGGCTACCTTGATCTAGTAGATGTATATCCCTCATCAAAATAAATATGTAATATAATAATAATTATATATATATATATACACTTTTCTCTGGCAAAAACAACCAAACAAAGCCACAAATTTCAGGCCTTGTTTAATTTGTGAATAACCACATGCTCCAATGCAGGGCTCAATTCCAGAGGCTATGATAATTGAGTGTGGTGCATAATTAATAGGGAATAAATTGTGGGTAAATATACACAGCATTTAGTGTCGCTGAGCATAAATTAAGTGGTGCATTAGTAATCCAGTGGTTAAATACACATGTATCTCTGAGTCTTTCTGAGGTTTACACATTATATTAATAAAGTGTGTAAAAATGGAACGAATCAAGAGAAGTGCGTGTGTGTGTGTGCGTGTGTGCGTGCGCAGAGAGAGAGAGAGAGAGAGAGAGAGAGAGAGAGAGAGAGAGAGAGAGAGAGAGAGAGAGAGAGAGAGAGAGAGAGAGAGAGAGAGATTGATTGTCCGAGAGTGAGCAAGGAAAAGAGAGAGAAATAACATGTTGGGGTGATCCCAATTGTGAATTGTGATTGTGAAGATCATAGATCAAATTGGAGCCACAAATACCATACATGTTACGTGAATACAGCCTCTGTACTCGTTGGCCTAACACAAGGTTGTTAATGAGGCTTCCATTTTGAATGGCGACGTTGCCATGCCTTTCCAAGGGTGTGTACTGTACCTAGTGTGTGTGCGTGTGTGTGTGTGTGTGAGAGCACCGGTGGGGGAGGGGCATCTGTGGAACATGCTAGGAGGTGAACCCACCACCCCTTTCTCCCCCTCTCCCTCCCTACATTACTCACCCCTCTCCTTCTTTACAGCCCCCACCCCCCCTCTCTCTCTCTCTCTCTCTCTCTCTCTCTCTCTCTCTCTCGTCTCCATGGTAACCTTCTCTTCAGGGTGGGGGTGTTGTGAGTATGCACATGCATGCAGAAGCACACATAGACACAAGCATGAAAAAAACACACACACTGTTATACACGGCTGGTCTTTATTTGAATTTTTTCGGGAGACACGTTTGAAGGTAAAACATCTGCTGTTGTGTTTCCATCTCCTGCTCTCCTACTCAGGGAGAGATGCTATCTGCTGCAGTTAATACACACACACACACACACACACACACACACACACACACACACACACACACACACACACACACACACACACACACACACACACAGAGCAGCATGGCTGCTCATGCATTGGTAATGTTTCTCTGCAGCAGCATATTTGCTGTGACAGATCTACTTTAACAGCAGTGTCTGCTTCTCTACACCACCCCCTCACACACTTGCCTACGCAAACACACACACACACACACACACACACACACACACACACACACAAACAGACCTCATGCAGAGGCTGACCTTCTCCCTGTGCCATGCCTGGCTGCCTTTTACCATCTAGAAGCAGAGCTCTAGAGACCACGCCCTCTCCCCCTCCCTGCCTCTTCTCTCCCTCACCCCACTTCCTCCTGTCGGCGGGTGGTGACGTCACACTTGGCTTGAGGAAGTGTAGCTCCAGCCAATAGGACAAGAGAGGGCAGCAGACACCAGCGTGAAGAGCCCTGCCGCAATGTGAAATATATGGCTTAAAGCAGAGCCTCTCTCCTCCCCTTTCCCCCAATGTGAGCCCCTTGGCCCTCCTGTATCCCCTCCTCCTAGTGTCCTGCCACTTAGGGTTCAGGTGCAGAACAATATCACCAATAGTGCTGTATAAGGGACTAGGGCCCAAAGCAACCAGACATTGTATGCAGTCCCCCGCCCCCCCCCCCCCCCCCCCCCCCCCCCCCCAAGCCCCTAAGTTCTTATCTCAACAGCTGCTGCACCAGAGCCTGTGTGCAGCACTAGAGGAACCACACCCTAATATGTTCGTAGCAGGCTAATGATGGGGATACAGGAAGTGAATGAGTGAGAGAGGACGGAGGGCGGGCATATTAAATAGCTAATCAAATGGACCAGAGATGTAGGGCGATACAGAGATATAGCGGGATAGAGTGTGTAAGGAGAGAAGTGTAGAGGGGTTGTATGAATTGAAAGGGGAAGGTGGAACATGAATCTAGGTTGCAGGAAGGAGTGGGTGAGGAAAGGGGATAAGCCTCTGGCAAGAGAGGAAGAGGTAAAAATAGCAGGGGAAATTCTATCATTATTAATGAGGGTAAGGCTTGAACATGCAACATTGGATGTGTGCAGTGTGAAATATTTCTCCCCTTGCAATTTATTGTCTTAACATCCGTGAGGATTTTCCTTTTATTGGAGTCTGCGCATTTATCCAATCACATATTGAATCAGAACCAAACACATTGGCACTGAATAAGTGTGCGCACTCCCGTAGACGCACAACAGATTCGAGGCCGGTGTGCGTAATGACACACGCATACTAAAATTAATCCTGATAGCTGGAGGATATGGAGACAGCAGTTGTGTTCAGTATTTAAGCAGGCAAGCACTTCATCATTTATGTCCAAATCTGAGTCTCCACCAGTTCTGCAGTAGGACAGACATGGGCGGGTCTAGAGTCACAGAACACGGACCTGGAGGAAAACAAGGGCCTGGAAATACTGAATACACACAAACATGGTCACACACACACACACACACACACACACAGACACACACAGACACATACAGACACAGACACACACAGACACACACAGACACGCACGCACCACACACGCACGAACACACACATACAGAGACACACACACAGACGCACACGCACAATGCACGCAGGCAAACACACAGACACACACAGACACAAACAGACACACACAAACACACACACAGACACACACAAAGACACATAGACACACACAGACACACAAACACACATTCACACACACACACACACACACACGCACACAGATGATTCTGAGATAACATTGGAGCCAGACCAACTCAATGTTCACTCACTTGGAACATGATTGCACAATGCCCTGGGGTGGAGGGGGCATACAATTAGCTACTCTACTGTAAAATACAGACATGTAAAACAGCATGATGATATTCAGATGCCTTTGTCTCGTGCGGTAAAGGGCTGAGCTACTGAGCAGCGATTCAACAGAGAGCACTGCTGATCAGACCACTGCCTGTTACTCATGCCGTCCCTTCACAAACGTAGTATGACTCAAACACATCTCTACTTAATAGCTGGACAGCTTGACACAAATAAAGGTTTCCCTGTGTCATCTGCATGTCTCCCTGCAGCTATACTCCCCAGATAGACTCAGACATGATGTCAGTCCTCTCATCACCAACTGGACTCATTGCAGACATGGTGACTTAAAGACTTAAGACTTACTGCAAAGTCTTATCAACCAAGTTGATTGGTTATCATGTGAAATACAGGCAGCAAGATGGTGGAGCTGTGTTAATATCAGTGATGACAGGGATTTTTGGTTCTGGTCTATCAACTTGCAATACAGAGTCATTCGGCATTAGCACTTAGGGATTATTGAAAGGCGCTTTCCAGATCACAAATATTATTGGCATGATTGCGGGACGGTTTTTCCCGAAAGCCAAACCGTAACCTAGAAATTCATTGACGACGTGGGTATTAGGTATTAAGTAGGGATGTGTTTGAGTCATACTACGTTTGTAGAGGGATGGCATGAGTAACAGGCAGTGGTCTGATCAGCAGTGCTCTCTGTTGATTCGCCGCTCAGTAGCTCAGCCCTTTACCACACGAGACAAAGGCCTCTGAATAACGGCATGCCATTTGACATGTCTGTATTTTATGGATGACACACAGAAAGCTCTCTGTCTCACTCAGGAAAGGGGCACCTACATCACTAACAGGGATTAATATGCCTGCGTGAATGTGTCTTTATTTGTGTCTAGCTATCCCTTTTATCTGTCCATATTTGTTTGTGTGGTTATAATGCATTATAATAATAATATAATATATATTATATTAATATAATATAATACATATATATATATATATATATATATATATATATATTTATAAAGATGTGTGTAAATATACATATTTATATATATATATATATATATATATATATATATATATATATATATATGTATACATGTATATATATATACGTATATGTTCTGTACCTATATAAAGCAATTGAAAAGGAGCTGTGCTAGACCAACACACCGCAGATAACCCGGATGAACTGTAGCAGACACAACCACTGCAGCGTATGAAACCAGATCAACCATTTCTGATGAATACTTTGGCTGATGTATTGTGATACGGAAACAACAAAGGCAGCATAGCGCTCCCTGATTGGACACCTAAATTCAGCAAGGCAGCGACCGCGCAACCGGTTGGCTCCACATTTTGCCTAGCAACAAAAAGCCAATGTCCGATGGATTCGCTCCTCCCTGGGGAGCTGCTTGATTTGAGTAAAAGGGATCTCCATCATAATTGATTCACTACCTCTCCTCCGGTATCCATGGCGATACCCCCCTCCCTGTCTTCTATAAACACTGTGAGCATCTGCCAAGGACAGGACCAGGCTGGCAGAAAGACATGATAAACAAGGCCAGTGGAGAGCAAACACAGTCCTGTGTGTATTCACTGCTGAAACTCCGGGGTGTTGTGGATACAAACGTATTACAACATAATGTACCTGAAAAAATATAACGTCTATAGCCATAAATACATAAATAAATGAATAAATAAATTAATGTACTATTCCTCACACACATGCTCTCAAATACACAGGCACGGCCAAACCATTTTTTGTGTAGCATTAAGTATAAATCAGAGGAGAGAGGCGAACCTGGATTTGTATTGTGGCTGAGGAGTGTTTTTGACACAGAATGTGATGGCCCACACTGTGTAGGATCAATAAAGTTAAAGATTCACAAGAGCGTTATTAGTCAATACTGTAACACGTAGTATATGGAGTCGGCGCATGCTAAATAATTGAATGCATTGACACAAAACAAAAAGGAGTGGCTGGTTTACTACCAGATTTCGCCACAAGGGGGAGATTGTTTTTCTCGTTTCTCCCGGCTCTTTGTTTTATGGCGCTATTGAGAGCTGCTTTGCAGTAGCGGGGGGGAGCGCGTAAACGTGCACGCACACACGTGCACCTCCTTGCACGAGTGAGAGGAAAACAATACATTTGTTCCGTTTCAATTTCACCTGAGCACATTCACAACAGGATTATTACAGGACACATTGGCTGTCTGTGGCATATCTCACCTGCCCACGGAAATGAAAAAGAAAAAAAAATGGGATGATGACGCATCTGTGATTGTGTGCTAACATTCCTAGCCCACCAGCATACAGCTGGAATACACATTTACACTGCGCCTCACAGCAGGAAGATAAAGAAATGGAGAGATCCAGGGAAGGATTCTTTTGTCAAATTAGTCTGATGAATATCGCGACAGCCTTAAAGCAGACACATGAACACTTCAAGTGTAAATTTTTAGTGAGTTTCAGTAGACAGTGATCTACACAAGCTTAACAACACAATGATCCTGGTCAGATGGTGTAATCATAAGCCTGCTCATCACCCACACTTTTTTAGAGCTGATTTAGGTTTCTTTAATCCGAGACATTAAAGGTCAGTGCCTATACAGGCGAGGGGCAGCGTGGGACAGCAGCATTGTGTCATACCTATTTTTAACCCTCTTCCCATTGCCATGCGCCGCTGACTTTTCAGCATGCGACGCGGTAAAGTGCAGTGCAGTGCTCGGCAGGTCCGCCCCTGATTCACCAGGCCTTGGCCCACTTCCTCAGAAGCGGGCCTGAATAATAGAACTGCTGGTCTGCAGAGACTCAAAGCACGGAGGCAGTGGTTGGAGTCAAGCTTTTCTGAGGTTGTTCTATGTTTTTTATGCAGGAAAAAGTAAAGAGAAAAGTAACATTTGAACATCATCTTGTACTATTTATAAAGAAGGCAAAGCGGGCTACTTGGGCCCTTTGAGAACCAGACCGAGCCTTCTACTCTCATCAGCGTCTAAAGCTCATCAGAGACATGGTACGTCTCTCTGGTAGAAGAGGAGACATCATCTATTTATAGTCTCGGGGGGCGAGATGTGCTCACTCTGTATTAATAGATGAACCCGTTTACCGTGTGTGTGTGTGGGTGTCTGTGTACGTACGTGTGTGTTCACCCACTCATGACCGGGGTGTTAAAGGTTTGAGGAAAGAATCTCTTTAAACATTGACCATAACATTAATGACCTTTGAACTCTCGTGATGCGTGATCTCGTTTACCCTAACCCTAACCTAGTCAGACGTGGTCTATCTTTACGGACAACCTTTGGTGATTATGAACACTTATTATGGATTATGGAGGAAGCTTGATCACAGCTTCATCCTCACATGATCAAATGATTAGCGTGTGTTCTTCGGCCTGCAGGGTCAGCAAGAGAGGGACACAGTGAAAGGCAGTATAGTCACTGAGGCAAGAAATTGATGAGACGCAGTTACAGTGGGCTGCAATGAAATCATCGCACGCAGAGATAGTGCTCAACAGATCGGCGTTCATATCCTATATATAGGGTCTGAAGGAGGGCCAAACCAGCCTCCTCTGAGTTGATGATGCTGGAAGCGTCCCATTTTATAACCCTCTGCACCTGCTGTTTTGACAAAGCTATACTCTCCCTAGCGTTATTAAGACGCCCTCTAATCGCATTAGACGGGCACAGAGAAATAGAATGATCCCCTTACACACTGTTAGCGGATGCTCTAATCCCGGCAAACCAGACAGGCTCAGAGAGAATGGGAGGATGAAGCTCGGGGGAAAGTTACAAGGTTAAGTTCTGTAAATACTTTTACAGACGAGAGACAAACTTCTGACGTTCTGATTTTAAAAAAGCAAGGTCACAGAAAGTCTTCAGTGGGACACAATCCCTCAAGCCACTCACTGCAAGTTTTATGGAGAAACCAAGTAGACCGGAGAGGACGGGATTATGGTGGTGTCATGGGCGTAAACAAGGTTGTAATTCAGTCAAGGACTAATCTTATGGAGGGACAGCCAAGCCAGCCAGAGCCAACTCCTCCCCATGGGAGCGGGCATGCTAATGTCCACTGGTCTGCAGTCTGCAAAGCTGCCTCTTGTTCCTTGATTTGAATCCTCCAGGACACTGCATCGGTGATGTGCTCCTGCGTATCTGCGGAGGGGAATCTTGAGGTGTATTTGGTGCAGCTCACATACACACAACCATACACAGCCCAGTGTGTGGTCTCGTTATGGGCCATGACACACTGCTCTGAGCTGAATGTAGGGGTTGACATTTATGGGAACTCACTGTGACGCACACACAGAGTGCGACACATTCAGACCCCCGGTTGTGCTGTGGGCTGATGGACTGTAGATGAGACTTGCATCCATGTGCACACCCTCTCTCTTTCCATCTCTCTCTCTCTCTCTTTCTCTCGCTCTTGCTGTCTCTCTCTCTCGCTCTCTCTGTTTCTTAGTCTATACACACACACAAACTCAGACACACACTCATTTAGGGACGCAAACTAACTATAGAAATAATGTTCAAACCTCTCCAAATAGCACACAGAGCTCAAACATCGTCCCTATTCTAACTGACCATCTGCAGTCACAGAAAGCTGTTTTTCCATTCAGCTGAACGATGAAGGATACCAAATTCACTTAGTCTCTGAAGATAACCTGTGAAGCTCTTTATATGCAATTCATGCAAGAAAAAATGTATGTAAAAAAAAGTTAAAGTGTGATACTGGATTAAGAAGCTGTTTACCAGCAGGGAGGAGGAGTAGAACGTTTTCAGCCATTTTCTACCAGCCTGCACTGACGACAAGAAACAGAGGGGGGCACAAGAGAGGGTCTCGAAAGCAGGGGAGAAGCTGGAAGTGTGGGAGGTGGCAAGGGAAGGAGAGAGCGGGAGAACGACCTCCTTTGTGTGAGGAAGAGAGATAAAGAACACAGTGATACGATAAGAGGGGAGCATGAGGATGCAGGTAAAACTCTTAAGCTCTGCAGACATAAGGAGGCAGAGCAACCGATCAAGCGTGAGTGGAGAAGGAGACAAAGAACAGGTGGGGTGGAAATAGACTTTGGGTGGTTGGTGTGGGTTGCTGGAGCAAAGAGGGGAGGGGAGAGAGGAAGAGGGAGGGAGGCTGTGTCTGTGACTCATCCAGGCGAACAGTGGTGCAGCACTTCTTACGCACTCCTATCTCCCTGTTTAATTCATAGACGACACCAACGGGATAAGATGCAGTCTGGTAGCAAAGAGAGATACTGATCACAGAGCTCTCTCTCTCTGTCGCTCTCTCTCTCTGTCGTTCTCTCTCTGTGTCTCAATCACTCACGCACTTACTCACGCACTCACCCAGTCACGTGTGGCTGATGGGCCATCACATTAGCATCTCTGAATAGATTCAAACATCCACAACGCTAGCGTGACTACAGACATCCCCAATGTCTGATTCCACTTGTTATTTCGTTATGAGGACAGATGGACCCCGTGTGCAAGGCAGACTCGCTTTTGGACAAAACAAGGCTTCAGAAAGCTCCATGTGTGCGGGATGACTAACCCTCCAGGACTAACTGGCTACAGATTACAGGGAGGTTTAAACATGGCATTTTTATTTGTATTTGTTCGATTGTAATACAATGTTCCAAAAAATGTTTTTTTTTTCTAGAAATGTTTTCTCTTGCACTAAATAAATCAATGAAAATACACAGAATAGAGAACATTCAGTGGACATGCCATAATAAGATAAAACGGTTGACAAACATGAACTCTCTGGCTGAACGGCACAGACATGATCATTAGTGGTCCGGAGAACCATGCTTGTTACGCTGGGAAACACAGGGAATGTGGATTTGACACAGAGAGGATTAAAACACAGTAGAAAAGATATATATATATATATACAGAAAACAGTTCAAGGCTATATTTTGACACAATATTTACTATTTCCGCAGATTTAAAGCACTGACTGGAAGAGTTAGCAGTATATACATGTGCAGCAGGTAGAATGCATGTTGAATGGATAATGTTATGCAGGACAAATAAAATGATATCCACCCCTTAAGTACACTGTAAAAGTGGAGTTTGACTTGACGACAGATACTAGGTACAACAGGCCAGGTGTGTTCACCTAAATGCATACTGTTAACCGCTACCTCTAACCTAATCTGAAACAATTACCACGACCACTGACCAACACCTGCGCCACTCCACCGCACATCACTCCATTACAGTCGTTTTTTTTTTCCACAATACTATAAACTACACTGATCATGCAATGTCATGTATTCATTGTATGATACATCCTTTGAACTAAGCACTTTGCATTTATTGGCACACTTACACAACAATGCATGCATCAGTAATCTAAGTTTACAATGAAGCCTGCAGATATGCAACTAGGAAAGACAACTGAAAGAGTTTCCGATACACTTGTTTTTTTTTTAAATATCAATAACTATTACTATTCACATTTGTTTCTGTTGCACACAATGTCCATATGTGTTGATCACTTGAATGTGATGATAATGACACCGGCTCTAAAGCACATGGAGTGCCATTTGCTCCTCCGCCATTAATCATCTTCTTCATCGTTTGTCCTCCATCTCTCTCTCCTCATTCCATGTTGGACTGGGAAATAAACACACAGTCATGGTGATGTTAATGTTAAAGCTGCATGTGCAATAGACCTCATTTGAGTGTAGAACTAATTGTATTGCATGGACTCCAAAGTATCCAGTGTCATATGGATACTTCGCACTTAAAAACAACAAAAGCTACTGTGTTTCGACTTTTAGCATTAACTTAGGTCCAATGAAAGTTGTACATCAAAATCTGCAGCCTATGCTCGTATTTGTGGATCTGTGAATGCAGCTAAGAGTACCTACCGGGTCAACACAAACAAGAGACGAGCTTCAGCTTGCTACTATGTCGGCCTTCCCCTGTAGCTCCAGGTGTTCATCTCTATAGGGGTGGGGGTTGTTTGGGGCTGGTGTGGGTGAGAAGAGGGGGAGGGGAGAGGACAGTCTTATGTTACTCATTGAGTTTAGATTTCTCCAGAGGGGGCAGAAAAACATTACAGTGAGGAGGGTAACAAATAAGGTCACATCAAAGGGCAAATAAATACATTCTTTCAGACTATCCAGGCCTGTTTAACCCTCAATATAATATACAATGCTGGGCATATTACACAAAGGTAAAAATATAAATCAGATACCGTAGATGAAAGAATGTCCAGCCACCAAACACAGCCCAGATAATTTAAAACAAGAACATACATGTGAAGAACAAGATAGGTCAGCAGTCTTTTGACACCTCTTTGTATTTGTTTGCATGCAAGTTATAATATATAGCCTAGGTGATCTCGGGAAGCCTAGACCTAGGTCTTTCATCTGTGACAGGCTTACAAAGTCCCCTGCAATCCAAACTGAGCAATTCCCCAACATGCCCTAGAAACGGGCACATTTCCACCAGGGACTGGAGTCCTGCAGGCCTGCAGACTCGAGTCGTCCCAGGCTGAATTTAGCTTCTCGCATCCCAGAGTCAAGTGCATGGCAACGGTGGTCGTATTTCAGCCTGGACCCCCTGCTGTGAGCTCTGCCACGGATACTAGTTGGGAAAGGCAATCCTCTTATTCAGAAAAGAACTTGATGTTCCCAAACATCTGCCTCTGACGGAGGTTCTCACGACCTCAGTAATAACTATCTTGAAGTAGACGAGATTTCTCTCGGTGGTTTCAACCTAACCACCGGACGGAGCATCAAGTAGGCATCCGACCATACGGGCTGTCCTCCTTTCCACAGCTTCCTGTCTCAGCCGGGGCCTGGCGGTGACCCCTGCAGTCAGTTCAACACTGCACACGGTCATGATCTTAAGTACAGCAGCATCTGTCGGGGCTTGAGCAGCGCAGATGCTTAAGCAGAGCTGCGTATGGCTACATATGTCCACATCCCTGTTGATGACTGAGAGGAAAGATGCTCACCCTATAAATACACTGACTGAGCTGCACAACAAGCTCAAATGACCGGTCTATGATCCCGGGTACCAGCAACATCATCTCGGGCAAGCCCTCTGCGTGTACCATGAATGGAAATGTTCTGGTCAGTTTATCTCTTCATAAAAAAAGATGTGAAAAGATAAACACTTTCTTATAGATTTGCTCAGCATTTTAAAGTTATTTGCTCAAATAGACCAGGCCAGCACCCTGGGGAAACCGCTTTGTTACTGACCCTGATTTGATTTCAGTGCTGTGAGTCGATAGCTCAGAGAGGCACGGCCTTGATATAGTGGAGGATTGGCCCATTCATACATGTACTATGCAGTGAAGCAGTAGACCAAGACACACTCAACCCAGGGACTTGGATAGCGTTCTGGGATGGAGATTAGCGATTGTCAGGTCAGAGCTACTCACTCCAGGGAGGCTGAAGAGAGAGAGAATCTGCATGAAGAGGTTTGATAAGGAAAGAGAGATGGAGGAGAATGGAGATAAAGAAATAAGGACAGAGATTCTGATATAAGGACAGAGACGGAAATAGAGAGAGATTACGACAGATATAGACAGACATAGATAGTTATAAATGGAAGAGAGGTGCAGATAGAGACAGGGTGATGAGGATTTTACATAATTGAAAAGAGAAAGGACCCACTGAGGTACACATCTTGAGAAACCCACAGAAATGTCCAATTCAGGGGTTCTGCACTGAAGTCACATGCAAGCATGGTTCAACATCACCTTTGCAAAACCGGGTCTGATTCCTACTGTGAAAACCAGTCTAAAATATTCCACGACAGTCAAACACCTACTCTTCTCTACGGCTCAGCCTTAAAACACAATAATCCCGCCAAATGACTTGGCAGAAATTACTTCTCAAATTTGTTCCTATTCTCTTCTTAATAGTTAAAGATTTAAAAAAAGATCATGAGTGTGTGGCACCAATTCTATCTAGACCAGTTTTATTGAATTACCAATCACTATCTTGTATGTGTTTATAATCAAATAGCAGCTATCCAAGGGATATATAGTGTGATATAAGAGGACTTCTCTGGAAATTAAATTGAAGGTCAGCGATTATATATATATAAACATCACAGCAATAAAATACATTGTGTTCCTGAAATATTGCACCATCGGTACTATTCCATTGTTACCCGCCCTACTATGGCACGCTCTGCCTCTGCAGTCGGTCTTTAGTCACACGAACCATCCCATTAGAGTCTGCTGGGCCAACGGATACACTGGCAGCTCTTGCCGCAGTGGCTGCAGTCAATGACCTCTACAATAAGCAGAACTACCCGATTCCCAGATAACACAGAAGCAGGATGGGATGCCCAGAGGAGGTGCTTTAGCACCTTGGCACACTCACACCTGCACAGTGACACACTCATTCGGATGTTTTATGCAGAGGAAAACCTCACAAGCAAAGTCAGCAAGAATCTGAATTGTTTTTGCAAACCGCTCTGTGTGTGTGTGTGTGTGTGTGTGTGTGTGTGTGTGTGTGTGTGTGTGTGTGTGTGTGTGTGTGTGTGTGTGTGTGTGACTGTGTATGTGCATGTGGCTGCGTGTGTGTGTGTTCGGCTGTGTGTGTGTTTGTAATCTTCCAAATGCTGTGGAGTAAGCTGAGATATCAGTATTTGCCACAGCACTAAGTTTGAAAGGAATGAATCCACCCTCAGGTCGATTGCGTCAAGTCTTCATATATTTCATTTCAAATATGTTTGGAACCACTGTTAGGATCGCAAAGCAGGCAGTACAAGCTATGAAAGTGGAAGTAGAGAGAAGCGACTCACAATTAGCGGGGTTAGTACACACAGGAACCTAGCATCTGTACTGCTCTGATAGCCTTGCCCATCATTATGTTCATAGGCTATGCTCTTAATTAGCAATTGTTTTCATGCTAGCCATGCCATTAAATGGCACCAACTTAACAATACAGAAGGCCCCGTCAGCCTAGCCCTAGATAATATACGTTTTCCACAAGTTCCTAAATGTGTCAACAATTCAGCTATCCTATCAATGCTGTGTAATACTAGAGTACAGTTAGCCACCAGCATGTAAGCATATAATATGCTAGCAGGAACTATATACACTAGAGCACTCTGTGTTGTGAGTGTGTTGAAACCCAGTGGGTCGAAGGGGTAGTTCAGAGAGGAGATACAGGGAGAAGGAGGTCACTCGTAGGATGCTATAGGTTTTCTATAATGCCATTGGTCATTCTGATAACATCAGTCCATGAATCACCAATTGGTTGTAGAAATATGAGATAAGATAATAGCAACATTAAAAAAAAGAAATTCTAATAATTATGATATTTATGATTATATAAGACATGGGATATAAAATAAAGGACTAACAAGAATTCAAGATATTAACGTGTATACTCATAATGGCATACTGCATCATGGAATTTTCAAATGCAGATTCAGCTTGCAGGTAATTTTTCACCGGGTACACAAGTTACACATGGTTAGCTAGGCATGCATCCCAAGTGATGCATTGTAAGATGAACAGAAAGTGTTAGGCCAGGTCTCACATTTTCTCATTAGCCTTTCTCTATATCTCTCACTCAGACATACACACAAATGAGATGGCTAATATTTGAGTCTATTTTCCACTGCATCACAGCTGATGCCAGTCTGACACTAAAATACCCTTAAAGACCTTGCAAAATGCCTAAATTGCAAGGCATGCCATTAAATAAATTCATGAAAAAGCATATTGGGACAGGCCAAATGCAGCACCAAAACAATCCAGCACAAAACATAACCGCACGTAGATAAGGGTTACATTTTCCGTTTCCAAACAACAATGGTCTTGGTTCAGCTTTTAAAATTTGAATCGGCCCATACATAAAAAGACATCTCAACTTGTTTTTTCCTGCCCTGTCCCGACCCGTTCACCAAATACAGAGGAACTAATATGGAATTAGCCTTATTGTGCTGTGACATAATTGTGAGCGATAGAATAGATAATCATTTAGTTGTTTGGTGTTTGGATGTTGTTTGGTTGTCCCGGTGCCCTCAGGCAACCAGAGATGATTCGTTCCAGTTTGTGCCTTATGTTTCTTCTGAAAATGGAGAGAAAGCAGATGCAGACACAGACTCTCTATCATGTCCCCTCTTTGTAAGAGGCTATTACATATATTATGCTGACCAAGGTGAAAGATGCGTATGTGTGTATGCGTCTTTGTGTGTCCATTCCTGCTTCGGTGAAAGTGACCCCCCATGTGCGTGCTAGTGAGGTTTTATCCATTTGATCATGCACACACACACACACACACACACACACACACATGTAGCCGTCGGAACGTTGAGCTAGTGGAGGTTTTGGCTTTGAGCTGCTGTGTCTGAATTAGATTAGCATCACAGAGTTGACCTCGTTGTGCGAGAACTGCCATACCCCACTTGACAACAAAGCCCGGGCAACACTGAGCATGTGCCCCACTGACACACAACAGCTCACAGCTCCTACTGCAGCACACAGCCCAGCGAGAGAGAGAGAGAGAGAGAGAGAGAGAGAGAGAGAGAGAGAGAGAGAGAGAGAGAGAGAGAGAGAGAGAAGGCTCATCTACAGCACGAGAGCGAACACACCTCAGACTGTTCTAACCTCCGAGTGTGCACATGGAGGTCAGTGTCTCCGTGTGCCAGAGAGGCTTGATTAGGATTGCAGTCGGAAGAGGAAATGAGTCTATGTGGTGGAGCTACTAGACGACGAAGAGCGGGCAAGGAGGAGAGAGATGGGGGAGGGGGGATCAGAGATGAGGGAGCTGTAGAGGGAGACTGAAGAGGGAGCAAATGGAGAACGATATCAGGATGAGGTGTGGGGGAGGGAGGGAGAGAGACACACAAAATCAGCTTCTCGAAAAGCACTTTGGCTAATCAGAGAAACACATTACGGAACCGAGGAGAGACAGAACAGGAAATAGGTCACGGGAGCATGTGGTATAAATGGTCAATAGTATTTTTGTGCCCAATGAAAGAGCCATTCTATAGATAAGGCTACGCATGCTGCAGAAAAGAGGGAGTAGAAAGATAGGGAGGCAGTGGGAATGGATGAAAGAACGGTCTTAACACAAAATTAGGGCAAATGCTGAGAGAGAGAGGAGGGGGGAGACACACGCACACAGAGATGAAGAGAGAGAGACTGACCAGGGGCTAGTCTCTGAGTGAAACAGAATGAAAGAAAGGAAAATGGAATCCAAGAGCATATCTGCTTCAAGAGACGTGTGTGTGTGTGTGTGTGCTTGTGTGTGTGTGTGTGTGTGTGTGTGTGTGTGTGTGTGTGTGTGTAATTGTCTACAAGTGTGCATGCACGCATTAAATCTGCCATGCATAACAGTAATTTCTAGACGAATTACAGGAAGTCACACTTAAAAGTGTGTCCGTTTGATCAGTCCTTCCACAATCATTTCCTATTTATTATAGTCACGGATAACACACTTCTACCAAAGCAACCCAGGGTGAAGCCAGAGTTACAAGGAGCACTCAGCTGTGAGCCTCAACCTATGCAGACACATGGCATGCTAACACAATTGCACTGCTAAGCTAAACCAAGCGTCCTCCTCCCACATCCAAACCAGAAGGCTCGAGGCAGCCACGTCAAAAATACAACAGGAGCGTGGAACTGTGTAAATTAGATCCATGATCACACTGTTTAAAAATATATAACATTGACAACGCCTCACTCAATATGCCTACTGCATGTGTCAAAGAGCAGAAGAAAAAAAAAGCAACCAAGCATTCTAGAGAGTGCTAACACAAAGCTAGGTAGAGTAGGTACATGAGTCAGGTAGAGAGAGTCGGAACGGAGAGTGGACAGAAGAACACGATCCACTCAGGGCCCAACATGACTTGTTAGCTTTAATGCGATTGTTTAATCACTGCAGTGGATCTCATATGGACTGGTCGGCTGTCCGAGGGCAGCTTTGACACAGCTTTGCACACACGCACGCACTCTCTCACACAATCTGTCACACAAAACAGTGTGACGGATTAGCACACTGTGGTTCTGAACAACATTGCAGAGATCGATAGAAGGGTTTGTGGTTTTGTATTTAGTTCATCATTGGCTTATCTCTCTCCAGCTAGCATAGTAGCCCTATGTCTCCGGGATCAGGCATACACTTCAGACACAATCCCCGCATCCTGCTATGAGCCATCTATGAAGAGGGAAGGAGTGAAAGACAATAGGACGATGTTGCACACTATTCTCTGTTAGGTTTTCTCATAGGCAAGCAGTGAGCGGGTGACCCAGATGTTGAGGGGAATAGACAATCGATAGGAGTGTGAAATGAATCTCATTAGGAGCTCAGCTCAAGCGTGTTTTCTCTCGCCTACTATATATGTCTGCTCCATCTGTTGGACGACTTGGGATGAGGACTTCACTGACAGAATGACACCCCATGTGTCATTTTCCAATAGCTACAATTTTTAACGAAATCCTGTGAAACGGCTACACAGGAGCCATGGCAAAGACATCCCCTCCCCCCACTCTCGGCTGATCTCTCCATCCGTTCCTCCCTCCCTCCCCGCCTCTCTCTGTGGCTGTTGCTAGGACCGCTGGCAGCACGCGCCTACAATGGAAACCAGCGCATTTATAGAGGGGGATACGCCGGTGTGTTGCTATAGGCAACACGCTGCATCCATTCAAATGTGCTGTGCACATAATGCAGGGGGAGCACAGTTATTCAGAGGGGTCTGCCTTCGATGTTCAGTTGAATGGTTTATTATCTTAATGAAGTACGAAGGGAGGCTTAAAGGGAACAACAAATAGAGGCCTGTTCTGCCAATTATAATGCTCATGCACATTATCGGTACAAGTCGGGGCTCAACCAAGCAGGAGTCAAAGGCTCTCTCAGGAAATGCCAACACTGCAACACCAGAGCAGAGACAAAGGAAGGGAGAGAACAGATGTGGCAATGAAATAAATAAATAAATAACATATCGCTGCACTGCACTAGTGTATAGACTGGTTGTACAGTAGTCGAGAGATCCAATGCACAGATAGAGTGGTAGAGCAATCCACTGCACTACTGTATGGACTGGTAAGAGAGAAGTAGAGCAATCCACTCTACTAGTGTATGGATGGTATAAGAGCAATCTACTATACTAGTAGAGAGAGAGAGAGAGAGAGAACATGGATGCAGGTCTCATCTACAGTCCATCAGCCCAAAGCACGAGAGCACTGTCAGCTCAGGTTACTGGATATTATCTGTAGCTGCTCACTTTCACTTCATTTATTACAACACCCAGACCCCTAGTGACATCAAGACTTAGTCCTACAAACTTGAAACAACACAAAGGCAAAGAGACAACATGAAATAAAAAGATACACTATCATAACAAGCAAATGGGTTTGAATAGGGATCAATAGTGATCACAATAAATGTGATGATACGTAACACGGTGTTTGTTATTATCAATGGCTCGTTAATGACATCTATTTTCCTCAGTAGTTCAGAAGTGAGCTTGGAAGCATCACTATGTTCTACATGGAGGATGGTAGTCACTGCTTTCACCATGTCACCTCCTTTAACCCAGGAGGGGTACATGAACCAGGAGGAGACCTATATGAGAGCCCCGGGAGAGCACACAGAACCGCCCCATCAGATAACGCCTCACTTAGTGACAGTGCCCCAGTGTGGTCTTTGCCAGGCTGGGAACCAGAAACACAGAGAGCTAACCAGTACACAGCCTGAAGACAGCTCAGCAGGTCATTCATAAGGCCTGTGAGTGGACACTAAATGTGGTAATAAAACCCCCCATATATATATATATATATATATATATATATATATATATATATATATATATATATTCTGCCATTCTCCACAGGACATTTATTTATTTGAGTTTGAAACAGTGGTATGTAAATTAAGACTTGGTTGACTTGTTTTAACATATCAAGACACAAGAATAACAAAACCTGTATTCAGGTTTCAACCCAATCATTGCACAAATGAATCAGATAATTAATATTCAGACTAACCCAACTGCTGGGACAATTGTGTTCAGACATTCTGAGTGGCCTTGTCTTACCTCTCCAGCTGCAGACCTTCTATCAGGGAGAACCAGAGTGTTCCCATTGCTCCCCGGGACTATAGTAGATCCTATACTCATTCTGGGTCCAACTAACATGTAGCGTTTCTCTCCAGATCTGTACTGGATGCTGTGACACAGAGTTCCATCATAGTTTGTTTCTGGTAAATACTTTGAGGATACGTCCGTGGTTTTAGAGCACTGCATTGCAATCAGCACAATAATACTGATGAGGAAAAGAGTTGAAACTGAAGCCAGAGTTATCATTAAATAAAATGTCACGCCACTATCCCCAATGTCAGTCGCTGCACTTTTCACATCAGAAGCTGAAATGGCCTCTTTGGGCTCCACCAGCTTGACGACCACAGTAGCTGTTGCTGAGAGTGACACGTTCCCATTGTCTTTGACCAGTATGACCAGTTTATGTTGAGCCTCGTCCGTCTCTGTGAATGAGCGCAGTGTTCTTATCCGTCCAGTATAGCGGTCCAAACTAAAGAGACTGTGGTCACTCACTTCCTGTAGGGAAAATAACAGCCAGCCGTTGTATCCTATATCAGCATCGTAGGCTCTCACTTTAGTCACCAGGTGGCCTGCAGGAACATTGCGAGGAACCTCCTCTACTCCTTCAGCAGAACCGTTAGAGCTGACCGGATGTAATATAACTGGAGGGTTGTCGTTCTGGTCCAGAAGAAACACGTTCACTGACACGTTACTGCTTAAAGACGGACTTCCAGAGTCTGCTGCCACAACGTGGAATCTAAACGTTTTCAATTTTTCAAAGTCAAAACTTTTCACTGCCAATATCTCTCCAGTCTCATGGTTGATATTAAGATAGGATGCAAGTTTGTTTTCATCTCTTCCCTCTCTTGGAATATGATAGGAGACCACAGCATTATCACCTTTATCTCGGTCTGAGGCCATCACCGAGAATATAGCGGCGCCCGGAGCATTGTTCTCACTCATGTAAAATGTGTACGGGCTGTGTGAAAACACAGGGCCGTTATCGTTGACGTCAGACACAACGATGGCTATGGTCTTCAGGGAGGAGAGCGCGGGAGAACCACCGTCTTTTACCACCACTGTGACCTCATAATAAGACTGATGCTCTCTGTCCAGCAACGATTTGGTGACGACGGAATACATGTTATCCTGTAAGGAGGGCGTTAACGTGAAAGGCACGTTCTCTTTTATCGAGCAGAGGACTTTCCCGTTTAAACCAGAATCCAAGTCACTGAGTGTGATGAGTGCGACGGTAGTTCCGGTTTTAGAATCCTCTGGAATGGCGTTTAAAAAAGAGGTTACCTCTATTTCAGGTGTGTTGTCGTTTACGTCAACAACCTTTATGACGACGCTCGTGTCTGCTTTTAAAGGAATGACCCCCCTGTCCGATGCCCTGATATCGATCTCATAACGATCCGTTTGTTCGAAATCGATCAAGCCCTTCACAGTTACTTCGCCTGTATTGGTGTTTATGTCGAAAAGCTCCAGCAATTTGCTGTTGACATTGTTTCCTAGTGAATAGAATACCTCTCCGTTCAGACCGTCGTCGAAATCCGTGGCGTTCACATGAATCACTGTTGTGCCAATAGGTGAATTTTCCTTTAGCATGGCTGAATATGATTCTTTAGTGAACACTGGCATATTGTCATTTGCATCCAAAACTTCTACAAATATTACTGTGGACCCTGAACGTGGAGGTTTTCCTCCATCGCTGGCAGACAGCGTTAATTGATGACGTCTGGCAGTTTCTCTATCAAGCGATTTGTGTAAATGCAAAACGGGAATTTTACCATCGTTGCCCCTATCCTTAACCTCTAAACGAAAATGATCATTCTGGCTGAGTTTGTATTGATGGATTGAATTCAAACCGCTGTCTGGATCTCGCGCAGGGCGCAGTTGAAATCGTTCCCCCGGTAAGGCCGACTCGAAAATCTCCAACAGCGTTTCCTTCTCTGGAAAGCTGGGGCTGTGGTCGTTCACATCTAGCACCTCAACTGTGACATAATGGATCTCCAGTGGGTTCTCAAGCACGGTTTTTAAGTTGATCACACACGTATTGCTTCTTCCGCACACCTCTTCCCGGTCTATTTGTTTGTTGGTATATAAAACACCACCATTCTGGTTTAGCTGAAACAAGGCGTCGTTGGGGCCAGACGCGATACGAAAACCCCGGACCTTTAACGAACTGACATCCAGCCCTAGGTCCTTCGCTACGTTACCAACCAGCGTGCCCCCCTTGAGTTCTTCGGTGATGGAATATCTGATTTGTCCGGAGGTGACGTTCCAGAACAGAACGAATACAGCGATAATCGTGGCGAGTTGCTCCCGCCATGCTTGGTGTCGCGATATTGCCATGCTGCTGAAATAAGGAATCATCCACACGAACAAATGCTTCGTAGGCTATGTTAAAACCCCACACAATCTAAACAAAAATCCATCATATAGTCCAGATACACAACGCGTGTATGTCCTGAGGAACGCCAATAGATGTTGTCCTTAATGTGACTGTACTCCTACAACTCAAACTCAGCTTTAACTGTAGACATGAGGCACGATACTGACTGGCCAGGGTTCTACTTTGATATAGTCCTATTGATGCAATGGGTACAAAAACGTCATGGCACATGCGCGCTGACATCACGCGATCTCCCGTTTCATTGCACGATACAGGTGTCTGTCACACATTTTACGCGCGAATAAGACCGATGGAACGATGCCCTGCCATTATTATATTTTTTATGTCCAGTGCCTGGTTACGCTACCTGGTCGGTGGGTATAGGGTATTCATTTCTTCATATATTTGCTTGAGTATTCTTTGTTTATTGAAGGTAACTCTTGAGGGTGCCCCAAATTAACTATTATACCATACGACGAGCAATGACACACACACACACACACACACACACACACACACACACGTACACGAGCGCATACACACACACACACACACACACACACACACACACACACACACACACACACACACACACACACACACACACCTACACACACACACACACACACACACACACACACACACACACGCATCGCCATTAATGTTCTTACCTCTGTAGATGTACTCCTCCTGTCAGGGACCACGAGAGTGTTCCCATTGCTCCCCGGGACTATAGCAGATCCTATACTCATTCTGGGTCCAACTAACATGTAGCGTTTCTCTCCAGATCTGTACTGGATGCTGTGACACAGAGTTCCATCATAGTTCGGCTCTTGTATAAACTTTGAAGAGCAGTCTGTAGATTTCGAGCACTGCATGGCTATCAGTACGATAATACTGAGGATAAAAAGCACAGAAACTGAGCCCAATGTTATTATGAGATAAAACGATAGATTATTGTCGTTATCAATCGTAGCTGAACTTTTCACATCAGAAGCTGAAATGGCATCTTTGGGCTCCACGAGCTTGACAACCACAGTAGCTGTTGCTGAGAGTGACACGTTCCCATTGTCTTTGACCAGTATCACCAGTTTATGTTGAGCCTCGTCTGTCTCTGTGAATGAGCGCAGTGTTCTTATCCGTCCAGTATAGCGGTCCAAACCAAAGAGACTGTGGTCACGCACTTCCTGTAGTGAGAATAATAGCCAGCCATTGTACCCTATATCAGCATCGTAGGCTCTCACTTTAGTCACCAGGTGACCCGTGTGGACGTTACGGGGAATCTCCACCTCCCCCTCGCTTGTGCCGTTAGTACTGGGGGGATACAGGATGACGGGAGTGTTGTCGTTCTGGTCCAGGATGCACACATTAACGGTGACGTTGCTACTCAGTGGCGGCCTTCCAGAATCTGTTGCAATAACTTGAAAGTTAAATGTCTTCGACGTTTCGAAATCAAAGCTTTTTAATGCCGAAACATCCCCATTTTGCGAATTTATATTTAGAAAAGACACCAGCTTATCGTCTTCACGGCCTGCCCTCCCGATGTGAAATGAAATTGCTGCGTTTTCGTTCTCGTCTCGATCAATGGCCCCTACGTTGAATATGGAAGCGCCCGGGCCGTTATTCTCAGTTAGATAAAACGTATACGGACTCCGTGAGAACTCTGGACTGTTGTCATTCACATCCGACACGACAACGCTCATTGACTTTTCGGATGATAGGGCAGGCTTGCCCGCATCCCTTGCGACTATCGTTAGGTCGTAATGTGCCTGCTTCTCTCTATCGAGCAGCGACTTGGTCACTAACGAATACATGTTTTCTTCTAAGGAGGGGGATAAGGTGAAAGGGGTAATTTCTCTAATGGAACAAGTCACTTTCCCGTTGAGGCCGGAGTCAGAATCAATCACACTTATGAGGGCGACTGTGGTCCCCGGCCTGGAATCCTCAGCAATGGCGCTGGAGAATGATGTCACCTCAATCTCTGGCGCATTGTCGTTTACGTCAACTATTTTAATAATGACGCTCTTCTCTGAGGTGAGGGGCGCAAGCCCTTTATCCGATGCTTGTATTTCAATTTCATATTTGTCCTTGTGTTCATAGTCAATGAGGCCTTTTACAATTATTTCACCTGTTAGCTGATTAATATCAAAGAGCTTGAATAGTCTGTTATTCACACTGTTTCCAAATGAATAAATTACCTCTCCGTTTGGACCGTCATCTAAATCACTTGCATTTACTTGAATTACTGTACTGCCGATCGGCGCGTTTTCATTGAGAAGCACCGAATAAACATCTTTAGAAAAAACCGGGGTATTGTCATTGACATCCAGTACATCCACTCGAATTCTCATTTCACCAGATTTCGGTGGTTTTCCCCCGTCCAAAGCGGTCAGCAACAATGCATGACTTATTTCCACTTCTCTATCTAACGACTTTTGTAAAACTAATATTGGTATTTTGCCATCTTCTCCCTTATCTTTCACTTCCAAACGGAAATGATCATTATGGCTCAGTTTATATTTTTCGACAGAAAACTGACCACCGTCTGGATCCCGTGACGCCTGCAGCTGAAAGCGCGCTCCAGGTAGAACAGACTCGGAAATCTCTAACGTTTTCTCTTTCTCTGGAAAGCTTGGCGAATGGTCGTTCACATCCACCACCTCCACCCCAACATAATGCACCTCCAGTGGATTCTCGAGCACCGTTTTCAGATTGATTAAACACGCACTAGTCCTCTCGCATACCTCTTCCCTGTCGATCTTGCGATTCACATACAAAACGCCATCGACTTGATTCACGTAGAAAAGTGGATCGGAAGAACCAGAAACGATGCGATATTTCCTTTCTTTTAATGTGCTCTTATCCAGCCCTAAATCCTTGGCCACATTCCCAACGACAGTTCCTTCATTCACTTCCTCAGAAATGGAATATCGTATTTGTGCCGATGTCGTACTCCACAAAATAATCACCGTAAACACGAAGGCAATCCACAGCTCGCGCTTTCTTTGTTCCATGACGGACAGACGGCACAAACTCCTTCAATAGAATATTAGCCGCTGTTGTGGTCCATATAGCCATACACGTGAAAATGAATATGCTCAACAAACGGTAAAATGTAAGATTATAGTCCTACTGTTGCTCGTACTATCAGATATCATTCTGCCCTCATCGAAACAATACGCCTTTTAAGGGGTGGGCGCACAATTCAACGACTGGAATGAATGCTGGCGTCGCCCCTCCTCTTGTACAGTGACACCATGCGACCCTTTGGTGAATAATATAAAGTACAATGAGCCTCTCCACTACTCGTCTTATTGTGTTTAACAAATTATCAAATTTGTGGACCTGAATAGATAGTAGTTGCACGTCTTACTTCAGTACCACGGACAGCGGCTTTAAGTCATTAAGACGTCAAGCGTTGACGAACATTGAGAGAGAAACCAAGACTGTCACCGTGCAAAAATGAGCCACAAATGAAAATCAATCCAATACGTACGTTTGAAATATTGATTTAAAATCACAGGTCAGCAATCTTACCTCAACAGATGTGCTCCTCCTGTCAGGGACCACTAGAGTGTTCCCATTGCTCCCCGGGACTATAGTAGATCCTATACTCATTCTGGGTCCAACTAACATGTAGCGTTTCTCTCCAGATCTGTACTGGATGCTGTGACACAGAGTTCCGTCATAGTTAGTTTCTGGTAAATACTTGGAGGAAACGTCCGTGGTTTTAGAGCACTGCATTGCAATCAGCACAACAATACTGATGAGAAAAAGAGTTGAAACTGAAGTCAGAGTTATCATTAAATAAAATGTCACTCCACTATCCCCAATGTCAGTCGCTGCACTTTTCACATCAGTAGCTGAAATGGCCTCTTTGGGCTCCACCAGCTTGACAACCACAGTCACTGTTGCTGAGAGCGATACGTTCCCATTGTCTTTGACCAGTACGACCAGTTTATGTTGAGCCTCGTCTGTCCCTGTGAATGAGCGCAGTGTTCTTATCCGTCCAGTATAGCGGTCCAAACCAAAGAGACTGTGGTCACTCACTTCCTGTAGTGAGAATAACAACCAGCCGTTGTATCCTATATCAGCATCGTAGGCTCTCACTTTAGTCACCAGGTGGCCTGCAGGAACATTGCGAGGAACCTCCTCTACTCCTTCAGCAGAACCGTTAGAGCTGACCGGATGTAAGATAACTGGAGGGTTGTCGTTCTGGTCCAGAAGAAACACGTTCACCGAAACGTTACTGCTTAAAGACGGACTTCCAGAGTCTGTCGCCACAACGTGGAATCTAAACGTTTTTAATTTTTCAAAATCAAAACTCTTCAAAGCCGAGACATCTCCATTTACAGTGTTAATGTTTAAAATGGAAGATAAAAGATTGTCTCCGCCCCTAAAGATATGGTAGGAAATAAGCGCGTTATCCCCTTCGTCTTGATCAGTGGCCTGCACTTTGAATATGGAGTCTCCAGGAGAATTGTTCTCAGTAAGATAGAAAGTATAGGGACTCAGTAGAAACTGGGGGCTGTTGTCGTTCACATCTGATATATCGATCCGGATAGTCTTTTCAGAGGACAAGGATGGCTCCCCTGCGTCTTTAGCGATGATTGTAACGTCGTATTGAGATTGTTTCTCTCGATCTAAAGGTGTTTTGGTTACTACGGAGAACATGTTATTCTGTACAGATGGACTCAGTGTAAACGGAACATCTTGGTTTATAAAACATAGCACCTTTCCGTTGATACCGGAGTCTGAGTCCTTTACTGTAATGACAGCCACTGTTGTCCCTGACTTGGAATCTTCTGGAAGGGCTTTTGAATATGAATTTACTTCTATCTCAGGTGCGTTGTCGTTGACATCAATGATATTAATTATGACACTCTTGTCACTTGTTAATGGTGTTGGCCCTTTGTCTGATGCTTGGATGTCAATCTCATATATGTTACGCTCTTCAAAGTCTAAGATTCCTGACACTGTCAATTCTCCATTTAATGAATTTAATTCAAAATGTTCCTGCACTTCTCTATCAACATCATTACCGAATGAATACACAACTTCTCCATTAGCACTATCATCCAGGTCGGTTGCATTAACTTGTGTAATAGTAGTGCCTATGGCGGTGTTTTCCTGCAGCTGCACAGAGTAAGACTCCTTGGTAAAGACTGGATGGTTATCGTTCACATCAACTACGACCACTGATATTTTCATTTGACCAGACTTTGGAGGTTTACCTCCATCGATAGCAGTCAGTAGTAAATTATGAGTTTTAACTGATTCTCTATCAAGTGACTTTTGAATTATTAAAATGGGTGTTTTACGGTTTTCGCCACGATCTTTTGTCTCCAAACGAAAATGTCCACTCTGACTTATCGTATACTGCTGAACAGATAATAATCCGCTGTCGGCGTCACGCGCAGCTTGCAACTGAAAACGCGCCCCTGGTAACGCAGATTCAGAAATCTCTAACATTTTTTCATTTTCGGGGAAGCTGGGAGCATGGTCGTTCACATCCAGAACTTCCACCGCTACATAATGGACCTCTAGCGGGTTCTCCAGAAATGTTTTCAGTTCTATTACACAGGCTTTGCTTCTCTCGCATACCTCCTCCCTGTCTATTTTCCGGTTCACATACAAAATGCCATCGTCTTGATTAACCTGGAATAGGGGCTCCGTCGAGCCGTGGACAATACGATAGCCTCTGTCCCTCAATGTGGTCTTGTCGAGTCCTAAATCTTTAGCGATGTGTCCAACAACAGTCCCTTCTTTAACCTCTTCAGCGATGGAATATCGTATCTGAGCGAAAGAAACGCTTCTAAAGGCACCCATAGCGAAGAAACAAGAAAGCCAAAGCCATCGCTCCCTCCACGTCCGCCGTCCTCTTTGTTCCATTGCGAGAGAAATTTAGACGACAACGTCAATCTAAAAAATACATTCCACAAGAATATCCTTTGTCACCATCCCAGTATAAAAAATGTATGGGATATTATCCAACAAATATTTATAAGCAGTGCGGATCGTAGTTATTACTCTAACGCCACTCCCGCACAATATTTGAGCGCACTCCAAAATCTTGACGTGAACAAGGATGGGCTTATCAGCTGTGGCCAACACGCTGCCTTACTGTCATCCGGCTTCTTACTGACACCATGTGATGCTCTATGTTATTGAAGGGCAAAGACTTTTACAAAGTGTATCAAATTCTAATGAAACAAAACGTTTTTTAAAACAACTGAAACTGATTTAAATATTTTTTCTCAAAATAATATATCCTTTAAAATATTTGGAAAATTGATATGATGCACATGTCATAGTGCCACAATAGTTGCATGACGATCATATTAATAATTGTCAAAGAGTTTTCAGCACCTCGGAAAGGGTACATTTGTCTGCGAATTTTCACAAGGGCAAAAATAAATGAAGGAACTAAATTGTCATTTACTTTGAATAAGGCTGAATGACAAATCATGGATCATACAGTCGACCAAAGTGTTAGGGACTCAAAAAATGTGCGACTGTCGTTTCTTACCTCCGCGGATGTACTCCTCCTGTCAGGGACCACGAGAGTGTTCCCATTGCTACCCGGGACTATAGTAGATCCAATACTCACTCTGGGTCCAACTAACATGTAGCGTTTCTCTCCAGATCTGTACTGGATGCTGTGACACAGAGTTCCATCATAGTTTGTTTCTGGTAAATACTTGGTGGATACGTCCGTGGTTTTAGAGCACTGCATTGCAATCAGCACAATAATACTGATGAGAAAAAGAGTTGAAACTGAAGCCAGAGTAATCATTAAATAAAATGTCACTCCACTATCCCCAATGTCAGTCGCTGCACTTTTCACATCAGAAGCTGAAATGGCCTCTTTGGGCTCCACCAGCTTGACAACCACAGTAGCTGTTGCTGAGAGGGACACGTTCCCATTGTCTTTGACCAGTATGAACAGTTTATGTTGAGCCTCGTCTGTCTCTGTGAATGAGCGCAATGTTCTTATCCGTCCAGTATAGCGGTCCAAACCAAAGAGACTGTGGTCACTCACTTCCTGTAGTGAGAATAACAGCCAGCCATTGTATCCTATATCAGCATCGTAGGCTCTCACTTTAGTCACCAGGTGGCCTGCAGGAACATTGCGAGGAACCTCCTCTACTCCTTCAGCAGAACCGTTAGAGCTGACCGGATGTAAGATAACTGGAGGGTTGTCGTTCTGATCCAGAAGAAACACGTTCACCGAAACGTTACTGCTTAAAGACGGACTTCCAGAGTCTCTTGCCATAACGTGGAATCTAAACGTTTTCAATTTTTCAAAGTCAAAACTCTTTAAAGCCGAGATATCTCCATTTACAGGGTTAATGTTTAAAAAGGAAGATAACAGATTGTCTCCGCCCCTAAAGATATGGTAGGAAATAAGCGCGTTATCCCCTTCGTCTTGATCAGTGGCCTGCACTTTGAATATGGAGTCTCCAGGAGAATTGTTCTCAGTAAGATAGAAAGTATAGGGACTCAGAAGAAACTGGGGGCGGTTGTCGTTCACATCTGATATATCTATCCGGATAGTCGTTTCAGAGGACAGTGATGGCTCTCCTGCGTCTTTAGCGATGATTGTAACATCGTATTGAGAATGTTTCTCTCGATCTAAATGTGTTTTGGTTACTACGGAGAACATGTTATTCTGAACAGATGGAGTCAGTGTAAACGGAACATCTTGGTTTATAAAACATAGCACCTTTCCGTTGATACCGGAGTCTGAGTCCTTTACTGTAATGACAGCCACTGTTGTCCCTGACTTGGAATTTTCCGGAAGGGCTTTGGAATATGAATTTACTTCTATCCCAGGTGCATTGTCGTTGACGTCAATAATATTAATAATGACACTTTTGTCTGTTGTCAGTGTAGCTGCCCCTTTGTCTGATGCCTGTATGTCAATCTCATATCTGTTACGCTCCTCAAAATCCAACATCTCTACCACCGTTATTTCCCCTGTTGATGGATTCAAGTTAAAATGTGAACGTGCCTCTCCATCGACGTCATTACCAAACGAATACACAACCTCGCTATTTAAACCTTCATCGGGATCTGTTGCATTCACTTGTATAATAGTAGTACCAATCACGGTATTTTCATTTATTTGTAAGGCATATGAATCCTTAGTGAAGACAGGTGGGTTATCATTGACGTCGGATACATGAATAGCAATTTTCATTTCGCCAGACTTAGGAGGTTTACCACCATCAGTCGCGGTCAGAAGTAAATTATGGGTTTTAACTGATTCTCTGTCCAGTGGCTTTTGGATAATTAAAATTGGAGTCTTCCGGTTTTCCCCGCGATCTTTCACCTCTAAACGAAAGTATTCATTATGACTTATTTTATACTGCTGAACAGATAATAAGCCACTGTCAGAATCCTGCGCACCTTGTAAGAGAAATCGCGCTCCTGGTAACACAGATTCGGAAATCTCGAACGTTTTTTCCATTTCAGGGAAGCTGGGAGCGTGGTCGTTCACATCTACCACTTCCACCGCTACATAATGGACCTCTAACGGGTTCTCCAGAAAAGTCTTCAGTTCTATTACACAGGCTTTGCTTCTCTCGCATACCTCCTCCCTGTCTATTTTCCGGTTCACATACAAAATGCCATCGTCTTGGTTAACCTGGAATAGTGGCTCCGTCGAGCCGTGGACAATACGATAGCCTCTGTTTCTCAATGTGCTCTTGTCGAGTCCCAAATCCTTAGCGATGTGTCCAACAACAGTCCCTTCTTTAACCTCCTCAGCGATTGAATAACGTATCTGAGCCAAAGAAACGCTTCTAAAGGCAACCATAGCGAAAAAACAGGAAAGCCAAAGCCATCGCTCCCTCCACGTCCGCCGTCCTCTTTGTTCCATTGCGAGAGAAATGTAGACGACAACGTCAATCTATAGCATATAATCCACAGCCAGTATATCCTTTGCCATCATCATAGTTTGGAAAAAATAAAGACTATTATCAAACAAATATTTAGAATCCGGGCGGAGCCTAGTTATTCCTCAAACGCCGCAATCGCACAATGGTGTAGCGCAATCCAAAACCTTGACGTGAACAAGGATGGGCTTATCAGCTGTGGGCAACACGCTGCAAAACCGTTATCCGGCTTCCTACTGACACCACGTGATGCTTAATGTTACTACAGGTCGTAGATTTTTACAAAATGAATTGAATTATAATGAAACAAAATATGTTAAAACAACTCAAACTCATATCAACTATTGTTCTTATAATAATGTATACTTTAAATTAGAAAATGGATAACCTGCAAATGCTTTATTCGCTTATTATTTGCATTTATCAAATAATGATTGATAAGTTATGTATTTTTCAGCACCACGTACAGCTTTGATTTTTCTGGCAGTTTCCACGAGAACGAAAATAAATATAGCAAGTAACTAGAAAAAAACATTGATTTCGGCTGAAAAAAAATAACTAATGGAGGAATACACAGTCGACCAAACTGTTAGGTGAGAACCTGACACAATACAGTGTAATCGTCGTTTCTTACCTCAGCAGAGGTACTCCTCCTGTCAGGGACCACTAGAGTGTTCCCATTGCTCCCCGGGACTATAGTAGATCCTATACTCATTCTGGGTCCAACTAACATGTAGCGTTTCTCTCCAGATCTGTACTGGATGCTGTGACAAAGAGTTCCATCGTAGTTTGTTTCTGGTAAATACTTGGAGGATACGTCCGTGGTTTTAGAGCACTGCATTGCAATCAGCACAATAATACTGATGAGGAAAAGAGTTGAAACTGAAGCCAGAGTTATCACTAAATAAAATGTCAGGCCGCTATCCCCAATGTCAGTCACTGCACTATTCACATCAGAAGCTGAAATGGCCTCTTTGGGCTCCACCAGCTTGACAACCACAGTAGCTGTTGCTGAGAGTGACACGTTCCCATTGTCTTTGACCAGTATGACCAGTTTATGTTGAGCCTCGTCCGCCTCTGTGAATGAGCGCAGTGTTCTTATCCGTCCAGTATAGCGGTCCAAACCAAAGAGACTGTGGTCACTCACTTCCTGTAGTGAGAATAACAGCCAGCCGTTATATCCTATATCAACATCGTAGGCTCTCACTTTAGTCACCAGGTGGCCTGCAGGAACATTGCGAGGAACATCCTCTACCCCCTCAGCAGAACCGTTAGAGCTGACCGGATGTAAGATAACTGGAGGGTTGTCGTTCTGATCCAGAAGAAACACGTTCACCGAAACGTTGCTGCTTAAAGACGGACTTCCAGAGTCTGTTGCCAAAACGTTGAATCTAAAAGTTTTGAATTTTTCAAAGTCAAAACTCTTTAAAGCCGAGATGTCTCCGTTTACAGGGTTAATGTTTAGAAAGGAAGATAACAGATTGTCTCCGCCCCTAAATATATGGTAGGAAATAAGCGCATTATTCCCTTCGTCTTGATCAGTCGCCTGTACTTTGAATATGGAGTCTCCAGGAGAATTGTTCTCAGTAAGATAGAAAGTATAGGGACTCAGTTGAAACTGGGGGCTGTTGTCGTTCACATCAGATATTACGATCTGGATAGTCTTTTCAGAGGACAAGGATGGCTCACCTGCATCTTTAGCGATGATTGTTACATCGTAATATGGTTGTTTCTCTCGATCTAAAGCTGTTTTAGTAACTACGGAGAACATGTTATTCTGCACGGATGGAGTCAGTGTAAACGGAACATCTTGGTTTATAAAACATAGCACCTTTCCGTTGATACCGGAGTCTGAGTCCTTTACTGTAATTACAGCCACTGTTGTCCCTGACTTTGAATCTTCTGGAAGGGATTTGGAATATGACATTACTTCTATCTCGGGTGCGTTGTCGTTCACATCAATTATATTAATAATCACACTTTTATCAGTTGTAAATGCAACTGCCCCTTTGTCTGATGCCTGGATGTCAATCTCATATCTGTTACGCTCTTCAAAATCTAAGATTCCGCAAACTTTTAATTCCCCTGTTATTGTATTTAATTCAAAATATTCCCTGACTTTTCCGTGCACATCATCACTGAATGAATACACAACCTCTCCATTAGCACCATCATCCAGATCCGTTGCATTAACTTGTATAATAGTGGTTCCTATAGCAGTGTTTTCCTGCAGCTGCGCAGAGTAAGAGTCCTTGGTGAAGACGGGGTGATTATCATTAACATCAACTACTACTACTGTTATTTTCATTTCTCCCAACTTTGGGGGTTTACCTCCGTCTATAGCAGTCAAAAGTAAATTATGTGTTTTAACTGATTCTCTATCTAGTAACTTTTGGAGGATTAAAATTGGCGTCTTCCTATCTTCACCACGATCTTTAACTTCCAAGCGAAAATGTTCATTAGGGCTCAACTTATACTGCTGAACAGATAATAATCCACTGTCCCCATCGTGCGCGGCGTGTATTTGAAATCGAGCTCCTGGTAACGCAGATTCAGAAATCTCGATTTTTTTTTCGTTTTCGGGGAAGATGGGCGCGTTGTCGTTCTTGTCCAACACTTCCACCGCTACATAATGGACCTCTAGCGGGTTCTCTAGAACAGTTTTCAGATCTATTACACAGGCTTTGCTTCTCTCGCATACCTCCTCCCTGTCTATTTTCCGATTCACATACAGAACGCCATCGTCTTGATTAACCTGGAATAGGGGCTCCGTCGAGCCGTGGACAATACGATAGCCTCTGTTTCTCAATGTGCTCGTGTCGAGTCCTAAATCCTTAGCGATGTGTCCAACAACAGTTCCTTCTTTAACCTCCTCAGCGATGGAATATCGTATCTGAGCCAAAGAAACGCTTCTAAAAGCAACCATTGCAAAAAAACAGGAAAGCCAAAGCCATCGCTCCCTCCACGTCCGCCGTCCTCTTTGTTCCATTGCGAATGAAATGTAGACGACAGCGTAAATCTAAAATATGTATTCCGCCAACAGAATACCCTTTGCCACCATCGTGGGATGAAAAAAGTATAAGCTTTAATCCAACAAATATTTAGAAGCCGTGGAGATCCTGTTATTCATCAAATACCGAAACGCACAATGGTTTACTGCACTTCAAAATCTCGCTTTGAACGAGGATGGGCTTATCAGCGTTGGCCAACACGCTGCAGAACCGTTTTCCGGCTTCTTACTGACACCACGTGATGCTCAATGTTATTGCAGGGTATAGACTTTTGCAAAAATGCATGGAATTATAAAGAAACAAAACCTGTTAATTGACTCAAACTCTTTTAAAATGTTTTTTTGTAATTGAAAGTAATCAATGAAATATGTAGAAATGGACGATGTGCAAATGTTCTAATTGCATGATAGTAGCAGGACCCATCAAGTTATTCACAATCAAACATTTATTTTTCAGAACCATGGACAGCGTTGATTCTTCTGGGAGATTCCACGAGAACGAAAATAAGTAACATGGAATTGACTTTGATTGCGGCTGAAATTAAATGACAAATGATGGATGATAACGTCGACCAAACTGTAAGGGGAGTATCAGACTCAATAAATGTGTGTGATTGTCATTTCTTACCTCCGCAGATGTACTCCTCCTGTCAGGGACCACTAGAGTGTTTCCATTGCTCCCCGGGACTATAGTAGATCCTATACTCATTCTGGGTCCAACTAACATGTAGCGTTTCTCTCCAGATCTGTACTGGATGCTGTGACACAGAGTTCCGTCATAGTTTGTTTCTGGTAAATACTTGGAGGATACGTCTGTGGTTTTAGAGCACTGCATTGCAATCAACACAATAATACTGATGAGAAAAAGAGTTGAAACTGAAGCCAGAGTTATCATTAAATAAAATGTCACGCTACTATCCCCAATTTCAGTCACTGCACTTTTCACATCAGAAGCTGAAATGGCCTCTGTGGGCTCCACCAGCTTGACAACCACAGTAGCTGTTGCTGAGAGTGACACGTTCCCATTGTCTTTGACCAGTATGACCAGTTTATGTTGAGCCTCGTCCGTCTCGGTGAATGAGCGCAGTGTTCTTATTCGTCCAGTATAGCGGTCCAAACCAAAGAGACTGTGGTCACTCACTTCCTGTAGTGAGAATAACAGCCAGCCGTTGTATCCTATATCAGCATCGTAGGCTCTCACTTTAGTCACCAGGTGGCCTGCAGGAACATTGCGAGGAACCTCCTCTACTCCTTCAGCAGAACCGTTAGAGCTGACCGGATGTAAGATAACTGGAGGGTTGTCGTTCTGATCCAGAAGAAACACGTTCACCGAAACGTTACTGCTTAAAGACGGACTTCCAGAGTCTGTTGCCACAACGTGGAATCTAAACGTTTTTAATTTTTCAAAGTCAAAACTCTTTAAAGCCGAAATATCTCCGTTTACAGGGTTAATGTTTAAAAAGGAAGTTAACAGATTGTCTCCGCCCCTAAAGATATGGTAGGAAATAAGCGCGTTATCACCTTCGTCTTGATCAGTGGCCTGCACTTTGAATATGGAGTCTCCAGGAGAATTGTTCTCAGTAAGATAGAAAGTATAGGGACTCAGTTGAAACTGGGGGCTGTTGTCGTTCACATCTGATAAATCGATCCGGATAGTCTTTTCAGAGGACAAGGATGGATCTCCTGCGTCTTTAGCAATGATTGTAACATCGTATTGCAGTTGTTTCTCTCGATCTAAAGGTGTTCTGGTTATTATGGAGAACATGTTATTCTGTACAGATGGATTCAGTGTAAACGGAACATCCTGATTTATAAAACATAGCACCTTTCCGTTGATACCGGAGTCTGAGTCCTTCACTGTAATGACAGCCACTGTTGTCCCCAACTTAGAATCTTCCGGAAGGGATTTGGAATATGACGTCACTTCTATCTCAGGTGCATTGTCGTTTACGTCATTGATATTTATAATCACACTTTTATCCGTTGTCAGAGTACCTGCCCCTTTGTCTGATGCCTGGATGTCAATCTCATATCTGTTACGCTCTTCAAAATCTACTATTCCTGACACTTTTAGTTCTCCAGTTAATGAATTTAAGGTGAAATATGCCTGGACCTCTCCATCCACATCATTACCAAACGAATACACAACTTCACCATTAGAACCTTCATCCAGGTCTGTTGCATTTACTTGTATAACAGTAGTGCCTATAGCAGTGTTTTCCAGCAGCTCCACAGAGTAAGATTCCTTGGTAAAGACCGGGTGGTTATCGTTTACATCCACTACTTCTACTGTAATTTGCATTTCACCAGACTTAGGAGGTTTACCTCCATCGGTAGCAATCAGAAGGATGTTATGGGTTTTAACTGATTCTCTATCAAGTGGCTTTTGAAGAATTAAAATGGGTGTTTTACGGTTTTCGCCACGATCTTTAACCTCCAAACGAAAATATTCATTCTGCCTTATTTTATACTGCTGAACAGATAATAATCCGCTGTCGGCGTCACGCGCAGCCTGCAACTGAAATCGAACTCCTGGTAGCGCAGATTCCAAAATCTCTAACAATTTTTCATTTTCAGGGAAGCTGGGAGCGTGGTCGTTCACATCCAGCACTTCCACCGCTACATAATGGACCTCTAGCGGATTCTCCAGAGCAGTTTTCAGTTCAATTACACAGGCTTTGCTTCTCTCGCATACCTCCTCCCTGTCTATTTTCCGGTTCACGTACAAAATACCATCGTCTTGATTAACCTGGAATAGGGGCTCCTTAGAGCCTTGGACTATACGATAGCCTCTGTTTCTCAATGTGCTCTTGTCGAGTCCTAAATCTTTAGCGATGTGTCCAACAACAGTCCCTTCTTTAACCTCCTCAGCGATGGAATAGCGTATCTGAGCCAAAGAAACGCTTCTAAAGGCAACCATAGCGAAAAAACAGGAAAGCCAAAGCCATCGCTCCCTCCACGTCCGCCCTCCTCTTTGTTCCATTGCGAGAAAAATGTAGACGACGACGTAATCTAAAACGTATTATCCAAAAACAGAATATCCTTTGCCACCATCCTAGTTTGAAAAGCAGTTTCGGCTATTATCCAACATATATTTAGAAGCTGTGCAGGGCCAAGTTATTCTGCAAAAGCCGCTACCGCACAATGGTTTAGCGCACTCCAAACCTCGACGTGGAAAAGGCTGGGCTTATCAGCTGTCGCCAACACGATGAGGATTCGTTATCCGGCCTCTTACCGACACCACGTGATCCAAATGTTATTGCAGGTCACATACTTATGCAAATTGTATCGAAATGTAATGAAACACAACCTGTTAAAACCACTAAAACTAATTTAAATGATGTTCAAAAGATATTATTTCCTTTAAAATATTTAGAGAAGGGATAACGTGCACAAGTTTCCCGCGCACAATAGCTGCATTGGCAATGAAATAATTGATTATCAAATATGTATTTTCCAGCTCCATGGACAGCGTTGATTCTTCTGGGAGTTTCAACAAGAACGAAAATAAATAAAGTAAGTAACTTGTCATTAACTTTGAATACGGCTCAAATTAAATGACAAATGATGGCTGATACAGTCGATCAAACTGTTAGGGGAGAACCTGACTCAATAAAATGTGTGTTACTGTCGTTTCTTACCTCTGCAGATGTACTCCTCCTGTCAGGGACCACCAGAGTGTTCCCATTGCTCCCCGGGACTATAGTAGATCCTATACTCATTCTGGGTCCAACTAACATGTAGCGTTTCTCTCCAGATCTGTACTGGATGCTGTGACACAGAGTTCCATCATAATTCGTTTCTGGTAAATACTTGGAGGATACGTCCGTGGTTTTAGAGCACTGCATTGCAATCAGCACAATAATACTGATAAGAAAAAGAGTTGAAACTGAAGCCAGAGTTATCATTAAATAAAATGTCACGCCACTATCCCCAATGTCAGTCGCTGCACTTTTCACATCAGATGCTGAAGTGGCCTCTTTGTGCTCCACCAGCTTGACAACCACAGTAGCTGTTGCAGAGAGGGACACGTTCCCATTGTCTTTGACCAGTATGACCAGTTTATGTTGAGCCTCGTCTGTCTCTGTGAATGAGCGCAGTGTTCTTATCCGTCCAGTATAGCGGTCCAAACCAAAGAGACTGTGGTCACTCACTTCCTGTAGTGAGAATAACAGCCAGCCGTTGTATCCTATATCAGCATCGTAGGCTCTCACTTTAGTCACCAGGTGGCCTGCAGGAACATTGCGAGGAACCTCCTCTACTCCTTCAGCAGAACCGTTAGAGCTGACCGGATGTAAGATAACTGGAGGGTTGTCGTTCTGGTCCAGAAGAAACACGTTCACCGAAACGTTACTGCTTAAAGACGGACTTCCAGAGTCTGTTGCAATAGCGTGGAATCTAAACGTTTTCAATTTTTCATAGTCAAAACTCTTCAAAGCCGAGATATCTCCATTTACAGGGTTAATGTTTAAAAAGGAGGATAAAAGATTGTCTTCGCCCCTAAAGATATGGTAGGAAATAAGTCCGTTATTCCCTTCGTCTTGATCAGCCGCCTGCACTTTGAATATGGAGTCTCCAGGAGAATTGTTCTCAGTAAGATAGAAAGTATAGGGACTCAGAAGAAACTGGGGGCTGTTGTCGTTCACATCTGATATTTCGATCCGGATAGTCTTTTCAGAGGACAAGGATGGCTCACCTGCGTCTTTAGCGATGATTGTAACGTTGTATTGAGATTGTTTCTCTCGATCTAAAGGTGTTTTGGTGACTACGGAGAACATGTTATTCTGTACAGATGGACTCAGTGTGAACGGAACATCTTGGTTTATAAAACATACCACCTTTCCATTGATACCGGAGTCTGAGTCCTTTACTGTAATTACAGCCACTGTTGTCCCTGACTTAGAATCTTCTAGAAGGGCTTTGGAATATGACATTACTTTTATCTCGGGTGCGTTGTCGTTCACGTCAATGATATTGATAATCACACTTTTATCGGTTGTAAATGCAATCGCCCCTTTGTCTGATGCCTGGATGTCAATCTCATATCGGTTTTTCTCTTCGAAATCTAAGATTCCTGACACTGTTATTTCCCCAGTTTTAACATTTAAATCAAAATATTCCCACACTTTTCCGTGAACATCATCACTAAATGAATACACAACTTCTCCATTGGCACCATCATCAAGGTCAGTTGCATTAACTTGTATAATAGTAGTCCCTATAGCAGTGTTTTCCTGCAGCTGCACAGAGTAAGACTCCCTGGTAAAGACTGGGTGGTTATCGTTAACATCACCTACTACTACCGTTATTTTCATTTCTCCCGACTTTGGGGGTTTACCTCCGTCTATAGCAGTCAAAAGTAAATTATGTGCTTTAACTGATTCTCTATCTAGTAACTTTTGGAGGATTAAAATTGGCGTCTTCCTATCTTCACCGCGATCTTTAACCTCTAAACGAAAATGTGCATTAGGGCTCAACTTATACTGCTGAACAGATAATAATCCACTGTCCCCATCGTGCGCGGCGTGTAGTTGAAATCGAGCTCCTGGTAACGCAGTTTCAGAGATTTCTATTTTTTTTTCTTTTTCGGGAAAGCCTGGAGCGTGGTCGTTCACATCCAAGACTTCCACTGCTACATCATGGACCTCTAGTGGGTTCTCCAGAACAGTTTTCAGTTCAATTACACAGGCTTTGCTTCTCTCGCATACCTCCTCCCGGTCTATTTTCCGGTTCACATACAAAATGCCATCATCTTGATTAACCTGGAATAGGGGCTCCGTCAAACCGTGGACTATACGATAGCCTCTGTTTCTCAATGTGCTCTTGTCGAGTCCTAAATCCTTAGCGATGTGTCCAACAACAGTCCCTTCTTTAACCTCCTCAGGGATGGAATATCGTATCTGAGCGAAGGAAACGCTTCTAAAGGCAACCATAGCGAAAAAACAGGAAAGCCAAAGCCATCGCTCCCTCCACGTCCGCCCTCCTCTTTGTTCCATTGCGAGAGAAATGTAGATGACAACGTAAATCTAAAAAATATATTCCAAAACCTCATTATCCTATTTCGTAATCATTCCTCGGAAACCAGCATTATCCAATAAATATTTAGAAGGAGTGGGGATCTTAGTAATTCCTCAAACGCCGCTACCGCACAATGGTTGAGCACACACCAAATTGTCGACATGAATAAGGATGGGCTTATCAGCTGTGGCCAACACGCTGCAGAACCGTTATCCGGCTTCCTACTGACACCACGTGATGCTCAACAGTATTGCTGGGTATAGGCTTTTACAAAGTGTATCGAATTATAATGAAACAAAACCTGTTAAAACCACTCAAACTATTATTTTTTCCCAAAATATATAATTCTTTCAAATATGAAGGAAATGGATAACGTGCACATGTCTCAATCGCACGATAGTTGCATGGACAGTCAAATAATTATATATCAAATCTGTATTTTCCAGCACCATGGACATCGTTGATTTTTCTGATTTGGGAGTTTCCACAAGAACACAAATAAAAATAGTAAGCAATTTGGAATTAACTTTGAATACGGCTCAAATGAAAGGACAAATGATGGATGATGCAGCCGACCAAACTGTTAGGGGAGAAGCTGACACAATAAAATGTTTGTGGTGTCGTTTCTTACCTCTGCAGATGTACTCCTCCTGTCAGGGACCACCAGAGTGTTCCCATTGCTCCCCGGGACTATAGTAGATCCTATACTCATTCTGGGTCCAACTAACATGTAGCGTTTCTCTCCAGATCTGTACTGGATGCTGTGACACAGAGTTCCATCGTAGTTTGTTTCTGGTAAATACTTGGAGGATACGTCCGTGGTTTTAGAGCACTGCATTGCAATCAGCACAATAATACTGATGAGAAAAAGAGTTGAAACTGAAGCCAGAGTTATCATTAAATAAAATGTCACGCCACTATCCCCAATGTCAGTCGCTGCACTTTTCACATCAGAAGCTGAAATGGCCTCTTTGGGCTCCACAAGCGTGACAACCACAGTAGCTGTTGCCGAGAGGGACACGTTTCCATTGTCTTTGACAAGTATGACCAGTTTATGTTGAGTCTCGTCTGTCTCTGTGAATGATCGCAGTGTTCTTATCCGTCCAGTATAGCGGTCCAAACCAAAGAGACTGTGGTCACTCACTTCCTGTAGTGAGAATAACAGCCAGCCGTTGTATCCTGTATCAGCATCGTAGGCTCTCACTTTAGTCACCAGGTGGCCTGCAGGAACATTGCGAGGAACCTCCTCTACTCCTTCAGCAGAACCGTTAGAGCTGACCGGATGTAAGATAACTGGAGGGTTGTCGTTCTGATCCAGAAGAAACACGTTCACCGAAACATTACTGCTTAAAGACGGACTTCCAGAGTCTGTTGCCACAACGTGGAATCTAAACGTTTTTAATTTTTCAAAATCAAAACTCTTTAAAGCCGAAATTTCTCCGTTTACAGGGTTAATGTTTAAAAATGAAGATAATACATTCGCTCCGCCCCTAAATATATGGTAGGAAATAAGCGCGTTATTCCCTTCGTCTTGATCAGTGGCCTGCACTTTGAATATGGAGTCTCCAGGAGAATTGTTCTCAGTAAGATAGAGAGTATAGGGACTCAGTAGAAACTGGGGGCTGTTGTCGTTCACATCTGATATATCGATCCGGATAGTCTTTTCAGAGGACAAGGATGGCTCACCTGCGTCTTTAGCGATGATTGTAACATCGTATTGAGATTGTTTTTCTCTATCTAAAGGTGTTTTTGTTACTATGGAGAACATGTTATTCTGTACAGATGGAGTCAGTGTAAATGGAACATCTTGGTTTATAACACATAGCACCTTTCCGTTGACACCGGAGTCTGAATCCTTTACTGTAATCACAGCCACTGTTCTCCCTGACTTAGAATCTTCTGGAAGGGCTTTGGAAAAGGACGTCACTTCTATCTCGGGTGCATTGTCGTTCACGTCAATTATATTAATAATCACGCTTGTGTCTGTTGCAAATGCAATGGCCCCTTTGTCTGATGCCTGGAGGTCGATTTCATATCTGTTCCGTTCTTCAAAATCTATGATTCCTGACACTGTTATTTCCCCAGTTTTAACACTTAAATCAAAATATTCCCGCACTTTTCCGTGCACTACATCACTAAAGGAATACACAACCTCTCCATTAGCACCATCATCCAGATCCGTTGCATTAACTTGAATAATAGTAGTACCTATAGCCGTGTTTTCCGGCAGCTGCACAAAGTAAGAGTCCTTGGTAAAGACTGGATGGTTATCGTTAACATCACCTACTACTACTGTTATTTTCATTTCTCCCGACTTTGGGGGTTTACCTCCATCGACAGCAGTCAATAATAAATTGTGTGTTTTGACTGATTCTCTATCTAGTGATTTTTGTAGAATTAAAATTGGAGTCTTCCTATCTTCACCACGATCTTTAACCTCCAAACGAAAATGTTCATTAGGACTTAATTTATATTGCTGAACAGATAATAAGCCACTGTCCCCATCGTGCGCGGCGTGTAGTTGAAATCGAGCTCCTGGTAACGCAGACTCATACATTTCCAACGTTTTTCCCTTTTCGGGGAAGCTGGGAGCGTGGTCGTTCACATCCACCACTTCCACCGCTACATAATGGACCTCTAGCGGGTTCTCCAGAGCGGTTTTCAGTTCTATTACACAGGCTTTGCTTCTCTCGCATACCTCCTCCCTGTCTATTTTCCGGTTCACATACAAAATGCCATCGTCTTGATTAACCTGGAATAGGGGCTCCGTCGAGCCGTGGACTATACGATAGCCTCTGTTTCTCAATTTGCTCTTGTCGAGTCCTAAATCCTTAGCGATGTGTCCAACGACAGTCCCTTCTTTAACTTCTTCAGAGATGGAATATCGTATCTGAGCGAAGGAAACGCTTTGAAAGGCAACCATACCGAAAAGACAGGAAAGCCACAGCCATCGCGTCCTCCACGTCTGACGTCCTCTTTGATCCATTGCGAGAGAAATGTAGGCAACAACGTCAATCTAAGACATATGTTCCACAAGAATATCCTTTGTCACCATTCCAGTATGAAAAATGTATAGGATATTTTCCAACAAATATTTATAATCAGTGCGGTTCCTAGTTATTCCTCTAACGCCAATCCCGCACAATGGGTGAGCGCACTCCAAAATCTCGAAGTGAACAAGGATGGGCTTACGAGCTGTGAACTGTAATCCGGCTTCTTACTGACACCACATGATGCTCTATGTTATTGCAGGGCAAAGACTTATACAAAGTGTATCGAATTCTAATGAAACAAAACCTTTTAAAACAACTACAACTGATTAAAATAATTTTTCTCAAAATAATATATCGTTTAAAATGTTTGGAAAATTCATAACGTGCACATGTCATAGTGGCACAATAGTTGCATGACGATCATATTATTAATTATCAAATAGTTTTCAGCACCTCGGAAAGGGTAATTTTTTTCTGCGAATTTCAACAAGGGCGAAAATAAATGAAGTAACTAAATTGTCATTTACTTTGAATAAGGCTGAATTAAAATGACAAATCATGGAAGATACAGTCGACCAAAATGTTAGGGGAGTACCTGTCACAAAAAAGTGCTATTGTCGCTTCTTACCTCCGCAGATGTACTCCTCCTGTCAGGGACCACTAGAGTGTTTCCATTGCTTCCCGGGACTATAGTAGATCCTATACTCATTCTGGGTCCAACTAACATGTAGCGCTTCTCTCCAGATCTGTACTGGATGCTGTGACACAGAGTTCCGTCATAGTTTGTTTCTGGTAAATACTTGGAGGATACGTCCGTGGTTTTAGAGCACTGCATTGCAATCAACCCAATAATACTGATGAGAAAAAGAGTTGAAACTGAAGCCAGAGTTATCATTAAATAAAATGTCACCCAACTATCCCCAATGTCAGTTGCTGCACTTTTCAAATCAGAAGCTGAAATGGCCTCTTTGGGCTCCACAAGCTTGACAACCACAGTAGCTGTTGCTGAGAGGGACACGTTTCCATTGTCTTTGACCAGTATGACCAGTTTATGTTGAGCCTCGTCCGTCTCTGTGAATGAGCGCACTGTTCTTATCCGTCCAGTATAGCGGTCCAAACCAAAGAGACTGTGGTCAATCACTTCCTGTAGTGAGAATAACAGCCAGCCGTTGTATCCTATATCAGCATCGTAGGCTCTCACTTTAGTCAACAGGTGGCCTGCAGGAACATTGCGAGGAACCTCCACTACTCCTTCAGCAGAACCGTTAGAGCTGACCGGATTTAAGATAACTGGAGGGTTGTCGTTCTGGTCCAGAAGAAACACGTTCACCGAAACGTTACTGCTTAAAGACGGACTTCCAGAGTCTGTTGCAATGACGTGGAATCTAAACGTTTTCAATTTTTCAAAGTCAAAACTCTTTAAAGCCGAGATATCTCCAGTAACAGGGTTAATGTTTAAAAAGGAAGATAACAGATTGTCTCCGCCCCTAAAGATATGGTAGGAAATTAGTGCGTTATTCCCTTCGTCCTGATCAGTCGCCTGCACTTTGAATATGGAGTCCCCAGGAGAATTGTTCTCAGTAAGATAGAAAGTATAGGGGCTCAGTAGAAACTCTGGGCTGTTGTCGTTAACATCTGATATTTCGATCCTGATTGTCTTTTCAGTGGACAAGGATGGCTCACCTGCGTCTTTAGCGATGATTGTAACATCGTGTTGAGATTGTTTCTCTCGATCTAAAGGTGTTTTGGTAACTATAGAGAACATGTTATTCTGTATTGATGGAGTCAGTGTAAACGGAACATCTTGATTTATAAAACAGAGCACCTTTCCGTTGACACCGGAGTCTGAGTCCTTTACTGTAATGACAGCCACTGTTGTCCCTGACTTCGAATCTTCTGGAAGGGCTTTGGAATATGAATTTACTTCTATCTCGGGTGCATTGTCGTTCACGTCAATGATATTGATAATCACACTTTTATCGGTTGTAAATGCAATCGCCCCTTTGTCTGATGCCTGGATGTCAATCTCATATCTGTTTTTCTCTTCAAAATCTAAGATTCCTGACACTGTTATTTCCCCAGTTTTAACATTTAAATCAAAATATTCCCGCACTTTTCCGTGCACATCATCACTAAATGAATACACAACCTCTCCATTGGCACCATCATCCAGGTCAGTTGCATTTACTTGTATAATAGTAGTGCCTATAGCAGTGTTCTCCTGCAGCTGCACAGAGTAAGAGTCCTTGGTAAAGACGGGGTGATTATCGTTAACATCACCTACTACTACTGTTATTTTAATTTCTCCGGACTGAGGAGGTTTACCTCCATCGATAGCAGTCAGTTGTAAAGAATGGGTTTTAACTAATTCTCTATCTAGTAACTTTTGGAGGATTAAAATTGGAGTCTTCCTATCTTCACCACGATCTTTAACCTCCAACCGAAAATGTTCATTAGGGCTCAATTTGTACTGCTGAACAGATAATAATCCACTGTCCCTATCATGCGCGGCGTGTATTTGAAATCGAGCTCCTGGTAACGCAGATTCAGAAATTTCGATTTTCTTTTCCTTTTCAGGGAAGCTGGGAGCGTTGTCGTTATTATCCAACACTTCCACCGCTACATAATGGACCTCTAGGGGGTTCTCCAGAAATGTTTTCAGTTCTATTACACAGACTTTGCTTCTCTCGCATACCTCCTCCCTGTCTATTTTCCGGTTCACATACAATATGCCATCGTCTTGATTAACCTGGAATAGGGGCTCCGTCGAGCCGTGGACAATACGATAGCCTCTGTTTCTCAACGTGCTCTTGTCGAGTCCTAAATCCTTAGCGATGTGTCCAACAACAGTCCCTTCTTTAACCTCCTCAGGGATGGAATATCGTATTTGAGCCAAAGAAACGCTTCTAAAGGCAACCATAGCGAAAAAACAGGAAAGCCACAACCATCGCTCCCTCAACGTCCGCTGTCCTCTTTGTTCCATTGCGAGAAAAATGTAGACGACAACGTCAATCTAAAACATATATTCCACAAAATGTTCCTCTGTCACCATCCCAGCATGAAAAATGCATAGGATATTATCTAACAAATATTTAGAAGCAGTGCGGATACTAGTTATTCCTCTAACGCCACTCCTGCACAATGGTTTAGCGTTTCCCAAAATCTCGACGTGAACAAGGATGGGCTTATCATCTGTGACCAACATGCTGCGTAACTGTTATCCGGCTTCTCACTGACGCCAAGTGATGTTCAATATTATTGCAGGGTATAGACTTTTACAAAGAGTATTTATTATAATGAAACAAAACCTGTTAAAACTACACACACTGATTTAAGTATTTTTCTCAAAATAATATATCCTTTAAAATATTCATAAATGGGTAACGTATACGTTTTTTGAATCGCACGATAGTTGCAATCAAATATTTATTATCAAATATGTATTTTTAGCACCACGGGGGGCTTTCACAGTAACGAAAATAAATTCAGTAAGCAACTCGGAATTAACTTTGAATATGGCTGACATTAAATGACGATCGATGGATGATACAATCGACTAAACGATGAGGTGAGAACCTGACTCAATAAATGTGTGTGATTGTCGTTTCTTACCTCAGTTGTACTCCTTCTGTCAGGAACCACTAAAGTGTTCCCATTGCTCCCCGGGACTTTAGTAGATCCTATACTCATTCTGGGTCCAACTAACATGTACCGTTTCTCTCCAGATCTGTACTGGATGCTGTGACACAGAGTTCCGTCATAGTTTGTTTCTGGTAAGTACTTGGAGGATACGTCCGTGGTTTTTGTGCACTGCATTGCAACCAGCACAATAATACTGATAAAAAAAAGGGTTGAAACTGACGCCAGAGTTATCATTAAATAAAATGTCACGCCACTATCCCCAATGTCAGTCGATGCACTTTTCACATCAGAAGCTGAAACGGCCTCTTTGGGTTCCACGAGCTTGACAACCACAGTCGCTGTTGCTGAAAGTGACACGTTCCCATTGTCTTTGACCAGTATGACCAGTTTATGTTGAGCCTCGTCAGTCTCTGTGAATGAGCGCAGTGTTCTTATCCGTCCAGTATAGCGGTCCAAACCAAAGAGACTGTGGTCACTCACTTCCTGTAGGGAGAATAACAGCCAGCCGTTGTATCCTATATCAGCATCGTAGGCTCTCACTTTAGTCACCAGGTGGCCTGCAGGAACATTGCGAGGAACCTCCTCTACTCCTTCAGCAGAACCGTTAGAGCTGACCGGATGTAAGATAACTGGAGGGTTGTCGTTCTTGTCCAGAAGAAACACGTTCACCGAAACGTTACTGCTTAAAGATGGACTTCCAGAGTCTGTTGCTGCAACGTGGAATCTAAACGTTTTAAGCTTTTCAAAATCAAAACTCTTTAAAGTCGAGATATCTCCGTTTACAGGGTTAATGTTGAGAAAGGAAGATAACAAATTGTCTCCGCCCCTAAAAATATGGTAGGAGATAAGTCCGTTATTCCCTTCGTCTTGATCAGTCGCCTGCACTTTGAATATGGAGTCTCCAGGAGAATTGTTCTCAGTAAGATAGAAAGTATAGGGACTCAGTAGAAACTGGGGGCTGTTGTCGTTCACATCTGATATATCGATCCGGATAGTCTTTTCAGAGGACAAGGATGGCTCACCTGCGTCTTTGGCAGATATAATCAGATCGTATTGTGATTTATTTTCGCGATCTATATGGGTTTTCGTTACTACAGAATACATATTATTTTTTGAAGCTGGAGTAAGTGTAAATGGAGCATCTTGTTTTATAGAACACATTACTTTTCCATTTACACCTGAGTCTAGGTCTTTTACTGTGATTAATGCCACTGTTGTTCCAGGTTTAGAATCTTCTGGAAGGGCTTTGGAAAAAGACGTCACTTCTATCTCGGGTGCATTGTCGTTAAGGTCAATTATATTAATAATGACACTTTTGTCGGTTGTCAATGCATTTACCCCTTTGTCTGATGCCTGGATATCAATGTCATATCTGTTACGCTCTTCAAAATCGAGAATTCCCGAAATGGTTATTTGTCCTGTCAATGAATTCAGACTAAAATATTCACGCACATCTCCATCGACATCATTACCAAACGAGTATACGACTTCTGCATTAACACCATCGTCCAGGTCTGTTGCATTAACTTGCATAATAGTAGTACCTATCGGGGTATTTTCATTTAGTTGTAAGGAGTATGCTTCCTTCGTAAACACAGGTGGGTTATCATTGACATCAGATACATCAATATTTATTTTCATGTCACCTGTCTTTGGAGGTTTACCTCCATCAATTGCTGTCAGAAGTAGGGCATAGTTTTTAACTGATTCTCTATCCAGCTGCTTCTGGAGAATTAAAATCGGCGTTTTGCGGTTCTCACCGCGGTCTTTAACCTCCAAACGAAAATGTTCAGTCTGACTTATTTTATACTGTTGCACGGATAATAATCCACTGTCGGCGTCACGTGCAGCTTGCAACTGAAATCGTGTTCCCGGTAAAGCAGATTCAGAAATCTCTAACAACTTCTCCTTTTCAGGAAAGCCGGGAGCGTGGTCGTTTACATCCAAAACCTCCACTGCTATATAGTGGATCTCAAGCGGATTCTCCAAGACGGTTTTCAATTCGATCAAACAAACCTTGATACGTTCACATAGCTCCTCTCTGTCAATTTTTCGGGAGACATACAATATGCCTTCGTCCGGATTCAAATGAAACGGAGAATCTGTGGATCCAGAGACGATGCGATATCCTCTGCCCTTCAGTGTGTGTACATCGAGCCCTAAATCCTTAGCTATATTTCCAACAAGCGTCCCTTCTTTTACCTCTTCGGCGATAGAATATTTAATATCTGTTGAAGCAACGTTCCGAAGAGCGAACGTGGAGAGCATAAAGACGACCCATCGCCATTTCTCCCTCCGCGGCTGCGGTGCTCTTTGTTCCATTGTGAGCGAAACCAGAAAATTCAAATCCCGGCAAAATGTATTGTACAATCACAAGAAGGTCAACATTGTCCTTGACAAAATCCTTTTTTAATTAAAAAAAGGAAGAGAGATTCTATGGAGACTAGGTCTTGCTTGCATGCCGAAAGCAACGATTTTGTGACTGCAAGGAATATCCAAACCATCAATCGGTGGGACTATCGGCTGCTGGGAACAGCTACACGAAACATGATCTACTTGTTATATACTGACACCCACTGATAGGATTATTTATTGCACTACCAATGCACGGATTTACGTATTTGGCAGAGGGGCAGAGAGTTAAAAAAACGAATTAATTGAAAGCATGAGAAGCAAAATACATCGCAATGTGGTCCATATATGTCCAAATGTTTTTCAGGACAAATGACAGCCATCAGTATATAGAGAGAATATGAAACATTTTGCAGCACAGCATCAAACACAATTGTAATACTTTAAAATCCCTAAATTTGTTTCGTCATATTTGATTTAGCTTACCTCTGCAGATGTACTCCTCCTGTCAGGGACCACCAGAGTGTTCCCATTGCTCCCCGGGACTATAGTAGATCCTATACTCATTCTGGGTCCAACTAACATGTAGCGTTTCTCTCCAGATCTGTACTGGATGCTGTGACACAGAGTTCCATCATAGTTTGTTTCTGGTAAATACTTGGATGATACGTCCGTGGTTTTAGAGCACTGCATTGCAATCAGCACAATAATACTGATGAGGAAAAGAGTTGAAACGGAAGCCAGAGTTATCATTAAATAAAATGTCACGCCACTATCCCCAATGTCAGTCGGTGCACTTTTCACATCAGAAGCTGAAATGGCCTCTTTGGGCTCCACCAGCTTGACAACCACAGTAGCTGTTGCTGAGAGTGACACGTTACCATTGTCTTTGACAAGTATGACCAGTTTATGTTGAGCCTCGTCTGTCTCTGTGAATGAGCGCAGTGTTCTTATCCGTCCAGTATAGCGGTCCAAACCAAAGAGACTGTGGTCACTCACTTCCTGTAGTGAGAATAGCAGCCAGCCGTTGTATCCTATATCAGCATCGTAGGCTCTCACTTTAGTCACCTGGTGACCCGCGTGGACGTTACGGGGAACCTCCTCCAGACCTTCTGCAGAGCCATTAGCGTTTACAGGATACAAGATAACAGGGGTGTTGTCGTTTTGATCCAAAACGAACACGTTAATGCTGACATTTCTGCTTAAAGAGGGTGAGCCGGAATCGGTGGCCAAGACATTAAGGTTAAATGTTTTCAATGTCTCGAAGTCGAGGCTCTTTAGCGCTAAAATATCGCCACTTTCTGGGATAATGTTCAGAAACGACGCAATCTTACTTCTCTCGCCTCCCTCTCTCAAGATTTTATAGGAAATGAGAGCATTATCGCCTTCATCACGATCCGAGGCCTTCACCGAGAAAACAGAGCCACCCGCAGCGTTATTTTCAGTAATATAAAAGTTGTAGGGGCTGAGTGAAAATTCCGGATAATTATCATTCACGTCAGACACAAGAACGCTTATGGTCTTTTCAGACGACAAAGATGGAACACCTGCGTCTCTCGCCACGACTGTGACGTGATATCGAGACCTTTGTTCTCTGTCCAGCTTGGTCTTTGTGACGAGGGCGTACATGTTGTCCTGTAGAGACGCAGACAGAGTGAACGGGACGTCCTCCGTGATGCTGCAGATCACTTTCCCGTTCACCCCCGAGTCCAGGTCACTTACGCTGATAAGAGCCACCGTGGTTCCGATGCGTGCGTCCTCCGGAACGGTGCTAGAAAATGACGTCACTTCTATTGCTGGTGCGTTGTCATTAACGTCGATTATGGTTATTATAACACTTTTGTCAGCGCTTAAAGGAACCTGCCCCTTGTCAGAAGCCTGAATATCAATCTCATAACTCTTGCTTTTCTCAAAGTCTATCAGACCTTCTACTCGTATTTCGCCTGTAAGTGAATCCACACTGAAAAGTTCCGTTAATTTTTCGTCTACTTCGTTGCCGAATGAATACCGTACTTCAGCGTTCGCATCTCCATCTAAATCAGTGGCATTTACCTGGATCACTATCGTTCCAATAGAAGCATTTTCGATAAGTGTGGTAGAATAAACGTCTTTTTGAAATACAGGAGAGTTATCATTTACATCGAGCACATCAACATTGATTACTATAGCGCCTGATTTAGCCGGTTTTCCTCCATCAAACGCTGTCAACATAAGCCTGTGTTTCGCAACACTTTCTCTGTCTAACTGCTTTTGCAGAACTAAAAAGGGCACTTTGCGGTCTCCTCCTCTATCCTTGACTTCCACTCGGAAGTGTTCGTTGTGGCTGAGTTTATACCCCTGAACAGAAAACGGTCCTCCGTCGGGGTCGCGCGCCGCTTGGAGCTGTAATCTTGCTCCCGGGAGCGCAGACTCCGAAATCTCAAGGTTTTTCTCTTTTTCGAGAAAACTTGGAGAGTGATCATTTACATCGAGTATTTCCACGGACACATAATGGATCTCCAAAGGATTTTCAAGTACGGTTTTCAGGTTGATCAAGCAATGATTGATTCGTTCACACACCTCCTCTCTGTCGATTTTCCTGCTCACATACAATATTCCATCATTTGTATTGACCTGAAAACGGGGGTCGTTTGTTCCCACCACAATACGATATCCTCTGGAATTCAATGTGCTCTTATCCAGGCCCAGATCCTTCGCTATATTCCCAACGACCGTTCCCTCGTCCATCTCCTCATACACAGAATAGCGGATCTGTGCTAAAGCCCCACTCCCCAAAAGCTTCAGCACAGCGAGCAACACAAGCCACCACCATCGCTGTCTCCACGCCTCGCGTCCTCTTTGTTCCATGGTTGTAGCCTACTAAATTCAAAGACGGGTCCTTCTATAAACGGCCTATAATTGACTTGTAGAAAATATGCACTGTGTCAAATCCGAGGTAGTCGAAAGTATGTCCTTCCCATCACGATTACTATGATAGAAAAACGTCTAAAAACGTATTTTTCCACCGCAGACTAACACGTAGACTGACTGAGGACAGAACTGCTATTCGGGGGCGGACCTCAATGTCGATGACGAAACAGAACTCAGAGGGACGCCTCGAGACACTACTGACACCAAACGTCAGGATAGGATAACTGTCGTTCTCTCATGATCAACATTTCGTTATTTTCAAAATAACACGACAATTTCAAGGCTTATATTGGGTAAGTATTATTATTGTATAATTATTGTAATAATAACAATAATAATAGATATAATGCAAACTATGATTATATTATAAATATTAATAAGAATCAAACCAATAATCATGGTAATTATAACATTAATAATAATGATAATAGCAAAAATAACATAATGCTAATTTTTATTATTGTTTTTATTATTATAAATTAATATTTTTGGTAGGCCTATTCTTAGTGTTATTATGTGTGGCCATTATCAGTATCGTTGCCATTCATTTTCGTAATCTCGTCAGAACGCTATCAAGTGCCATGCCTAAACCAAGGCAGTCTGCAGTTTCAGCACCGCGGACAGCTCAAACGACCAACGTCTAAGCTTGACTGAAAATCCATACTTTCACGTAATACTCACACCCGCATAGACACTATACGCATATTGTGTTGGTTGAATAATATCTTTCAAAAGGAATAAGCAATGAGGACTTTTGAAGTACCGTGGTCAGTTCTAGCAAATCTAAGCCTTCCTGAGAGTTTCATGTTTTTTACTTTAGTTAATGTCAGTGCAATTTCATGCAGTCAAAAATAGTAATCCGAATACTGGCCTTACCTCTGCAGATGTACTCCTCCTGTCAGGGACAACTAGAGTGTTTCCATTGCTCCCCGGGACTATAGTAGATCCTATACTCATTCTGGGTCCAACTAACATGTAGCGTTTCTCTCCAGATCTGTACTGGATGCTGTGACACAGAGTTCCATCATAGTTCGTTTCAGGTAAATACTTGGAGGATACGTCCGTGGTTTTAGAGCACTGCATTGCAATAAGCACAATAATACTGATGAGAAAAAGAGTTGATACTGAAGCCAAAGTTATCATTAAATAAAATGTCACGCCACTATCCCCAATGTCAGTCGCTGCACTTTTCACATCAGAAGCTGAAATGGCCTCTTTGGGCTCCACCAGCTTGACAACCACAGTAGCTGTTGCTGAGAGTGACAAGTTCCCATTGTCTTTGACCAGTATGACCAGTTTATGTTGAGCCTCGTCTGTCTCGGTGAATGAGCGTTGTGTTCTTATCCGTCCAGTATAGCGGTCCAAACCAAAGAGACTGTGGTCACTCACTTCCTGTAGTGAGAATAACAGCCAGCCGTTGTATCCTATATCAGCATCGTAGGCTCTCACTTTAGTCACCAGGTGGCCTGCAGGAACATTGCGAGGAACCTCCTCTACTCCTTCAGCAGAACCGTTAGAGCTGACCGGATGTAAGATAACTGGAGAGTTGTCGTTCTGATCCAGAAGAAACACGTTCACTGACACGTTGCTGCTTAAAGACGGACTTCCAGAGTCTGTTGCCAAAACGTTGAATCTAAATTTTTTGAATTTTTCGAAGTCAAAACTCTTTAAAGCCAAGATGTCTCCGTTTACAGGGTTAATGTTTAAAAAGGAAGATAACAGATTGTCTCCACCCCTAAAGATATGGTAGGAAATAAGCGCGTTATTCCCTTCGTCTTGATCAGTCGCCTGTACTTTGAATATGGAGTCTCCAGGAGAATTGTTCTCAGGTAGATAGAAAGTATAGGGACTCAGTAGAAACTGGGGGCTGTTGTCGTTCACATCTGATATATCGATCCGGATAGTCTTTTCAGAGGACAAGGATGGCTCACCTGCGTCTTTAGCGATGATTGTAACATCGTATTGAGATTGTTTCTCTCGATCTAAAGGTGTTTTGGTAACTATAGAGAACATGTTATTCTGAACAGATTGAGTAAGTGTAAACGGAACATCTTGGTTAATAAAACATAGCACCTTTCCGTTGATACCGGAGTCTGAATCCTTTACTGTAATTACAGCCACTGTTGTCCCTGACTTAGAATCTTCTGGAAGGGTTTTTGAAAAAGACGTCACTTCAATCTCGGGTGCATTGTCATTGACGTCAATGATATTAATAATCACACTTTTGTCTGTTGTCAATGTAGCTGGCCCTTTATCTGATGCCTGGATGTCGATTTCATATCTGTTCCGTTCTTCAAAATCTAAGTTTCCTGACACTGTTATTTCCCCAGTTTTTAAATTTAAATCAAAATATTCCCGCACTTTTCCGTGCACATCATCACTGAATGAATACACAACTTCTCCATTAGCACCATCATCCATATCTGTTGCATTAACTTGTATAATAGTGGTTCCTATAGCAGTGTTTTCCTGCAGCTGCAGAGAGTAAGACTCCTTGGTAAAGACTGGGTGGTTATCGTTGACATCAACTACTACTACTGTTATTTTCATTTCACCAGACTTTGGGGGTTTACCTCCATCGACAGCAGTCAGTAGTAAATTATGTATTTTAACAGATTCTCTATCTAGTGATTTTTGTAGAATTAAAATTGGAGTCTTCCTATCTTCACCACGATCTTTAACCTCCAAACGAAAATGTTCATTAGGACTTAACTTATATTGCTGAACAGATAATAAGCCACTGTCCCCATCGTGCGCGGCGTGTAGTTGAAATCGGGCTCCTGGTAACGCAGATTCAGAAATGTCTAACGTTTTTTTCTTTTCGGGGAAGCTCGGAGCGTGGTCGTTTACATCCAGCACTTCCACCGCTACATAATGGACCTCTAACGGGTTCTCCACAGCGGTTTTCAGTTCTATTACACAGGCTTTGCTTCTCTCGCATATCTCCTCCCTGTCTATTTTCCGGTTCACATACAAAATGCCATCGTCTTGGTTAACCTGGAATAGTGGCTCCGTCGACCCGTGGACAATACGATAGCCTCTGTTTCTCAATGTGCTTTTGTCGAGTCCTAAATCCTTAGCGATGTGTCCAACAACAGTCCCATCTTTAACCTCCTCAGCTATGGAATATCGTATCTGAGCCAAAGAAACGCTTTTAAAGGCAACCATTGCGAAAAAACAGGAAAGCCACAGCCATCGCTCCCTCCACGCCTGCCGTCCTCTTTGTTCCATTGCGCGAGAAATGTAGGCGTCGACGTCAATCTAAAACAGATATTCCACAACCAGACTGTCCTATTCCACAAACGATCTTTGAAAATAGTATTATCCACAAAATAATTAGAAGTGGTGCGGGTCCTTTTCATTCCTCAAACGCCGTTCCCGCACAATGGTTTAGCGCACTCCAAAATTTCGAGGTGAAGAAGGATGGGCTTATCAGCTGTGGCCCACAGGCTGCAGAACCGTTATCCGGCTGCTTACTGACACCACGTGATTCTAAATATTATTGCAGGGTATAGACTTTAACAAATTGTATGGAATTATAATGAAACAATGCCTGTTAAAAAAACTTAAACTAATTCCAATTATATTTCTCAAAATAATATGAACTTTCAACGATTTTAAACATGGATAACGTGTACATGTTTCAATTGCATGAACAATCAAATGATTAATTATCAAATATGTATTTTTCTACAACATGGACAGCGCGTTTGTTCCCTGGAGTTTAAATACAAACGAAAATGAATATAGAAAGTAACTTGGAACTAACATTGAATACGGCTGAAATTAAATAACAAATTATGGATGATGCAGTTGACAAAACTTTTAGAGGAGACCCTGACTCAATAAAATGTGTGTGATTGTCGTTTCTTACCTCTGCGGATGTACTCCTCCTGTCAGGGACCACCAGAGTGTTCCCATTGCTCCCCGGGACTATAGTAGATCCTATACTCATTCTGGGTCCAACTAACATGTAGCGTTTCTCTCCAGATCTGTACTGGATGCTGTGACACAGAGTTCCATCATAGTTTGTTTCTGGTAAATACTTGGATGATACGTCCGTGGTTTTAGAGCACTGCATTGCAATCAGCACAATAATACTGATGAGGAAAAGAGTTGAAACGGAAGCCAGAGTTATCATTAAATAAAATGTCACGCCACTATCCCCAATGTCAGTCGCTGCACTTTTCACATCAGAAGTTGAAATGGCCTCTTTGGGCTCCACCAGCTTGACAACCACAGTAGCTGTTGCTGAGAGGGACACGTTTCCATTGTCTTTGACCAGTATTACCAGTTTATGTTGAGCCTCGTCTGTCTCTGTGAATGAGCGCAGTGTTCTTATCCGTCCAGTATAGCGGTCCAAACCAAAGAGACTGTGGTCACTCACTTCCTGTAGTGAGAATAGCAGCCAGCCGTTGTATCCTATATCAGCATCGTAGGCTCTCACTTTAGTCACCAGGTGACCCGCGTGGACGTTACGGGGAACCTCCTCCACACCTTCTGCAGAGCCATTAGCGTTTACAGGATACAAGATAACAGGGGTGTTGTCGTTTTGATCCAAAACGAACACGTTAATGCTGACATTTCTGCTTAAAGAGGGTGAGCCGGAATCGGTGGCCACGACTTTAAGGTTAAATGTTTTCAATGTCTCGAAGTCGAGGCTCTTTAGCGCTAAAATGTCACCACTTTCTGGGATAATGTTCAGAAACGACGCTATCTTACTTCTCTCGCCTCCGTCTCTCAGGATTTGATAGGAAATGAGAGCATTATCGCCTTCATCACGATCCGAGGCCTTCACCGAGAAAACAGAGCCACCCGCAGCGTTATTTTCAGTAATATAAAAGTTGTAGGGGCTGAGTGAAAATTCCGGATAATTATCATTCACGTCAGACACAAGAACGCTTATGGTCTTTTCAGACGACAAAGATGGAACACCTGCGTCTCTCGCTACGACTGTGACGTGATATCGAGACATGTGTTCTCTGTCCAGCTTGGTCTTTGTGACGAGGGCGTACATGTTGTCCTGTAGAGACCCAGACAGGGTGAACGGGACGTCCTCCGTGATGCTGCAGATCACTTTCCCGTTCACCCCCGAGTCCAGGTCACTCACGCTGATAAGAGCCACCGTGGTTCCGATGCGTGCGTCCTCCGGAACGGTGCTAGAAAATGACGTCACTTCTATTACTGGTGCGTTGTCATTAACGTCGATTATGGTTATTATTACACTTTTGTCAGCGCTTAAAGGAACTGGCCCCTTGTCAGAAGCCTGAATATCAATCTCATAACTCTTGCTTTTCTCAAAGTCTATCAGACCTACTACTCGTATTTCGCCTGTAAGTGAATCCACACTGAAAAGTTCCGTTAATTTTTCGTCGACTTCGTTGCCGAATGAATACCGTACTTCAGCGTTCGCATCTCCATCTAAGTCAGTGGCATTTACCTGGATCACTATCGTTCCAAAATAAGCATTTTCGATAAGTGTGGTAGAATAAACGTCTTTTTGAAATACAGGCGAGTTATCATTTACATCGAGCACATCAACATTGATTTCTATAGCGCCTGATTTAGCCGGTTTTCCTCCATCAAACGCTGTCAACATAAGCCTGTGTTTCGCAACACTTTCTCTGTCTAACTGCTTTTGCAGAACTAAAAAGGGCACTTTGCGGTCTTCTCCTCTATCCTTGACTTCCACTCGGAAGTGTTCGTTGTGGCTGAGTTTATACCCCTGAACAGAAAACGGTCCTCCGTCGGGATCGCGCGCCGCTTGGAGCTGTAATCTTGCTCCCGGGAGCGCAGACTCCGAAATCTCAAGGTTTTTCTCTTTTTCGAGAAAACTTGGAGAGTGATCATTTACATCGAGTATTTCCACGGACACATAATGGATCTCCAAAGGATTTTCAAGTACGGTTTTCAGGTTGATCAAGCAATGATTGATTCGTTCACACACCTCCTCTCTGTCGATTTTCCTGCTCACATACAATATTCCATCATTTGTGTTGACCTGAAAAAGGGGTTCGTTTGTTCCCACAACAATACGATATCCTCTGGAATTCAACGTGCTCTTATCAAGGCCCAGATCCTTCGCTATATTCCCAACGACCGTTCCCTCGTCCATCTCCTCATACACAGAATAGCGGATCTGTGCTAAAGCCCCACTCCTCAAAAGGTTCAGCACAGCGAGCAACACAAGCCACCACCATCGCTGTCTCGACGCCTCGCGTCCTCTTTGTTCCATGGTTGTAGCCTACTAAATACAAAGACGGGTCCTTCTATAAACGGCCTATAATTGACTTGTAGAAAATATGCACTGTGTCAAATCCGAGGTAGTCGAAAGTATGTCCTTCCCATCTCGATTACTATGATAGAAAAACGTCTTAAAACGTCTTTTTCCACCGTAGACTAACACGTAGACTGACTGAGGACAGAACTGCTATTCGGGGGCGGACCTCAATGTCGATGACGAAACAGAACTCAGAGGGACGCCTCGAGACACTACTGACACCAAACGTCAGGATAGGATAACTGTCGTTCTCTCATGATCAACATTTCGTTATTTTCAAAATAACACGACAATTTCAAGGCTTATATTAGGTAAGTATTATTATTGTATAATTATTGTAATAATAACAATAATAATAAATATATTGCAAACTATAATTACATTATAAACAATAATAAGAATCAAACCAATAATCATGATAATTATAACATTAATAATAATTATAATAGCAAAAATAACATAATGCTAATTTGTATTATTGCTTTTATTATTATAAATTAATATTTTTGGTAGGCCTATTCTTAGTGTTATTATGTGTGGCCATTATCAGTATCGTTGCCATTCATTTTCGTTATCTCGTCAGAACGCTATCAAATGCCATGCCTAAACCATGGCAGTTTGCAGTTTCAGCACCACGGACAGCTCAAACAACCAACGTCTAAGCTTGACTGATAATCCATACTTTCACGAAATACTCACACCCGCAAAGACACTATACGCATATTGTGTTGGTTGAATAATATCTTTCAAAAGGAATAAGCAATGAGGACTTTTGAAGTACCGTGGTCAGTTCTAGCAAATCTAAGCCTTCCTGAGAGTTTCATGTATTTTACTTTAGTTAATGTCAGTGCAATATCATGCAGTCAAAAATAGTAATCCGAATACTGGCCTTACCTCTGCAGATGTACTCCTCCTGTCAGGGACCACCAGAGTGTTCCCATTGCTCCCCGGGACTATAGTAGATCCTATACTCATTCTGGGTCCAACTAACATGTAGCGTTTCTCTCCAGATCGGTACTGGATGCTGTGACACAGAGTTCCATCATAGTTTGTTTCTGGTAAATACTTGGAGGACACGTCCGTGGTTTTAGAGCACTGCATTGCAATCAGCACAATAATGCTGATGAGAAAAAGAGTTGAAACTGAAGCCAGAGTTATCATTAAATAAAATGTCACGCCACTATCCCCAATGTCAGTCGCTGCACTTTTCACATCAGAAGCTGCAATGGCCTCTTTGGGCTCCACCAGCTTGACAACCACAGTAGCTGTTGCTGAGAGTGACACGTTCCCATTGTCTTTGACCAGTATGACCAGTTTATGTTGAGCCTCATCTGTCTCTGTGAATGAGCGCAGTGTTCTTATCCGTCCAGTATAGCGGTCCAAACCAAAGAGACTGTGGTCACTCACTTCCTGTAGTGAGAATAACAGCCAGCCGTTGTATCCTATATCAGCATCGTAGGCTCTCACTTTAGTCACCAGGTGGCCTGCAGGAACATTGCGAGGAACCTCCTCTACTCCTTCAGCAGAACCGTTAGAGCTGACCGGATGTAAGATAACTGGAGGGTTGTCGTTCTGGTCAAGAAGAAACACGTTCACCGAAACGTTACTGCTTAAAGACGGACTTCCAGAGTCTGCTGCCACAACGTGGAATCGAAACGTTTTTAATTTTTCAAAATCAAAACTCTTCAAAGCCGAGATATCTCCATTTACAGGGTTAATGTTTAAAAAGGAAGATATCAGATTATCTCCGCCCCTAAATATATGGTAGGAAATAATTGCGTTATTCCCTTCGTCTTGATCAGTCGCCTGCACCTTGAATATGGAGTCTCCAGGAGAATTGTTCTCCGTAAGATAGAAGATGGGACTCAGTAGAAACTGGGGGCTGTTGTCGTTCACATCAGATATATCGATCCGGATAGTCTTTTCAGAGGACAAGGATGGCTCACCTGCATCGTTAGCGATGATTGTAACATCATATTGAGATTGTTTCTCTCGATCTAAAGGGGTTTTGGTTACTATGGAAAACATGTTATGCTGAACAGATGGAGTCAGTGTAAACGGAACATCTTGGTTTATAAAACATAGCACCTTTCCGTTGATACCGGAGTCTGAGTCCTTTACTGTAATGACAGCCACTGTTGTCCCTGACTTAGAATCCTCAGGAAGGGCTTTGGAATATGACATTACTTCTATCTTGGGTGCATTGTCATTCATGTCAATTATATCAATTATAACACTTTTATCCATTGTTAATGGAACTGCCCCTTTGTCTGATGCCTGGATGTCAATCTCATATCTGTTACTCTCTTCAAAATCGATGATTCCTGAAATTTTCAATTCCCCTGTTATTGCATTTAAAGCAAAATATTCCCCCACATTTCCGTGAACATCATCACTAAATGAATAAACAACTTCGCCATTAGCACCATCATCCAGGTCTGTTGCATTAACTTGTATTATAGTAGTGCCTATAGCAGTGTTTTCCTGCAGCTGAACAGAGTAAGAGTCCTTGATGAAGACGGGGTGATTATCATTGACATCAACTACTACTACTGTTATTTTCATTTCTCCGGACTTAGGAGGTTTACCTCCATCGATAGCAGTCAGAAGTAAATTATGGGTATTAACTGATTCTCTATCGAGTAACTTTTGGAGGATTAAAAATGGAGTCTTTCTATCTACACCACGATCTTTAACCTCCAACCGAAAATGTTCATTAGGACTTAATTTATACTGCTGAACAGATAATAACCCACTGTCCCCGTCGTGCGCTGCGTGTATTTGAAATCGTGCTCCCGGTAACGCAGACTCCAAAACCTCGATTATTTTTTCCTTTTCGGGGAAGATGGGCGCGTTGTCGTTCTTGTCCAACACTTCCACCGCTACATAATGAACCTCCAATGGGTTCTCTAGAACAGTTTTAAGTTCAATTACACAGGCTTTGCTTCTGTCGCATACCTCCTCCCTGTCTATTTTCCGGTTCACATACAAAATGCCATCGTCTTGGTTAACCTGAAATAGGGGCTCCGTCGAGCCGTGGACAATACGATAGCCTCTGTTTCTCAACGTGCTCTTGTCGAGTCCTAAATCCTTAGCGATGTGTCCAACAACAGTCCCTTCTTTAACCTCCTCAGCGATGGAATATCGTATCTGAGCGAAAGAAACGCTTCTAAAGGCAACCATAGCGAAAAAACAGGAAAGCCACAGCCATCGCTCCCTCCACGTCCACCGTCCTCTTTGTTCCATTGCGAGAGAAATGCAGATGACAACTTCAATCTAAAATATATATTCCACAAACAGGATATCCTCTACCACCATCGTAGTTTAAAAAAAATGTATATGCTATTATCCAACAAATGTTTAGAAGCTGAGCGGTGCCTAGTTATTCCTGAAAGCCGCTCCCGCACAATGGTTTTGCACACTCTAAAATCTCGACGTGAACAAGGATGGGCTTATCAGCCGTGGCTAACAGGCTGTAGAACCGTTATCCGGCTTCTTACTGACACCATGTGATGCTCAATTTCATTGCAGGGTATAGACTTTTACTAATTATAATGAATCAAAATCTGTTTAAAACTCAAACTCATTTAATTTGTTGTTCTCATAATAGTATTTCCTTTAAATATTTAGGAAATGGATAAAGTGCACACTTTTTAATCGTGCGATTATAGCAGGAACAATCAAGTCATCAATAATCACAACTACTTATTTTCAGATCCATGGACAGCATTGATTCTTCTTGGAGTTTCCACACAAACAAATGTAACTATTGTATGTATCTTGAAATTAACTTCAAATACAACTGATATTAAACGACAAATGATGAATGATACAGTCAACCAAACTGTAAGGGGGGGACCTTCCAAAATAAACGGTTCTTACCTCTGCAGATGTGCTCCTCCTGTCAGGGACCACTAGAGTGTTCCCATTGCTCCCCGGGACTATAGTAGATCCTATACTCATTCTGGGTCCAACTAACATGTAGCGTTTCTCTCCAGATCTGTACTGGATGCTGTGACACAGAGTTCCATCATAGTTGGTTTCTGGTAAATACTTGGAGGATACATCCGTGGTTTTAGAGCACTGCATTGCGAACAGCACAACAATACTGATGAGAAAAAGAGTTGAAACTGAAGCCAGAGTTATCATTAAATAAAATGTCACGCCACTATCCCCGATGTCAGTCACTGCACTTTTCACATCAGAAGTTGAAATGGCCTCTTTGGGCTCCACCAGCTTGACAACCACAGTGGCTGTTGCTGAGAGGGACACGTTCCCATTGTCTTTGACCAGAATGACCAGTTTATGTTGAGCCTCGTCTGTCTCTGTGAATGAGCGCAGGGTTCTTATCCGTCCAGTATAGCGGTCCAAACCAAAGAGTCTGTGGTCACTCACTTCCTGTAGTGAGAATAACAGCCAGCCGTTGTATCCTATATCAGCATCGTAGGCTCTCACTTTAGTCACCAGGTGGCCTGCAGGAACATTGCGAGGAACCTCCTCTACTCCTTCAGCAGAACCGTTAGAGCTGACCGGATATAAGATAACTGGAGGGTTGTCATTCTGGTCCAGAAGAAACACGTTCACCGAAACGTTACTGCTTAAAGACGGACTTCCAGAGTCTGTTGCCACAACGTTGAATCTAAACGTTTTCAATTTTTCAAAGTCAAAACTCTTTAAAGCCGAGATATCTCCGGTTACAGGGTTAATGTTTAAAAAGGAAGATAACAAATTGTCTCCGCCCCTAAAAATATGGTAGGAAATAAGCGCGTTATTCCCTTCGTCTTGATCAGTCGCCTGCACCTTGAATATGGAGTCTCCAGGAGAATTGTTCTCAGTAAGATAGAAAGTATAGGGACTCAGTAGAAACTGGGGGCTGTTGTCGTTCACATCTGATATATCGATCTGGATAGTCTTTTCAGAGGACAAGGATGGCTCACCTGCGTCTTTAGCAATGATTGTAACATTGTATTGAGATTTTTTCTCTCGATCTAAAGGGGTTTTGGTTACTATGGAGAACATGTTATTCTGTACAGATGGAGTCAGTGAAAACGGAACTTCTTGGCTCAAAAAACACAGCACCTTTCCGTTGATACCGGAGTCTGGGTCCTTTACTGTTATGACAGCCACTTTTGTCCCTGACTTAGAATCTTCTGGGAGGGTTTTTGAAAAGGATGTCACTTCTATCTCGGGAGCATTGTCATTGACGTCAATTATATCAATAATCACTGTTTTATCAGTTGTCAATTTAACTGCCCCTTTGTCTGATGCCTGGATATCGATCTCATATCTGTTACGTTCTTCAAAGTCTAGGTTCTCTATTACTCTTAGTTCTCCTGTATTTGCATTCAAGTCAAAATGTGTCCTCACCTCTCCATCCAGGTTATTACTGAATGAATACACAACTTCACCATTTGAACCTTCATCAAGATCTGTTGCATTAACTTGCATAATTATAGTCCCTATGACAGTATTTTCATTTAATTGTAAAGAATAGGATTCTTTGGTGAAGACTGGGGCATTATCATTCACGTCATGAACCTGTATGGTTATTTTCATTTCACCAGATTTCGGAGGTTTACCTCCATCAATCGCGGTCAGAAGTAAATGATGGGTTGTTGCTGATTCTCTATCCAATGACTTGTGAAGAATTAAAATCGGAATTTTACGGTTTTCTCCACGATCTTTTACCTCCAGTCGAAAATATTCATTCTGACTTATTTTATACTGCTGAACAGATAATAATCCACTGTCGCTGTCACGTGCTCCTTGCAACTGAAATCGCGCCCCTGCTAACGCAGATTCAAAAATCTCCAATTGCTCATTTTCGGTAAAGATTGGCGCGTTGTCGTTCACATCCAACACTTCCACCGCTACATAATGGACCTCTAGTGGGTTCTCCAAAGCAGTTTTCAGTTCAATTACACAGGCTTTGCTTCTTTCGCATACCTCCTCCCTGTCTATTTTCCTGTTCACATACAAAATGCCATCGTCTTGATTAACCTGGAATAGTGGCTCCGTCGAGCCGTGGACAATACGGTAGCCTCTGCTTCTCAATGTGCTCTTGTCGAGTCCTAAATCCTTAGCGATGTGTCCAACAATAGTCCCTTCTTTAACCTCCTCAGCGATGGAATATCGTATCTGAGCGAAAGAAACGCTTTTAAAGGCAACCATAGCGAAAAAACAGGAAAGCCACAGCCATCGCTTCCTCCACGTCCGCCGTCCTCTTTGTTCCATTGCGATTGAATAGTAGACGACAAATTCAATCTAAAACATATATTCCATAGCCTGAATATCCTTTGCTATCATGGTAGTTCGAAAAGAAGTAGGCCTATAGGCAATTATCAAACAAATATTTAGGAGCTGTACGGATTCTAGTTATTCCTCAAACGCCGTTACCGCACAATGGTTGAGCGCACTCCAAAACCTCGACTTGAACAAGGATGGGCTTGTCATCTGTGGCAAACACTCTGCAGAACCGTTATCTGGCTTCTTACTGACACCAAGTGATGCTCAATATTATTGCAGGTCAGAGACTTTTACAATGTGTATCGAATAATAATGGAGAAAAAACCCAGTGAAAACAACTCAAACTCATCAAAAAAAAATAATAAAAAAAAAATATATATATATATATATATATATATATATATATACAGGGTGCGATTTGTGAAAAAAACAGAGGGGGGGATCATTTTGAGAAACATTTTAAAATGTTTCAAAATGAAGACGGACCCTGTGTATTTTGGTTGTTAATTATTACGATGTAATGGTGAAAATACTTTGGGTGGGGGGGATAATTTTTATCCCCACCGAGGATAAAAATAATTCAGCAGAGGGTAGGACGTGTAAACCAGAGGGGGGGATAATCCCCACCATCCCCACCGGCAAATCGCACCCTGTATATATATATATATATATATCCTTTAACGTGGTTAGAAAATGGATAACCATACATTCACACCATAGTTGCATGAACAATCAAGTAACTAATTATCTAATAAGTATTTTTCAGAACCCTTGACAGCGTTGATTCTTCTGGGAGTTTCCACAAGAACAAAAATATATATACGAAGTCACTTGGAATTAAAACTGAGAACAACTTAAAATCAAATGACGAATAATTGATGAGGCAGTCTTCCAAAAGGTTAGTGGAGAACTGTACTCAAAAAAATGTGTGTAATTGTCGTTTCTTACCTCAGCAGATGTACTCCTCCTGTCAGGGACCACTAGAGTGTTCCCATTGCTCCCCGGGACTATAGTAGATCCTATACTCATTCTGGGTCCAACTAACATGTAGCGTTTCTCTCCAGATCTGTACTGGATGCTGTGACACAGAGTTCCGTCATAGTTTGTTTCTGGTAAATACTTGGAGGATACGTCCGTGGTTTTAGAGCACTGCATTGCAATCAGCACAATAATACTGATGAGAAAAAGAGTTGAAACTGAAGCCAGAGTTATCATTAAATAAAATGTCACGCCACTATCCCCAATGTCTGCCGCTGCACTTTTCACATCAGAAGCTGAAATGGCCTCTTTGGGCTCCACCAGCTTGACAACCACAGTAGCTGTTGCTGAGAGTGACACGTTCCCATTGTCTTTGACCAGTATGACCAATTTATGTTGATCCTCGTCCGTCTCTGTGAATGAGCGCAGTGTTCTTATCCGTCCAGTATAGCGGTCCAAACCAAAGAGACTGTGGTCAGTGATTTGTTGTATGGAAAATAATAACCATCCGTTATATCCAATGTCGGCGTCATAAGCTCTAACTTTGGAGACTAAGTGACCCGCGTTCACGTTGCGTGGAATATCCTCCACACCTTCTGCGGAACCGTTGGTGCTGGTCGGGTACAAGATAACGGGCGCGTTGTCGTTCTGATCCAGAATGAACACGTTGACTGTGGCGTTGCTGCTCAGCGACGGAGTTCCAGAATCCGAGGCACACACCTTGAACTGGAATGTTTTTGCCACTTCGAAATCAAAAGACTTCAAAGCTAATATCTCGCCATTTTCCGGGTTTATATTTAAAAATGTGGCCAGTTTGTTAATGTCGCCTTCAGGTTTGAGAATGCGATAAGAAACAAGCGCATTGTTACCCTCGTCTAAATCAACCGCTTTGACTGAAAACATTGGAGCTCCCGCTACGTTATTTTCACTGATATAAAAATCGTATTTAGTGACTATAAACTCTGGATGGTTATCGTTCACATCTGATATAAGAACACTAATCGTCTTCTCAGCTGTCAGTGCTGGCTCACCGGTGTCTTTAGCCGCAATTGTCACGTCGTATTGGGATCGCTTCTCTCTATCCATGGCGCTCTTGGTAACGACAGAGTACATGTTTTCCTGGGACGATGGCATTATTGTAAAAGGCAAACCTGCCGTCATAGAACAAACTACTTTTCCATTCAGACCGGAGTCTTTGTCGCTTACACTGATCAATGCTACCGTGGTTCCGATTCTGGAATCCTCGGGGAGAGCCGTGGAAAAGGATGTCACTTCAATCTCCGGTGCATTATCATTAAGATCAACTATTTTAACCACCACGCTTTTGTCGGTCGTAAGGGGAGCGGATCCTCTGTCCGACGCCTGTATATCAATCTCGTAGCTGTCTTCTGTCTCAAAATCAATCACATCTTTCACAATTACGAATCCTTTGTTGGCGTCAACTTCAAATACTTTTCGGATTGGATCGTTGACATTATTACCGAACGAATAAATTACTTCACCGTTGGATCCTTCATCTAGATCCGTTGCATTTACTTGTAACACGGTGGTGCCAATAGGCGAGTTTTCACTCAACAAAACGGAGTAGCTGTCTTTAGTAAAAACGGGGTAATTGTCATTAACGTCTAGTACTTTCACTATAATCTGTACAGTACCGGATTTTGGAGGTTTTCCTCCATCCAAAGCTGTTAGCAGTAATATGTGACTACTCATTGACTCTCTATCGAGTGGCTTCTGCAGATTGAGAATAGGTATTTTACCGTCCTTCCCTCTATCCCTGATCTCCAAACGAAAATGTTCATTTTGGTTCAGTTTGTAATGTTGGACAGAATACAACCCAACATCTTGGTCCTGCGCAGCCTGTAATGGAAATTTCGCACCTGGCAATACAGACTCAGATATTTCAAGACGTTTGACTTTCTCTGAAAAAACGGGAGCATGGTCATTTACATCCATCACCTCCACTGACACGTAGTGTATTTCCAGGGGGTTCTCTAGAACGGTTTTCAGATTGACGAGACAAACACTGCTCCGCTCACACATCCTCTCCCGGTCCACAGCCAGGCTCACATACAAATTGCCGTCTTTCTGGTTGATCTCAAAATGCGGTTCGTTCGAGCCAGAAACGATACGGAATCCTCTCTCCTTTAAGATAGCTACATCAAGTCCAAGGTCCTTCGCGACGTTTCCCACAATGCTCCCTCGTTTAATATCCTCGGATATGGAATACCGAACCTGTGCAGAGGCAGTATGAAAAATAAAAACCAACGTGACCAAAAAAGCATCGAGGCGCCAGAGCAGCCTCCATGGCTCCCATCGTCTTTGTTCCATCGTTCGATTAATACAATCTAATGTAGTCCAAAGTCCTAGAACTAAAACCGATCCCTCGAATGAGTGGTATCCACCATATTCCTGAATTCAAACGATTCTGTCAAATTATCTTAAAAAACGGCTGTTGTTTTTCATTCAAATAAATAGCCTAGATCACACGAACGAATGCTTCGACCGAAACAACTACAGAATGGCAAGGGGGTGGGCGGCTATGAATGACGAGAGGCTGTGATGAGACCCCGTGTTTTCATTTGCTGGCTACACTGCCATCCCACGACCACCAGACAGACTGCAGCGGCCCGTGAGACAACGGAAACACTGTATGAATATTCAAAATATTGAATGGCTACATGTGGCACCAAATATTTACATGCCTTTAACACACTCGTGATATGTATAAAAGTGTTAAATGTTTACATGGCTCGTACCGGGGGAATGCCTATTGATAAAGCATAGACTGCAGCATATAGATACCGACTGAAATAGATGGCCTTCAAAAACAGTACTACGGAGAGCCCGGTTATGCATTATAGGCATGGGTGAGTCTTCAAAACTCAAGAATATAAAGAAACTTCTACATACATAAATATAGATCTATAGATAGATAGAAACATGGATAGATAGAAAAAGTATGTATAATTATATATATATATATATATATATATATGTGTGTATATATAGGTAGATGTATCGATATATAGCAGAAAGACCTTCGTCAGGGCGATGGAGAGTGCCGTTGTGATTATTCAAAACGAAAAAACAAAGTACCAAAATGAACCTATGAATTTTCAAAGTTTTAAATGTTGAGGTTTTTGCAGAATTGATATGATGATGGTAACAACAACAGTCTTCTTAGCACTTCAGAAGCATGTCTGGTCTGTGAAACCACAAGAGTATTCCCAATGCTGCCCTATATTATTGCTATATTATATGCTCTACTCATTTTGGGTTTAATTATTCTCGTCATCAAAATAAGCAACACAATCAAACAATTCAATATCTCATTGATCTTACCTCTGTAGATGTACTCCTCCTGTCAGGGACCACAAGAGTGTTCCCATTGCTCCCCGGGACTATAGTAGATCCTATACTCATTCTGGGTCCAACTAACATGTAGCGTTTCTCTCCAGATCTGTACTGGATGCTGTGACACAGAGTTCCGTCATAGTTTGTTTCTTGTAAATACTTGGCAGCACTAAGTTCCCTTGGTTTGGAGCACTGCATCACAACCAACACGATGATGCTGGCGATGAAAAGAGCGGAGACAGAGCCCAGAGTTATCATCAGATAAAAAGTGACATTGCTCTCACCGTCTGCCTTTGAAACACTTTTCACATCAGAAGCTGAAATGGCCTCTTTGGGCTCCACCAGCTTGACAACCACAGTAGCTGTTGCTGAGAGTGACACGTTCCCATTGTCTTTGACCAGTATTACCAGTTTATGTTGAGCCTCGTCTGTCTCTGTGAATGAGCGCAATGTTCTTATCCGTCCCGTATAGCGGTCCAAACCAAAGAGACTGTGGTCACTCACTTCCAGTAGTGAGAATAACAGCCAGCCGTTGTATCCTATATCAGCATCGTAGGCTCTCACTTTAGTCACCAGGTGACCTGCAGGAACATTGCGAGGAACCTCCTCTACTCCTTCAGCAGAACCGTTAGAGCTGACCGGATGTAAGATAACCGGTGGGTTGTCATTTTCATCCAGAATAAACACGTGGACTGTGACGTTGCTGCTTCGTGAGTTAGTTCCCCCATCTGTGGCAACAACATGAAATTGGAATGTTTTCAGAGTTTCAAAATCAAAGCTTTTGTGGGCCACTATAACGCCGCTTTCATGGTTTATGTTAAGAAAGGATGAATGGTCCCGTTCCACTCTTGGTATATTATATGAAATGAGGGAATTTGAATCTTCGTCTGGGTCGGAGGCCCTGACTGAAAAAAGTGAAGCACTTGGGTTGTTGTTTTCAGTTATATAGAATGTGTAATGGCTTAATGGGAATATAGGACTGTTGTCGTTTACATCTGATACTACAATATGTATATATTTTTCTGAAGATAGCATTGGCACACCTGAGTCACTGGCCATAATTTTAACATTGTATCCTGGCTGCTTCTCTCTGTCTAAAGGGGATTTTGTGACCAACGAATACATTTTGTCCTGTGTAGAAGGTGATAACGTGAAAGGAATATCGTCACTTAATGAGCAAACAACCTTTCCATTAATACCAGAATCTAGATCATTCACGCTAATCAATGCAACAGTCGTTCCTATTCGAGCATCCTCCGAAACTGCCCTTGAAAAGGAGGTTACTTCTACTTCTGGCACATTATCGTTCAAATCAACAATATTAACCAATACACTTTTGTCTGTCTTGAAAGGATGCGATCCTTTATCTGAAGCCTGTACATCAATGTCATAGCTCTCTGCCTTTTCGAAATCTAGTAAACCCTGCACAATAATTTCACCTGTTGTTGGAATTATACGGAAAAGCTCTAATATTTTGCTGTCCACGTTATTACCGAAAGAATACAGGATTTCTCCGTTCGATCCTTCGTCTAAATCCGTGGCATTTATTTGTATCACTGTTGTGCCCATAGGGGAATTTTCATTCAAATGAACAGCATAAACTTCTTTGGTAAAAACGGGCATATTATCATTTATATCTAAAACATCCACTAGGATTTGCACTGAACCTGATCTCGGCGGTTTTCCTCCATCGATGGCAGTAAGAAGTAATCTATGACTGGCCTTTGTTTCCCTATCAAGCGGCCTTAGCAGATTCAACACGGGTATTTTCCCGTCTTTTCCCCGATCTTTAATTTCTAAACGGAAGTGTTCGTTGTGGCTCAGTTTATATTCTTGAACTGTAAACTGACCCACGTCCGAGTCTCGAGCGGCCTGGAGTTGAATTCGTAATCCTTGCTGACTGGATTCAGAAACCTCTAAACGAGCCTCCTTCTCCGAGAAGCTGGGAGAGTGATCGTTCACGTCTAGCACCTCGACAACAACATAATGAATCTCAAGAGGATTTTCCAGAACAGTTTTCAGATTGATCAAACACGGAATGGTTCGTTCGCACACGGCCTCTCTGTCAATGATTTCCTCGACGTACAATAAACCATCGTGCTGGTTGACCTGGAACAGAGACTCCGTAGACCCGGGCACGATTCGACATCCTCTCTCCTTCAATGAATTAGTATCTAGTCCCAAATCCTTTGCGATATTACCAACCACCGTTCCTTTTTTGACTTCCTCGGTTATGGAATAGCGGATCTGCGCCGAAACGTTGCACAACAAAAGTAAGAGAAAACCGACAGCATAAGCGATGCTTGCCGGGTGTTCATTTTTCTCCATAATGTTCAATCCTTCCGTTTGAACACCGTCAAAGGTGAATCGAGGATATATGAGATCAACGAAAAAATAGTCCACTCGATCTCTAGTAGGTTATGAAAATACTTCCACCGTCAGACTGAACCCTAGCCATCGGCTCCTATTTCCACCTAGTCCGTGCAGGGGCAGCAGAGAGGTGGACCCCTCTTTCTAACAAAGGGTTATGTCGAAAACTACATTTGTACTCGTATACTGACACCCAGTGATCGTTCACGTGCAACGCCATCCTAACATTGGGTAACAGAGACTCGTGATTCGTATATATTCAGACAATACTGGTGCAGCTACTACGACTCATAATTGTAGGCCTATAATATTATTATTAATAATAATAATAATAATAATAATAATAATAATAATAATAATAATATGCATAATAATATTCATAATTAATGTATAATGATTTAATTTATAATCACATGTTTACTATTATTGTGATACATGCATTTTGATATAATAGGAAATAATGTATATCCCATAATAAAAAATAATCTTAATAAATAATGTGTTTTTGTGTTTTTCTTAATCAAACAGTACATTGGAATGGATGAAATATTCAAGCATATCCTCTTAACAATTAATGCAGTTTGGAGGTGAGTCTTCTGAAGCCAAGAGGTTTAAGAACGACGATCCATACCCGCAAAGCACCCTAGGAAGTTTTTTTACTGAGGAAGAAAAGTGTTCTAATTTAGTAGAACACTCAAACCTCTAAATTTATTAACAAGCATTTAGCAGAACCGCAATACCGCTTGGACATCACGGACGGCAGCGGTCTCTTCAAGCACCATGGACAGCGACAAGATAAGGATAGGATTCTGAGTTGAATGCGTATCACATTTGGAACACAGACTCCCATCAATATAGTAACCATAAGGAAGTTACAATTCAATTAAAATGTTCATGTTAAAAACGTACTTTCCTGGCAAATGTAAAACACTGAAGACTGAAGTTAATCTTACCTCTGTAGATGTACTCCTCCTGTCAGGGACCACTAGAGTGTTCCCATTGCTCCCCGGGACTATAGTAGATCCTATACTCATTCTGGGTCCAACTAACATGTAGCGTTTCTCTCCAGATCTGTACTGGATGCTGTGACACAGAGTTCCGTCATAGTTTGTTTCTTGTAAATACTTGGCAGCACTAAGTTCCATTGGTTTGGAGCACTGCATCACAACCAACACGATGATGCTGGCGATGAAGAGAGCAGAGACAGAGCCCAGAGTTATCATCAGATAAAAAGTGACATTGCTCTCATCGTCTGCCTTTGAAAGACTTTTCTCATCAGAAGCTGAAATGGCCTCTTTGGGCTCCACCAGCTTGACAACCACAGTAGCTGTTGCTGAGAGTGACACGTTCCCATTGTCTTTGACCAGTATGACAAGTTTATGTTGAGCCTCGTCTGTCTCGGTGAATGAGCGCAGTGTTCTTATCCGTCCCGTATAGCGGTCCAAACCAAAGAGACTGTGGTCCGTAACCAACTCGAAAGAGAATAACAGCCAGCCGTTATATCCCACATCGGCATCATAGGCTCTCACTTTAGTCACCAGGTGGCCTGCTTTCATATTACGCGCCGTCTCCTCCACGCCCTCAGCAGAACCATTGGAGCTGAGTGGATACAAGATGACCGGAGCGTTGTCGTTCTGATCCAAAATGAACACGTTGACTGTGACGTTGCTGTTCATTCTTGGGATCCCCCCGTCCGAGGCAAGAACGTCGAATTTGAACATTTTCAGTTTTTCAAAATCGAAACATTGAAGCGCCTGTATATCTCCATTTTCGGGGTTAATGTTTAGAATTGGTGTTATCTTACTGTCAGGGCTATCGTCTCTTATGATATGGTACGTAATACGCGCGTTTTCTCCTTCGTCACGATCCGTCGCCGTCACGGAAAACAACGATGTCCCCTGGGCGTTATTCTCATTAAGGTAGAACGTATAAAGGTTTCGGGAAAATTCAGGTTTGTTATCATTGACGTCTGAGACAGCGATTGTTAATGTAAGCTCAGAGGACAAGCGTGGATTCCCTGCGTCTTTGGCCACTATTGTTAAGTCGTAGAAGGGCTGCTTCTCTCTGTCCAGCGGGGACTTTGTGACCACCGCGTACATGTTGTCCTGAATGGAAGGTGCGAGTGTGAAAGGCACATCGCCGCTTACAAGGCTCGTAACTTTTCCGTTGATTCCGGAATCTAAATCCGTTATGCTTATTAATGCTACCGTGGTTCCTGGTCTAGAATCTTCGGAAATTGTGTTAGACAACGATGTCACGTCAATTTCTGGTGCATTGTCATTTAGGTCCACGACCTGAATGCTGACGCTTTTATCCGTTCTGAATGGTACAGATCCCCTGTCAGATGCTTGAATATCAATCTCATAACTGTCCTCAATTTCATAGTCTATAATTCCTTTCACTGTTATGTCACCTGTCATCTGATCAACGGCGAACACTTCTCGCACGTTATCATTGACGTTACCAAACGAATATATAACTTCGCCGTTCAACCCTTCATCTAAATCCGTGGCATTTACTTGTAGGACAGTGGTGCCAATCGGGGAGTTTTCGTTTAAAGTCGCAGAATACACGTCTTTTGTAAAAACAGGCATATTATCGTTCACATCTAAAACATCAATGTGTATTTCAACCGTCCCTGACCTGGCAGGCTTCCCACCGTCCGTTGCCGTAAGTAATAGTTTATGAAAACTAGATTTTTCTCTGTCAAGTGGGCTTTGCAAATACAAAATAGGGACTTTACCGTCCTTCCCGCGATCTTTGACCTCCAACCTAAAATGATTATTTGCACTGAGCATATAATGTTGTACAGAATGTATCCCCCCATCTGGGTCCCGGGCAGCGTGTAATTGGAACCTTGCTCCTGGTAGGGTCGACTCTGAAATCTCTATTCGTTTGTCTTCCTCTGGAAAAAGCGGCGAGTGGTCGTTTACATCCAACACGTCCACTGCGACATAATGGATCTCAAGAGGGTTTTCCAGCACGCTTTTGAGGTTGATCAAACACACACTGGCCCGGTCGCATATTTTCTCGCGATCTATGCTCTGGTTCACATATAGAATGCCATCGTTTTGATTAACCAGGAAAAGGGTCTCGGTAGCACTCGATACAATGCGAAATCTCCTCTGTTTCAACATGTTCCGATCCAGTCCGAGGTCCTTAGCGATATTCCCAACTGCGGTCCCTTCTTTAATTTCTTCAAATATAGAATATTTTATCTGGCCAGATGTCTCCGCAAGAAGCATCGTGAACGCGAAGACAAAGAATGCAAACGGTCTTCTTTGTCGCCATGGATGATGTCCTTTTTGTTCCATAATGCAATTGAATCACGAATACCGAAAACGTATATTTAAAACCAGTGCATTTATATCCCGATTAGGTTAGATCCAGCACAGCTGCAACAAGGGCGGTGATAAAGGCCTACTCTACACAGTTTTAACATTCAGAGTAGGCTGCTACCCCTGTAATCACAGCATTGTGTATCGCTGAACACGGGAGAGACGGTCTCCTCCCAATGATGACCAAACTGAGCAAGGTTTATAGAGTAGAGCAGTGCCACCTCGCGATGTTAAAGTAAAATACATCCTTTCACTCGCGGTCAAAGTGATTGTTACAGAAAACTCATTGCACCACAACAGTATGTATGCTATGGCTACCAAATTTTGGGGATAACATAGAGAACCTCAAGCTGAATAAACGGTGTATAAATTCATAAGTATATCATGTTGTTGTGACATTGAAACACAGCATGTTCAATTGAACATGAATGGACAAAATCTAAATTAAAAAGGTGTATTTCCTAATTATTAGAAGCATCCAGTCGCAATAACAAGTATCTTTAAATGTGAGACTGGTGAACCTGCATCCTACCTTCACCATTATCCCCCCCTCCGTCCAACACCAACACCACCACCCACTCAACCACCAACACCGTCACCCTTTAACAACCACCTCCACCACCATCACCACAACCACCACCCACTCAACCACCAACAACGTCACCCTTTAACAACCACCTCCACCACCATCACCACAACCACCACCCACTCAACCACCAACAACGTCACCCTTTAACAACCACCTCCACTACCATCACCACCACCACCACCTCAACCACCAACACCGTCACCCTTTAACAACCACCACCACCACCATCACCACAACCACCACCTCAACCACCAACACCGTCACCCTTTAACAACCACCTCCACCATCATCACCACCACCACCACCTCTTGTTCCTACACCACCACCCCCTTAACCACCACCTCCACCTGCGCCATCGTCACCACCACCTCCACGGACAGGCATGACGTTGAAAAGGTGATACCTCCAGTAAGGAATTATAACGTATAAAGTGTGCAGGTGTACGAAGATGCATGTCTTAATAGCAACAAAAGAAAACACATCTCCTATTAGACATCTATTGAATTGGATTCCACATTTTTAGAAATGTAATACACTTTCAGTAGCCTAAGTGTTAGAAAGCTTTTTTAAAACAATACTTTGTAGATGTGAAGGAAAACAACTTAGACATTGTGATACTTTTTATGCTTTATGAATAAATATTGGATTATATTCAAAGGCAAGCAACGATGAATTAAGTAAATTACACATTTATGTTATTGCTTACCTCTGCAGATGTACTCCTCCTGTCAGGGACCACCAGAGTGTTCCCATTGCTCCCCGGGACTATAGTAGATCCTATACTCATTCTGGGTCCAACTAACATGTAGCGTTTCTCTCCAGATCGGTACTGGATGCTGTGACACAGAGTTCCATCATAGTTCGTTTCTGGTAAATACTTGGAGGATACGTCTGTGGTTTTAGAGCACTGCATTGCAATCAGCACAATAATACTGATGAGAAAAAGAGTTGAAACTGAAGCCAGAGTTATCATTAAATAAAATGTCAGCCCACTATCCCCGATGTCAGTCACTGCACTTTTCACATCAGAAGTTGAAATGGCCTCTTTGGGCTCCACCAGCTTGACAACCACAGTAGCTGTTGCTGAGAGTGACACGTTCCCATTGTCTTTGACCAGTATGACCAGTTTGTGTTGAGCCTCGTCTGTCTCTGTGAATGAGCGCAGTGTTCTTATCCGTCCAGTATAGCGGTCCAAACTAAAGAGACTGTGGTCACTCACTTCCAGTAGTGAAAATAACAGCCAGCCGTTGTATCCTATATCAGCATCGTAGGCTCTCACTTTAGTCACCAGGTGGCCTGCAGGAACATTGCGAGGAACCTCCTCTACTCCTTCAGCAGAACCGTTAGAGCTGACCGGATGTAAGATAACCGGAGGATTGTCGTTCTGGTCCAGAAGAAACACGTTCACCGAAACATTACTGCTCAATGCTGGCGTTCCAGAGTCAGAGGCCACTATTTTAAATGTGAACGTTTTTAGAGACTCAAAGTCAAATGTTTTCAGTGCAGAAATCTGTCCGTTATCTGAGTTCACATTGAGGAATGAGGCCATATCTTTGGGACCCCCTTGTCTGAGAATATGATACGTTATGGCTGCATTTTCATTCAGATCCCGGTCAGAAGCGCTCACTGAGAATATGGAGGCTAGCACTGCGTTGTTCTCTACTAGATACAACTCTACTGGATTCTTTAGGAAAGACGGACTGTTATCATTCACATCCGCTATCTGAACCCCGAGGGTCTTGGAGGCTAACAACGGAGGGTCCCCACAGTCTGCCGCGGTGATCGTTATATCATAATGAGACACCGTCTCTCGATCCAGCAAGCCCTTAGTGACAATAGAATAGACGTTGTCTTTATAGGTGGGTTTCAGTTCAAAGGGAAGGTCTTTGGTGAGGCTTAAAATTATTTTACCATTCACACCTGAGTCCTTATCTGACACGCTAATCAAGGAAATACCTGTGCCAGGTTTGGTGTCTTCTGGCACTGTGTTTGAGAGGGATGTAACTTCTATAGTTGGTGGATTATCATTCAGGTCTTGTATCTTTATGATGACCCTGCACTCGGTTGAAGATGGTGGTGTCCCTTTATCAGAGGCTTGCACATCTATCTTATAAACCTCTGCTTCCTCAAAATCCACACCTCCTTTCACTTTAATTTCTCCACTTAAGCTATTCAGTTCGAAAATATCATAAACGATTCGGCTCAAGGTTTTGCCAAAACTATATTCTATCTCACCATTAACCCCTTCATCTCGGTCTATTGCAGTCACTGATATGACAGAAGATCCAATTTGAACATTTTCTTTGATTGTAACATGATAGGTATCCTGACTGAAAACAGGGCGGTTATCATTAATATCAAGGACGATAATGGAAACATTCAGAGTACCAGATCTGCGAGGCTTACCTCCGTCAATGGCTGTTAAAACCAGCATGTGTTCGCTCATTTGCTCTCTGTCTAACGCCTTCTTCAAAACTAGGAATGGTATTTTATCGTCATCACTTTGCCGCACATCTATTTCAAAGTGATCGTTAGACGTCAATGTATATGTGCGTACTGAGTTTATTCCGGCGTCAGGATCACGAGCAGCTTGGAGTTTAAATCTCATTCCCGTAGACGTATGTTCTCCTATTTCAAACGTTTGCTCATTTTCCGGAAAACGAGGGGAGTTATCATTAACATCAGTAATTTCTATGACTAGATACTGGATTTCAAGAGGATTTTCAACGACAATCTTAAGCTCCATTAGACAAGCGCTGTCCCCACGACACAGCTCTTCTCTGTCAATTTTCCCATTGACGATCAAGTCTCCATTGTTCTGATTTACGCCAAAAAGAGAATCCATAGTCGTTGACACAATTCGAAAGCGGCGATCAATCAAAGACGAGATATCGATGCCAAGATCCTTTGCAATATTCCCAACGACAGATCCATGTTTTACTTCTTCTGGAATAGAGTATCTTAATTGAGCCGAAACCTGTTCTTGGAAAAACAGCCATAGGAGGGACCAATAGAAAACCGGCCTAACAAAGGTAGTATTTTGTCCGAGTGATTTACCCCCCATGTTTAGATGAAAAAACAACAAGCATCTATAACTAAAAACATTGCGGTACAAAGCTTTCCGTTCAAAACGCCAGGTCCAACATATTAAAATAAACCGCACCTTGTCCTTCCCAATCCGTTCTGACTCAAACCTCTCCTCTATTCCGTTCTCAAACAAAAGCCGATGGGAGGATGGGAATCGTTCTACGTGCTCCTGGTGTAACACTGACCTCTTGAGGGGCAATTGTCCCGCATTGCAAAACAATATTCTTGGTTGAATCACGGATGTCTATCTGGTGATACAGCTGTCAAATGATTGACGATGTCTTCTTTTTCCTAACCCTTAGCAATGTGCATTGCATTAAAATAACCCACACAAGCATGCTTACAATATCAATAATATTTGTAGTAGTCCTTCAAAAGGCCTCATTTGTTTGATGCCTAAATATCGATCTCATCATTTGTAGGACGAATCATTAGTAATATTACCAATAACGCCATTATTCGTTTGCTGGAATATTCTGAAGAAATACTTGGGCGTTTTATTTCAATTATATTTTATATAATATCTAATAGATTTATAAACCTTCCCAAAATCATGATATATTACAAAACAATAGTTAATTATTATCCCCTTACCTCAGCAGATGTACTCCTCCTGTCAGGGACCACTAGAGTGTTTCCATTGCTCCCAGGGACTATAGTAGATCCTATACTCATTCTGGGTCCAACTAACATGTAGCGTTTCTCTCCAGATCGGTACTGGATGCTGTGACACAGAGTTCCATCGTAGTTTGTTTCTGGTAAATACTTGGAGGATACATCCGTGGTTTTAGAGCACTGCATTGCAATCAGCACAATAATACTGATAAGAAAAAGAGTTGAAACTGATGCCAGAGTTATCATTAAATAAAATGTCACTCCACTATCCCCAATGTCAGTCACTGCACTTTTCAAATCAGAAGCTGAAATGGCCTCTTTGGGCTCAACCAGCTTGACAACCACTGTAGCTGTTGCTGAGAGTGACACGTTCCCATTGTCTTTGACCAGTATGACCAGTTTATGTTGAGCCTTGTCTGTCTCTGTGAATGAGCGCAGTGTTCTTATCCGTCCAGTATAGCGGTCCAAACCAAAGAGACTGTGGTCACTCACTTCCTGTAGTGAGAACAGCAGCCAGCCGTTGTATCCTATATCAGCATCATACGCTCTCACTTTAGTCACCAGGTGGCCTGCAGGAACATTGCGAGGAACCTCCTCTACTCCTTCAGCAGAACCATTAGAGCTGATGGGATGTAAGATAACTGGAGGGTTGTCGTTCTGGTCCAAGACGAACACAGTCACAGTGACGTTTTTGCTAAGTGGATGACTTCCAGAGTCTCGGGCAATCACTTGAAATTTGAAGGTTTTTACACTTTCAAAGTCAAAGCTTCTAAGTGCAAAAATGTCTCCGCTTTCAGGAATTATGTTTAGAGTGGAGGTGAGCTTGTTATGTTGAACTTCGTCTTTGAAAATGCTATATGAAATTAGAGCGTTGTCTCCTATATCGCGGTCAGAGGCCCTTACCGAAAATACCAATGCTCCTGGGTTATTATTTTCAGGAACATAGAATGTATAAGGGCTGATTAAAAAATTGGGGCTGTTGTCATTCACATCTGACACATCAATTCTAATGTTTTTTTCTGATGATAATGACTGATCCCCTCCATCCTTGGCCATGATTGCAATGTCATAGTGAGACTCTCTCTCTCTGTCTAAGACGGATTTGGTGACCACCGAGTACATGTTATCCTGCAACGATGTGGTCAATTCGAATGGGACTTTGTTCTTAATAGAACAAAACACTTTCCCATTGACCCCTGAATCCCGGTCGTTAACGCTGATCAAAGCCACTGTGGTTCCTTGTCGGGAGTCCTCTGGTATCGTGCTAGAAAATGACGTTAATTCAATCTCTGGGGCATTGTCGTTTAAGTCTACTATTTTAATAATTACACTTTTGTCAGTTGTCAAAGGAATACTTCCTTTGTCAGATGCTTGTATATCAATCTGATATCTATCTTTTTCTTCATAATCAATGACTCCTTTCACAACGATCTCACCTGTATTAATATCTACATCAAAAAGATTCCGTATCTTTTCTTTGACGTTGCTACCATATGCATAACCCACTTCCCCGTTCAATCCTAGGTCGAGGTCTGTGGCGTTTACTTGTAAAACTGTCGTACCAATAGGAGAATTCTCTTGTAATTCTGCGGTATACGAGTCTTTTGTGAAAATGGGCCAATTGTCATTCACATCCAAAACGTCAACAAGAATATCAATAGCCCCTGATCGAGGAGGTTTTCCTCCGTCCATAGCAGTAAGCAGTAATTTATGGCTTCCCATACTTTCTCTATCTAACTGTTTCAGTAAATGTAATATAGGGATCAGGCCATCTTCCCCTCTATCGTTCACCTCTAAACGAAAATGTTCATTAGAGCTGAGTTTATATTGTTTGATAGAGTGAACGCCACTGTCCAGATCATGGGCCGCCTGCAGTGGAAACCGAGCGCCGGGTAGCGCTGACTCAAAGATTTCTAATCTCTTCTCTTTCTCCGGGAAGGTGGGGGAATGGTCGTTCACGTCCAGAATCTCTACCGATACGTAATGGATTTCAAGTGGGGATTCTAAAACGGTTTTCAAGTTGATCACACAAGCGCTGATCTGTCCACATATCTCCTCTCGGTCTAATTGTCGATCGACATACAATATTCCGTCTTCCAGATTTACTCGAAACAGTGTGTCCGTAGAACCAGTCACAATACGAAACGCTCTGTGTTTCAGTGTTTTCGTATCGAGTCCCAAATCCTTGGCTATATTTCCAACCACGGTCCCTTCTTTGACCTCCTCCGAAATGGAATATCGTATTTGCGCGGAGGCCACGGTCCATAACAGCAGAAGCATGCAGACGAGCCATCGCCATTGTCTGAGGCGCGCGGCTACACACCCTCTTTGTTCCATGATTTAACAAAAAAATGTAAAAAATACAAAGTGGGAGAAAACTATAATGGAATTGAATCGATTCTCATTTTGCCATTTGAAAAGCTTAGATGTTGTCCACAATTATCGTGTAATTACAATGTAGTAGTATCCAGGGAAAGCTGCTGCTTCACTGATATTGTAAACGAAATGGGTTATGGAGGCGGGCTTACAGGCAGAGGGTGGTCGTTCAAAATACGATATTTTCTAAATCTATACTGACACCAAACGATTCAGAGAAACATTGCCAGCACTTCCTGAAGTGGAAATATGTAAGCCTTAACTGTGTGGTAAGCACTGAGACAAAGACAATCAAAACACTAAATACAATTAGTTGTTTTAATGAACACACATCTTCGTAGAATTAACTAAAATATAGATAACTATTTTCGGTTGATAAGAAAATATATGTGACGCTATTTCAAAACAATTTGTCGACATAAACCATGACAAAGAAGGTGTAATGTGGAAAAAGCTTGTTTTCGTTTGACCGGATTTAATGTTGTTGTTGTGAGCAAAATAAGCAAAAAAATCGAACAATTAAATATTTGATCGTTCTTACCTCTGCAGATGTACTCCTCCTGTCAGGGACCACTAGAGTGTTCCCATTGCTCCCCGGGACTATAGTAGATCCTATACTCATTCTGGGTCCAACTAACATGTAACGTTTCTCTCCAGATCTGTACTGGATGCTGTGACACAGAGTTCCGTCATAGTTTGTTTCTGGTAAATACTTGGAGGATACGTCCGTGGTTTTAGAGCACTGCATTGCAATCAGCACAATAATACTGATAAGAAAAAGAGTGGAAACTGACGCCAGAGTTATCATTAAATAAAATGTCACTCCACTATCCCCAATGTCTGCCGCTGCACTTTTGACATCAGAAGCTGAAATTGCCTCTTTGGGCTCCACCAGTTTGACAATCACAGTAGCTGTTGCTGAGAGGGACACGTTCCCATTGTCTTTGACCAGTATGACCAGTTTATGTTGAGCCTCGTCTGTCTCTGTGAATGAGCGCAGTGTTCTTATCCGTCCAGTATAGCGGTCCAAACCAAAGAGACTGTGGTCAGTGATTTGTTGTATGGAAAATAATAACCATCCGTTATATCCAATGTCGGCGTCATAAGCTCTAACTTTGGAGACTAAGTGACCCGCGTTCACGTTGCGTGGAATATCCTCCACACCTTCTGCGGAACCGTTGGTGCTGGTCGGGTACAAGATAACGGGCGCGTTGTCGTTCTGATCCAGAATGAACACGTTGACTGTGGCGTTGCTGCTCAGCGACGGAGTTCCAGAATCCGAGGCACACACCTTGAACTGGAATGTTTTCTCCACTTCGAAATCAAAAGACTTCAGAGCTAATATCTCGCCATTTTCCGGGTTTATATTTAAAAAAGAGGCCAGTTTGTTAATGTCACCTTCAGGTTTGAGAATGCGATAAGAAACAAGCGCATTGCTACCCTCATCTGAATCAACCGCTTTGACTGAAAACATTGGAGCTCCCGCTACGTTATTTTCACTGATATAAAAATCGTATTTGCTGAATATAAACTCCGGATGGTTATCGTTCACATCTGATATAAGAACACTAATCTTCCTGTCAGCCGTGAGTGCTGGCTCACCGGTGTCTTTAGCCATAATTGTTAAGTCGTATTGGGATCGCTTCTCTCTATCCAGGGTGCTCTTGGTAACGACAGAATACATGTTTTCCTGGGACGATGGCATTATTGTAAAAGGCAAACCTGCCGTCATAGAACAAACTACTTTTCCATTCAGACCGGAGTCTTTGTCACTTACACTGATCAATGCTACCGTGGTTCCAATTCTGGAATCCTCGGGGAGAGCAGTGGAAAAGGATGTCACTTCTATCTCGGGTGCATTATCATTAAGATCAACTATTTTTACCAATACGCTTTTGTCTGTTTTAAGTGTAGCGGATCCTCTGTCCGACGCCTGTATATCAATCTCGTAGCTGTCGTCTGTCTCAAAGTCTATCACGTCTTTTACAATTATGAATCCTTTGTTGGCGTCAACTTCAAATACTTTGCGGATTTGTTCGTTGACATGATTAGCAAACGAATAAATTACTTCACCGTTGGATCCTTCATCTAGATCCGTTGCATTTACTTGTAACACGGTGGTGCCAATAGGCGAGTTTTCACTCAACATAACGGAGTAGCTATCTTTAGTAAAAACGGGGTAATTGTCATTAACGTCTAGTACGTTCACTATAATCTGTACAGTACCGGATTTTGGAGGTTTTCCTCCATCCAAAGCCGTTAGCAGTAATCTGTGACTACTCATTGACTCTCTATCGAGTGGCTTCTGCAGATTGAGAATAGGTATTTTACCGTCCTTCCCTCTATCCCTGATCTCCAAACGAAAATGTTCATTTTGGTTCAGTTTGTAATGTTGGACAGAATATGACCCAACATCTTGGTCATGTGCAGCCTGTAATGTAAATTTAGCACCTGGTAATACAGATTCAGATATTTCAAGACGTTGGACTTTCTCTGAAAAAACGGGAGCATGGTCATTTACATCCACCACCTCCACTGACACGTAGTGTATTTCCAGGGGGTTCTCTAGAACGGTTTTCAGATTGACGAGACAAACACTGCTCCGCTCACACATCCTCTCCCGGTCCACAGCCTGGCTCACATACAAATTGCCGTCTTTCTGGTTGATCTCAAAATGCGGTTCGTTCGAGCCAGAAACGATACGGAATCCTCTGTCCTTTAAGATAGCTACATCAAGTCCAAGGTCCTTCGCGACGTTTCCCACAATGCTTCCTCGTTTAATATCCTCGGATATGGAATACCGAACCTGTGCAGAGGCAGTATGAAAAATAAAAACCAACGTGACCAAAAAAGCATCGAGGCGCCGGAGCAGCCTCCATGGCTCCCGTCGTCTTTGTTCCATCGTTCGATTAATACAATCTAATGTAGTCCAAAGTCCTAGAACTAAAACCGATCCCTCGAATGAGTGGTATCCACCATATTCCTGAATTCAAACGATTCTGTCAAATTATCTTTATCTTCTTTTTTTTTTACGGCTGTTGTTTTTCATTCAAATAAATAGCCTAGATCACACGAACGAATGCTTCGACCGAAACAACTACAGAATGGCAAGGGGGTGGGCGGCTATGAATGACGAGAGGCTGTGATGAGACCCCGTGTTTTCATTTGCTGGCTACACTGCCATCCCACGACCACCAGACAGACTGCAGCGGCCCGTGAGACAACGGAAACGCTCTCTGAATATCCCCAAGTATGGGTACATGTGGCACCAAATATTGACATGGCTTTGTAAATGTGAACAAGAATCGTATTGGGGGAATGCCTTTAGAAAAAGCATAGACGGCAGCATATAGATACCGACTTAACCAGATGGCATTTGAAAACAGTACCACGGAGAGCACGGTAATGCATTATAGGCATGCGTGAGTCATTCCCCCTTGTTGTTACAAAAATATAGATCTAAAGATAGATAGATACATGGATAGATAGAAAAAATATGTATAATTCTATAAATGTATAGATGTATAGCTATATCGATATATAGCAGAAAGACCTTCATCAGGACCGTGGAGTGTGCCGTTCTGATTATTTAAAACGAAAAAACAAATTACCGAAATGAACGTATGAATGTTCAAAGTTTTAAATGGTGAGGTTTTGCAGCATTGATATGATGATGATAAAGACAACAGTCTTCTTAGCCCTTCAGAACCATGTCTGGTCTGTGAAACCACAAAGTATTCCAATTGCTGCCCTATATTGTTGCTATTTTAGATGCTATACTCATTTTGGGTTTAATTATTCCCTTTATCAAAATAAGCAACACAATCAAACAATTCAATATCTCATTGATCTTACCTCTGTAGATGTACTCCTCCTCTCAGGGACCACTAGAGTGTTTCCATTGCTCCCAGGGACTATAGTAGATCCTATACTCATTCTGGGTCCAACTAACATGTAGCGTTTCTCTCCAGATCTGTACTGGATGCTGTGACACAGAGTTCCATCATAGTTTGTTTCTTGTAAATACTTGGCAGCACTAAGTTCCCTTGGTTTGGAGCATTGCATTACAACCAACACGATGATGCTGGCGATGAAGAGAGCGGAGACAGAGCCCAGAGTAATCATCAGATAAAAAGTGACATTGCTCTCATCGTCTGCCTTTGAAACACTTTTCACATCAGAAGCTGAAATGGCCTCTTTGGGCTCCACCAGCTTGACAACCACAGTAGCTGTTGCTGAGAGTGACACGTTCCCATTGTCCTTGACCAGTATGACCAGTTTGTGTTGAGCCTCGTCTGTCTCGGTGAATGAGCGCAGTGTTCTTATCCGTCCAGTATAGCGGTCCAAACCAAAGAGACTGTGGTCACTCACTTCCAGTAGTGAGAATAACATCCAGCCGTTGTATCCTATATCAGCATCGTAGGCTCTCACTTTAGTCACCAGGTGGCCTGCAGGAACATTGCGAGGAACCTCCTCCACTCCCTCAGCAGAACCGTTAGAGCTGACCGGATGTAAGATAACCGGAGGATTGTCATTATCATCCAGAATGAACACATGAACAGTGACGTTGCTGCTTCGTGAGTTAGTTCCCCCATCCGTGGCAACAACATGAAATGGGAACGTTTTAAGAGTTTCAAAATCAAAGCTTTTATGGGCCACTATAACGCCGCTTTCATGGTTGATGTTAAGAAAGGACGAATGGTCCCGTTCCTCTCTTGGTATATGATATGAAATGAGGGAATTTGAATCTTCATCTGGGTCAGAGGCTCTGACTGAAAAAAGGGAAGCACTTGGGTTGTTGTTTTCAGTGATATAGAATGTGTAATGGCTTAATGGGAATGTAGGACTATTGTCGTTTACATCTGATACAACAATGTGTATATTTTTTTCTGAAGATAGCATTGGCACTCCTGAGTCGCTGGCAATAATTCTAACATTGTATCCAGACTGCTTCTCTCTGTCTAAAGGGGCTTTCGTGACCAACGAATACATTTTGTCTTGAGTAGAAGGTGATAACGTGAAAGGAATGTCATCACTTAAAGAGCAAACGACTTTGCCGTTAAGCCCAGAATCTAGATCATTCACGCTTATTAATGCAACAGTCGTTCCTAGTCGAGCATCTTCCGAAACTGCCCTTGAAAACGAAGTTACTTCTATTTCTGGCACATTATCGTTCAAATCAACAATATTAACCAATACACTTTTGTCTGTCTTGAAAGGAGCCGGTCCCTTATCTGATGCCTTTATATCAATGTCATAGCTCTCTGCCATTTCGAAATCTAGTAAACCCTGCACAATAATTTCACCTGTATTTAGATCTATATGAAAAAGCTCTAGTATTGAGCGGTCCACGTTATTACCGAAAGAATAGAGGATTTCTCCGTTCGATCCCTGGTCTATATCTGTGGCATTTATTTGTATTACGGTGGTGCCTATAGGGGAATTTTCATTCAAATTAACAGCATAAACTTCTTTGGTAAAAATTGGCATATTATCATTAACATCTAAAACATCCACTTGGATTTGCACTGAACCTGATCTCGGGGGTTTTCCTCCATCGATGGCAGTAAGAAGTAATCTATGACTGGCCTTTGTTTCCCTATCGAGCGGCCTTAGCAGATTCAACACGGGTATTTTCCCGTCTTTTCCACGATCTTTAATTTCTAAACGGAAGTGGTCGTTGTGGCTCAGTTTATATTCTTGAACTGTAAATTGACCAACGTCCGAGTCTCGAGCGGCCTGGAGTTGAATTCGTAATCCTGGCTGACTGGATTCAGAAACCTCTAAACGAGCCTCCTTCTCCGAGAAGCTGGGAGAGTGATCGTTCACGTCTAGCACCTCGACAACAACATAATGAATCTCAAGAGGATTTTCCAGAACAGTTTTCAGATTGATCAAGCACGGAATGGTTCGTTCGCACACGGCCTCCCTGTCAATGATTTCCTTGACGTACAATAAACCATCGTGCTGGTTGACCTGGAACAGAGACTCCGTAGACCCGGGCACGATTCGACATCCTCTCTCCTTCAATGAATTCGTATCCAGTCCCAAATCCTTTGCGATATTACCAACCACCGTTCCTTTTTTGACTTCCTCGGTTATGGAATAGCGGATCTGCGCCGAAACGTTGCACAACAAAAGTAAGAGAAAACCGACGGCATAAGCAATGCTTGCCGGGTGTTCATTTTTCTCCATAATGTTCCAATCCTTCCTTTTGAACACCGTCAAAGGTGAATCGAGGATATATGAGATCAACGAAAAAATAGTCCACTCGATCTCTAGTAGGTTATGATAATATTTCCACCGTCAGATTGAACCTTAGCCATCGGCTCCTATTTCCACCTAGTCCGTGCAGGCGCAGCAGAGGGGTGGACCCCTCTTTTTAACAAAGGGTTATGTCGAAAACTACATTTGTACTCGTATACTGACACCCAGTGATCGTTCACGTGCAACGCCATTCTAACATTGGGTAACAGAGACTCGTGATTCGTATATATTCAGACAATACTGGTGCAGCTACTACGACTCATAATTGTAGGCCTATAATAATAATAATAATAATAAGAAGAAGAAGAAGAAGAAGAAGAAGAAGAAGAAGAAGAAGAATATGCATAATAATATGAATATTAAAATTCATAATTAATGTATAATTATTCAATTTATAATCACATGTTTACTATTATTTTGATACAACATGTATTTTGATATAAAAGGAAATAATATATTTCCCATATTAAAAAAATAATCTTGATGAATAATATGTTTTTGTGTTTTTCTTAATCAAACTGTACATTGGAGTGGATGAAATATATTTAAGTATATCCTTTTAACAATTAATGCAGTTTGGAGGAAATTTCTGAAGCCAAGGTTTATGAACCACGATCCATACCCGCAAAGCACACTGTGAAGTTATTTTACTGAGGAAGAAAAGCTTTAAAATTTAGCAGAACACTCAAACCACTTATTAACAAGCATTTAGCAGAACCGCAATACCGCATGGACATCATGGACGGCAGCGGTCTCTTCAAGCACCATGGACAGCGACAAGACAAGGATAGGATTCTGAGTTGAATGCGTATCACATTTGGAACATAGACACCCATCAATATATTAACCATAGGGAAGTTACAATTCAATTAAAATGTTCATGTTCAAAACGTACTTTCCTGGCAAAAGTAAAACACTAAAGACTGAAATGAATCTTACCTCTGTAGATGTACTCCTCCTGTCAGGGACCACTAGAGTGTTCCCATTGATCCCCGGGACTATAGTAGATCCTATACTCATTCTGGGTCCAACTAACATGTAGCGTTTCTCTCCAGATCTGTACTGGATGCTGTGACACAGAGTTCCGTCGTAGTTGGTTTCTGGTAAATACTTTGAGGATACGTCCGTGGTTTTAGAGCACTGCATTGCAATCAGCACAATAATACTGATGAGAAAAAGAGTTGAAACTGAAGCAAGAGTTATCATTAAATAAAATATCACGCTACTATCCCCAATGTCAGTAACTGCACTTTTCACATCAGAAGCTGAAATGGCCTCTTTGGGCTCCACCAGCTTGACAACCACAGTAGCTGTTGCTGAGAGTGACACGTTCCCATTGTCTTTGACCAGTATGACCAGTTTATGTTGAGCCTCGTCTGTCTCTGTGAATGAGCGCAGTGTTCTTATCCGTCCAGTATAACGGTCCAAACCAAAGAGACTGTGGTCACTCACTTCCTGTAGTGAGAATAACAGCCAGCCGTTGTATCCTATATCAGCATCGTAGGCTCTCACTTTAGTCACCAGGTGGCCTGCAGGAACATTGCGAGGAACCTCCTCTACTCCTTCAGCAGAACCGTTAGAGCTGACCGGATGTAAGATAACCGGAGGGTTGTCGTTCTGATCCAGAAGAAACACGTTCACTGTCACGTTGCTGCTCAACGCTGGCGTTCCAGAGTCAGAGGCCACTATTTTAAATGTGAATGTTTTTAGAGACTCAAAGTCAAATGTTTTCAGTGCAGAAATCTGTCCGTTATCTGAGTTCACATTGAGGAATGAGGCCATATCTTTGGGACCCCCTTGTCTGAGAATATGATACGTTATGGCTGCATTTTCATTCAGATCCCGGTCAGAAGCACTCACTGAGAATATGGAGGCTAGCACTGCGTTGTTCTCTACTAGATACAACTCTACTGGATTCTTTAGGAAAGACGGACTGTTATCATTCACATCCGCTATCTGAACCCCGAGGGTCTTGGAGGCTAACAACGGAGGGTCCCCACAGTCTGCCGCGGTGATTGTTATATCATAATGAGACACCGTCTCTCGATCCAGCAAGCCCTTAGTGACAACGGAATAGACGTTGTCTTTATAGGTGGGTTTCAGTTCAAAGGGAAGGTCTTTGGTGAGGCTTAAAATTATTTTACCATTCACACCAGAGTCCTTATCCGACACGCTAATCAAGGAAATACCTGTGCCAGGTTTGGTGTCTTCTGGCACTGTGTTTGAGAGGGATGTAACTTCTATAGTTGGTGGATTATCATTCAGGTCTTGTACCTTTATGATTACCCTGCACTCGGATGATAGTGGTGGGGTCCCTCTATCTGAGGCTTGCACATCTATCTTATAAACCACTGCTTTTTCAAAATCCACTCCTCCTTTCACTTTAATTTCTCCACTTAAACTATTCAGTTCGAAAATGTCATAGATATTTCTGTGCAAGGCTTTCCCAAGGCTATACTCTATCTCCCCATTGACCCCTTCATCTTTGTCTATTGCTGTTACTTTTATAATTTCAGTTCCAATTGGAACATTTTCTTGCATTGTTACATGGTATGTATCTTGACTGAAAACAGGGCGGTTATCATTAGTGTCATGCACAATGACTGACACATTGAGAGTACCAGATCTGCGAGGCTTACCTCCATCAATGGCTGTTAAAATCAGCATGTGCTCGCTTATTTGCTCTCTGTCTAATGCCTTCTTCAAAACTAAGAATGGTATTTTATCGTCATCACTTTGCCGCACATCTATTTCAAAGTGATCGTTAGACGTCAATGTATATGTGCGAACTGAGTTTATTCCGGCGTCAGGATCACGAGCAGCTTGTAGTTTATATTTCATTCCCGGGGACGTTTGCTCGCCTATTTCAAACGTTTGCTCATTTTCAGGAAAACGAGGGGAGTTATCATTAACGTCCGTAATTTCTATGACTAGATAGTGGATTTCAAGCGGATTTTCAACAACAATCTTTAGCTCCAATTGACAAGCGCTGTCCTCACTGCACAACTCTTCCCTGTCGATTTTCCCATTCACGATCAAGTCTCCATTGTTCTGATTCACGCCAAAAAGAGAATCCATAGAAGTCGACATAATTCGGAAGCGGCGATCAATCAAAGAAGCTATGTCAATGCCAAGATCTTTTGCAATATTCCCAACGACAGATCCATGTTTTACTTCTTCTGGAATAGAGTATCTTAACTGAGCAGAAGCCTTTTCTTGGAAAAATAGCAATAGGAGGGACCAATAGAAAACAGGCCGAACAAAGATAGTATTTTGTACGAGGTATTTACTCCCCATGTTTAGATGAAAAAACAACGAGCATCTATAGCTAAAAAGATTGCGGTGCAAAGCTTTCAGATCAAAACGCCAGGTCCAACATGGTAAAATAAAGCGCACCTCGTCCTTCCGAATCCGTTCTGACTCCAACCTCTCCTCTATGCCGTTCTCAAACAAAAGGCGATGGGAGGAACGGAATCGTGCAGAGCCTTCGTGGTGGCATACTGACACCCAGAGGTGAAATTGTTTCACCTTTAACAAACGATGACTCCTGTTAATTTTCATATGCCTTTCTGGTGACATAGTTAGGCAATGCAACAAATTAATAATCCGATTCATCTTCATTTTGCAAGCCAATATTTTCACTTCATTACAAGCCCTCTCCAAGCAGGCCCATAATATCATTTAAGAGGTCTATAGTAATTTTTGTATTTTTTTGTATTCATTTGTTAAAGGCCTAACTATTAGTAATAGTTGTATTACCTTGACTAGTAACTTCTATCTGGCATTTTTATGCAAATTCGTTAAATTGAATCCCTAATAAACATGTATTTCAACTTTTCCAAAGATCACGATGCATTACGAAACTGTAGTTATAAATTGTTCGCAAAAAAATATATATAGAACAACGAAAATATGAATGCCTGACAAAGGAACCATTTTGCCACTATATTCCCTTAAAGATGGACGTCCAATAAATTAAATTCGATCATGGAAGAAACAATCCTCAAAAATCACATCATCCAGCATGTACTCCACATTAAAGTATAAAAAGGTTACGATAGAAAACTCGCATTAGCGCCTCGCTTGCCTGTTCATCCTCCAACAGGGGACTAACAATGAGCTTCGTTAATGGCTGAGCCTCTCTCACAGCCTGGCAGACCGAATAATGTAACACTGACACCCTGTGTGCCGCTCCATGTAGGACTACGTCTCACACAACGAATACCTTTCAATTATGATGTGTAATTTATGATTATTATTTCGGCCAGTGAAAAACAGTATTCAGCGCCATGGACAGCTAACACAAAAACGCCAAACCCTCAGTGTGAGAAAGACTTCAATTCAAGTCCTTTACCAAACAATGCAGATCTATGAACCCATGTTAGTATATGGAAATAAATATATAGTAAGCAACATATATATAGTTAAACATTAATTACCTCTGCAGATGTACTCCTCCTGTCAGGGACCACTAGAGTGTTCCCATTGCTCCCCGGGACTATAGTAGATCCTATACTCATTCTGGGTCCAACTAACATGTAGCGTTTCTCTCCAGATCGGTACTGGATGCTGTGACACAGAGTTCCGTCATAGTTGGTTTCTGGTAAATACTTGGAGGATACATCCGTGGTTTTAGAGCACTGCATTGCAATCAGCACAAAAATACTGATAAGAAAAAGAGTTGAAACTGAAGCCAGAGTTATCATTAAATAAAATGTCACCCCACTATCACCAATGTCCGCTGCTGCACTTTTCACATCAGAAGTTGAAATGGCCTCTTTGGGCTCCACCAGCTTGACAACCACAGTAGCTGTTGCTGAGAGTGACACGTTCCCATTATCTTTGACCAGTATGACCAGTTTATGTTGAGCCTCGTCTGTCTCTGTGAATGAGCGCAGTGTTCTTATCCGTCCAGTATAGCGGTCCAAACCAAAGAGACTGTGGTCACTCACTTCCTGTAGTGAGAATAACAGCCAGCCGTTGTATCCTATATCAGCATCGTAGGCTCTCACTTTAGTCACCAGGTGGCCTGCAGGAACATTGCGAGGAACCTCCTCTACTCCTTCAGCAGAACCGTTAGAGCTGAGCGGATGTAAGATAACCGGAGGGTTGTCGTTCTGGTCCAGAATAAATACGTTGACTGTGACGTTGCTTCTTAGTGGGGGACTTCCAGAGTCTAGGGCCACAACTTGGAACTGAAATTTCTTTAACGTTTCAAAGTCAAAGCTTTTCATCGCAGAAATGTGGCCATTATCCGAATTAATATTTAGGAAAGATGACATGTCATTCCGACTTCCATCCCCTCTAACTGTTTGGTAGATTATCGCAGCGTTTTCGTTTAAATCTTTATCGAATGCACTGACTGAAAATATAGAGGTACTGGGAGCGTTATTTTCCAGTAAATATAACTCCAGAGGATTTTGTGCGAACTCGGGGCTGTTGTCGTTTACGTCAGAAATCTTAACGCTCAGAGATTTAAAAGTGGAGAGAGGGGGCTGACCACAGTCGGTAGCCGTTAATGTGACGTCATAACGGGACATGGTTTCTCTGTCCAACTTCTCTTTGACAACCAATGAGTACATGTTATCCTTATATGACGGTTTCAATTCAAATGGTACATTTTCGTTCAGACTACATATCACTTTTCCATTCAGTCCAGAATCAATATCAGTGACACTTACAAGGTAAATGACTGTCCCTTGTTTTGAATCTTCCGGCACGCTGTCAGAAATCGACGTCACTTCTATCGCTGGTTTATTGTCATTAACGTCTTCTATTTTTATTATAACTCTACAATCTGTTGTCATTGGAGGCTGGCCTTTGTCAGAGGCTTGGATATCTATTTTATAAACATCCATTGTCTCATAGTCAATCTTTCCTTTGACTAGAATTTCTCCAGTTATTTTATCTAAGGAAAATAGTTCTACTATTTTAGCGGTACTGTCAGTTCCAAATGCATACTCAACCTGCCCATTCGTCCCCTCGTCTAAATCATTTGCCTTTACCTTTATTACAACAGTACCAATGTCAACATTTTCTCGTAACATAACTGAATAAACCTCTCGAGAAAATATTGGTCTATTGTCATTGTTATCAAGAACTAGTATAGTAACATTGAGATGTGCCGATTTATGCGGTTTTCCTCCGTCTACAGCTGTAAGAACCAGGCTGTAATTCGTTCTCTGCTCCCTGTCCAATTGCCGCTGCAAGACCAAAAACGGAATTTTGTCTTCTCCCCTATCTCTAATTTCGAGTTGAAAATGATCGTCCTGACTCAGAAGATAACGTTGTACCGAATTAATTCCGACGTCTGGATCGTGGGCCCCTGCCAGTTGAAATCTCGCCCCCTGCAGAGTGCTTTCTGCGATCTCGATCACCTTTTCTTTCTCCGGAAACATGGGTGCGTTGTCATTTCTATCTGTTACTTCCACGCTTATGTAGTGAATTTCAAGTGGATTTTCAATAACAATTTTGAGCTCCACTAAACACGCACCGCTGTGTTCGCAAATGTCTTCTCGGTCCACCTTCTGAGTATTGTACAGAGCACCATTGTTCTGGTTTACCTCAAATAGCGAATCTTTAGTTCCAGCCACGATGCGGAATCGCCTTTCCTTCAAAGTCGTTGGATCAAGCCCTAAATCCTTGGCTACATTCCCAATAACAGATCCCACTTTAGCCTCTTCTGGCGTGGAGTATCGTATTTGAGCTGAAGCAAGCGCACCAAAAAATAACAGAACAACGAAAATATGAAGGCCTGACAAAGGAACCATTTTGCCACTATATTCCCTTAAAGATGGACGTCCAATAAGTTAAATTCGATCATGGAAGAAACAATCCTCAAAAATCACATCATCCAGCATGTACTCCACATTAAAGTATAAAAAGGTTACGATAGAAAACTCGCATTAGCGCCTCACTTGCCTGTTCATCCTCCAACAGGGGACTAACAATGAGCTTCGTTAATGGCTGAGCCTCTCTCACAGCCTGGCAGACCGAATAATGTAACACTGACACCCTGTGGGCCGCTCCATGTAGGACTACGTCTCATACAACGAATACCTTCCAATTATGATGTGTAATTTATGATTATTATTTCGGCCTGTGAAAAACAGTATTCAGCGCCATGGACAGCTAACACAAAAACGCCAAACCCTCAGTGTGAGAAAGACTTCAATTCAAGTCCTTTACCAAACAATGCAGATCTATGAACCCATGTTAGTATATGGAAATAAATATATAGTAAGCAACATATATATAGTTAAACATTTCTTACCTCTACAGATGTACTCCTCCTGTCAGGGACCACTAGAGTGTTCCCATTGCTCCCCGGGACTATAGTAGATCCTATACTCATTCTGGGTCCAACTAACATGTAGCGTTTCTCTCCAGATCTGTACTGGATGCTGTGACACAGAGTTCCATCATAGTTGGTTTCTGGTAAATACTTGGAGGATACGTCCGTGGTTTTAGAGCACTGCATTGCAATCAGCACAATGATGCTGAAGACAAAAAGAGTTGAAACTGTTGCTAAAGTTATCATCAAATATTAAGTTACATTGGTGTCATTATCATTATTTGTAACACTTTTCACATCAGCGGCAGAAATGGCCTCTTTGGGTTCCACGAGCTTGACAATCACAGTAGCTGTTGCTGAGAGTGACACGTTCCCATTGTCTTTGACCAGTATGACCAGTTTATGTTGAGCCTCGTCAGTCTCTGTGAATGAGCGCAGTGTTCTTATCCGTCCAGTATAGCGGTCCAAACCAAAGAGACTGTGGTCACTCACTTCCTGTAGTGAGAATAACAGCCAGCCGTTGTATCCTATATCAGCATCGTAGGCTCTCACTTTAGTCACCAGGTGGCCTGCAGGAACATTGCGAGGAACCTCCTCTACTCCTTCAGCAGAACCGTTAGAGCTGACCGGATGTAAGATAACTGGAGGGTTGTCGTTCTGGTCCCGAAGAAACACGTTCACCGTAACTTGGCTACTGAGTGATGGCGTCCCAGAATCCGCAGCGAGAACTTGGAACTGAAATGTTTTCAACTTCTCGAAGTCAAAACTTTTGAGCGCAGAAATGTGACCGTTTTCCGAAATAACATTCAAGAAGGATGATACATCTTCCAGTTTCCGTTCTCCTCTAACCAAACTATAAGATAATGCAGCATTTTCATTTAAATCCTTATCGAAAGCGCTAACGAAGAAAATCGAAGTGCCGGCGACATTATTTTCAAACAGGTAAACATCCACTGTATCGTGTGGGAATTCCGGACTATAATCGTTTACATCCGACACCTGAATGTGTAAAGTTTTGAACGTGGACAGGGCGGGTTCGCCAGAGTCAGTCGCTGTTATTGTGATGTCGTATTCCGAGACGGATTCTCTATCCAGCCTCTGTTTTGTTACTAACGAATACAAATTTTCTTGAAATGAGGGCTTTAACTCAAATGGCACATTTTCTGATAGACTGCATACAACTCTGCCGTTATTTCCTACGTCTTCATCGGTAATACTGATCAAAGAAACGACTGCACCTGGTTTTGAGCCCTCTGAGACAACGCTTGACAGGGATGTGACCTCTATATCAGGTTTGTTATCGTTAACATCCAGTACTTTGATGATAACCCTGCAGTCCGTACTCATTGGTGGTTGTCCTTTATCCGAGGCATGGAGGTCTAGTTTATACACTTCGGCATTCTCAAAATCAACATGACCAGTTATACGAATTTCACCTGTTAGTGTGTCCAATTCAAATGTGTCATACATCTGGGAGTCAAGTTCACTTCCAAAAAAGTATTGTACATCTCCATTTGCCCCCTCGTCTTCGTCGGTTGCATTCACCTTTAAAACAATGGTTCCATACTCAACATTTTCCGGTATGGTTGCGGTGTACACCTCTTGGCTGAATACGGGAGGGTTGTCATTTGAATCAAGCACTGTGATTGTGACGTTCAGCGTTCCTGATTTGGGACGAACCCCGCCATCAATAGCGGTGAGGATCAATGTGTGCACGGACTGTTTTTCCCTATCTAGAGCCTTTTGCAAAACCAAAAACGGTATCTTGTCGTCTCCTCTTTCTCGTATTTGCAAATTAAAATGTTCGTTCTGGGTTAGTTTATATGCGTGCACGGTGTTTGAGCCAGCGTCCCGATCACGAGCCGTTGGCAACTGGAAACGCTTACCGGGGCTGGTGGACTCGGATATTTCCAGTAGTTTATCATCCTCTTGGAATTTGGGCGCATTATCATTTATATCCGTAATATCGACGCCAACGTAATGTATTTCCAAAGGGTTCTCAACCATGATTTTTAGGTTGATCGAACAAACAGCATTTCTACTACATAGGTCGGTGTACTTTGCGGCCAATTGATTTTCGTTTTGAAATGAGAAAACCAAAATCGGGAAACAAGCTGTTTCCCGATTACCAAATAGAGATAGGAAAACAAAAATCCGAAAATGACCCATTTTCCGAATTTTGTTTTGATAATAGAAAACGGAAAACGGTAAAACAACCAGTTTTCTGATTTTCTTTGATGTGCTTAAACATGGACATCGGGAATTAAAATACTGCGTGGAAATCTTCTTTCTCAATTTTGCGAAGATTTTTGTGTTGTGACCCGGAAGCTATCAGTAGTTGGCGGTGTATTTAATTTGGAGCCAAGCTATCAGTAGTTGGCGGTGTATTTAATTTGGAGCCAGACATCCTTGAGACGCACCTCAAAATGGCATTGCACGAATAAGCAGGTTTTATTTCAGAACACCGAAATAATGGAATGTCCTGTGGGGATATCGCCACTGCGTTATGCACCCAGTTTGGAACTACACGGGGGTTTTCCGAGAGGAATGTGCGGAGGTGGTGTGCTGAGCAGGGGCTTGTCAGGGACTTCTGCCCTGATAGTCAACTTGAAGTTGAAGTCGCTGAAGGTACTCTCGAGGTAGGTTTTTTTTTTATCATCCACCTTTCACGATTACCGCTTTTGTAAAACATACAAAGGAATGCTACTCTTACATAAAAAGCTGACCACAGTTATAGGCAAAGTCGGGCATCTGACTGGTGCTAATGCAATTTTTGGATTTAATTCATAAACACGTTGGTTGTTAATCAACAGAAAATATTTCTGTATTTTTAAAAAATGCACGTCTTAATCACATTATTATCAAATGTAACATTTAGCATAAAATTTACATTTAAACTAAGATGATTTATTATTTATAATTAAATATATATATTTAAGCAATATAGTAGGCTGCGAGTGGGGTAGGTAAGGGATATTCCCACGGGTGGTGTTCGGCCGTAGGTAACAGAAGGTAACAATATCCCTTACCTACCCCACTCGCACGAGTACTATATTGCTTTTATAAAACAATTTTATATTCAACCAATTAACATTTCAACACGAAGTTATTGATTTAAAAAATGTTAATTTCACCATTGTTTCTCCGCAACAAAAAATAGTTCCAGTCAACGTCTTGGTTTGGAATTACAAGAACTAACAGTTATCATCAACGCGCTTTAGAATATCATCGCAGAGTGATTTATTATTAGCTGTGAAAGTCCGAGTTGGGATGTCCTGGGATATTCCAACTCATGGAACGTCTCTCGTCCAATCAGAAACAGCTTAATAACTCGATAGAACCCAATTGTTTTATAATATGTATATATATTATGTATGCCAAACATCATACCTACCCCCCCCCCCCCCCCCCCCCCCCCCCCCCCCCCCCCCCCCCCCAGACTGGATCGTCTTTTGGTCGAAAAATGATGACTGGATATCTATCCGCAAAAGGGGTTAAAGCTTCTGAAGGCAGAGTGGGCAATGTGTTGAGAAGTATTCATCAACCCTACCACATTGCAAGACAGCAGGTAAGGTCAAATAGCATTGTGTTTTCTACATTTCAATAGAACATACGTGTTGAGATTCTAATCATACGAATGAAAGATTATTGAGTTTTTATTATAATGTAATTCTTATATTTTAGGGTGCCCGGAATCTGAACCCCATACCCTACAATGCAGAATACATGGGTCACAAGCTGCATGTAGATCAGAATGAGAAGCTTGTTATGTTTGGAGTGACTCATGTTATGGCTATCGATGGTTTCAGCAAGAAGGTGGTCGGTCACTCCACCATGCCAATAAAGAACAACATCGTGATTTATGAGGAAGTGTACTGGTAAATTAACTTCACAGACTTTGTAAGGTGGAACCCAAAGTTGTCTCCTTAGGAGGACCCAGACTTGAACAAGTACATTAAAAAAGGTTAAAACCTAGATTTGTAATATGGAAATAATTAATTTGGAAAAAACAAAAAACTTTTTCCCTCTTCCAGTTTCTTAGTTCATTTTCCAGTTTTACTATTATTGATATCATTCCAATTTTGACAAAAAAATGTAATTGTCACTTTAGCTGGCCATGGCTAAGAGACTGATGCTGTTTATGTATATTTTATGTTTGTCGGTGATTTATCTTCAGGCCTGCTGTTCTTTCCTATGGACTATGGGACCAGGTCAGAGTTGACTGTGGGAAAGAATTATATCTGGCTTTATTCATCCAGGAAAAACTGGCAGAACATCGACACAATACTCAAAGGCAGCCCTACCTTCAGACACCTTCTACAAGGGTAAAATAAATGTGTTGTTAAAAATGAATCCTGGTTTCTTGCCATTGAGGCGTATTTCTAATGAGGGCATGCAGACTGACACTATCCTTATAACCTGCACAGAACCATGTGATAGAGAGAATGTGGTCGGAGGTGAATGCTTGAGTCAACTACCCTTTGAAGACAGCTCTGGTACAGCTGGTGGACCAGGAGGAACTGGACATGGAGGACAACACATCCAGGTATTGTGTGTCAAACCTGACATGCCAGCTGGCTAGGATTGGCATCACAAATGTCGTACAGGCATGGAATGCACACAGGATCCCAGGTATGATTAATTTCATTTTGCTGGCTGTATTACAGGCATAACTTGCTAATAAAGCAGTGTAAATTAATTTTGATGTTCTATTGTAGAGTTCAATCTGAAATGGATTCACAAATGTGTAGCTCAAATTGCAACACTGCAAATCCAGTACTTACTGTAGAGGGGCAGATTCAATTAGTAAAACATGTTATTAGTTAGAATCAAGTTTTTTGGACATTGACCATGTTCTTGCTATTTTAGGTGACTTCTACAGGTTTGGAGTTGAATGTAAATGAATACATGCTCAAAGCACAGACATTCATCTTTAATTTGAGGGCATTTACATTGGGTGAATTTTGTAGGAATGACCCTCATCTGAATGAAGCTTAGTCATTATTGTCAACTCCAATATGCTGTGAAAGACAACTAAAATAACAAGTCAAAACATCATTGGCAAAATGATTACCTCCCCACAAGTGTAACCCCTTTAATCTCACTACTCACTTTACTGTCTTGTCTTCTTACCAAACGAACTGGCTAAAGAAGGGTGTCCTGCAAAACTTTCTGAGGACCTTCTGCCAGTCGGTGCAGTTGCAGCTGACCTGTATCAGCAGGAAATGGGATCAGCCTTGAAAAGAGAATCCATTTATGGAAGTGATCCTTTCCCCTCTGAAGAAGCCCAACAATGGACTGAAACTGAGTTTGGTTCTCTCTTTGATTTGCTATCCCTCTACCAAAATGTGGTTAACCATAACTATGGCCCTTTTAAAAATGCGGTGAGGTCTCTGATTGATATCACCTCAAGACATGTGCGACCTGTTACACAGTGACCTGCAATGGTCAATGAAGAAGCAGTATACCAAAAATAACATTTTATTACAACAATGATAAAGTGGAAGTTGTCTTTTTTTTCTTCTTTTTTTTTTTTTTTAAAACGGTCACACACAATATAAACATTACAACAAACAACATCTTTCTGGTCATGTACCCATAATAACATCCAACAAACAAACTGAGGTAGTTCCAGTAATGCAAACATAACAAACAATAACAAACAATTATCTATCAAATCAAATCTATTCAATTATTCTCTCCTTGAAAAGTGACAAGGCAGCAGAGAGACCCTTCACTTCATGTATTTTATTTTCAAAGTCTCCTGCCCTGCATTTCAAGCAGTGGTCTGATGTGACTAACCACAGCTCCACACAGGTACGACATCCAATTATCGATTCACAGCATGTGGCAAACATGGGATCTGCCATTACAACTGCAAGATTAAAAAAATATATATTATAAATTGATGCAGAAAATAACATTTAATTGTTAGCTGCAATATAGAAGGAAATTAACTGTAAGCAATCAGAAGTGTGTTTTATCGCCGAGTGAATGTTGAAGATGGCGATGAACACCCGTGACAGCTGGTCAGCGCAGTGCTTGAGGGTGGCAGGCGGCTATGTTTTGTACTGTAGAATGACCTACTGTTACATATCTTACACGTACCTTTACACACAAGACATGCAAAGGCTTCCTTTAAGGGCTGCAAACCGACATTTGCCATGATCTCCTCCTTTTGAGACTTGGCCAGCTGAGACTGCTGGTTGATTGAATTAGTGACCTCTTGGAGACTCCCGGCGGCTTGCTTCAGCTGGTCAACACGTCCAAGGACCTTCTGCAGGCTTGAATCTCCATCCCTTCGACTTAAATGTATGAACAGAAAAGAAAGGATTAAAGATTTTTTTAAAATGGTGCATATGAACAAATGTTTGAATATCTTTCTGAATATTTTATACATCTTTATTTTACTCTGTAAAAGCGTCAACCTATGACACATTGTTGTCATATAATTGAATCATAATGACTTCATTCATGATCATCACTCAAAAAAGCAGACCAAATTAAGTTCAAATAATAATTATTCTTCCACTCTACTTTCTTTTCTTTTTCCTTTCTTAACTTTTGCATTACACTGGTATTTCCTTCAGGAAGTTTTAGTTCATATATGAATTTGCCTACAGATCAAATGTTGTATTACCTTGTTTTAGCTCTTCTCCCATTCTGAAACTCCACAAAGTCACTTTCAGGCACAGCATATATTTTTCTTGAGTTCTGTTTCCAGAACTGGGAACCTAAGAAGTCAGAAAACATTAACTTCACTTCTGTTTTTAAAAGGGGTCATTGACTTTTTGGGGGTATTTCACACGGTTCCTTACGGTCTCCGAATAGGGTATGTAACATTGGTTGGGCTGTATACAAACACGTGTTATTTATTTGAATGAAACACAGTCAGGGACATGAAATAACGTTAGCCACATTGCCAATAAACTAAACCATCACATCTACCGATAATAGAAACAGGGAGGATACGTTAGAAACAACATAGTACTACAGCTTGCGGTTTTAATGAACAAAGGGTCAGAACAGCACCTTTTCAGATACATCTTCTTAGCAAATCCTGCTTTACATACCTACCGGTTTTTAATTGTGAGATTTGCATATGAAAGAAGTGTCAATGGACTTTAAGGGTTCATTGTACGTACATTTTACCCACTGAACTGTCGTTAATCAACTGTGACAAGGTAAATTTGTTTTTTGCAATCAATGACTCCTTTAAAATCAACATTAAGGTTTATTAGAAATCACAAATTAGAAGCAAGTTTCTGATCATACATCTTACTTCTTGTGCCCTCAGAGTCCATTATTTCGTTTCCTTGGGTGTCCGTCAAGGTAATAGGCTTATCAGAGCCCACGGCATCTTGAACTTTGACCGAAATTCGTTCAACGCAGGCCTCAGCTTCCAAAAAGCGCACAACTACTGTCCTGGAAGGACTGAGTTTCTCATTAACAATTTCTGCCAGATGGATTGTCCTGGGGATAAATCAGACCGTCTTAAAATCACACCTATGGGCCTAAAATGATATTTATATATTATAGGACGAGATTTTAGCAGCAGAGATCAGTTACATATTTAACAAGTAACCTTTGGAATGATCTTCCCTGGAACAAGCTAGCTCCACTACCTCGTGGACTTCCAGCTCGTGGTGGTGGTGGTGGTGTTTCAGTGGAAAAACCAGACGCAGAAAAAGATGTGGCAGAAGCAGAAGCCAGTGAGGGTCGGCGCATGAACCCAAAAGCAGGAGCACCAGCAGCGGGTGGAAGGTGCTCTGCATCGCCGTGGACCTCATAATGACTGCGATTAGTTAGATTAATTATGGAAAAATGGCCTGCTGGCTCTGGAAATATTGCCGTGTTGGAGTCGTCCGTGATATAAAGACTGCTGCAACTGACCTGTTTAATAGAATTAAATGAAAAATACCATAAAGGATTAAAAAACATTGTAATTAAATAGTACAAATACTAATGCTAATCCCGTGTTTCCATAACAAATATACATCACAGGTCAACATACTTAAAACAATTCATATATATATTAGGGCTGTGAAATGATTAAAAAAAAAAGTGTGGATTAATCTGTGGATTAATCATGATTTATCACATATTACCGATTTTCTCTGTATATTAAGCATGACAAAAGACAAAATACATTGAACATGTTTTCTTTTTTCATTAATGAAAAACTAAAACAATGGTGCTGCAACTCAGCAGTTCTTTAATAATAATAATAATAATTAATTTTATTTGTAACGCACTCTTCAGAAGTTTGTTCAGAAGAATCTCAGAGCGCCAAGTCTTTAGCAGTTCTCTTTGCTTTTCCATATGGAACATTAATATATCATCATCCCAAAAAGAATTCGGGCTTTTTAGCTATTGTTTGGTTGAATACAAATGTTTCTTATCTTTTCAAATCAAACAGAAATGATTTGGGCTTCTTAGCTATTGTTTTAGTGGATGGTTGAAAATGTATCTTTATTGTCAAACAACCATTGACCACACCATGACACAATTTAGTCTTCCTTTCGCCAGCTGGTGTGGCAAACTACCTTGTTCACATTCCCTGACAGTAAAGCTGACGGCTTCTTTAGCACCATGTGTCCTGTGACTGACAAGTGACAACAACGTCTTTCACACGGCATCGTGGATGAAGGAGTGGCTAGATATTTGCGAGCCCTGGCAGTTAGATATTTAGTGAACTATGCTAACAAATCAATCTAGTTGAGAGAACATCCCTAAACAGTTATGTCATGTCAACTAGTATTATTACCACTACTAGTACATCACTAGTCTCTCCAACAAATGAGTTAATGTTAAAATCAAAATGTTAATGTTAACGTTTGTAAAATTGCATGTGGGAAGTCAAAAAACTATTTTGCGCTCAAAAAATAGCCGCGGCTATGCTAACATTAACTCATTCTACCTGTCGTAGAATGACATGCCACCAATCTAAGGCGTTGTGAACTGTGTGAGCATTTTTTTTGCAATGGATAAAAGTGTCAATTATAAGTTGAAAAGTAACATCACCTGAAAAATCCTGCAAATTCTGTCTGTAGACATGTCCTCTTGCTTCATAGTCAGCCGTTTGGGTCCGCGAAACAATATGAAGCTCTCCATTTCCATTCCATGCTTAATTAAATGTAACGGTTAAGCTTGTGAGAGCAACTTCCGGGTCACAACACAAAATCTTCGCAAAATTGAGAAAGAAGATTTCCACGCAGTATTTTAATTCCCGATGTCCATGTTTAAGCACATCAAAGAAAATCAGATAACTGGTCGTTTTACCGTTTTCCGTTTTCTATTATCAAAACAAAATTCGGAAAATGGGTCATATTCGGAATTTTGTTTTCCTATCTCTATATGGTAATCGGGAAACAGCTCGTTTCCCGATTTTGGTTTTCTCATTTCAAAACGAAAATCCATTGGCCGCAAAGTACACGGACCTACATAGCTCCTCTCTGTCGACATGCTTATGAACGTACAGGACCCCATTGTCCTGGTTGATATCAAAGAGAGCGTCATTCGATCCTGAAACTATTCTAAACCGTCTGTCCTTAAGCACGCCGATTTCAAGTCCTAAATCTATTGCAACATTTCCAACAACGGAACCAGTTTTTACATCCTCTGTGATGAAATATTTGATTTGAGCTGAAACGTGTTCCGTGCTGCAGCACACCAGCAAAGAAAAGCGCAAGACAAACGACCAATACTCCATTTTCCTTCTTTGTCTACCAGGTCCAACGGTCACAACAAGGGTTGAAGTGAGGCTACATCCAGAACAGAGTCGCCGACGCCGCCAAAATACATACGTTTCCTTAGATATACTGGAGTGAAATCAACACTGATTTAAGAAACACTTTCCTCCTTACCAAGCCACAAATCATTATGTTCGTCAGGGGCCGGGCTTAACCTAGGGTTCTGTTTAACGAGTTTGCACTGCCACCCAATGGAAATAAGGCACATTTGTACATTTAAAAATAAACACTGACATGAGCATATAACGCGGTTCAATAGAAACCACGTTGATTCAGCACCATGGAGAGTGCTGCGTCGTATCCGATAGTTTGACTCCTTAACCAGAAAGAAGGATCTGACACAATAAATGTAACATATATATTCCTAAATATAAACTCTATACACATTTATTTTAATATTCAACAAAAATATGAATGTATTTATTTATATTCATTATTTTTTATAATACAATAGATAATGTAAATTACACATGTAAGTTATTTCTTACCTCTGCAGATGTACTTCTTCTGTCAGGGACCACCAGAGTGTTCCCATTGCTCCCCGGGACTATAGTAGATCCAATACTCATTCTGGGTCCAACTAACATGTAGCGTTTCTCTCCAGATCTGTACTGGATGCTGTGACACAGAGTTCCATCATAGTTTGTTTCTGGTAAATACTTGGAGGATACGTCCGTGGTTTTGGAGCATTGCATTGCAATCAGCACGATTATACTGATTAAAAAAAGGGCAGAGACCGAGCTCAAAGTAATGATAAGATAAAAAGATAAATTGTCCTCGTCGTTATGTTGTGCTGAACCTTTCACATCAGAAGCTGAAATGGCCTCTTTGGGCTCCACGAGCTTGACAACCACCGTAGCTGTTGCTGAGAGAGACACGTTCCCATTGTCTTTGACCAGTATGACCAGTTTATGTTCGACAAGGTCTGTCTCTGTGAACGAGCGCAGTGTTCTTATCCGTCCAGTATAGCGGTCCAAACCAAAGAGACTGTGGTCTGTAACTTCCAATAATGAAAATAGCAACCAGCCGTTGTATCCTATATCAGCATCGTAGGCTCTCACTTTAGTCACCAGGTGGCCTGCAGGAACATTGCGGGGAACTTCTTCAATCCCTTCAGCAGTCCCGTTACTACTCACGGGATACATAATGACCGGGGCATTGTCGTTCTGGTCCAGGATAAACGTGTTAATGGTGACGTTGCCGCTTAGGGGCGGGGTTCCAGAATCGATAGCAACCACTTTGAATTGGAACGACTTTAAAGATTCAAAGTCAAAACTTTTCATTGCAGAAATCTGGCCATTATCGTTATTTATATTCAAGAAAGAGGCTATTTCATTCTTGGGCCCATCTCCCCTTACAATTTTATACGAAATGGCCGCATTTTCATTCAGATCGTTATCAAATGCACTGACGGAGAATATCGAGGCACTGGGGATGTTGTTCTCCACTAGGTACAGTTCTATTGGGCTACGGATAAACTTTGGAGCATTATCGTTCACATCTGATACGTGAATACTTAAATACTTTACAGCGGAAAGTGGCGGCTGACCGCAATCAGTAGCTGTTATTGTAATTTCATAATCGGACTTCAGTTCTCGGTCCAGCTGTCCCTTTACGACCAGAGAATACATATTGTCCTGAATTGAAGGGGTCAAATCAAACGGCACGTTTTGTGAGATTGTACACTTTACTTTCCCGTTAACACCGGCATCCCGGTCCGTCACGCTGATGAGTGCAATCACACTGCCTGCTTTTACATCCTCGGGGACAATGTTTGACAGGGACGTGATTTCAATATCTGGATTATTGTCGTTCACATCTTTGATTTTAATAATAACTCTCCCTTCTGCGTTCCAGGGTGGCTGGCCTTTATCGGAAGCCTGGAGGCCCACTCTATAAATCTCCGTGTCCTCAAAGTCCACGGTTCCTTTCACTCGAATCTCGCCTGTAATTCTGTCCAACGAAAAGGTGTCGAGCACTTTTTTCTTTTGCGTTTTGCCAAAGCTGTATTCAATTTCACTATTCAAACCCAAATCCAAATCTGTGGCGTTTAATTTGACCAAGAGAGTACCAAAAGGGGCATTTTCAACTAACGAGACAGTATATGTATCTTGACTAAATATAGGGCGATTATCGTTGGTGTCTAAAACGGTTATAGTCAAGTTGAGTTTCCCACTTTTGGAAGGATTTCCCCCATCAAGAGCCGTCAGCACTAAGAAATGTTCTGCCTGGTTCTCTCTATCTAATGGCTTTTTCAACACTAGAAACGGAATCTTGTCCTCTTCACTATCTGTAACGTCAACATCAAAAAGGTCATTTGTGCTTAGTCGGTAGAAACAGACTGCATTTATGCCAACATCTGGGTCCCGAGCCGCATGGATTTGGAAGCGAGTACCTGGAGGAATATGCTCTGGGATTTCCAAATGCTGCTCAGTGTCCGGAAAAGTGGGAGAATGGTCGTTGACATCCGTTATTTCCACAGCAACGTAGTGTATTTCCAAAGGATTTTCAACGACGACTTTGAGATTTATAACGCATGCGTTTGTCTCACAGAGCTCTTCGCGGTCGATCTTCTTCTCAACATGCAAGATGCCATTGTTCAGATTAAGATTAAATAGGCCGTGGTTCGTCCCAGAAACGATACGGAACCGTCGGCTAACCAAAGTACTGATATCTAGTCCCAAATCCTTGGCGACATTACCAACCACAGCCCCGACTCTGCCTTGTTCTGCAATCGAGTATCTTAGTTGGGCCCAAATCAGCTCCACAAAGCACAGAAGCAAAACGCCAGATAACCACCCGCACCTCATTCTGCGTCTTTGTCCTCAGTCTCTCATCAATACATGGAAATATAGTTGCTCCTCGAAGAAAAAACACAGAAAGCGGCGCTATTTGTGCAGTCAAACAACGGTTATTTTAATATCCATGTTTAGAAAGGCTATCGGTGGTTGATGATGTAGTATATTCCAGCGCTCGGTCACATTGCGTGAACGTCGGCTATGTCTCCGGTTACAATGAAAGAAATAACTCAGAAATGGGCTCGGCCTACCACACGACAGACAAAAGCTATGTCACAATGACACCCTGTGTCGTTAAAACCAGATGCACGTATAGGCAATTCTTTATATATATATATATATATATATATATATATATATATATATATATATATATAGATAGATAGATAGTAGTTTCATACAGATCGATATATATATATATATATATATATATATATATATATATATATATATATATATATATATATATATATACATAAATAGATGGATAGATAAACACGAAAACAAAAATTGGATGGTTGGAAAGTGCCATAAGATCCAAACATCGATTATAACTTTGGTTAAACAAATTTATTCTGTTGAATTATTAATAAACTTAAGACACTGTGCATACCTCTTCGAGGGTACGTCTCCTGTCAGGGACCACTAGAGTGTTCCCATTGCTCCCCGGGACTATAGCAGATCCTATACTCATTCTGGGTCCAACTAACATGTAGTGTTTCTCTCCAGATCTGTACTGGATGCTGTGACACAGAGTTCCGTCGTAGTTGGTTTCTGGTAAATACTTGGAGGTTACGTCCGTGGTTTTAGAGCACTGCATTGCAATCAGCACAATAATACTGATAAGAAAAAGAGTTGAAACAGAGCCCAAAGTTATAATCAGATAAAATGGAATATCATTTTCGCCCTGGTCAGCTGCTGCACATTTCACATCAGAAGCTGAAATGGCCTCTTTGGGCTCCACCAGCTTGACAACCACAGTAGCTGTTGCTGAGAGTGACACGTTCCCATTGTCTTTGACCAGTATGACCAGTTTATGTTGAGCCTCGTCTGTCTCTGTGAATGAGCGCAGTGTTCTTATCCGTCCAGTATAGCGGTCCAAACCAAAGAGACTGTGGTCACTCACTTCCTGTAGTGAGAATAACAGCCAGCCGTTGTATCCTATATCAGCATCGTAGGCTCTCACTTTAGTCACCAGGTGGCCTGCAGGAACATTGGGGGGAACCTCCTCTACTCCTTCAGCAGAACCGTTAGAGCTGACCGGATGTAAGATAACTGGCGCGTTGTCGTTCTGATCCAAAATGTACACGCACACTGTGACTGTGACGTTGCTGCTCAGTGGCGGGTTCCCAGCATCTGTGGCAATGACGTGGAACTGGAATGTCTTTTGGGTTTCAAAGTCAAATTTCTTAAGTGCATATATCGACCCATTCGCATCATTTATATTAAGAAAGGAACTGATGCTGGGGCCGGAACTTTTACGGTCGAGCGAGTATGAAATCGCAGCATTATCCCCCTCATCCTCATTGGAGGCGCTCACTGAGAAGATGGACATCCCGGGCTTGTTGTTTTCAACAACGTAGAAGGTATACGGGTTTCGTGCGAACGACGGAAGGTTATCGTTAACATCCTGCACATTCACCTTAATCACTTTGGTAGAGGAAAGAGCCGGACTCCCCAAATCCCTCGCGGTTATGGTGATGTCATACGAGTGTGAAGACTCCTTATCTAGGGAGTCCTTGGTGACGAGAGAGTATGATTGTCCATCGGGGGACTGCTTCAGGTCAAAGGTTAAGTGCGTGGGTACAGCACAGACCACCTGTCCGTTCACCCCGGAGTCGAGGTCTGTGACGGCCATGAGAGCCACTACTGAGCCGGGGGGCGCATTCTCACGAATTTGACTGGATATGGACGTTATGTCTATCTCGGGGGGGTTATCGTTCTCGTCTTCCACCTTGACTATGACGTTACAGTGAGTCGAGAGAGACCCCGCCCCTTTATCCGTGGCCAGGACTTTCATCTCGTATACCTGCTTTTGTTCATAATCTAGACCACCCTTTACCGTTAGCTCGCCGGTTCCACTGTTCAAATCAAAGGGCTGAAATGTTAATCCCCTGAATCTAGTCCGCAAAGAATATTCAATTTCGCCGTTTACACCGGAATCTGAATCATTAGCGTTGATACCTATCAGAAACGTGCCCGGTGCTGCGTTCTCCTTCATTGTGACAGTGTATTTCTGTTTGCCGCACACCGGGGAATTGTCATTAACGTCAGAAATAATGACCGTGATATTAAGGTTTCCAGATTTCGGTGGTTTTCCTCCATCTATAGCTGTTAAAATTAAACTGTGCTGAGCGATTTGCTCTCTGTCCAATGGTCATTGTAATATTAGAAATGGAACCTTTCCATCCTCCCCAAATTCCTCGATCTCTAGCCGGAAATATAGGTTATTATTCAATTTATACAATTGCAAAGAATTCAAACCAACATCGGGGTCGTGGGCTCCTTCCACTTGAAATCGAGCCCCGACCGTAACCGACTCTAATATTTCTAATGTATGGTTTGTTTCGAGAAATGTTGGTGAGTTGTCGTTTACGTCAATTACATCAATTAATACTTGGTGCATTTCCAAAGGGTTTTCAGTCACGGCCTTTAGGGTTATGAGACACGGGACGGTCTGGCCGCACAATTCCTCCATGTCTATCCTGTGGTTGATTAAGAAAGCGCCATCTCTTTGCTTTACCTCAAATAGCTCTTGCTTTGTTCCAGACACGATGCAGAGATTTCTTTCTGATATTCTTCCAATATCTAATCTGAGATCCTTGGCTAGATTAATAACCGATGTCCCGACGTGAAGTTCTTCCTGGATTGAATATCGAATTTGAGCTGATATTCCTTTCAGTTGAAGCTCAAGCAGCAGAACAAGGCAGAATATATTCCTCGACCCAAGCAACCATCGTTTGGAGTAGAGCGGTCCCATCATTTCCCACGGACGTGCGAATACAATAACTGAATGCAGAAAACAGAATTCTTAAAAGTGTTGACCCATTTTCTTATCAGGGGATACATCCAAACATTCACCCTAAATCATCGAATGCCACTTCATCGCTATTGTGTTGAATCGCACACATCTGACGCGTCTTGAGGGGTGGTAGCTGTCGCCGAAAAAGGCACCGCCGGTAAGCTTCAGAATCTGTCGTTAAGCAGCGCTTCCTTGCGTCACTTTAGCCGTGAACCATAGCTTGTATTACTATTACTATACTATTATGTGATTTATATCTAGGGGCCTATGTGATATTATTCCATAATAGTCAAATATGAAGTATATTATTGCAATTATTATTATTTATATTATAACGTTTTGATTATTTGTATCATTATCATAATAATTATTTGTACACTTTGTATTATTATTAATATTATAGGACTATTATATAATAAAATAGTTTATTATATTACATTACATTGTATTGTGTTATATTATATTATATATTATGATAGTACACACATCTACACCAAAGCGGCTAGCAGGAAGAACCCTTTGCGTTGTTAATAGTTGGGTGGGTTGTCCTGCTCTCCATGCCCTTTGCAAGAGTGGACAGCGACATCATGCGAATAAATGGTGAATAACTATCCTTGTGTACGATGACGTAGTTCTTTTTTCTTCGTCTCTTTTTTTTTTAGTAAAACAAAGCGGTCTATGCGAATCAGTGCCCCTTGTGGGGCACTGACAGCTCTACGTAATATTCCAAATATTTTATTGAATAATTAAAATGAGACATTTTTACTCACTTCATCAATATGTCATTGATAAATACAAAAAAATAGACACGTCTACCCTACTGCTTTTTCCATATACGGCTACGTCTAATTCTTCCAAAAAATAATGTGATAGGCCTACATTTGTTACGTGATATACGTACATTAATCAATGGTTATGCCCTTATTAGCAAACACCAGGATGTACAGTGTTGGGCTTGTGCTCTGTTCCTTGTCAGAAGATCCAATGACAGGCTGCTTCAGACCACGCCACGGACTGCAGCGAGCAGACGTCTTGTTTCCTTGGCAACGGCGCTCGAGAGGCAGGCCCCTCTCCATGGTGCTGTAAGCAGGGAAGGGTAGGCGAGGGGAGGGGTACCCGGCTGTTTCTAATAGACCAAATCAGCCTCATCCATTGTTCAAACTGCACATGTGCCATCGCCATTTTTGAATTCTAATGGATGCTATATCCTTTAGCATACACATGGAAAGCAAAGCTATTATCGCTGTATTACCAATTTATATTGTTATCCATTAGTCTATACTATACCTTTATCCTATTTATATTTCCCATCAGCAAACGAATGTGTTGATTTGAAAGCTTTATTAAAGTATTGACACACACATAATTAATTCATAGCAATACAAAAAAAAAATCTATATTTATTTCCTCACAATATAATAAAAAGCCGCCCGTCCCCAGAGAGGCAGCAGTTGATGCCTTCTCGGCCCTGGTGCCGTGGTGGCTGCCTGCTTGTTCTGGCCAGCTGGTGCTTGTGTTACTGTGCTGCTGCGAGGTGCTGCTCCACTGTGCTAGGAACCAGTGAATCAGCCTCTCCCTGGCTCAGAGTAGCTGAGGGGATGCAGTCTTTTTATATGGGTCAGATGAAGGTGGAGGAGAATGAGCATTTTGCAAGCCTCTAGGAAACTGCAAACCGCAGTATATAACCATTGGGTAAACACTCCATGTTTACTGCCCACTATGCTGAAACAGTGGTCAAACCAGAAAGGAAGGACATTTGATAAGCTACATAAGACATGGGCCTTGTATCTTTCTCTTTCTCTCTTCCTTCAGACATATCAAAAAATATCTGTTTCTGTATCAAGTTATAGAGTTAAGGGCAACACGCAATTTTTCTCATAAACAGATAGCGCTATTTGGTTAAATAAAAACAAACAGACAATGTATAATAATATGTGGCTGTTAAAAGGATAAACTGTTTGCCTTGCAAATACATTACCTGTTTGTCTAATGCTGGCCCTAAACATAGAGTATGTGGCCAATAATAAGTAATCATTATAGTTAAATTATCAGCCACGCTGCCATGTCTTATTATTATGCTTCATTAGTGTAGCTTTGTGACCTAATTAAGGCTGTTCAATTAGCCTGTGAATAGGGACTAAGTCTGGGAACAGACAGAATGTGACAAACTGTTTAACTAACATCTGTTGTCTTTGCAGTTTGCCATAAACTGGTAAACAGAAGAACAGATAGTGTGAGAGAAAAGGGAGTCAATGGTCAAATTAAATCAGGCTCTAACCTTTCTCTCCTAATCACACAATTTAATAACAGACTACAGGCATGACGGAATATCCTCATTTAAATGGATACAGTAAATTGTAGGTGATCTATCCTCCAAGTCCTGATGTACCAAACAGGAATGGAAATAACAGAGGTGACCATTATGCAGACAGTGGTTAGGGTTATATAAAAACCTTCTGCCAAGATTATTTAGCCTAAATGTTTTAAAACATGGAATGAAAACATTTACACAAGGATCTCAGCATGGGTTTAATGGCATAATTCAGAGTATTTCACACAAGATTGACATGAACCTGTTTGTACCTATAGGACACAAAATGCACCGTTTCAATAATTGTCTGGTTTTCTGTATATGTTAATGTGATTACCATAGCATACAATATGATCACACTCTGTAAGTACTAGATATTGTACCATTAAAAATGACAATGTACAAAAGCACTTATCTACTGTTGTTAAACAGAATACAGCGTCTTATTGTGCAATGAATTTAATATAAATCACTTAGGGGTTAACTTCAGGGGGCTAGCCAACTGATTTAAGAACATGAGGTTGTAAATACAGCTACCAGTCATTTCATTGCACAATAATTTCAATGTTTGATATAACATAAACACTTGAGTAATTTTTGAAGTTAGATTCATGAATTCATAACACAGAGCTGGTAGGAAATGACACACTGATCAAAAATGTCTTCCTGTACGGTTCTGTAAGTTGCCCAAACCAAGTATTAGGCTTGGATATTTGTTTTAATACCATTGTTCAGAATTTATTTGGTTTCTAAATCATCCCAACAATAATTTATAATGCCACTGGAAACTAATCAACACCATTGTGCTCATTTTAAACATCATAGTAGGCACAAAAAAAGATAAATTTGGCAGTGAGTCAGATATATCAATGGCATTGCTTCCTTTGTTTACCGCCGTTATTATGTCGAGTCAATAGGATCATAATACGTAATCACTTGTAGACATAGGCTATCCCAGAAGAACTATTGAACTTTTCAGTATACCTTTAGTATTAAACTTTCCAGAATACTTTCACTGTCAAGTCCTTTGGGTCTCTTGTATTCCAAATTAACTTATTGTTGTGCTCCAATCAAACTCAAAAACACACTGCATCTTAACTACCACACAGCACCAGACTTGTATGAAATGGAACGGGTCCCAAAATAAAGTTACAAAAGCACTTAAAAACCACATGCATGGCATGAATGTCATCACTTATTCATAAAAAAAGAAAACGCCTCCATATTTGTTGGCTGATGTATTTCAAAAAGGCAGACAGCTTCAACACTAAACCATTAGAGCCTATACACACATAAACAACATCAAATATAGAGCAATCCCAAATCGACCACAGCGACACAACACTAATAACTATACCTTTCAATAACTTACACACATATATAATTTTGTTGATGCCTATGCTATTTACTGTTGAGCATTTTGCATAAGTGCTATAATACAGTAGTGAGTCATACACACGATGGGAAAAGGTTTCCTGTAGGATCTTCTGAAGACCTACACTATGGGTCCACGTTGTGGCTTGATGCAGCGTCCTGTAAAGTCCCATTCACGGCAGGGTTTTCAAAAGTCTTATATGGCTATGGCGCTTGTTATCATGCATGTTGATGTTGATTGGTTCAGCATGTGCTTATAGAGAACGTATCGGGGGGGGGGGGGGGCTCAGAAAGGCCACCGATGGAGGGCTAGAAAATGGAGGGACACCGATGTCACACAAGCAGGGCGGCTAGGAGCGATCAAGCTTGGGATTGGACAATCACGCATATGTATTTTTGTCATGTATTTACAAGGCCCTCTGGGGGAGGGTGGGGGATAAGGGTGAGGGCTGCAGGGTCCGCCATCCTCTCTCTCCGGTGGTCCGCTCGGCATAACCGGGGGGCTTCACGTGGAACTGTTACTGCTGTTGGTGGTACAGAGAAAGACGACACCGGAAGGGAAATGGTTATTCTGCAGTATCTATTAATACATGCCTTTTATAGCCGAGCTCTGCTGCTCCATGTGTATGCGAGAGAAGGGGGAGGAACTGTGTGAGGGTGCGTGTGTGGTTGCCGAATGAGTGTGATTGGCTCTGTGCTCCCTCTGTGTGCCGTGCAAGGGTCACAAATCACAGCTGCCAATGGGCAACCCTGATTGAACTCGCAGAGGTGTTTAAGTACACAGCATGCCATTACTGTCCAGCCACAATCCACACGCTGACTAGTCACAGACATACTTAAATACCTTGGTTGGAATTGTATCACATGCATTGGGTGTTTCATGCTTTGAGTGTTTCATTGCAGTGTATAGTTATTTATTTAATACAGCGCTTTATACAAATCACAGCAGGCATGGTTTGTTAAAAAGGAAACCTGTGTGTCAGGGAGCTTTTATTTTAGCACAAGTTAGATTGAGAATCAAAGGGATAAGTCAGAAGGGCCGGGGAAAGGTTCAACCTACCTCCAGCTGCAGAGCAGATGTCCTTCACTTAGGATACTTTAGAGACAAAAAAAAGAACAAAGCAAGTTACTGGGCAGTTTATTTTAAGTCATAAAAGACTCTCTGATTGGTTAAATGGCAGGCTATATGGTGTATAATATACTATGGACTACACATGACAGGTTTGGACTATAGCTTGTGGAGAATATTCTATGGAACAAGATAAAAATTAGTTAGTCTTATTCTCAGTGGTTTATATTTTGGAAACCCTCTCCAGTACATGTCATGCTGGACCGGGAGTCCCCCGTGTGTTTAAACCAAACATAGACTAGTTGACCTCCACACCAGTGACCTGCTATTGTGTAGCAGGTTGGACGTTGCACGTCATTCTGTAAAGGCAAGACAGTTAGTATCGTGTTAGATAAAAGCATTTTTGACAGAAAAAGAAAACAATGTTCTTCTATACTTACCCTCCTAACCACCTTTGATAGAAAAAAAAGCAAAGTTAGATGACAGGTGAGAAAATATGATGTTCTACCATTCACCTTGAAAGACCTTGACAATTACCTAAGTACCCTGATTTATAAGAGGAAACAGCTAGCATCCTATTAGTACACAGACACTGTTCCAGGCTGCAGGCCTGCTCTCTCCCTCACTGCTGAGCGATGGGGAGAGAGGAGGGGAGAGCGCCTCTGCAGTGTTCGCTGCAGTGTGCCAGAAGAGGAATTAGTTCCCTACAGCACAGCACAATCCCTGCCTCTCCGCTCTGTTGTCAACAAAGACCGAGCAATGCTGTTTCATGCACCGTGACTGGTTTGCTTCAAGACAAGAACGTTTACCAACAATGTAGGTTCCAGATCGATTACAAAAAAGCAGACAGGATAATTATCAGCAGGTCATTCATTTGCTCTAAAATTTTCGCATCATATGAAGTGAAATATAATAATTACTGGAAACAGGACAGAGGCCAAATGTATAAGCCCCAAATAAGCATGTTTTCACAGTGAAGATATGTTTTCTCTGTATACACCTGGGATACTGGTGGAGGAGAAAATAAGTCATAGGCATAAACTACACTGCAGGGATGGACCATGCCTGAAAATAATAAGCTAGATAGCTAGAAAGTTATTGTTTAAACCAAACCACAAACTGCTGCCATTTACTAATCTTACGCAATTATGAGGTTGCAAGGCCACGTTGTTTAATTCAGATGCTTCAAAGCCATAAAAGAGAGAAGAACCACGGTAAACAATCATGAGGTATGAACAGTAAATGGAAGGTATGAGTGATGGAGAATGATACCATCATTAAATGAAGTTATATAAACCCCCTCACATTGTTATAACCTAGTAGGGTACCACTCATAACTGTAGTAATATGATGTTGAAACTGAATTGCAAGGGATTTTGTTTCCATCATATGAGTCTGTTAAATCATGTTAGTCTAAGGGTTCAGACAAAGGACAGGCCTAGTCAAATGTTAAGCATAGCTGTATTTGTATTTGATCAGACACATTATAGCTCACATTACTTCATATCTTATTCATATAGTGGCTCTCTTAAGGTGTGAGCAGATGGAGATTTAGTCTCTGTGAGGCCAGTGCCGACATAAGGCTGAACGTGTACACAACGCTACCCTGCACTCACATGACAGGCGAGTGGGAGAGCAGAAGAGAAAGAAAACCACTTGCTAAGCTACCCTCGGTTAGCCGATGTTGACATTAAAAAAAAAAAAAATACGCCCACCAGTGTGCCAAGCAGGACGAATACCAGCAGGCAGGGATCTCAGGGAGATAGCGGAATTCATAGGGAAAGACATGATGCCCCTCAACACGGGGACCATGGCTGGGTTTAAGGCTTTCGGAAAGATACTGGATAAATGGAACAGCCCGCCATCCGGCACATATTCTGGCCAAGCGGTCATAGCTTAAAGCGGCTGGAGCTAAAAATTTGCAGAGTTTTTTACTACCACGGGTATGTGGTCGCACATGTTTTTATTTTATAGGTTTAATACGAGGACTTTATATTTCTGCACAAATCACACTGTTTTTGTGAGTTGTTACTGTTACTGACTGGAGATCAGTAATATCGAAATATGTTATGGTTCAAAGCGCTAGAGAATGTGAACATTTCCCAGATGAACACATGAATTGTTTGCTGCAGTCCTCACCTGCAGCGTGGAGGGTGCTGAGCCGCTCGTCTCTGTGAGGCCAGTGCTCCGTGGTAAACTGGACACTATGTACCTGGAGCCCTTTGGCGCTGGCTGTCTAACCACCAGCTTTCCTTTCCTGGTCTCCGCTAGAAACATGCTGTACCAGTAGGCATCGTTGGACACCAGAGTGGAATCTGCAAAAGAGTTCCTCTCACTGACCACACTGTTCCTGCAGGGAGGAGCAGCTTTGCTGGACTTGGGTTTCTGACACTTGAGAACGATGGTGACCAATATGGTGATCAACAAGAGAAAGGACACCGAGCCCAGGCCGATGACCAGATACAGATTTAAGTCTGAAAAGATGTCGTACTCTAGGGGCACTTCGGTCATGTCCGAGTTGGCCTTGACCGCGGTCTCCACTGTGGACAGCTTGATGGTAACGGTAGCAGAGAGAGCGGGCTCTCCGTTGTCCTTGGCGACCACAACAAGCCGTTGGAGACGGGGATCTCTGTAACTGAACATTCTCATGGTGCGGATCTCTCCGTTGTACTGGTCCAGACTGAACAAGGTGGCGTCCGTCACCTGTAGAAACTGGTAGGTAATCCTTGAGTTCAACACAGAGTCGCCGTCGATAGCAATCACCTTGGAAACCAGAGAGCCTTTATCGGTGGATCTGGGGATCTTCTCCTCCACCACTGAGCCGTGAGCGCGCCATGGGGACACTATGACTGGAGTGTTGTCATTCTGGTCCACAATAATGATGTGGACAGTCACATTACTGCTGAGTGGAGGAACACCAGAGTCTCTGGCCTCAATGTGGAAAAGAAACTCCTTCTCAATCTCATGGTCAAACGTCTTCAGAGCATAGAGTTTACCGTTCTCTGGGCTAATGGAGAACAGCATGGAAATGGAGGTGTTGGCTATCTCCCTCTCTATGATGAAATACACTAGATACTGGTTTTCATGGAGGTCTGGGTCGTATGCAGTAAGAGAATCTAGCAAGGCCCCAGGAGCATTATTCTCCATCACACGTATGGTATAGAAAGACTGAGGGAACTGGGGGACATTATCATTAACATCCAGTAGCTCTAAGGTCATGGTTTCATTATCAGATAGTGGAGGAGAACCTCTGTCTGTTACTGTAAATGTGATGTCGTATTCTGGAACCTTCTCCCGGTCTAAAGGTTCTGATATTAACAATTCAAAGTAGTTATCAGAGGATTCTCGAAGTTTAAATGGCATAGAAGCAGGAATCGTTAGGTCAACAAAGCCATTATCACCTGAATCCTTATCACTTACACTTATAACTGCTATTACCGTGTCTATTGGAGCGTTTTCTTTAATTGGACTCTGAAAAGACTTTATAGAGATTTCTGGGTGATTATCATTCATATCTGTTACTAATATTGTCACTTTACACTGACCAGACAATGGATTAGGACTTTTGTCTGTGGCAATTATCTCCATATCATATATTTTGAAGTCTTCATAGTTAATCATCTCCTTTACTCGAACCTCACCTGAATCTGGATTCAAACTGAACGTATTTTGCGTTTTCTCTGATGTATACAGACTATAAGAGTACATTATTTCTGCGTTGGAGCCTTCGTCTCGATCAGTGGCGTTCACCTTGAGTACTAAACTTCCAGTCGGTGAGTTTTCCATCAGCTCAATTTTGTAGTTTTCCTTGTCAAATGACGGGGCGTTGTCGTTGACGTCCAGGACACGAACAACAATATTGGCCGTTCCAGAGCGCGCAGGGACACCGCCGTCCACCGCGGTCAGCACCAGACGATGGACTGCTTGGGCCTCTCGATCCAAAGTCTTTTTAAGAATCAAGTCCGCAAACTTGGACCCATCTCTCCCCGTTTGAATTTCAATCGCGAAATGTTCACTCGAGCTCAAGTGGTAATCCTTAAGGGAATTCACCCCCACGTCAGGGTCCACGGCGTTATTCAAAGAAAACCGTTCACCCATCGGACTGGATTCAGATATGTCCAAATGCATGGTTTCCCTTCGAAAATAAGGTGCATTGTCGTTAATATCCAATATTTCTACCTCGATATTAAACATACGTATGGGGTCTTCGATCGCTGCATCCAGTTTAAGAAAACACGATGTAGTTGTTCTCAATGGGCACAGAATTTCCCTATCAATCTTTTCTAAAATGAAAAGCTCGCCCGTATCCTTGTTGATATCGATATACTTTTTGTTGGCCACAGCATCTATTCGCATTTTCCTCTTGTAGAGCGATCTGACATCTAACCCCAAATCAGAAGCCAAACTGGCAACTACTGCGTGTTCCTCCATTTCCTCAGGAATGGAATAATGCGTAACAGCAGAGGCCATGTCCATTGTGGCAACCAGAAGCATAAACGTTGACACGTACCGTAACCAACATGACTGAATCCCATGGCGCGCCATGGTAATCAGATACGTTGTATGACTCTTCCAGTGGAAGACCGCTAATACCCAACCTGTCGCGAACACGTCGTCTAACCTTTAAGAACTCTCCTTAAAATACGAGGCGTCCAAATGAAACCAACCGACAGAATATACCGCTACCTCCCCACAGGAAATGGTCACAACGATGATGACATCATCGATGCATACTTGTAAGCGAGCAACGTGACACGTGGGTCTTGCGTGCCGTGAGAGGGGAGAAGAAGAATGTGGATTGACGGAGACCTTGCCTATATAAAGTCACGATATCACATAGCCTACATCCACTGCGAAATGGATTGTATCTTCAAAATCTGTAAATACAACGATATATAGACATATAGCTTGGTATCAAATCCCACTGTGTGGGGGGGTCTGGGTGTGTGTGTGTGTGTGTGTGTGTGTGTGTGTGTGTGTGTGTGTGTGTGTGTGTTCCCATTGACATCATTGTTCAATCAACAGCCTGTCTGTTCTTCACTGTCTCATCCCTTTCTTTTCCTGCTGTTTTACATTATAGCAAATTTGCATCTTACCACATCCTAATCCCACTTACTGATGGGGTTAGTAAGGGTAGTTAGTTGGTTTCCTTTCCAAAGTAAACAAAGGAAAAGCTCACATCTGGAAGACGAGCAGCAGACAGCAGACAGCAGTCACACAGGTTCTCCAGAGCCACCAGGACCCTGACAGAACACAGCTAGAGGTAACAGCACACATTACCAGTGTGGGGGGTGGGGTTATAAACCCTCAAAGAACATCATACCACGGTCGGGACTTCTTTACTACACGGCACGTTGACAACAAATGATTCATGAAATGCTGATAAACATCTTCATGTGTCAACATTTGAAGATGACAGTAAGAACAGAATAAATTAAATTACATGTAAATGATTATAAGGCGTTATAACCGAAGTACAGAAATGCTGTTTTATTTCAATGGAAGGCTTGGAGACCTGTGTGTGTTTTCAATAATAACATGCTTATATAGTAAATTCATTTTCAAGGTGAAACACTCAGCCTTTGTTCCAGGCTCTGCTTGGGTCATGGCCTCACAACCAGCGTGTGATTCTCCACATCACACCCTTCAGAAAGCAGCACTGAACTTATGGTTCAACCAACCTCGACACTTCACACCCCTCTACATGTCTCTCCCCTGGATCCCTGTAGCCACCTGTGACAAGCTAGAATCCATAGGGTTGACAATATGATCTGCAACCAACATCCAACCTCTCTTCAGTCCCTACCTTCAGAGGACCACTTATAGGGGCAGGCCAGCACTTCACCTCCGTCACTTCAGGGGACTAATTCACAATGCAGACCTTTTTCTTAAAAAAAACATTGTAACACCCATCACTCCCTGGATCACCTCGTCCACTGACACGTGTTCTTTGTGATAGCGCTTGTGTAGAATTGAGAACCTATACGCAATACACTGACAACTACAGAACTGTCTACATCAACAAACCACCTAACCTTGTGTTCTGATTCCTATAGATAGTCTGCCCTTTCGTTGTTTTAGACACTGGGTTGTGAATACATGCTGTGTAGTTGATCTGATGATTGTCTGCTATGAAAGTAATCAGCTTTACAATTCCCTTTGGATGAAAGATATTTGGAAAATGACTGCTAAAAAATACACATCATTTTGGTCACATTTTCTTATGGACAAGGCAAGTGTGTACACAGCAATCAGGCAAAGGAGTTACTGAATGTAGCAAAGACCACAGGGGGGAATCAAAGCTGCTTACATATAAACACTCTACCTGGTTGAGCCACCAAACCAACGTTCATTAGATGTTATAAAGAACAGACACTACATAAGCAATAGGGAGGAGTCTCACCTGCAGGGTGGAGAGTAAATAGATGAACTTCAAAGATGAAATGGATTGCATTTAATTATATAAGGAGCCAAAGAATGCATTAGAATTAACCAGATGAACACATGAATTGTTTGCTGCAGTCCTCACCTGCAGCGTGGAGGGTGCTGAGCCGCTCGTCTCTGTGAGGCCAGTGCTCCGTGGTAAACTGGACACTATGTACCTGGAGCCCTTTGGCGCTGGCTGTCTAACCACCAGCTTTCCTTTCCTGGTCTCCGCTAGAAACATGCTGTACCAGTAGGCATCGTTGGACACCAGAGTGGAATCTGCAAAAGAGTTCCTCTCACTGACCACACTGTTCCTGCAGGGAGGAGCAGCTTTGCTGGACTTGGGTTTCTGACACTTGAGAACGATGGTGACCAATATGGTGATCAACAAGAGAAAGGACACCGAGCCCAGGCCGATGACCAGATACAGATTTAAGTCTGAAAAGATGTCGTACTCTAGGGGCACTTCGGTCATGTCCGAGTTTGCCTTGACCGCGGTCTCCACTGTGGACAGCTTGATGGTAACGGTAGCAGAGAGAGCGGGCTCTCCGTTGTCCTTGGCGACCACAACAAGCCGTTGGAGACGGGGATCTCTGTAACTGAACATTCTCATGGTGCGGATCTCTCCGTTGTACTGGTCCAGACTGAACAAGGTGGCGTCCGTCACCTGTAGAAACTGGTAGGTAATCCTTGAGTTCAACACAGAGTCGCCGTCGATAGCAATCACCTTGGAAACCAGAGAGCCTTTATCGGTGGATCTGGGGATCTTCTCCTCCACCACTGAGCCGTGAGCGCGCCATGGGGACACTATGACTGGAGTGTTGTCATTCTGGTCCACAATAATGATGTGGACAGTCACATTACTGCTGAGTGGAGGAACACCAGAGTCTCTGGCCTCAATGTGGAAAAGAAACTCCTTCTCAATCTCATGGTCAAACGTCTTCAGAGCATAGAGTTTACCGTTCTCTGGGCTAATGGAGAACAGCATGGACATGGAGGTGTTGGCTATCTCCCTCTCTATGATGAAATACACTAGATACTGGTTTTCATGGAGGTCTGGGTCGTACGCATTGAGAGTATCTAGCAAGGCTCCAGGAGCATTATTCTCCATCACACGTATGGTATAGAAAGACTGAGGGAACTGGGGGACATTATCATTAACATCCAGTAGCTCTAAGGTCATGGTTTCATTATCAGATAATGGAGGAGAACCTCTGTCAGTAACTGTGAACGTGATGTCATATTCTGAAACCTTCTCCCGGTCTAATGTTTCTGAAACAATCAGCTCAAAATAATTATCAGAAGACTCCCTTAATTTGAAAGGCATATTTTCAGGAATCCGGATGTCAACGACTCCATTATCCCCTGAGTCTTTATCACTAACGCTCACCACAGCTATGACCGAGCCTACTTCTATGTTTTCCTTGACAGGACTTTGAAAGGACTTGATTGAAATCCCAGGATGGTTGTCATTCATGTCCTCCACTACAACCGTTACTTTGCATTGCCCTGATAAGGCCGGTGCACCTTTATCCGTTGCTATCACTTCCATGTCATAAAGCTTAAAATCCTCATAGTTCAGTACTCCTTTCACTGTTATCTCTCCCGTGTGAGGGTTGACATTGAATGTGTTTTGGGTCATTTCTGAAGTATACAAACTGTACATGTATTCTATTTCTGCATTAGATCCATCATCTAAGTCTGTTGCATTAGGTTTAAGCACAAGGCTTCCGATTGGAGAGTTTTCCATTATTTTTATTGTATAATGCTCTTTGTCAAACTGCGGGGCGTTGTCATTAGTGTCCAACACCCGAACCGTAATGCTCGCTGTGCCGGTGCGCGAAGGTGTCCCGCCATCTACAGCGGTGAGAACTAGATTATGGACGGCCTGCAGCTCACGGTCCAGCGCCTTTTTAAGAATAAGATCGGCGAACTTCGAACCATCTCTTCCTGTTTGAATTTCGATATCGAAATGCTCACTAGTGCTCAAATGATATGTTTTCACGGAGTTCGAACCAACATCCGGATCAACTGCATTGCTGACGGAGAATCGTTCCCCGGCCTGCGTTGCCTCTGAAATGTCTAATTTAATTGCGTCCCTCCTAAAATGAGGGGTATTATCATTTATGTCCATTATCTCCATTTCAATATAGAATATACGCTCTGGGTTTTCTACAATAGCTTCTAATTTTAGGAAACACGATGTCGATGTTTTTGAGGTGCAGAGATATTCCCGGTCTATCCTCTCGACAATGTACAGGTCCCCAGTCTCTTTGTTCACGTCCAGATATTTCCTGTTCGCTACGGCTTCGAGTCGAATCATCCGTTTGGAAAGCATCTTAACGTCGAGGCCCAGATTAGAAGCCAAATTTGCGACCACTGAACCTTCCTCCATTTCCTCGTCTATTGAATAGTGAGTCACTGCATCTGCTGATTTCCAAGAAGCAAATAAAATACAAATCAAAACATACCGAGTCCAGCTCTTGATATTACATTTCGGCTCCATCGTTTTAGGAATCTGTTTGTCTCCTGTAACCTTTACTCATTGGCCCAGAGTAGCGATGTCCTCGTTGAAACAAGGTAATACGTACAACATAATCCTCCAATCTAAGGCCCCGTTTCCACGAGGACGCTTGCGGGTAAAAACGACCAAATATTTTATCGGAAGTGCCTTTCGTTTAGACGGTGACGGAGTTTTTGGGGATAAAACGCAAAAATCTGACACCACCCTCCAGAGTGGAAAACATGAATACGCTCCGCCGTATCGTCTCCGTCTACACTGGCAAGACGCAAAACTCTGCTCAGGTCTGCTCACGTCGCGTTCACGCAGCTTGCTCACGCAAGCTGCTTTGGCAGCTCTAATAAACTTACAGGAGTCTTTCCACGAAATGTGCAGGATATGTACAGATAGTATTACTGAACAGAGGACAGTGACGTGCAGTCAGGGGAGGCAGGTGAGGCAGAGCCTCACCTGTCATCATGAAAAGAAAAAACTAATTATGATAAAATTAAAAAAATATTATATATTGGTATTTGTCTACTGATCTGTGGTCTAAATGTAATTAATTTACGATTCCAATAATTTAAATCATTTTTATTATCAAAATCGCTGAATTTGCATTTTTACTGAGGGGAATTACGCGTGCTGAGGCCAGCTGAGGCAGTGAGCAGGGCTGCCTCACCGAGAATTGCGCAATCCCTCACAAACTGGGTAGAGCGCATGCGTTTAACCCAGTTTGCTTTTCCACCATTGTCACCAATGTAATGTTTGTAGACACTTATTATATGATCGCACTTTACTTAAACTAGTTAATGCATTTGATATATGTGTATAACATATTTAGTCTTGCAGCAAGACTAAATATGCTGATCTGACATAAAACCGCGCTGAAAGAGCATGAAATGAGGCAGCCAGTACCTCTGCCTCACTGAAGGGGGCCTATGCGTGAGCCCACAGTGTTTACAGGATGCTCCCGTTAACTTATTTAAAGGAGTCAAGTGCACTACATCAGTTTGTTTATTAAAAAAAAACATTTCTGACTGCAAACATGGAAGATAAAGACTCAAGGCCGGTACTATATAACAATTGGGTTCTTATATTTGTAAATCTGACTCTGAAAAAGTCAGTGCCTCACCAGCCACGGCCCTCACCGCACGTCTCTGACAGAGATCTGCAACTATGTTTTGGTTTTCGCGGCGCAGATAAGAGAAGAAGGAAGATTCTACGCATGCGCTCAGACATGGTGGTGTTGTGTAATGGTGTATCACAGCATTACCAAGTCGCCTGACATGAATACCCAATCGAAATCCACACACTTTTGCGTCACCATATGCACGCAGATTTCCTCCCGGAAGCGCTCGTCTAAATGCGGAATAAAATGTGAAGACGCGACGCCACTTTTGCGTCTTCTGTTCAGACCGTCATCGTGTAAACGTAGCCTAAGGCACAGATTTTGCACAAAACAACCAAATAGTCCACATCCAAATTCTAGCACCGGGAGCTAGTTCACTTGCGCAGCTCGTCGCGTCCACTCTGAGGAAGTGTAGCGTGACTGTGACCTCATAAGACGTGCTCAAATGGTGAACAGCGGCTCTATATGCAAGGAACACGCGTGTACATCCTCACAGATTCTACCATAAATCTATTTTTGGTGAAAGTATTCAACAAAAGGTCACTTCATTTCGAAGACACAATATCCCATACATTCATTGAACTAAGCTAAGGAATATAACGGTATTTTCAGCATGTAATCTCTTGTTTATTTAATTGTTATGTTATATTATATATTGTAAAATGTATTTTATTTAGGTGTATTTTATTTAGTATTGAAAAAGAATTAAGTTGCATTGTGAATAAACGTCATGTTAAAGCATGAACGCAATTCAGTAACAAATTAAATGGAAATAATGGTTTAAAGAGCTACTATTTCCCATAAATTCGTCCAACAAAGCAAACAGAAGCAATGAATATCAATAAATAATTGTTTGTTAAATAATATAGCATATATTTAACAGTACAGAGACGTTTCCTTTAGGGCCACTTATTCTGAAACACTAAAACGATAGCGTTTTGCATGTCCACATACCACGATGATGGATGAATACCATTCAATGAAATTGATCAATTTGAAAAACAAAATGGATGAAAAGGTTTAAAGAGCCAGAATATATGTTAGCAATCCCCAGAAGAACACATGAATTGTTTGCTGCAGTCCTCACCTGCAGCGTGGAGGGTGCTGAGCCGCTCGTCTCTGTGAGGCCAGTGCTCCGTGGTAAACTGGACACTATGTACCTGGAGCCCTTTGGCGCTGGCTGTCTAACCACCAGCTTTCCTTTCCGGGTCTCCGCTAGAAACATGCTGTACCAGTAGGCATCGTTGGACACCAGAGTGGAATCTGCAAAAGAGTTCCTCTCACTGACCACACTGTTCCTGCAGGGAGGAGCAGCTTTGCTGGACTTGGGTTTCTGACACTTGAGAACGATGGTGACCAATATGGTGATCAACAAGAGAAAGGACACCGAGCCCAGGCCGATGACCAGATACAGATTTAAGTCTGAAAAGATGTCGTACTCTAGGGGCACTTCGGTCATGTCCGAGTTGGCCTTGACCGCGGTCTCCACTGTGGACAGCTTGATGGTAACGGTAGCAGAGAGAGCGGGCTCTCCGTTGTCCTTGGCGACCACAACAAGCCGTTGGAGACGGGGATCTCTGTAACTGAACATTCTCATGGTCCGGATCTCTCCGTTGTACTGGTCCAGACTGAACAAGGTGGCGTCCGTCACCTGTAGAAACTGGTAGGTAATCCTTGAGTTCAACACAGAGTCGCCGTCGATAGCAATCACCTTGGAAACCAGAGAGCCTTTGTCGGTGGATCTGGGGATCTTCTCCTCCACCACTGAGCCGTGAGCGCGCCATGGGGACACTATGACTGGAGTGTTGTCATTCTGGTCCACAATAATGATGTGGACAGTCACATTACTGCTGAGTGGAGGAACACCAGAGTCTCTGGCCTCAATGTGGAAAAGAAACTCCTTCTCAATCTCATGGTCAAACGTCTTCAGAGCATAGAGTTTACCGTTCTCTGGGCTAATGGAGAACAGCATGGACATGGAGGTGTTGGCTATCTCCCTCTCTATGATGAAATACACTAGATACTGGTTTTCATGGAGGTCTGGGTCGTACGCAGTAAGAGTATCTAGCAAGGCTCCAGGAGCATTATTCTCCATCACACGTATAGTATAGAAAGACTGAGGGAACTGGGGGACATTATCATTAACATCCAGTAGCTCTAAGGTCATGGTTTCATTATCAGATAATGGAGGAGAACCTCTGTCTGTAACTGTGAATGTGATTTCGTATTCAGGAACTTTTTCTCTGTCCAGTGATTCAGAGACAACTAACTCAAAGAAATTACCTGACGATTCCTTTAGTTTAAAAGGTAAATTTGCTGGAATTGTAAGATCAATTTTACCATTATCACCAGAATCCTTATCACTGATACTAACAACTGCTATCACAGTGCCTAATTCAGCATTCTCCTTGATGGGACTCTGAAATGATTTAATAGATATCTCTGGGTGATTGTCGTTCATGTCTTCTACTAAAATTCTTATTTTGCACTGTCCTGATAAAGCGTTTGCCCCCTTATCCATGGCTTTGATTTCCATATCATAAATCCTGAAGTCTTCATAGTTTAACATGCCTTTTACAGTAAGCTCTCCGGTAGATGGATTTATTTTAAACATTTCTTGGGTTTTCTCTGAGGTGTAGAGACTATACGAGTACGTTATGTCAGCGTTTGAACCCTCGTCTGAGTCTGTAGCATTCAGTTGAAGGACGAGGCTTCCAATCGGAGAGTTTTCCATGACCTTAATGTTATATTCCTCCTTGTGGAATGTAGGAGTGTTGTCGTTAATGTCCAGGACATGAACAATCACGCTGGCAGTACCGGAGCGGGTCGGTGTACCGCCGTCAACCGCGCTGAGAACTAAATGGTGAACGGCCTCCTTCTCTCGGTCCAAAGCCTTTTTCAAGATTAAGTCAGCAAACTTTGATCCATCTCTCCCAGTTTGTACTTCGATATTAAAATGTTCGCTTTCACTTAAATGGTACGTTTTGACTGAGTTCGTTCCAACATCGGGGTCTACTGCATTGCTCAGCGAAAATCTTTCCCCTGCTGACGTCGACTCGGCTATGTCCAAATGTATTGCGTCTCGTCGGAATTGAGGTGCATTGTCGTTCATATCTAAAATTTCCAATTCAATATTAAATATTCGTAAGGGATTTTCAAGTATGACCTCTAGCTTCAAATAGCAAGAACTAGTCGATTTTGTGTTGCAAATATGTTCCCTGTCGATTTTCTCTACAATATACAGCTCGCCAGTCTCTTTGTTCACATCCAAATATTTTTTGTTCGCCACAATATCCAGGCGCATCTTTCTTTCACTGAGCGTTTCTACATTCAAATCCAGATCTGTGGCCAGATTGGCAACAACGGATCCTTCTTTCATTTCTTCAGGAATTGAATAATGCGATACGCTAGATGACAAGTGTAAAAGAGCGATCAAAACAATGGAGCTCCTGACGTACCGTTTTCCTAGCCATAGTGTATCTGAATCCATTGTGCGATAATCCATTTTTCCCGATACAATGTATATACTTTTTAATTTCAAAGGTCCCAGATCCAACGTTAGTTTTGTTATATTTCTAAATTGTTGTATGAGGACGAATCAAAAACGCGTGCAGGCCAATATTTCGCAGAATACACCCTCCTTCGCCCAGACATCCAGACTGACTGCACATAAACGACTTCTGACACCCGAGTGTTTAAACGAGAGAACAGCACCACACTACGGCTGAATTGCAAATCAAACACATGGCCAAGCAAATCCTGGTCACTTTTTTTGCATATATAACATGTGATTATCTGAAACACAGAATAACGTTGAGGCCCAGATCAGAAGCCAAATTAGTGACCACTACTTTCCTCCATTTCGTCGTCTATTGAATAGTGAGTCACTGCATCAACCGATTTCAATGAAGCAAATAAAATACAAATCAACATATACTGAGTCCAGCTCTTGATTTTACATTTCACCTCCATCGTTTTACGAAACAGATTATCTCCTGTAACCTTTGCACATTGGACCATAGTAGCGATGGCCACTTTGATACAACGTGATGCGTACACAAAATAATCCTCCAAACTAAGCCAGAGATCAGACACAAAACAACAAAACAGTCCACATTCAAATTCTAGCACCGGGAGCTGTTCACTTGCAAACTCTAAGGTAGTGCAGTGGTGACAGTGACGTCATAATACGTTCAAATTGTGAACACCGATAAGGAACACGCATGTAAGTAAATCCTCACAGATATTACTGTGAATCGTATTTTGATGACTATTTTCAACAAAACCTCACTTGATTTCAAAGTCACACTTTCTGAGTGATTCGTCCAACAAAGCAAAAGGAAATGATGATCATCAAGAAATAATGGTTAGTTATAATAAAGAGCGTATTTTAACAGAACCGATTTGTTTACTGTCAGTTATTTTGAACAACTAAAAATGAAGTTACGAATTGCATGATCACATGTCACATTGATGGATACAACTAATCAGTGAAATCGATTGATTTCCAAACGAAAAGGATCAAATAGTTTGCAGAGCTAGAATATATGTTAGAAATCCCCAGATGAACACATGAATTGTTTGCCTCAGTCCTCACCTGCAGCGTGGAGGGTGCTGAGCCGCTCGTCTCTGTGAGGCCAGTGCTCCGTGGTAAACTGGACACTATGTACCTGGAGCCCTTTGGCGCTGGCTGTCTAACCACCAGCTTTCCTTTCCTGGTCTCCGCTAGAAACATGCTGTACCAGTAGGCATCGTTGGACACCAGAGTGGAATCTGCAAAAGAGTTCCTCTCACTGACCACACTGTTCCTGCAGGGAGGAGCAGCTTTGCTGGACTTGGGTTTCTGACACTTGAGAACGATGGTGACCAATATGGTGATCAACAAGAGAAAGGACACCGAGCCCAGGCCGATGACCAGATACAGATTTAAGTCTGAAAAGATGTCGTACTCTAGGGGCACTTCGGTCATGTCCGAGTTGGCCTTGACCGCGGTCTCCACTGTGGACAGCTTGATGGTAACGGTAGCAGAGAGAGCGGGCTCTCCGTTGTCCTTGGCGACCACAACAAGCCGTTGGAGACGGGGATCTCTGTAACTGAACATTCTCATGGTGCGGATCTCTCCGTTGTACTGGTCCAGACTGAACAAGGTGGCGTCCGTCACCTGTAGAAACTGGTAGGTAATCCTTGAGTTCAACACAGAGTCGCCGTCGATAGCAATCACCTTGGAAACCAGAGAGCCTTTGTCGGTGGATCTGGGGATCTTCTCCTCCACCACTGAGCCGTGAGCGCGCCATGGGGACACTATGACTGGAGTGTTGTCATTCTGGTCCACAATAATGATGTGGACAGTCACATTACTGCTGAGTGGAGGAACACCAGAGTCTCTGGCCTCAATGTGGAAAAGAAACTCCTTCTCAATCTCATGGTCAAACGTCTTAAGAGCATAGAGTTTACCGTTCTCTGGGCTAATGGAGAACAGCATGGACATGGAGGTGTTGGCTATCTCCCTCTCTATGATGAAATACACTAGATACTGGTTTTCATGGAGGTCTGGGTCGTACGCATTGAGAGAATCTAGCAAGGCTCCTGGAGCATTATTCTCCATCACACGAATAGTATAGAAAGACTGAGGGAACTGGGGGACATTATCATTAACGTCCAGTAGCTCTAAGGTCATGGTTTCATTATCAGATAATGGAGGAGAACCTCTGTCTGTAACTGTGAACGTGATATCATATTCTGAAACCTTCTCCCGGTCTAATGTTTCTGAAACAACCAGCTCAAAATAATTATCAGAAGACTCCCTTAATTTGAAAGGCATTTTTTCAGGAATCCGGATGTCAACGACTCCATTATCCCCTGAGTCTTTATCACTAACGCTCACCACAGCTATGACCGAGTCTACTTCTATGTTTTCCTTGACAGGACTTTGAAAGGACTTGATTGAAATCCCAGGATGGTTGTCATTCATGTCCTCCACTACAACCGTTACTTTGCATTGCCCTGATAAGGCCGGTGCACCTTTATCCGTTGCTATCACTTCCATGTCGTAAAGCTTAAAATCCTCATAGTTCAGTAATCCTTTCACTGTTATCTCTCCCGTGTGAGGGTTGACATTGAATGTGTTTTGGGTCATTTCTGAAGTATACAAACTGTACATGTATTCTATTTCTGCATTAGATCCATCATCTAAGTCTGTTGCATTAGGTTTAAGCACAAGGCTTCCGATTGGAGAGTTTTCCATTATGTTTATTGTATAATGCTCTTTGTCAAACTGCGGGGCGTTGTCATTAGTGTCCAACACCCGCACCGTAATGCTCGCTGTGCCGGTGCGCGAAGGTGTCCCGCCATCTACAGCGGTGAGAATTAGATTATGGACGGCCTGCTTCTCACGGTCCAGCGCCTTTTTAAGAATAAGATCGGCGAATTTCGAACCATCTCTTCCTGTTTGAATTTCGATATCAAAATGCTCGCTGGAACTTAAATGATACATTTTTACAGAGTTCAAGCCAATATCCGGATCAACTGCATTGTTGACGGAGAATCGTTCGCCTGCCTGAGTTGCCTCTGAAAGGTCCAATTTAATTGCATCTCTCCGGAAATGCGGAGTATTGTCGTTTATGTCCAGTATCTCTATTTCAATATAGAATATACGCTGTGGGTTTTCTACAATAGCTTCCAATCGTAAGAAACATGTTGAGGTTTTTGACGTGCAAAGATATTCCCTGTCGATTCTCTCGACAATATACAGGTCCCCGGTGTCTTTGTTCACGTCGAGATATTTCCTGTTCGCTACGACTTCGAGTCGAATCATCCGTTTGGAAAGCATCTTAACGTCGAGGCCCAGATCAGAAGCCAAATTAGCGACCACTGAACCTTCCTCCATTTCCTCGTCTATTGAATAATGAGTCACTGCATCTGCTGATTTCCATGAAGCAAAGAAAATACAAATCAACACATACCGAGTCCAGCACTTGATATTACAATTCGGCCCCATCGTTTTAGGAATCCGTTTATCTCCTGTAACCTTTGCACATTGGCACAGATTAGCGATGTCCTCGTTGATAAAATGTAATAAGTAAAAAATAATGCTCCAATCTAAGCCAAAGATCTTCCACAAAATAACCAAATAGTCCACATCCCAAGCACCGGGAGCTGTTCACTTGCGCAGCTCGTCGCGTCCACTCTGAGGAAGAGTAGCGGTGACTGTGACCTCAAGAGACGTGTTCAAATGGTGAACAGCGACTCTATATCTAAGTAACACGCATGTACATCCTCACAGATTCTACTGGAATTCGTTTTTCGATTAATGTATTCAACACAACTTCACTTCATTCCAAAGACATAATTTCCCATACATATTCATCCAACAAAGCCTTTAACATTTAAAATAAATAACGGCTTGCAAAATTTAATTGTTAAATTATGAATTTGGAAAAACCAGTTTTCGTTAGTATAGGCCTATTTTATTTAGTATTACAACATTATTAAGTTGCATTGTGTATGCCCACGTCATGATGAAGCATGAAGGCAATTCAATTAAATAGATGAACTTCAAAAATTAAATGGATGACGTTTAATGTCTTAAGGGGTTGAAATATGTATTAGAATAAACCAATTCAACACATGAATTGTTTGCTGCAGTCCTCACCTGCAGCGTGGAGGGTGCTGAGCCGCTCGTCTCTGTGAGGCCAGTGCTTCGTGGTAAACTGGACACTATGTACCTGGATCCCTTTGGCGCTGGCTGTCTAACCACCAGCTTTCCTTTCCTGGTCTCCGCTAGAAACATGCTGTACCAGTAGGCATCGTTGGACACCAGAGTGGAATCTGCAAAAGAGTTCCTCTCACTGACCACACTGTTCCTGCAGGGAGGAGCAGCTTTGCTGGACTTGGGTTTCTGACACTTGAGAACGATGGTGACCAATATGGTGATCAACAAGAGAAAGGACACCGAGCCCAGGCCGATGACCAGATACAGATTTAAGTCTGAAAAGATGTCGTACTCTAGGGGCACTTCGGTCATGTCCGAGTTGGCCTTGACCGCGGTCTCCACTGTGGACAGCTTGATGGTAACGGTAGCAGAGAGAGCGGGCTCTCCGTTGTCCTTGGCAACCACAACAAGCCGTTGGAGACGGGGATCTCTGTAACTGAACATTCTCATGGTCCGGATCTCTCCGTTGTACTGGTCCAGACTGAACAAGGTGGCGTCCGTCACCTGTAGAAACTGGTAGGTAATCCTTGAGTTCAACACAGAGTCGCCATCGATAGCAATCACCTTGGAAACCAGAGAGCCTTTGTCGGTGGATCTGGGGATCTTCTCCTCCACCACTGAGCCGTGAGCGCGCCATGGGGACACTATGACTGGAGTGTTGTCATTCTGGTCCACAATAATGATGTGGACAGTCACATTACTGCTGAGTGGAGGAACACCAGAGTCTCTGGCCTCAATGTGGAAAAGAAACTCCTTCTCAATCTCATGGTCAAACGTCTTCAGAGCATAGAGTTTACCGTTCTCTGGGCTAATGGAGAACAGCATGGACATGGAGGTGTTGGCTATCTCCCTCTCTATGATGAAATACACTAGATACTGGTTTTCATGGAGGTCTGGGTCGTACGCAGTAAGAGTATCTAGCAAGGCTCCAGGAGCATTATTCTCCATCACACGTATGGTATAGAAAGACTGAGGGAACTGGGGGACATTATCATTAACATCCAGTAGCTCTAAAGTCATGGTTTCATTATCAGATAATGGAGGAGAACCTCTGTCTGTAACTGTGAATGTTATTTCGTATTCAGGAGCTTTTTCTCTGTCCAGCGATTCAGAGACAACTAACTCAAATAAATTACCTGACGATTCCTTTAGTTTAAAAGGTAAATAAGCTGGAATTGTAAGATCAATTTGACCATTTTCACCAGAATCCTTATCACTGATACTAACAACTGCTATTACAGTGCGTAATTCAGCATTCTCTTTGATGGGACTCTGAAAGGATTTAATAGATATCTCTGGGTGATTGTCGTTCATGTCTTCTACTAAAATTCTTATTTTGCACTGTCCTGATAGGGCGATAACCCCTTTATCCATGGCTATGATTTCCATATCATAAATCCTGAAATCCTCATAGTTTAAAATGCCTTTTACAGTAAGCTCTCCGTTAGATGGATTTATATTAAACATTTCTTGAGTTTTCTCTGAGGTGTAGAGACTATACGAGTACGTTATGTCAGCGTTTGAACCCTCGTCTGAGTCTGTAGCATTCAGTTGAACGACGAGGCTTCCAATCGGAGAGTTTTCCATAACCTTAATGTTATATTCCTCCTTGTTGAAGGTAGGAGTGTTGTCGTTAATGTCCAGGACATGAACAATCACGCTGGCAGAACCGGAGCGCGTTGGTGTACCGCCGTCAACCGCGCTGAGAACTAAATGATGAACGGCCTGCTTCTCTCGGTCCAAAGCCTTTTTCAAGATTAATTCAACAAATTTTGACCCATCCCTCCCAGTTTGTACTTCAATATTAAAATGTTCACTTTCACTTAAATAGTATGTTTTGACTGTATTCGTTCCAATATCGGGGTCTACTGCATTACTCAGCGAAAATCTTTCCCCTGCTGACGTCGACTCAGCTATGTCCAAATGTATTGCGTCCCGTCGGAAATGTGGGGCATTGTCGTTTATATCCAAAATTTCCAATTCTATGTTAAACATTCGTAAGGGACTCTCAAGTATGACCTCTAGTTTTAGATAGCAGGGAGTTGTTTTGGATGGGCAGATGTGTTCCCTGTCGATTTTCTCCATAATATACAGCTCGCCCGTCTCTTTGTTCACGTCAAAATATTTTTTGTTCGCCACAATATCCAGGCGCATCTTTCTTTCACTGAGCGTTTCCACATCCAAGTCCAGATCTGCGGCCAAATTGGCAACAACGGATCCTTCTTTCAATTCTTCGGATATAGAATAATGAGTCACTGCATTTGATAATTGCCAAAGAGCGAACAAAAGTATAGGGTTCCAGACATACCTTTGTCTCATTGTTGTAGGCCTATGCGAATCCATTTCTTGATGACCCTAATTCAATCTAGGTATATTTAATTTAAAAACAAAAACTATTTCCCGTCGTAGAGTTTGCGTTCGTTTTTTGTTCAAATACAATACATCTGCTGAAAGAGGAGTAATCACAATAAGTCCCGTCTTTCTGCCAAACCTGCAATTATCGCTGTGGTCGAAGGGGCTGATAATTTGAAAATGCAAGGAGAGGCTACTCGAGCCTTTGAACAAGACCACAGCGCCACATGCCGTACTACATCAGTCACTTCGCCCTTAAGAAATACATAAAACTGTAGTATAACAATATTATGAATTAAATATTAATCAAGGATTTTTTTTTTTAATTATAATGAATATGAGCGGAATTGAAAGAGACTTTGTAATTGAATTTCTCACTTGAGAACAATTTAAAAAGATGTAAAGTACTTATCTATTACAATTATCAGAATAATACAATTAATTATTTGATGCAGTCCTCATTCATGCATACAAATCATAATCCTCCAATCTAAGCCAAAGATCTTGCACCAAAACAACAAAATAGTCCACATCCCAATTCTACCACCAAGGGCTGTTGCACAGCTCGTGACGTCCACTCTGAGGAAGTGCAGAGGTGGCTGTGACCTCATAAGACGTGTTCAAATGGTGAACAGCAACTCGATACGCAAAGAACACGCATGTACATCCTCGAAAATAATACTGGAAATCGTATTTTGATTAATATTTTCAACAAAACCTCACTTGATATAAAAGTCACACATTCTCAATCATTCGTCCAACAAAGCAATCGGACATAATGAATATCAATAAATAATGGTTTGTTAAAAAGTGTAGCTATTTTTTAACTACTGAGTCGTTTACTTTAGTGCCACTTATTTTTAATTGCAAAAAATACAGTTACGTTTTGCATGATCACATGTCACAATGATCGATACAACTGTAAAATAAAATCTATTAATTTCCTAACCAAAATGTATGAAATGGTTTGAAGAGCTAGAATATATATTAGCAATCCCCAAATCAACACATGAATTGTTTGCCTCAGTCCTCACCTGCAGCGTGGAGGGTGCTGAGCCGCTCGTCTCTGTGAGGCCAGTGCTCCGTGGTAAACTGGACACTATGTACCTGGATCCCTTTGGCGCTGGCTGTCTAACCACCAGCTTTCCTTTCCGGGTCTCCGCTAGAAACATGCTGTACCAGTAGGCATCGTTGGACACCAGAGTGGAATCTGCAAAAGAGTTCCTCTCACTGACCACACTGTTCCTGCAGGGAGGAGCAGCTTTGCTGGACTTGGGTTTCTGACACTTGAGAACGATGGTGACCAATATGGTGATCAACAAGAGAAAGGACACCGAGCCCAGGCCGATGACCAGATACAGATTTAAGTCTGAAAAGATGTCGTACTCTAGGGGCACTTCGGTCATGTCCGAGTTTGCCTTGACCGCGGTCTCCACTGTGGACAGCTTGATGGTAACGGTAGCAGAGAGAGCGGGCTCTCCGTTGTCCTTGGCGACCACAACAAGCCGTTGGAGACGGGGATCTCTGTAACTGAACATTCTCATGGTGCGGATCTCTCCGTTGTACTGGTCCAGACTGAACAAGGTGGCGTCCGTCACCTGTAGAAACTGGTAGGTAATCCTTGAGTTCAACACAGAGTCGCCGTCGATAGCAATCACCTTGGAAACCAGAGAGCCTTTATCGGTGGATCTGGGGATCTTCTCCTCCACCACTGAGCCGTGAGCGCGCCATGGGGACACTATGACTGGAGTGTTGTCATTCTGGTCCACAATAATGATGTGGACAGTCACATTACTGCTGAGTGGAGGAACACCAGAGTCTCTGGCCTCAATGTGGAAAAGAAACTCCTTCTCAATCTCATGGTCAAACGTCTTCAGAGCATAGAGTTTACCGTTCTCTGGGCTAATGGAGAACAGCATGGACATGGAGGTGTTGGCTATCTCCCTCTCTATGATGAAATACACTAGATACTGGTTTTCATGGAGGTCTGGATCGTAAGCAGTGAGAGATTCTAGCAAGGCTCCAGGGGCATTATTCTCCATCACACGTATGGTATAGAAAGACTGAGGGAACTGGGGGACATTATCATTAACGTCCAGTAGCTCTAAGGTCATGGTTTCATTATCAGATAATGGAGGAGAACCTCTGTCTGTAACCGTGAACGTGATGTCATATTCTGGAACCTTCTCCCGGTCTAATGGTTCTGAAACAACCAGCTCAAAATAATTATCAGAAGACTCCCTTAATTTGAAAGGCATATTTTCAGGAATCCGGATTTCAACGACTCCATTATCCCCTGAGTCTTTATCACTAACGCTCACCACAGCTATGACCGAATCAACTTCTATGTTTTCCTTGACAGGACTTTGAAAGGACTTGATTGAAATCCCAGGATGGTTGTCATTCATGTCCTCCACTACAACCGTTACTTTGCATTGCCCTGATAAGGCCGGTGCACCTTTATCCGTTGCTATCACTTCCATGTCATAAAGCTTAAAATCCTCATAGTTCAGTACTCCTTTAACTGTTATCTCTCCCGTGTGAGGGTTTACATTGAATGTATTTTGGGTCATTTCTGAAGTATACAAACTGTACATGTATTCTATTTCTGCATTATATCCATCATCTAAATCTGTTGCATTTGGTTTAAGCACAAGGCTTCCGATTGGAGAGTTTTCCATTATTTTTATTGTATAATGCTCTTTGTCAAACTGCGGGGCGTTGTCATTAGTGTCCAACACCCGCACCGTAATGCTCGCTGTGCCGGTGCGCGAAGGTGTCCCGCCATCTACAGCGGTGAGAACTAGATTATGGACGGCCTGCTGCTCACGGTCCAGCGCCTTTTTAAGAATAAGATCAGCGAACTTTGAACCATCTCTTCCGGTTTGGATTTCAATATCAAAATGCTCACTGGTGCTCAATTGATATGTTTTCACGGAGTTCGAACCAACATCCGGATCAACTGCATTGTTGACGGAGAATCGTTCGCCTGCCTGAGTTGCCTCTGAAATGTCCAATTCATTTGCGTCTCTCCTAAAATGAGGGGTATTATCATTTATATCCATTATTTCTATTTCAATAAAGAAAATACGTTTTGGGTTTTCAACAATAGCTTCTAATTTCAAAAAACAAGATGTCGATGTTTTTGATGTGCAAAGATATTCCCGGTCTATCCTCTCGACAATATACAGGTCCCCAGTCTCTTTGTTCACGTCCAGATATTTCCTGTTCGCTACGACTTCGAGTCGAATCATCCGTTTGGAAAGCATCTTAACGTCGAGGCCCAGATCAGAAGCCAAATTAGCGACCACTGAACCCTGCTCCATTTCCTCGTCTATTGAATAGTGAGTCACTGCATCTGCTGATTTCCATGAAGCAAAGAAAATACAAATCAACACATACCGATTCCAGCTCTTGATATTACATTTCGGCCCCATCGTTTTAGGAATCTGTTTGTCTCTTATAACCTTTGCACATTGGCCCAGAGTAGCGATGTCCTCGTTGATAAAATGTAATACGTACAAAATAATACTCCAATCTAAACCAAAGATCTTCCATAAAATAACCAAATAGTCCACATCCCAAGCACCGGGAGCTGTTCACCTAAGCAGCACGTCGCGTCCACTCTGAGGAAGAGTAGCGGTGACTCTGACCTCATAAGACGTATTCAAACGGTGAACAGCGACTCTATATGCAAGGAACATGCATGTACATCCTCACAGATTCTACTGGAATTCGTTTTTCGATTACTGTATTCAACACAACTTCACTTCATTCCAAAGACATAATTTCCCATACATATTGATCCAACAAAGCCTATAACATTTAAAATAAATAACGGCTTGCAAAATTTAATTGGTAAATTATGAATTGGAAAAACTAGTTTTCGTTAGTGTAGGCCTATTTCATTTAGTATTACAACATTATTAAGTTGCATTGTGTATGCCCACATGTCATGATGAAGCATGAAGGCAACTCAATTAAATAAATGATCTTCAAAAATTAAATAGATGACGTTTAATGTTTTAAGGGGTTAAAATATGAATGAGAACAAACCAATTAAACACATGAATTGTTTGCTGCAGTCCTCACCTGCAGCGTGGAGGGTGCTGAGCCGCTCGTCTCTGTGAGGCCAGTGCTCCGTGGTAAACTGGACACTATGTACCTGGAGCCCTTTGGCGCTGGCTGTCTAACCACCAGCTTTCCTTTCCTGGTCTCCGCTAGAAACATGCTGTACCAGTAGGCATCGTTGGACACCAGAGTGGAATCTGCAAAAGAGTTCCTCTCACTGACCACACTGTTCCTGCAGGGAGGAGCAGCTTTGCTGGACTTGGGTTTCTGACACTTGAGAACGATGGTGACCAATATGGTGATCAACAAGAGAAAGGACACCGAGCCCAGGCCGATGACCAGATACAGATTTAAGTCTGAAAAGATGTCGTACTCTAGGGGCACTTCGGTCATGTCCGAGTTGGCCTTGACCGCGGTCTCCACTGTGGACAGCTTGATGGTAACGGTAGCAGAGAGAGCGGGCTCTCCGTTGTCCTTGGCGACCACAACAAGCCGTTGGAGACGGGGATCTCTGTAACTGAACATTCTCATGGTGCGGATCTCTCCGTTGTACTGGTCCAGACTGAACAAGGTGGCGTCCGTCACCTGTAGAAACTGGTAGGTAATCCTTGAGTTCAACACAGAGTCGCCGTCGATAGCAATCACCTTGGAAACCAGAGAGCCTTTATCGGTGGATCTGGGGATCTTCTCCTCCACCACTGAGCCGTGAGCGCGCCATGGGGACACTATGACTGGAGTGTTGTCATTCTGGTCCACAATAATGATGTGGACAGTCACATTACTGCTGAGTGGAGGAACACCAGAGTCTCTGGCCTCAATGTGAAAAAGAAACTCCTTCTCAATCTCATGGTCAAACGTCTTCAGAGCATAGAGTTTACCGTTCTCTGGGCTAATGGAAAACAGCATGGACATGGAGGTGTTGGCTATCTCCCTCTCTATGATGAAATACACTAGATACTGGTTTTCATGGAGGTCTGGGTCGTACGCAGTGAGAGAATCTAGCAAGGCTCCAGGAGCATTATTCTCCATCACACGTATGGTATAGCAAGACTGAGGGAACTGGGGGACATTATCATTAACATCCAGTAGCTCTAAAGTCATGGTTTCATTATCAGATAATGGTGGAGAACCTCTGTCTGTAACTGTGAATGTTATTTCGTATTCAGGAGCTTTTTCTCTGTCCAGTGATTCAGAGACAACTAACTCAAAGAAATTACCTGACGATTCCTTTAGTTTAAAAGGTAAATTTGCTGGAATTGTAAGATCAATTTTACCATTATCACCAGAATCCTTATCACTGATACTAACAACTGCTATCACAGTGCCTAATTCAGCATTCTCCTTTATGGGACTCTGAAATGATTTAATAGATATCTCTGGGTGATTGTCGTTCATGTCTTCTACTAAAATTCTTATTTTGCACTGTCCTGATAAAGCATTTAACCCTTTATCCATGGCTATAATTTCCATATCATAAATCCTGAAGTCTTCATAGTTTAACATGCCTTTTACAGTAAGCTCTCCGTTAGATGGATTTATATTAAACATTTCTTGGGTTTTCTCTGAGGTGTAGAGACTATACGAGTAGGTTATGTCAGCGTTTAAACCCTCGTCTGAGTCTGTAGCATTCAGTTGAACGACGAGGCTTCCAATCGGAGAGTTTTCCATAACCTTAATATTATATTCCTCCTTGTCGAAGGTAGGAATGTTGTCGTTAATGTCCAGGACATGAACAATCACGCTGGCAGTACCGGAGCGGGTCGGTGTACCGCCGTCAACCGCGCTGAGAACTAAATGATGTACGGCCTGCTTCTCTCGGTCCAAAGCCTTTTTCAAGATTAAGTCAGCAGACTTCGACCCATCCCTACCAGTTTGTACCTCGATATTAAAATGTTCACTTTCACTTAAATGGTACGTTTTGACTGAGTTCGTTCCAACATCGGGGTCTACTGCATTACTCAGGGAAAATCTTTCCCCTGCTGACGTCGACTCAGCAATGTCCAAACGTATTGCGTCTCTTCGGAAATGTGGGGCATTGTCGTTTATATCCAAAATTTCCAATTCTATATTAAACATTCGTAACGGATTTTCAAGTATGACCTCTAGTTTTAGATAGCAAGGAGATGTTTTTGCTTGGCAGATGTTTTCCCTGTCAATTTTCTCCACAATATACAGCTCCCCCGTCTCTTTGTTCACGTCAAAATATTTTTTGTTCGCCACAATATCCAGGCGCATCTTTCTTTCACTGAGCGTTTCCACATCCAAGTCCAGATCTGCGGCCAAATTGGCAACAACGGATCCTTCTTTCAATTCTTCAGATATAGAATAATGAGTCGCTGCATTTGATAATTGCCAAAGAGCGAACAAAAGTATAGGTTTCCAGACAAACCGTTGTCCCATTGTTTTAGGCCAATGCGAATCCATTTCTTGAATCGAGGTATATTTCACTTAAAAACAAAAACAATTTCTCCGTTTTACCGTTTGTGTTCGTTGTTTGTTCGACTATGATGCATCCTCTGAAAAATGAGTACTCACAATAAGTCCCGTCTTTCTGCTAAACCTGCAAGCATGGCTTTGGTCGATGGGGCTGACAATTTGAAAATGCAAGGAGAGGCTACTCAAGCCTTTGAACGAGACAACAGCGCCACATGCCGTACGACATCAACCACTTCGCCCTCAATAAATAGTCTACCAATCACTGTAGTATACAAATATTATGAATTAAATGTAAATCAATGATTTCTCTTTTTTAAATTATATTGTGATAGCCATTCTTAGGCATTCCCCTACAAGTGATTCATATGGGTGGAATTGAAAGAGGCTTTGCAATTCAAGTTGTCACCTGCAGAGTGAAATTTAAAAAAGTGAATCGAAATTATCTATTACAATTAATCAGAATAATACAATGAATTGTTTGATGCAGTCCTCATTAATATCCTCGTTGATACAACGTTATGTATACACAAAGGATCCTCCAATCTAAGCCAAAGACCTTGCACAAATCAACAAAATAGTCTAAATCCCTATTCTAGCACCGGGAGCTCTTCACTTGCGCAGCTCGTGAGGTCAAGACTGAGGAAGTGCATTGATGACTGTGACCTCATAAGATAATTTCAAATGGTGAACAGCGACTCTATACGCAAAGAACACGCATGTACTTCCTCGAAGATAATACTGGAAATCATATTTTGATTAATATCTTCACAAAAACCTCCCTTCATATCAAAGTCACACTTTCCCAATCATTCGTCCAAGAAAGCCAACGGTTATAAATGATTATCAATAAATAATGGTTTGTTATAAAAATAGTGCATATTACTGCACTTAGTCTTTTTGTGCGACTTATTCTGAATTGCTAAAAATGAGGTTACGTTTTGCATGTACACATGTCACAAGGATGGATAAAACAATTCAATAAATCAATTAATTTCGAAACCAAAATGGATTAAATCTTATACAGAGCCAGAATGTATGTTAGAAATCCCCAGATGAACACATCAATTGTTTGCTGCAGTCCTCACCTGCAGCGTGGAGGGTGCTGAGCCGCTCGTCTCTGTGAGGCCAGTGCTCCGTGGTAAACTGGACACTATGTACCTGGAGCCCTTTGGCGCTGGCTGTCTAACCACCAGCTTTCCTTTCCTGGTCTCCGCTAGAAACATGCTGTACCAGTAGGCATCGTTGGACACCAGAGTGGAATCTGCAAAAGAGTTCCTCTCACTGACCACACTGTTCCTGCAGGGAGGAGCAGCTTTGCTGGACTTGGGTTTCTGACACTTGAGAACGATGGTGACCAATATGGTGATCAACAAGAGAAAGGACACCGAGCCCAGGCCGATGACCAGATACAGATTTAAGTCTGAAAAGATGTCGTACTCTAGGGGCACTTCGGTCATGTCCGAGTTGGCCTTGACCGCGGTCTCCACTGTGGACAGCTTGATGGTAACAGTAGCAGAGAGAGCGGGCTCTCCGTTGTCCTTGGCGACCACAACAAGCCGTTGGAGACGGGGATCTCTGTAACTGAACATTCTCATGGTCCGGATCTCTCCGTTGTACTGGTCCAGACTGAACAAGGTGGCGTCTGTCACCTGTAGAAACTGGTAGGTAATCCTTGAGTTCAACACAGAGTCGCCGTCGATAGCAATCACCTTGGAAACCAGAGAGCCTTTATCGGTGGATCTGGGGATCTTCTCCTCCACCACTGAGCCGTGAGCGCGCCATGGGGACACTATGACTGGAGTGTTGTCATTCTGGTCCACAATAATGATGTGGACAGTCACATTACTGCTGAGTGGAGGAACACCAGAGTCTCTGGCCTCAATGTGGAAAAGAAACTCCTTCTCAATCTCATGGTCAAACGTCTTCAGAGCATAGAGTTTACCGTTCTCTGGGCTAATGGAGAACAGCATGGACATGGAGGTGTTGGCTATCTCCCTCTCTATGATGAAATACACAAGATACTGGTTTTCATGGAGGTCTGGGTCGTACGCAGTGAGACAATCTAGCAAGGCTCCAGGAGCATTATTCTCCATCACACGTATGGTATAGAAAGATTGAGGGAACTGGGGGACATTATCATTAACATCCAGTAGCTCTAACGTCATGGTTTCATTATCAGATAATGGAGGAGAACCTCTGTCTGTAACTGTAAACGTTATTTCGTATTCAGGAGCTTTTTCTCTATCTAGCAATACAGAGACAACTAACTCAAAGAAATTACCTGACGATTCCTTTAGTTTAAACGGTAAATTAGCTGGAATTGTAAGATCAATTTGACCATTATCACCGGAATCCTTATCACTGATACTAACAACTGCTATTACAGTGCCTAATTCAGCATTCTCCTTGATAGGACTCTGAAATGATTTAATAGATATCTCTGGGTGATTGTCGTTCATGTCCTCAACTAAAATTCTTATTTTGCACTGTCCCGATAAGGCGTTAACCCCTTTATCCATGGATATGATTTCCATGTCATAAATCCTGAAATCTTCATAGTTTAACATGCCTTTTACAGTGAGCTCTCCGTTAGATGGATTTATACTAAACATTTCTTGGGTTTTCTCTGAGGTGTAGAGACTATACGAGTACGTTATGTCAGCGTTTGAACCCTCGTCTGAGTCTGTTGCATTCAGTTTAACGACGAGGCTTCCAATCGGAGAGTTCTCCATAACCTTAATGTGATATTCCTCCTTGTCGAAGGTAGGAGTGTTGTCGTTAATGTCCAGGACATGAACAATCACGCTGGCAGTACCGGAGCGGGTCGGTGTACCGCCGTCAACCGCGCTGAGAACTAAATGATGAACGGCCTCCTTCTCTCGGTCCAAAGCCTTTTTCAAGATTAATTCAGCAAACTTTGACCCATCCCTCCCAGTTTGTATTTCGATATTAAAATGGTCACTTTCACTTAAATAGTATGTTTTGACTGAGTTCGTTCCAACATCGGGGTCTACTGCATTGCTCAGGGAAAACCGTTCCCCTGCTGACGTCGACTCGGCTATGTCCAAACGTATTGAGTCTCGTCGGAATTGAGGTGCATTGTCGTTTATATCCAAAATTTCCAATTCAATATTAAATATACGTACTGGATTTTCAAGAATGATCTCTAGCTTCAGATAGCATGAAGATGAAGACTTAGTAGTGCAAATATGTTCCCTGTCAATTTTCTCCACAATATACAGCTGGCCAGTCTCTTTGTTCACATCAAAATATTTCTTGTTCGCCACAATATCCAGGCGCATCTTTCTTTCACTGAGCGTTTCTACATCCAATTTCAGATCTTCGGCCAGATTGGCAACAACTGATCCTTCTTTCAATTCTTCCGGAATGGCATAATGCGTTACGCAAGATGACATTTGCAGAAAAGCGATGAAAACAAAGACGCTCCGGACGTACCTTTTTCTTAGCCGTTGTGTATCTGAATCCATTGTGTAATAATCAATTTGTCCCGATAAATGTCTGTATATGTTTAATTTCCAATGTCCCAAAGCTTACGGTCGTTTTGGTATTTTTCTAAATTGCACTATAAGGATGAATCAAAAACGCGTATTGGCCAATATTTCGCAGAATACACCCTCTTTCTCCCAGACATCCAGGCTGACTGAACATAAACGACTTCTGACACCCGATTGTTCAAACGAGGGAACAGCGCCACACCACGGCTGAATTGAAAATCAAACACAGGGCAAAGCAAATCCTGGTACCATTTTATTTTGGATCTATAACATGTGATTATCTGAAACACCAAATAACGACGAGGTCCAGATAAGAAGCCAAATTAGGGACCACCGAACCGTCCTTCATTTCCTCGGCTCTTGAATGGAGAGTCAATGCATCTGCTGATTTTACATTGATTATTATATTCAACAAAACCTCACTTGTTTTCAAAGTCACACTCTCCCAATCATTCGTCCCACAAGCCATACGGGAATAAAGATTATCAATAAAAAATGGTTTGTTAAAATAATAGTGCATGTAACTGTATTTTGTCTTTTTCTGCCACTTATTATGAATTACTAAAATGAAGTTACGTTTTGCATGTACACGTCACAATGATGGATGCAACTATTCAATGATATCGATTAATTTCAAAACCAAAATGGATTAATCATTTTAAAAAGCTAGAATATATGTTAGCAATCCCAAGATGAACACATGAATTGTTTGCCTCAGTCCTCACCTGCAGCGTGGAGGGTGCTGAGCCGCTCGTCTCTGTGAGGCCAGTGCTCCGTGGTAAACTGGACACTATGTACCTGGAGCCCTTTGGCGCTGGCTGTCTAACCACCAGCTTTCCTTTCCTGGTCTCCGCTAGAAACATGCTGTACCAGTAGGCATCGTTGGACACCAGAGTGGAATCTGCAAAAGAGTTCCTCTCACTGACCACACTGTTCCTGCAGGGAGGAGCAGCTTTGCTGGACTTGGGTTTCTGACACTTGAGAACGATGGTGACCAATATGGTGATCAACAAGAGAAAGGACACCGAGCCCAGGCCGATGACCAGATACAGATTTAAGTCTGAAAAGATGTCGTACTCTAGGGGCACTTCGGTCATGTCCGAGTTGGCCTTGACCGCGGTCTCCACTGTGGACAGCTTGATGGTAACGGTAGCAGAGAGAGCGGGCTCTCCGTTGTCCTTGGCGACCACAACAAGCCGTTGGAGACGGGGATCTCTGTAACTGAACATTCTCATGGTGCGGATCTCTCCGTTGTACTGGTCCAGACTGAACAAGGTGGCGTCCGTCACCTGTAGAAACTGGTAGGTAATCCTTGAGTTCAACACAGAGTCGCCGTCGATAGCAATCACCTTGGAAACCAGAGAGCCTTTATCGGTGGATCTGGGGATCTTCTCCTCCACCACTGAGCCGTGAGCGCGCCATGGGGACACTATGACTGGAGTGTTGTCATTCTGGTCCACAATAATGATGTGGACAGTCACATTACTGCTGAGTGGAGGAACACCAGAGTCTCTGGCCTCAATGTGGAAAAGAAACTCCTTCTCAATCTCATGGTCAAACGTCTTCAGAGCATAGAGTTTACCGTTCTCTGGGCTAATGGAGAACAGCATGGACATGGAGGTGTTGGCTATCTCCCTCTCTATGATGAAATACACTAGATACTGGTTTTCATGGAGGTCTGGGTCGTACGCAGTGAGACAATCTAGCAAGGCTCCAGGAGCATTATTCTCCATCACACGTATGGTATAGAAAGACTGAGCGAACTGGGGGACATTATCATTAACATCCAGTAGCTCTAAAGTCATGGTTTCATTATCAGATAATGAAGGAGAACCTCTGTCTGCAACTGTAAATGTTATTTCGTATTCAGGAGCTTTTTCTCTGTCCAGCGATTCAGAGACAACTAACTCAAAGAAATTACCTGACGATTCCTTTAGTTTAAAAGGTAAATAAGCTGGAATTGTAAGATCAACTTTACCATTTTCACCAGAATCCTTATCACTGATACTAACAACTGCTATTACAATGCCTAATTCAGCATTCTCCTTGATGGGACTCTGAAAGGATTTAATAGATATCTCTGGGTGATTGTCGTTCATGTCTTCTACTAAAATTCTTATTTTGCACTGTCCTGATAAAGCGTTTGCCCCTTTATCCATGGCTAGGATTTCCATATCATAAATCCTGAAATCCTCATAGTTTAACATGCCTTTTACAGTAAGCTCTCCGTTAGATGGATTTATATTAAACATTTCTTGGGTTTTCTCTGAGGTGTAGAGACTATACGAGTACGTTATGTCAGCGTTTGAACCCTCGTCTGAGTCTGTAGCATTCAGTTGAACGACGAGGCTTCCAATCGGAGAGTTTTCCATAACCTTAATGTTATATTCCTCTTTGTCGAAGGTAGGAGTGTTGTCGTTAATGTCCAGGACATGAACAATCACGCTGGCAGTACCGGAGCGGGTCGGTGTACCGCCGTCAACTGCGCTTACAACTAAATGATGAACGGCTTGCTGCTCTCTGTCCAAAGCCTTTTTCAAGATTAATTCTGCAAACTTTGACCCATCTCTCCCAGTTTGTAATTCGATATTAAAATGTTCGCTTTCACTTAAATAGTACGTTTTGACTGAGTTCGATCCAACATCGGGGTCTACTGCATTACTCAGGGAAAACCGTTCCCCTGCTGACGTCGACTCGGCTATGTCCAAACGTATTGAGTCTCGTCGGAATTGTGGGGCATTGTCGTTTATATCTAAAATTTCCAATTCAATATTAAATATTCGTACGGGATTTTCAAGTATGACCTCTAGTTTTAGATAGCAGAGAATAGATGTTTTGGTTGGGCAGATGTGTTCCCGATCGATTTTCTCCACAATATACAGCTCGCCCGTCTCTTTGTTCACGTCAAAATATTTTTTGTTTGCCACAATATCCAGGCGCATCTTTCTTTCACTGAGCGTTTCCACATCCAAGTCCAGATCTGCGGCCAAATTAGCAACAACGGATCCTTCTTTCAATTCTTCGGATATAGAATAATGAGTCACTGCATTTGATAATTGCCAAAGAGCGAACAAAAGTATAGGGTTCAAGACATACCTTTGTCTCATTGTTGTAGCCCTATTCGAATCCATTTCTTGAATCGAGGTATATATTACTTCAAAACAAAAACTATTTCCCCGTTTTACAGTTTGTGTTCGTTATTTGTCCAAATACAATGTATCTACTGAAAAAGGAGTAATCACAATAAATCCCGTCTTTCTGCCAAACCTGCAATCATCGCTGTGGCCGAATGGGCTGACAATTTGGAAATGCAAGGAGAGGCTACTCGATCCCTTGAACGAGACCACAGCGCCACATGCCGTACGACATCAACCAATTTGCCCTCAATAAATACCTATCGCTGTAGTATAACAATATTATGAATTAAAAATAAATTAAGGATTTTCCTCTTTTTAATTAAAATGGATTAATATGAGTGGAATTGGAAGAGACTTGGCAATTGAGTATCTTACCTGCCGAGCACAATTAAAAAATGTACTTATCTATTACAATTCATCATTATAATGCAATGAATAACTTGATGCAGTCGTCATTGATGTCCTCGTTGATGCAACGTAATGCGTCTACAAAATAGTCCTACAACTTAAGCCGTAGATCTTGCTGAAAATAACCAAATAGTCCAAGTTCCAATTCTAGCAACAGAAGCTTTTCACTTGCGCAGCTCCGGGCATCCACTCTGAGGTAATGCAACTGTGACTGTGACCTTATGAGACGTGTTCAAATGGTGAACAGCGACTCAATACGCAAATAGCACGCATTTACATCCCCACAAATTCTACTCGAAATCGTTTCAAAGAAATCTAACTTGATTTCAAAGTCACACTTTCCCGTATATTTGTTTAGCAAAGCAAACAGCAATAATAATATGATCAGTAAATGGTTGTTTCCTCGATTAAAGCATGCGACTGTACTGAGGCTTTTTCTTTAGAGCAATTTATGTTGAACTACTAAAAAATGTTTTATTTTGCATGTGTACATGTTAAAATGATAGATAAATACAAGTCAATGACATTAATTATTCTCTAAAATGAAATGGATAAAATGGTTTAAAGAGGTAGAAATTCCCAGGTGAACACAAGAATTGTTTGCCTCAGTCCTCACCTGCAGCGTGGAGGGTGCTGAGCCGCTCGTCTCTGTGAGGCCAGTGCTCCGTGGTAAACTGGACACTATGTACCTGGAGCCCTTTGGCGCTGGCTGTCTAACCACCAGCTTTCCTTTCCTCGTCTCCGCTAGAAACATGCTGTACCAGTAGGCATCGTTGGACACCAGAGTGGAATCTGCAAAAGAGTTCCTCTCACTGACCACACTGTTCCTGCAGGGAGGAGCAGCTTTGCTGGACTTGGGTTTCTGACACTTGAGAACGATGGTGACCAATATGGTGATCAACAAGAGAAAGGACACCGAGCCCAGGCCGATGACCAGATACAGATTTAAGTCTGAAAAGATGTCGTACTCTAGGGGCACTTCGGTCATGTCCGAGTTGGCCTTGACCGCGGTCTCCACTGTGGACAGCTTGATGGTAACGGTAGCAGAGAGAGCGGGCTCTCCGTTGTCCTTGGCGACCACAACAAGCCGTTGGAGACGGGGATCTCTGTAACTGAACATTCTCATGGTGCGGATCTCTCCGTTGTACTGGTCCAGACTGAACAAGGTGGCGTCCGTCACCTGTAGAAACTGGTAGGTAATCCTTGAGTTCAACACAGAGTCGCCGTCGATAGCAATCACCTTGGAAACCAGAGAGCCTTTATCGGTGGATCTGGGGATCTTCTCCTCCACCACTGAGCCGTGAGCGCGCCATGGGGACACTATGACTGGAGTGTTGTCATTCTGGTCCACAATAATGATGTGGACAGTCACATTACTGCTGAGTGGAGGAAAGCCAGAGTCTCTGGCCTCAATGTGGAAAAGAAACTCCTTCTCAATCTCATGGTCAAACGTCTTCAGGGCATAGAGTTTACCGTTCTCTGGGCTAATGGAGAACAGCATGGACATGGAGGTGTTGGCTATCTCCCTCTCTATGATGAAATACACTAGATACTGGTTTTCATGGAGGTCTGGGTCGTACGCAGTGAGAGAATCTAGCAAGGCTCCAGGAGCATTATTCTCCATCACACGTATAGTATAGAAAGACTGAGGGAACTGGGGGACATTATCATTAACATCCAGTAGCTCTAAGGTCATGGTTTCATTATCAGATAATGGAGGAGAACCTCTGTCTGTTACTGTAAACGTGATGTCATATTCTGGAACCTTCTCCCGGTCCAATGGTTCTGAAACAACCAGCTCAAAATAATTATCAGAAGACTCCCTTAATTTGAAAGGCATATTTTCAGGAATCCGGATGTCAACGACTCCATTATCCCCTGAGTCTTTATCACTAACGCTCACCACAGCTATGACCGAGTCTACTTCTATGTTTTCCTTGACAGGACTTTGAAAGGACTTGATTGAAATCCCAGGATGGTTGTCATTCATGTCCTCCACTACAACCGTTACTTTGCATTGCCCTGATAAGGCCGGTGCACCTTTATCCGTTGCTATCACTTCCATGTCATAAAGCTTAAAATCCTCATAGTTCAGTACTCCTTTCACTGTTATCTCTCCCGTGTGAGGGTTTACATTGAATGTATTTTGGGTCATTTCTGAAGTATACAAACTGTACATGTATTCTATTGCTGCATTAGATCCATCATCTAAGTCTGTTGCATTAGGTTTAAGCACAAGGCTTCCGATTGGAGAGTTTTCCATTATTTTTATTGTATAATGCTCTTTGTCAAACTGCGGGGCGTTGTCATTAGTGTCCAACACCCGAACCGTAATGCTCGCTGTGCCGGTGCGCGAAGGTGTCCCGCCATCTACAGCGGTGAGAATTAGATTATGGACGGCCTGCTGCTCACGGTCCAGCGCCTTTTTAAGAATAAGATCGGCGAACTTTGAACCATCTCTTCCCGTTTGAATTTCAATATCAAAATGGTCGCTGGCACTCAAAAAATACGTTTTTAAAGAATTCGATCCAACATCCGGATCAACTGCATTGTTTACAGAAAATCGTTCCCCGGCCTGAGTTGCCTCTGAAATGTCCAATTCATTTGCGTCCCTCCTAAAATGAGGGGTATTATCGTTTATATCCAATATTTCTACTTCAATAAAGAATATACGTTTTGGGTTTTCAACAATAGCTTCTAATTTTAAAAAACACGATGTCTTCGTTGTACAAAGATATTCCCTGTCAATCCTCTCGACAATATACAAGTCCCCAGTCTCTTTGTTCACGTCCAGATATTTCTTGTTCGCTACGATTTCGAGTCGAATCATCCGTTTGGAAAGCATCTTAACGTCGAGGCCCAGATCAGAACCCAAATTAGCGACCACTGAACCTTCCTCCATTTCCTCGTCTATTGAGTAGTGAGTCACTGCATCTGCTGATTTCCATGAAGCAAAGGAAATACAAATCAACACATACCGAGTCCAGCTCTTGATATTACATTTCGGCTCCATCGTTTTAGGAATCTGTTTTTCTTCTGTGACCTTTACACATTTGCCCAGATTAATGTCCTCAGTGATAAATACGTACAAAATAATCCTCCAATCTATGCCAAAATTATTGACGAAAACAACCAAATAGTCCACATCCCAATTCTAGCACCGGGAGCTGTTCAATTGTGCAGCTCGTGGCGTCCACTCTGAGCTAGCGCAGCGGTGGCTGTGACCTCATAAGACGTGTTCAAATGGTGAACAGCGACTCTATATGAAAGGAACACGCATGTACATCCTCACAGATAGTACCGGAAATCCTATTTCCGTTCTTGCATTTAACAAAACTTCCCTTGATTTCAACGTCATACTTCCCATACAGTCGTCCAACAAAGCAAACGGAAATAATATTATCAATAAATAATGGTTTATTTGATTATAACATAACTATACTGAGTTGTTTCCGTTGATGTCGTTTCTTTTGAACTATTAAAAAATATAGTTTATCTTTGAATGTACACGTCACAATGATGGATAAATACTATTCAATGAAATAGATAATACAACCATCAACTGACGGATAAGGCAGATGCAATGCCTTATAACCTTACCAGACAGATTAGTTAAAAGTTAAATAATCTCATCCATAGATAATGTGTCACAATGCCAACAGTGTTCACTTTGTATATCCAGTCGTACGTTTGTGTCTTAGGATGCTGAATAAGACTGAGATGTGTCTGTTAATATAATCTATTCAAATTAAAAAATATTCTATACTTTACGTTATATTTACATTCATACTTGTATACTCAAAGAAAACAAAAACCAATGATAGTCACAACATCAATTTCGAAAGCAAAAAAATACATATATTTTTTCGTGAGTAGCTATTAGAGATAATCTGAATATCCAAATGAATTATTTGACGCAGTCCTCACCTGCAGCGTGGAGGGTGCTGAGCCGCTCGTCTCTGTGAGGCCAGTGCTCCGTGGTAAACTGGACACTATGTACCTGGAGCCCTTTGGCGCTGGCTGTCTAACCACCAGCTTTCCTTTCCTGGTCTCCGCTAGAAACATGCTGTACCAGTAGGCATCGTTGGACACCAGAGTGGAATCTGCAAAAGAGTTCCTCTCACTGACCACACTGTTCCTGCAGGGAGGAGCAGCTTTGCTGGACTTGGGTTTCTGACACTTGAGAACGATGGTGACCAATATGGTGATCAACAAGAGAAAGGACACCGAGCCCAGGCCGATGACCAGATACAGATTTAAGTCTGAAAAGATGTCGTACTCTAGGGGCACTTCGGTCATGTCCGAGTTGGCCTTGACCGCGGTCTCCACTGTGGACAGCTTGATGGTAACGGTAGCAGAGAGAGCGGGCTCTCCGTTGTCCTTGGCGACCACAACAAGCCGTTGGAGACGGGGATCTCTGTAACTGAACATTCTCATGGTCCGGATCTCTCCGTTGTACTGGTCCAGACTGAACAAGGTGGCGTCCGTCACCTGTAGAAACTGGTAGGTAATCCTTGAGTTCAACACAGAGTCGCCGTCGATAGCAATCACCTTGGAAACCAGAGAGCCTTTATCGGTGGATCTGGGGATCTTCTCCTCCACCACTGAGCCGTGAGCGCGCCATGGGGACACTATGACTGGAGTGTTGTCATTCTGGTCCACAATAATGATGTGGACAGTCACATTACTGCTGAGTGGAGGAACACCAGAGTCTCTGGCCTCAATGTGGAAAAGAAACTCCTTCTCAATCTCATAGTCAAACGTCTTCAGAGCAAAGAGTTGACCATTCTCTGGGCTAATGGAGAACAGCATGGACATGGAGGTGTTGGCTATCTCCCTCTCTATGATGAAATACACTAGATACTGGTTTTCATGGAGGTCTGGGTCAACTGCAGTGATGGAACTCAACAACGATCCTGGCGCATTATTCTCCGTTACTCGTATAGTGTAAAACGACTGGGAGAACTGTGGCTCGTTGTCATTGATATCGAGTAAATGTACTGATATCGTTTCATTATCGGATAATGCGGGCGACCCAGAATCCGTTACAATTAACGTGACGTCATATTCGGCGAGACGTTCCCGGTCTAAAGGTTCTGATACAATGAGCTCGTAATGGTCGGGTCTTTCTGACGACTTATTGAGAATAAAAGGATGATGCGGTTGATGGATAGCTAGGCTTACTTTGCCATTATCTCCCGTGTCTTTGTCGCTTAATCCCACAATGGCTATTACCGTGCCTACTGGTGTATTCTCACTGACCGTGCTCTTAACCGACTGTATGGTGATCACCGGATGATTGTCATTCATATCTGTCACATGGACGACAACTCGACATTGGCCGTGTAACGGATGCAGTCCCTTGTCTTTGGCCTCAACGTGCATCTCATAGAACTTCATGTCCTCATAATCAATAGTACCCCTCACCGTTATCTCCCCGGTGCTCGGGTTCAAAGAAAATACATCTTGTGTTTTCTCCGACGTGTACAGGGTAAAGGAGTAGATTATGTCCGCATTCGCACCTTCGTCGAGATCCGTTGCGTTTAATTTAATCACCCGGGTACGAATAGGTGTATTTTCTGTCATGTTGATTGTATAAATCGGCTTGTCGAAATGTGGGGCGTTATCGTTTGTGTCTTGTACCCGAACTATGATGTTAGCGGTGCCTGAGCGCACCGGGACTCCGCCGTCAACTGCGGTCAGGACAAGGTGGTGAACGGCGCGCTGCTCTCTGTCTAAAGCTTTGGTCAGCACCAAGTCCACGTACTTGGTTCCGTCGCTGCCCGTTTGTATTTCGATCGTGAATTGCTCGCTGACGCTGAGTTTGTATGTCTTTACAGTGTTCACGTCAACGTCTGGGTCGACAGCATTCGGCAGCGAGAATCTCTCTCCTGGTGTGGCCGACTCAGACACGTCCAGTTCTACCCGGTCCCGTCTGAAGTGGGGAGCGTTATCGTTTATGTCTTTTATCTCCAGTTCAATGTTAAAAATGCGTAACGGACTCTCTATTATCAGATCCAGCTTAAGAAGACAAGAGTTAGTTGTCTTAGTTGGACAAAGGTTTTCCCTGTCCATTTTCTCAATGATATAGAGCTCTCCTGTATTTTTGTTAACATCTAAATATTTGTTGTTGTGGAAAATATCAAGTTTTACCTCCCGTTGGGCCAGACCTCCAGCCTCCAGTCCCAAGTCTGCCGCAATATTTGCTACAACCCAGCCTCTCTCCAACTCCTCCGGTATAGAGTACCTCGTCACGCCCAGTGCAGCGGGCCATATTCCACTTAGGACAAAGACTGCGAAGAAAGCTGGCGAAATCCTTCCCATTTGCATCCTTACGAAAGGGATGTTGTTTCCGAAAGCCATTGTTTTAATTGCACCACCGACTCGAAACGTTTCTTATTGTTTGCATATAGTAGGCCGGCAGACTACCTTTTTAACCAAACGTAAAAAATATATAGCATCGCTGTATTGTGTGCGTGCCGTTCCATTGCCTGTTTGAATGGGTGCGTCTTCGAAAGCAACACGAATCTGGTTGATTTAGTGGTGAACAGTGACACCATGTGACTGACCTTACACTCAAACAAACATCTAAGGGTGAGGTCAGGAAAAGATAAATAAGGACGTTTAATTTTGGCACTTTTTTGGCGTTGCAATAAGAACATAAACTTTGAAAAGCCTTTTCCTCTTCTTCTCATTGCTACATGGGTGCTTCTCTTTCAGTATAATTTTCGTCGTTGTGACGTCCTCACAGTTGTCTGATCAAAGATGTGCACATGGTGAGGGGACTGACACATTAAATCATACTTTTCAAAGACAAGCCTTTCACCTGAAAATGAATTAAAGTTATTTAATAAATATATTAAAGGTTGTACTATTCTGGCGATGTAACGAAAGCATAAAAGAGCAAGAAAGTACGATTTCAAAATGAACAACAGAACAAGTCATTTCCTTCTCTGCCCATGAACCATCTGAAGTGTTGCTTTCATAAACCTTTGACGGACTTCACCGCAAGATGGATTCCCAGAACAAGCAAAGATGCTCTGATTGGTCAGAAAGGATCCTGGGCTGGTCTGAATCTAAATGGAGATCTAAATAAAGCCTGAATTTGAAAGAGATATTCTAATATCTCACAATAAAATGATAGATCTTAAATCTTACCTGCAGCACCTTTTAAGGACTTTACTCCAAAACAAAACCTTAAACCTCTTTTCGTCATTCATAAATGGCTTATGAAACAAAACCTTACATATTGAAGCGATAATAGGAGTTGATCAATGTTAGGGATGGCTGGTACTTCTAGTCCAAAGCCCCAGAGAGAGAGAGAGTTGCACCATCTCTTTCACTCCATCAGACCAATTATTTTACAGAAAATGGTGGACCACGGAACCACTCAATACTGTAGTTCCAACATAGGGAGCTTGGAGCAGTCATGCTAGGAGCCTTTGCTTTCATTGATCTTTTCAAAGCCAAGATGTAAAAAATTAGTAGATGTTGAGACCCTCCTATTAGTGTAATTGTGAGGTTGTATAAATGACTGCACTGTTGGATGAAGTGGAATGAGTTGTGGAAAATACAACACTATCAACCCTAACTAGGAAAGACATCAGGAAAAGACTGAATACAGTTTAAGGTTTTTATTAAGAATTAGCATAGCAATACAAAAGCTGGGCTGGTCTGCAGAACAACTGCTTTTTCCAGCTTCGGCAAACAGTTCATATAGACTCGCTCTGTGATTCTGTGACATAATAACCTCCAAGGCAAGGTCTTGAAGCACAACTTGGTTAGTCACGTGGCAAAACTTCCAACCAGTTTTCCTACTCCATTAACTTCACCTCCCCTTATCTATCAGGGAACACCCAGGTCCCCTCATCCTTTAACCTCACCTTCCTTATCCATTCCTTTCACAACAACTTTAAACTATTAGGTTTTCTCAACCTCATCCGAATAATTACATTGTACAAGGAATATTCGTACATATGGGACAGAACATCGGACAATGTTTTTTAAGAAAACAAGAGTCTCTTCAGAAGACTCACCAAAGAATGACATTTATCTCTTCTAAATAGAGAATATAAGGCAAGACAATGATTATAATCCTTCTAAGGGTAGGATAATTATTCAACAAGTGCTAGGCTTTCCCTCCAACACCTTTTTGTGATAGTCCGAATGCTCCTGCTCAATTCGTCTATTTCCCCATCGTCTCTCTTTCAGCAGGGAGGCGGTACATCCCCCTCCCTCTCTGATTCCAGCCCGGCCCCTAGCAGTGCAGCCCACCATGATGGGCCAAAGGGCTGGGGGCTGCTGGTTAAAAGACAACACAGAGCCCTGAGCATAGACCAGGACGTTGACACACTGTCGGAGTTTGAGTAAGTAAAGTTTCATGGGGACATTAGGGACATATTAACAGATTAAGAATAATATTGAGTTCCTGGAATTCATGCCAAATATATGCAAATGTTTACAGGCCTACTATAGATAAATGCATTTTTCCTGTTGGTCATGAGTGTATTTACTATCTTGTTTCCTCATATAGGAAATCTAGGCTTTGTAAATTCGTTTTTTCTGAGCTTGTCGAGGCCTAAACAGTAGAAGATGATGCTCTCTTCTGTGCCCTTGACAACTGATTTCACACTAGAACTGATTGATAGATTATTCAAATATAAATAATGATTAAGTGAACAAGGTAAAAAGGTGGATTTTTCAAAAAATGTAAAATCTGCTTATTTATCCATCTTTAACCTCTAGAGGGCAGAATTGACCTTTTAATGCAAAATGATTCCTCGGAGGAATGTTGTACAAAAGCACAAGATGGACAATGTACAAACGACGTCCATCTTGTGTTTATCCCTTAAGATTATCATATGGATCTTATGATACCACATTGTTTAGATTAACGCATCAATTGATTTATTATATTCATTATTGTATCTTTGCATTTCAAATAAAGTAAAACAATAACAACAAAATGTAATTTAAGTGTGTGAATGACGTCCATGACGCACATTGTTGCCTTATTTATTTTCTATTGACCATCGTGTAATAGGCCAACAGATATATACATGTATTGGCATTATGAATTACGGTAATATAACAAATGTTTGAAAGTACACACATTGGTCAGGGCAATGTACAGCATATCCAACATTTTTATATTATGACTCACTGACGCCCTCTGCTGACGATATATAATTTGATTCCTTCTCTGACGCTCTCATAATGTTTGTTTCGCCTACATTTATATTAATGGCTATTATAGCATGAAAATAAAAAAGTTATTTTTTCACCCAGTTTAACGACGATTACAATTCAAGGAAATTATTAAGGTTAGAAAGGTAGCCTATTTTCATTGGGCACCTCCAGACTTTATTGGAGTCACATAGCTATTCATTATGGGGCTTCCCGGAATATTTAATGCAGTTGTATCCTTTTTGTGCATTTAATATCTGCACTTATAAGGCATTAGTCTTTATAAGGCATTATAATGTATAACCAATGTAATACACACGTTTTACAGTCGCCGCCTGGTGGTTGAACGTATAAATTGCAGTACAAATGGCTGGTCAGTGATCCGACATTTTCAGCACCAGGGGGAAGGCGAGCTCCCACCGCGGAATGTTTTGTCGCGGACAATTGACAGGATTGGTTCCTATCTGTTGTGCGCTTGCCTGAAATTAAGTTGACCTTCATTTGAACCTATTTTTCTAAGACACCACCATTTCTTGATGAAACAACGTTAACATTATGCCTATAGGCATATTCATAAATCGAAAAATAGAAGAGGCTAATCAGTTTCAGGTTCCACACAGAACTGGGGACATTATATTCCTCATAGTGTCCCTGAAAGGATGTAGCAAGTCGACTACCTTTGCTCGTCTGAAAGTAAGTGGACTTGCCTAGAAATCCTGCTCCTTCATCCTACAGCTCCCTATGGATCCGCCTTCACTCAGAGAACAAGTGGCTCCCTTCTCTCTGAGGGGGAGCCATTTGGTTATTAGCAGAATAATCGTCAATGTGATTCATGCACACGACCTAATTAGGCTACCTCACTTGATTATAATCAGTTTTTTTCCCTCTCTCTCATTCTTCAACGTGAAAGGTCACAGAGAAAGGGGCCATATGCCCAAAATGGCATCCAGGTGTGGCATTTTAGCTGAGCACCCCCCCCACCCCCCCACCTGACTGCTAGGATTCATTCTCATGGTTTTAATTAAAGTGATATTTCAGGAGAGAAGGCTCTGTTTGTTCAGTTAATGAACCCTCTGTATTCTCTCTGGGCAAATGGAAATGCGTGCAGTCCAATTAGCATATCTTAGCATTTTGCAATATTTATTCCTCAACATGGAAAACAGCTTACGAAGGCAAAATAACTGATGAAACTAAGTTTTGTTGGCCTTAAATTATTGACTCGAGATTATTAAATATGGACTTAGTGAACTTGCAGATAAATGTATATAGACACAGGACTACCGTGTGTGTGAGTGTGCGTGTGCATGTGTGTGGGCGTGTGTGTGTGTTTTTGTGTGTCTGTGTGTGTGTGTGTGTGCATGTGTGTGTGTGTGGGTGTGTGTGTCTGTGTGTGTGGGTGTGTGTGTCTGTGTGTGTGTGTGTGTGTGTCTGTGTGTGTGTGTGTGTGTGAGTGTGTGTGTGTGGGGGTTTGTGTTTGTGTTCGTGCATGCCAGTGTATTAAAACTACATTTGAGAAATACTTTATTTTCAGAAAGTGGTTCCAGTACATGGCTGTTGATGACTACCTCCCCACCCCGTTAAAACTGCATGTGTCAACGGCATCTTGCATATTACATATGATTATATGACGCCCTTTAATATGCACACCTCCTGAAGCACATTCAATCAAATCAAAAGAAAACATTTCCGTTCGTGTTTTTTATAAAAAATATAAATTCATGAAGATGTGCAAAAAGTCTTCCTTCACTGTTTACTACACACTTCCACACCTTTTGGATGAATCAATAACCGCTTCAACGTGATTGTCGAAATAATAATAATTACAAGAGGAGGACGAGAAGAGTAGGATGTGCATAAATGCCAACCATATAAAAATGGCGTCCCCAGAGTTTGTTTCTCCATCTCTGCAGCGGTTCATCGACCAGCTCCCCCTTCACAAACTGTCTGAAACGTCTTCCGTTTGCTCGCTTCATGAGTCCACCCACACCGAACCAAAGTCAGGAAAAGTCAACATCTTTCCCTTTCTCGTTTCTCCTCCTTCATCCTCACTTTGATGAAGGTCGCAGTAACCAGATGGATCGCCCCGGCCCACCCCGTTCTGCCTCAGCCCTGGGGCTGTGCGCGCGTTCAACAGCCGAGCCCGTGGTTTAGTCGTTGTACAGGTCGTTGTTGATGACGGCGGCCTCGCCCTGCGGGGACATCTGAAGCCGCCTCCTCTTGCCGAAGGTGGAGAAGGCGTTGCGCACGTCCAGCTCGCTGCGGTGCACCGCGGGCCTCAGGGTGCAGAACCCGGAGGGCGTGCCGGGGATGTACACGTTGTGCTGGTAGTCGGGAGGCGGGTGGGGGTGGGGGGGGGCGGGGGGGCAGGGAGGGCTGCTGCTCGGGCGGCGGCGTGCAGCGGGGGGTCCAGGAGCGGGCGGGGACGGCGGGCACCGCGGCGGACATCTTGTTGTCTGTTTTGGGAGATGAGTGTCGGAGTTAGCGGGGGAGGGGGCAGAAGAAGCAGGGTCACTCACGGCTTCCCTGGGACTCCCAGGGGGACGGCGGCGCTTTAAGGGGGTCTTTGGACCTTCTGACTTTACTCACAGTGCGGGGCACGTACAGCATGGGGACACCGGCGATATTAAATCAACATCAAATGGAAAAGTAAATGGAAAAGGCGCAGGATATCTTCAAAATATATTTTGGTGTGTTTAACGAGATGGGATGACACATAATAGATAGTGTTCTAACACTGGGAAACATTACGGTCGGTACACAGGCTTTCCTCTTAATTGAGGGTGGGCGGTGGGGTTACACCCAGAGGTTGTTTGCTGGTGGGGAGATCTGGCCTCGCGTACCTTTCCCTCCGCCCCTCATGTGGTTTCCCCAGGTCCAGTACTGCCCAGGAGCCATGGAGCTCACATAGTTCTCAGGGTCGGCATGCATGGCCTTGCGCATCAGCGTGCCGTCCATGTTAATAGAGTTATAGCTGTAGGGGAATACACATCATTAGCCTTGGCTCACATGGTACCCTACCTTTGGCACAATAAAACAACATTTATTTGGTGGTATACCTTTTAATGGAATTGGAGTTTTGATTCTTCGTCAGTGTCCAGTCTGTGTTTGGCTGCTTGAGCTGAAACAAGAAAAGAATAAAACGAGTTTAGTTCCCCACAGCGTTCTTGAAACATGACTCAATTAAAGCATTCAATTTTTACTTTTAAGTTTTCTAATCTGCAACCTAGGACCATTAAAGAGGGAAATGTAATAGAGTTGGGTTCTTCATGTTTATCACCAGTGAATCGTTGCTAATTTGCGTTCTAACGGATTCCGAGAAAGCCATTGCTCCCTGTGGATGGCTGCCATATTACAGGTTTAACTGGTTTCAACCTGGAGCCATTGGAGTGGGTACCAGTCACCACACACCGTGCACAAGGGAGGGCTGTCACACGGCTGGTGAAATAGAGTTCTCGAGTGGAATTAATTCCGGTTTGTGTCTCATATGTATTTCACGCTCTATTAAATTACTTAGAGTTGTTAACACGGAGAATGCGACGTAAGCGTATTATTAGCATCGGTATTCTAAATACGTTCCTCGCCAGCTACGCACAAAAACCAATTAAAACCCCACCGGGATGAAACGAAACACGATTTTAATCTTCAAAGGAAAGCGTGCCAAGGAGGAAATTAAGAAAAGTATCCACGTAATTGTTTTGTGGAATTTATGCATCATTCTTCCATTAATATTTGCTTTATGCTCCTCGAGCAAGCTTTTTAATTAAAAGTCGCACGAGGGCTGCCTCAAGTTTGTAGTCCTTGCAGCTTTTTCTGGCACAAAGTAGGACAGCTCACTTGGAACTTCTGGAAGTCACAGTTACATGCATTTGGCTTACACGGGCAGGCCATCATCCACGTGGATGCCACGATCCACGCGCACACGCAGTAGCCTTGCACTGCATGTGCTATTGGAGACCTGGTTATTGCTGTTAAGAGTCTCAACGAGACTTATGGGAGGATGGAAGATCCTTAGATACACTGCTGGACCGTCCCAAGGAGGCAATTAACATCAAGAACGTCCCCCTGGAGGGATCTAGCCGTGGGGGTAACAATCGCCGTGACCTCAAATGTTCTCAGTACGTGGTCACGGGAGTGCGCGCTGGTGACCTCTCTCTTTCTGCCGGGTGGATGACGGTACCCCAGATTCACTCGCTGTCTCTTTGCATTGGCCTTGACGTGACAGTGACTAATACGCACATGCTAACGGTCTCGCCTCTCTCTCTCTCATTATATATATATCCTCATATCGGCGGGCGCGAGGCTGAGTCTCACTCAGGGCAGGCCAGCTCAACATTGGGCCAATCTACAGGCTCGCCACGTTCTAGTCAGGTCTTTTCAACAACCGAGTGCCCTCACGCCCGCACGCACTTACACGCACACATACACGCACACATACACACACACACACACACACACACACACACACACACACACACACACACACACACACACACACACACACACACACACACAACCGCTGCCCCTCCTCCTTCCGTTCTTGTCCCCTGTCTGCCCAGTCCGACCCTTTGCCATTTTTCATCAATAATGGACCTGCTCTCTCTCTCTCTCTCTCTCTCTCTCTCTCTCTCTCGCTCTCTCTCGCTCTCTCTCTCATACACCCCCTTCTTCCTCTCTATCTCTCTCTTTCTCTCTCCCTTCACCCCCCCTCTCTCTCTCCCTCTCTATAGCCTATCTCTCACCCTTTCCCTCTCTCCCCCTCTCTCTCTCCCTCTCTCTCTACATTGTGTGGAGGACAATGACTCGCTCATGTCTGTGCCCTTGAGGCGTAGTTAGTGAGGTTGACCGTTCCATAGCCCATCTTTATTTTGAAACAAGGGGAGGAAGAAGTGATCTGGGGGGCTCGGGGAATCGACGCAAATGCCAGATGAAATCAAAGAAATATGGTTCACCTTGCATGTGACACACATAACCTTGAATTGTACACGAAACTCGTCAGTGATAATGGTTTCAGGCGAGAACAGAGTTGTCTTTGATGAACACAGTGCGTTCTGCACTGTGGCGTTCCAAGGGTCTCACGAGAACACCAATGGAAGAACTAAATAATGTAGGCCTATATCATCAGAACGATTGAATTGTTATTTGTAGTGGTATTTCCGCTGAAGGCAATTATAGATATTATTATGAATCACTAGAATAGCTGCTGATAGATATGGTTTAAGGAGGTGGAAATGGTTGAAAATCAAATAGAATCGGAGTGAAAAGAAGTAAGCCTTTCCTTATTATTATTCAAATTAAGTCAATCTCGCTTCTATGATTTGACCTTCATAGAAAACGGCATCCTGAACTTCGTTGAGACGGGATATTCCGTTATCCTGGGTTAATATTTCTTTAATTAATTTAAAGCCGAGGCTGATGCCACCGTACCTCGTTCGGGGTGGTCGATCCGTTGTTCACGGTTGAACTTCGGCCCTGCGCGTTCCACGAGTTGTCCGCGCTCTTCGCTTCGTTGTTCCGCGGAGCGCTGCTGGGGCTGCACGGCTTCAGGAACATGAAGTCACTTTTAGCCGATTCTGGGGTCAGGCACACTTTATAACAATAGGACTGGGAGAGGCTGCTGTTGCCGTTGACCTCCATGCAGTTCGTGGGCAATTTGGCCGCGGTGGAAATCTGCAAGTTGATGTTGGATTTCTTGAACACCTCCGGCGGGGGGTCCGGCTGGAAGCCCGCGCAGCAGCAGCAAGCCAGCGGGGGGAGACTGTACCCGCTGAGGGTCTCCCGGTCCTTGTAACACTTCACCACGGCCAGTATGATGATGGTCACCAGGAAGATCAGGGAGATGGTGCTCAGGGACACGATCAGGTAGAAAGCGAGGTTGGAGGGGGGCTGCGGGCTGAGCGTGAGGTCCCCGAAATCCGACAGCGACTCGGGCACGCTGTCCACCACCGTGAGGAGGATCGACACGGTGGCGGAGAGCGGGGGCTGCCCGTTATCCTTCACTAGTATCACAAGCCTCTGCCTTGTCGTGTCTTTTTCCACCAAACGGCGTATAGTCCGAATCTCCCCCGTGTATAAAGCCACGCTAAAGAGCCCTGGGTCGGTGGCTTGTAACACCTGATAGGATAAGCGGGAGTTCTGCCCAGCGTCTGCGTCTAACGCCGTGATTTTGCCCACCAGATACCCAGCGTCCACTGATCGGGGGACCACCTCCGTGGCCACTGTGCCATTTTTGGGCAGCGGAGATACGATGACCGGCGCGTTATCGTTCTGATCCAAAACGAAGACGGTGACGGTGACGTTACTACTGAGAGGCGGGAAACCCGCGTCCTGGGCTTGGACCTTGATCTGGAAGTTCCTGAGCTGCTCGTAGTCAAAGGAGCGCAGGGCGTAGATGTTGCCGTTGTCCGAGTTGATGGAGACATAAGTGGACACGGGCATGCCCTGGATGTGACCTTCCAGAATGGAATAGGACAAATAGGCGTTTTGATTGGAATCAGGGTCGAACGCGGTCACGGAGCAAATTGAAGCGCCCGGGGCATTGTTCTCAGTCACATAGACTGTGTAGGAAGGCTGGGCAAAGCGCGGGGGGTTGTCATTGATGTCAGACACTTGGACGAGGATGGTTTTCCTCGTGGACAGAGATGGTGACCCCAGGTCTCGAGCCGTGAGAGTGATGTTGTACTCGGACACCGACTCCCTGTCCAGGAACTCGCTGGTCACGAGAGTGTAATAGTTTTTAAAGGAGGAGTGGAGTTGAAAGGGCACATTGCTGGGGATTTGACAGTCTACGTTTCCGTTCTCCAACGAGTCCCGGTCCATGACACTGATCACGGCGATCACCGTGCCCGGTGGTGCGTCCTCCTGAACGGGCGTGGAGACGGAGGTCAAGATGACTTCAGGCGCGTTGTCGTTCACGTCAAGAATGTCGACCAGCACCTTACTGTGAACGGCCACCGCCGACGGACCGCGGTCCTTAGCCTGCACGTAAAGCTCGAACACACTCGATTTCTCAAAGTCCACGATCCCTTTCACGCGGATCTCGCCAGTGTACGGGTCGATGCTGAACAACTCGCGCACCTTTAACGGAGCGTGCCCGCTGAACGCGTAGGTCACCTCGCCGTTTGAGCCCTCGTCCAAATCCGTGGCGTTTAGTTTCAGAAGGAGAGTGCCCCGTGGTGCGTTCTCCACAAGACTGGATCTGTACACGGATCGATCGAATACAGGCACGTTATCATTGGCGTCTAATACGGTGATGGTTATTCTGGCTGTCCCGGAGCGTTCGGGCGAGCCTCCGTCCAAGGCTGTCAGCACCATCTCGTGCGTCTTCTGCTGCTCCCGGTCCAGCGGGACGTCCAGCACGAGCTCCGCAAACTTGCTCCCGTCATTGCGCGTTTGGATGTTCAGCACGAAGTGCTGGTTGGCACTGAGCTGGTATGTGCGGAGAGAATTGGTGCCCACGTCCAGGTCCTGCGCGCTCTCTAACGGGAACCGGGAACCGGGCGCAGCGGACTCGGTGATGTCGATGTTAAACTCACTCCACGGAAAACTCGGGGAGTTGTCATTTACATCTAAAATCTCTACTTCCACCCTATAGAGTTCTAGTGGATTTTCAATCACCACTTGTAGATGAAGAAAACAGCTCGGGCTGCGTTCGCAAAGATCCTCGCGGTCTATTTTTTCGTTGACAAATAAAATGCCGTTTTCCAAGTTCACTTCTAAATATTGCTTCTTAGCGCCCGAGACTATACGGAACCGACGCGCTGATAGCTTGGCCACGTCCAATCCCAGGTCCTCCGCGATGTTCCCCACAAAAGCCCCGTGGTCCAACTCCTCCGGAATAGAGTAGCGTATTTGCGCCAGAACCAGGTCCACCACACAGGCACACAGCAGCAAACACACCACCATCCCCGTGACTGGAGCCCAACTGTCTCTGGCGCGCCTGTGATCCATCTCAGAGCCGCGCGTAAAAAGCCTTCACCGATGAATGGAACCAGAAACGCATCTCCTTGACATCACAAGCCGTACAAAAAAAGTGGTCTTTGTCTGCTCTGTGTCCAAATCGAGCCAGATAATGTCTAGAAATGGAGAGATGTAACTTTGCCGACTCGTTGTAGGCAAATTGAAAACAAACAACTTCTCTTGTTAAGGAGAACTGAAGAGAGGAGACGGCGATAAATATGTCTCTTCCTTTCTCTCTCTTTCTCTCTCTTTCGCTCTCTCTCTCGCTCCTACACCCTCTCTCTCTCTCTCTCTCTCTCTCTCTCTCTCGCTCCCCCACCCTCTCTCCCTCTCTCTCTCTTTCTCTCCCTCTCTCTAGCTCTCTTGTGCTCTATGTCTCTCTTCTCCGTGTCCTGTTGTTCTACTCGTGCGGCGCGGTGGTGTGTGAGTGGCGGAAGGCTCGCAGTTTGATTTCTTCCAGAGTGGAGGCTGGCGGGGAGGTGTTTCTTTCGTGCGCGCGTGTGGCATGGTCGTGCGTGTGCGCGCAATAGAAGGGGATGGACGTGGCTCATAGCAGCTCCGCATTGGACCAGGCGGACGTCGGAATGGGCCACTATAATTACAGTACACGTTTAACGCTTTCACGTCTGACCGTATCGGATCCAGTCAAAGGCACAGACACCGGGGCAAGATTAAAGACCAAATCTTTTCCCTGCTTCTCTTTAAAGTCGTCCTTCACCACTCATGTGTTAAGAGATAAAGTTTGACTCACATTTGATGCCAATTATTTGAAAACATTTTCTCCTAAAACATAAAACGATGAATCTAAACATGTCAGCTCTCTCGTCCTATGGCCTCATCCACTGGCCCACGCTGGCCCGTGGCCAGTGCGCTCGTGGGGATCTTAGCTTTTTAATGAGACTGCTTTGAAGCTAAATGCCTACGTCTCACAAACAGCCCATTCATTAATCATGGCGCGTCGATTTAAGCTTTCTAAAAAAGAATTCGAGATGGGGTCACTGTATACAATTTTAATAGGCTTTTAAATGGGCTGATGATACATTCTGAGGCTTAGAAAATGATCAGTGATGATTATCATAAGTGGAAGATGTAGTCTCCTATACACATAGGTCCGAGCAGAGGCGCATTACACGAATTTGATTTCCCTGAGTACGTTGATTGTTATGTGTGATGTATCATCACAATCAACATAAAAGCACTGTTGTAAACCCGTAATCGCGCTTGACTTTAATCGCACTTTCTAGTTTGAATAAAATGGAAATGACAAAGGTGTGTTATTTTCTGTTGTGATGTGTGTGTGTGTGTGTGTGGGGGGGGGGGGGGGGGGGGGGGGGGGGGGGGGCTGTTGACGTGCCTGAACATTTCCAGCATATGTATGTATGTGTTTACGACATAACCTCAGTGGATCAGGGAGAAGCGGTTATTGTTTGGAAAGAGAGAGAAGCCAAAAAGCCTGGTTTCTTAGGAGACTGCCACATGTGTGTCCGTATCTAATCTCCCCCCAACTAATCCTGGTCAGTCACACAGACAATCCTTGAACCGCAGGAAGGCGGGGGGCGCGCCGCAGCGACTCCCCCTCACCAAGTCGACCTCGCGTCGGTCGACGGACACGAGCTGCATTTTAATGAAAGCGTGTGGCTCGGAATCTGAAAGTGTCTTCCTGAGGCTGACGACAGCCATAGCCTCACGGGGTGCCCGGTAATGTGATTCCCAACCCAGTTTCTAAACCAACGACCCCTCGCAAACACAATTCACCAGTCACACCATTTAGAAAAAAGTACGATTTCCAGGTTTAAACACAGCAGAAAACACGATTTGCTGTCAGACTTAAACTCCAGCAGATGGTTAAGCTTCTTCGGAAATGATTACATTTCTAAAAAAACACACTCACACACACAAACACTCACACAACCAATTCCGTTGCGTTCCCTGTCTTTTTTAATTAACGTAGAAAGGGATTAGTGTGCAGCTATCCGGGATCAACCGTCCTCCGACAGAAGAATGATAAATAATCCCCAAAGCATTTCGTTGAATGTAGCACCCAGCTGTGCCGATACATGTCACGTTTCCTTGCATTACACGGAGCATTAACCGAGACCCGTCCGTCTCTGTCGCCGTGCGTCGACACCATGGTGGGGCCCTGAACACGACTTTCCATGGACCACACCCGACATACCAACCACCACAACAATAAAAATAAATAAACCAAGGAGGGAAGGAGGAAAGAAAGATAAAAATAAGAAACTGCATTAAGCCTAATCATGAACATGTTGATGGTTGGTTGCTGATTGCCATCTAACAAGTGACTCATTTAACTCAGTACCGGATAAGACAGATTCCCGTTTAGACTTGTGTTTGTGATCTTATGGTGCCATCTATTGGCGACTCGGCGCGACTATGCGAAGGAGACCAATTGGAAATTGGGGAAAACAAGGGAGCTTCTGCTTTTTAAATACGTCTGGATTATCAAATGTTTCAATCTGGAAGGTTTAGGATTTATTTTATTTAACTATTACTAGTTATTTATTCTTTAACTATTAATATGTATGCATATATTTATATATATAGTAATTTGTGTAGACAAGTATTGAGTATTCATAGACTATACGAGTTTTTATAGTATTGAGACCTATTATATTTACCCTACTGTAGGGATGTTAATTTTACATTCACTTACTTATTGAGAGTATGAGTAAAAATCTCGTGGCGTCATTCGTCCTGTTTCAACTGTGGTATGATGCTGCCATCTAGCGGCCATTTTAAACTCCACTGAGTGTTGGTTGGAAAGGCAAATATAATGCATGTTTTATTGAGATTTCCCTTGGTAAGAGACAGTAACACACACACAAACACACACACACACACACACACACACACACACACACACACACACACACACACACACACACACACACACACACACACTGATGATTGCATTATACTGTACATTTAGGTCGGGGCTGGTATATTGGTGCATACACATCACAAGGGGCACAGGCTCTTTGGGGTGATTTTAAGATTTGAACTTCGCCCAAACCCATTATTGTCTTGATAGTCGTTAAAGTTTGATACACATATAGAAACAATAAATGTTACACGATTAACTACCATACGTGGTAAATGAATAGGCTTAACGTTTTGCTTTTGGGCAGAGTCCCTCTGCGAAATAAATGCTGCTTATTAAAATAAAACAAAAATAAAACGCTAGACAGCGCCCGCGGTTCGATCAGCCCCAGCCGAAAGGCCGGGGCTGAGGAGTTCATTAATTGGATGTAGCCGCTGAGCTAAACTAGCGCCAGGTAATATCATGCAGGCCTCTGTCTAGTAGTTCAACTTGACAGAGAAGGTAGTCGTACGTCACAGTGACCGGCTGTATTACCCGGAAATGCGCCGTGAACACGTTGATTCAAAGTTTGTTATGATCAGTTTTCAGTCCTGTAGCGTGCTCACACGTCATTGGAGGCTATACAGGGTAGGCCTATGTTTAAGAGGCGGGCGAACTGATGCACCTGTAGGCTATACGGGCGGAAGACTGACTGACTGGTTTACAATTGCGTCAGAAGTGGTCAGTTCTTAGAAACTGATGTAATTATGACCCCTAACTCAATAGGCCTACCGTTTTGCTTTGGGATGAATGATGTGTGGTTTTAACATATCCCAACGTTGGTGATTTGGACTATTCAGGATCTCGCTCCATTTCAGTCCAATTTGACAAACACTTCAACAGCCTTTTATGAAGCTGTACCCAAGTGATGTCTACTGTGTGTAGGTGTTGTGAAATAGTTTTGAAACATACTTTAATATCCTGGTAATAATGTGGCATTCATCATAATCATTCCCGACATTTCTTTTTGGTTGGTAAGTATTGTATCGTAAGTATTGTTAACATAAAACAGTATAGGCTACGTCTTTCGTGTTTAGTCTTCAATTCTTTGTCATGTAGCCCGTTTTACCCACGTCATTTGACGTGATACAGTCTACTATACTCACAAGGCCTATCTACTATAGCCTACTAAAGAGGTTGTCGAATTGATTGACGCACCTGCACGACATATGGGCATACGGCTGATTGACGTTACATTATAGGTTGAGAATTGCGTAAAATAATCTATGATTATAGATTATTGATTTATGATTTGGTCCCCCTCAAAACACTGTTTTGTATAAGAAATGTAGAAAGCAAATATAATAACCCACAGAGAAAGACCTAACAACGACCCCGTGTCGTCTGTCGGAGGTCTCACGTCCGAACAAAAGACTGACGTCACATCGGGAAGAACCGCGGGGTGAGGTTATGAAGAGGTGCTGTGTTGGTGTTCTGAGTCTGGGGATTTCGTTGCTGGCCAAAGGGCAAAGCGTGATGTAATCAGAATGTTGCTAGGCAACCATAGTGCGATACACACCTGGAACGAAAACAAAAGAAAAACGATATCTTCTGGAGTCTTGCTGTATTGACACAGATGGTCCACTAGATGGAGGACAAGACTAAGAACAGGAAGATAGACTCATGCCATGCTGTTTTTAATTCCTATCTGTCCCAAGGTGTGTGTGTGTTTTTGTGTGTGTGTGTGTGTGTGTGTGTGTGTGTGTGTGTGTGTGTGTGTGTGTGTGTGTGTACTGCAGATGTGAGAAGGAGAAAGAGAGTCATGGAAACCTATACAGAGAGAGAGAAACAGAGATTGACAGAGACATTTACACACACATATATATATATATGTATATATATATATATATATATATATATATATATATGAGAGTCAGACAGAGAAAGTGTCAAATAATGTTCAGCATGCTGCAAAAAAAAAATTTGAAAAGAAGAAACCAGCTCTGAGTGGGCACCCCTGCACCACCTCTCTGTATGTCTATCTGTCTGTCTGTCTGTCTGTCTGGCCGCTTTTCATGGAGCCCCACTGCAGTGTGGGAGAAGGTGGGGTCACCGCTGTGTCTGTCAGGGACGAGAGAGAGACAGAGAGAGAGAATCAGGCACACAGCAGGGAGTGAAGAAAAGGAGGGTACAAGAACAGGAAAGGGGACAGAAACACAGAGGAGAGGTAAGCTAGGGGTCCAAGTGGTCGTCCAGTGATATTAGGGAAGAGAGCTAATAGGAGAGAGGGAGAGAGAGAGAGAGAGAGAGAGAGAGAGAGAGAGAGAGAGATTCATCCATATGCTCCTCAGCTGTGTAAACTGAATTGCGGCGCTGCGTCTCGGATTCCCCCAAAAATGGGGGATATTTATAGGAGGCTGGCAGAGGCGGCATGCGGACCCTTGCTCTGTCACACCCGCTAATATTATTATTATTACTTTATATGCGCAGAAATGGAAAATGTCAGCAACCTGAGAGGCCTACAGAGACAGTACGTGTCTGTGTGTGTGCTTGTGTGTGTGTGTGTGTGTTAGTCTGTGTGTGCATATGCCTGTGTGTGTGTGTGTGTGTGTGTTTTTGTATGTGTGTGCATGTGTGTTGGTATATGTATGTGTGTGTGTGTGTGTGTGTGTGTGTTAGTCTGTGTGTGCATACGCCTGTGTGTGTGTGTGTGTGTGTTTGTGTATGTGTGTGTGTGTGTGTGTTGGTCTATGTATGTGTGTGTGTGTGTGTGTGTGTGTGTGGTTGTCTGCCCCATAGTCTCATGTAGTGTCTGCATTTTGTTTTATTTCAAGGGGGGAAATAAGGCAGACGTGGGGGGAGGGGGGGGGGGAGCAAATAATGAAAAAAGGGGAGACGGAGCAAAAGGGGGAGAACGTTTGCCTGTATTGGCAAGGGATGTAACCTGATCCACCGGACCTATTAGAACTGTCAGAGACTAAGGGAGTGAGAGAAAGGGGTGGATGGCAGGGGAGGAGAGAGAAGGAAGGAGAGAGAGAGGGGGGGGGGGGGGGAGAGAGGGGGAGACAGGGGGGGAGGAAGAAAGAAAGAAAGAGTGGAACAGGACGAGACAGAGACAGACATGAGCACATATTCCAGCTCCAGATTATAAGATTCCCGCAAGTTGCAGACATGTTGAAACACACAACACAAAGAGACACACACCCCACTTCACTCACACACACACACACACAAAACACACAACAGTGCACACGCATACACAAACACACTCACACACCCACACATACACACACATACAAGTGCATAGACACACACCCACACACACACACACCTACGTTCACACACGTGCATGCGCATACACACAAACAGACACATACACAGACACTTGCATACACACACAGACACTCATACACAAACACACAAAGGTCCCGGTTCACCTGGTAACAGATGCAAACTCACGTGCACACATGCAGAAATATAAACAGCGGGCTAGACATAACAGAGCTGTGTGTGTGCGTGCGTCCTGGTGGTAGGAGAGGAAATTCCAGCCGGAACAGGTGGGATGGCCGATAGCGATCCATCGGAATGGCTCGGTTCCCGCCCGGGATTCTGTCATCAGTTCAGTAAAGATCCCCGCCAGGGATTGGGATCAGGCCGGCCTCCAAAGGACTGATGCTCACGTGCACCTGCATCTGCACATGCATGTGTATGTGCACATGCACGTGTATGTGCACATGCACTTGCAGGCATGGGTGCCAGCAGCTCTATCAACTTTAATTACAGTTGGATGAAAGAAAAAACATACTAATCTCTTGGT